>NC_134410.1:77352185-77972136 GCF_038048845.1 Mixophyes fleayi
CATTTGGCGTACATCATCCGAATTGAAGAAATCTAAATGCTGTCAGCTCTGCTCCGAAGAGCAGAGCTGGACAGCGCATGTGTGGAGGGATCACATGATCCCTCCCTGTCACTCAGCGCTCTCTCTCTGCAACTATCGTTGCAGAGACAGAGAGGGAATCTGTGTGCGCATGTCCAGTTCTTGGAACTGGACATGCGCAATTGAAGAGTGAAGAGAAGACCCGAAGACAGCGCTTCCGAAGAGGGGGGTAAGTATGATTTTTTTTATCACTGAAACAGCAGTTTTTCGGAACTGCTGTTTCTGTGCAGGGCTGTACATAAATGTGAGAGGTAGTTCAATCCTTATCATTGCGATAAGGATTGAAAACTACTTTTTACTTTATGTGAATATTGATAAATGTGCCCATTAGCTTCTTATCTTGTGCACAATAAAAGATCACAATCACATGGTTTGCAGAATATATATATATATATATATATATATATATATATATATATATATATATATATATATATATATATATATATATATATATATATATATATACACACACATATATACACACACACACACATATATACACACACACACACTCCGTATTGTTTAGATTCTAAGACGCAACTTTTTTCCCCGTATAAACATCTCTAAAATCGGGGTGCATCCTACAATCGTGCGTCTTTAGCGTTTTATTTTATTTACAGGACTCATTCTTAGGGGGGTATTCAATTGTTGCGAGATGCGTTAAAATTTCACGTTCGAAAAAAAAAAGCGCTCGTTTTTTCCTGTTCGAGCGCGTTTAAAAAAAAAATACCCCTCAAATCAATTGTTTTTTTGCATGCACCCCCTCGCGCTCTATTATTGGTCCTAGCGAGTTTGAAATGAGTTTGAAATGAGGAGTGGTTAAGGCAGTCATTTTAGTATAAAAAATAAAAGTAAATTAATGCAATCAAGAATGGCCCCAGCACTGCAAAGGAGATTATTATTATTATTATCATTTATTTGTTAGGCGCCACAAGGTTTCCGCAGCGCCGTACATAACACAAACAGGAGACCATAGAGGGTGACATATTACAGAGCAATAAACACAAAGTACCAATACTTCAGAACTACGGGCAGACATATGAGCGAAGATGGAGTAGAAGAACAGGTATGGAGACAGGAGGGGAGAGGGGCCCTGCTCATACGAGCTCACATCCTAAGGGAGGGTGGACAAACAGGCACAGGAGGGAGCCATTAAAGTAAGGGAGAAAAAGGCGGGGCTGGTGGAGAGAGGGGAGAACGAGAGAAGGATGTTTGCGAAGGTGCAACAAGGTAAGGGTTAAGTGGATTGTTGGTAGGCTTTGAGGAACAGGTGAGTTTTGAGTGCCCGTTTGAAGGAGCACAGACTGGGTGAGAGACGGATGGAGCGAGGGAGGTCGTTCCAGTGGAGGGGAGCAGCTCGGGAGAAGTCTTGGATTCTGGAGTGGGAAGAGGTGACCAGAGTGGAGGAGAGGCGATGGTCATTGGCCGAGCGCAGGGAGCGGGCAGGGGTGTGAATGGTGAGGAGGTTGGATATATAGGGGGCAGTAGACTGGGAGAGGACTTTGTAAGTGGTGGTGAGGAGCTTGAAAAGGATCCTGTAGGGGAAGGGGAGCCAGTGTAAGACAAGGCAGAGAGGGTGGCGGAGGAGGAGCGGCGTGAGAGAAAGATGAGTCGGGCAGCCGCATTGAGAACAGAGCGAAGGGGGGCGAGGTGGGAGAGGGGGAGGCCAGTAAGGAGAAGGTTGCAGTAGTCGAGGCGGGAGATGATGAGAGTGTGTATGATGGTTTTGGTGGCACCTTGTGAGAGGAAGGGCCGGATGCGGGCAATGTTACGCAGCTGGAAGCGGCAGGTTTGGGCTAGAGATTGGATGTGGGGGACAAAGGAGAGAGAGGAGTCAAGGGTGACACCCAGGCAACGGAGCTGGGTGACAGAGGAGATGGTTGAATTATTGGGCCCCTACACTGCAATCAAGAAGGGCCCCAGCACTGCACAAGAGAATGGGCCACCACACTGCAATGAAGAAGGGCCCCAGCACTGCACAAGAAAATGGGCCCCCACACTGCAATGAAGAAGAGCCCCAGCACTGCAAGCAACAATGCCCCCCCCCCTGTACAGTAGAATTAAAGATTTTACAAAGAGGTAAAATTTTTGAAATTTACAAACATTTCTTGAACACTGGCCAAGCATGGACATTTGTAAGGTACAAATAATTGTGGGACAGTGGGCAAGCCGGACCTTTCTTCGAAGGTACAAATATTTGTTGGGACTTTGCGTAAATGAGTGTGTGTAAGTAAAGCATCATAAAAGTGAGGATTTCGTCCATGGTGAGTATTATTATTTTTTTTTTAATAAAAATCTATGGTGTACATGAGGGTGTTTACTGTATTTCTTGGGGTTTTATTATTTTTAATAAAGATTTGTGGTTGTAATGAGGGTGTTGTGCTTTTATTTAACATTTTGCTTTGTGGAACTACAGATCACAGCCAGCCGTGGGTGTAAGAGCATGTTGGCACTTGTGGTTCTACTACAAGTGCAAACATGCCCTGGGTGCAATGGGTACGCTGGTGCTTGTAGTTAGACAAGTAGCAGCATGCCCACACTATTTAGGACAACATGGCTGGCTGGGACATGTAGTTCCCCAAATCAATTTTTAATTTTTTTATTTATTTTTTTATCCAAAATCCCCATTTATTACCCTACTACCCATAGCCCAGGGGTAGTAGGAAGAGCCCTAGTGCTATCGGCACTGGCCTGGGTGTCCCTAGGGGGGGTGGCCCGCTTACATTTTTCAGCGGACCACAATCCCTAGGGAATCCAGGCCAGCGCTGAACAGTCTGTGGGTGTTTAGTCATTATGGCCGTGGGACCCAAACTGCGTTCCCCCCCCCCCCCCCCCCCCATCCTGCTATAGTGCCTATCACCCCGGCTGGTTTGCCTAGTGCTGGTTCAATTAAATTAGGGGGAACCCTACGTCAAATTTTTCAAAGAGTTTAACTCACCCATCAATAGCCTGCCAGCACTAGGGCGAAGACTAAATAGAGTGGGGAGCAAACGATTTTGCTTTTAAAAAAAAAAATAAAAAAACATGATACTTTGGCACAATCACCCACCCCCCCCCCCCCCCACCTTAAAAAAAATAATATAAAAAAAGTTTAAATACATGCACCACTATGGTTTTTTCTAAAGGGGGAAATTTCCAAAAATTATTAATTATTATACACTTTTTTAAGTACTTTTCTGTTTTTAGGTTACTTTTACACCTATTTTTTCAGTTTTATGTATATTTTTTCTTAACTTTATAAAAAAAAAAATTTCCTTTGAGCAGACCAAGGAGATGCGAGATGAAACAGCAGATTTGCCTGTTTCACACTCAGCGCTAAAAAACAATTGAATAGCTTTTTCCGCTAAGGGTTCGCAGCCAGCCTATACTTTAACATTGACAAACGCTTGGAGCGCGATAACACCGTTTCGGTAAAAAAAAAAAAAAAAAAAAAAAAAAAAAGATTAGAATTGCATGAGAAGTTTTCGCGCTCGAAAATAAGGTAAAATAGCAAAAAATTACTTAGCATGCTCGAACTTCCAAACTCGCTAACAATTGAATACCCCCATAGAGTGTGTTTTACAATCAATGGCGTCTTCGAATCGAAAAATATGGTATATACACACATATATACACACAAGTATTTCAGATACCGCACCACTGTCTTAACTTGCCCCTTTTATCGATTACCAGCTTCACAGCAACAAAATAGCTCCCATATAAAGATGTAAATATTAATCTTTGATTAGACAGAGGATTCTATACTCCTATCACAATTACTTAACAGTTTACGAACAAGCCACTTTATATATACACAACTCTATACATATAACAATACATACAACACCACATACTGCATTTTGGAGGAAATAGATCTGTTGGGAGTATGACCCAAATCCCGAGTTAACCAGCTAGATGTCAATTTATAAAATGTGATATCAGGGATGAATTTGCCCAGAGGCATAACGTCGGCGGAGCAAGTGATCTGGGCACTGGCATTATGTTATGTTTTTTAATCTGGACGGAGCAGAAATTACGCCGTTGTGTCACCTGTATATTAAACATGCTGGGGAAGCAGCAGATTCGCCCCCACTCCTGTGCACAGCTTAATATATATTACCAGCATGCAGCCCCTCTGTTAGCATAGGGAACTCAGCCTTTTCCTGTATATAGAGCACATGCGTGTCCCCTAACCTCTGCTCCTCCGTGGTGTGTGTCTTTCACCCTATGTGTGTCTGTACCCCTTCAGCACTGATTACATTCTATCCTCCCACCACCCACTTTTCTCCTGTGCCTCTGACAACCCACTTTAACACTTGCTCTGCACCTTCCCCCATCACCCCTTACTTGTCCCACTTTTTCCCTCTTCACCCCTTTCTTTCCTCCTCCTCTTCGATGGAGAACTGCTGGCTACTGATAAGAAGCAAGGTGGACGAGCTTGAGGATGGCAGGTATGCACAATCTTCTGATTTTAATATTTTTTTTTGCCCTATAACCCTATCATCGCCTGTGATAACCCCGACAGTGGTAAATTTCACCGGCTTTTACAAGCAAAGTCCTCCCCATGTGAACTGCAATAGTATTATGGTGTCCATAATATCTATTCTGTTAACAGATAACATATTAAATTATTTTAATAATTTGTAAAATGCATTATTCCTTGATGAGAAAAGTAGGTGGGGGGTTTTTTTAAAAAAAAAAAAGTTTTTAAAAATGGTTTTAATTTGTTTAAATACATTTTTATTCAATGCAGTACTTGTAGCACGTCTTTTGTATACAGAGACTTTAAATTATGTAATCTCTGAATTGTTTCTATGTTCTGCAAGTACTGTTCCTTTTTTGTATATCCAATTTCAATTTAATAAGTTGTCCTTATTGCTCTAAAAATATCATAGTCATTTTAAGAGAGAGTTTGCCTGGCTGTGTTAACATTTTAGATGCAAGTGTGGAAGGGCTAACTCTTTTAACCACCATAACAAAGTGTATGCAATTGGTAATTAAGTTACAGGCTTCTATTGGTCTTATACAGTAGATGGTGGCAGCTGTAGGTGTGTATGGAAGGAGCTGTCTGTGTTGGGGAGGGATACAGTTAGATTTGTAACCTGAGACAGGTGAGTAAAAGACTAAGTGTTTGGCCACTTACAATAGCTTCCAACTCAGGAGTGTGCATTGTGCCATTTTTGACAGGTTAAAGTTAGCAAGGAGTGGTTTCTTGACAAATTAGAGGCGATAATTTGATAGATCGGAACTCTGGAGAATATGCACCAACTCACTCGAGCACTTTTCAGTAGTTACCACAGTGGTTCACAAACTTTCTCAGGTTCTCCATATTTTTTTTCAAGGCACCCCTAAGCCAGAATAGTTAGAATAGTCCCGTTTTTTAATTAGTTGGGTCACAATAACGTAATAAGTATTTAGGGTTTTTCGCCATCACACAGTGCCTCTTCATTGTCACTTTTGTCCCTCTATCAACACACTTTAACTTGAACTTATTTCCTCTTATTTTCATTTTTTTGCTCCTCTCTGGACCGTTCCTCACTGAAAATGTCAGGCACCCCTCCCCGCCTTGCTTACCACGGTTGGCACCCCTGCGAGATCGCCACAGCCTCCCAGGGAGCGGTGGCGCACAGATTGGGAAACGCTGAGTCACCATATATAATTCAACTCTCATTGGTATAACAGTTTCATAACCATATTTGTTACACTGTATTTCATCAATTTGTATTTTTCGTGAGATTCATAGTCATGAAGGACTAATCACCGGAGCATAGATGTGGTTAGATAAAAGCCTTGCTATAACAGCAAACCCTGGCATCCACCATGAAAACTTTCCTTTGGACATATGCACATTTTTATTTTGTTTAACGGACTAGCTTTAGAATCAACAAAATGTTTAATTTTACTAATGAATATTTCTTTTCTTTTTTTCTTTTAAATTACTGGAGATACACCAATCACACTTGCTTCAAATGTGGTCAATTCGTTTGAGAGCAATCACCTGGAAAAAGCATGGATTGCTGGAGAGAGAGGTACAGCGCTGATTGTGAGCAGACGTGATTTTTTAAAGAAAGCAGTTGAGTCTCATTACTACTAATTAATTGAAAACCTGAAACACTGTTTTAAACTTGTGGGTTTTTTAAAAATTTGCACAAGGCTGTCAACCCTAAAAGAGTTCACACAAGATTACCAATTAGTATGAGAGTTTGTTCTCATTTTTTCTGTAAACTACACAACAGTACAAACACACAATTAAATTAGAGGTCTCTTAATTAAGGAAGAAATTCAAAATATTAAAATCAATGCCAAAGACATTCAGAGATTGCAGTTTTAGCTAAAATATTGTAAATTCACATTCACAGTATAAAGCAGGTGGCTACCTTAAACTGTAAGGGTATTTTTTCCAACAGTGTTTTCTTTCATACTTTATACATATTTATGCTATTATAGTTTCTTCGAATCAGACTGTGAACTGTTAAATGAGACTGTCCCTTTAACGGTTCTGTACAGTTCACATCCTGCTGTCTGACTGCAGGAAGCAGGCAGCCAAATATAAGGCGTGGCAGGAACACAAGTATTACTCACATACTCTCAACTTAACAGCTCATTGCTGAAATCCCCCAGCTCACAAGAAGAAAGAGCTTGTGAAACTCCTAAAGAGCAATCAAAAAGCCCACTAGGCAAATAAGAGACTAGATTGTTCTGTCTTAATGAGTCATTCCTCTTGTATATAAATTACATTATCATGCGACTATGGCAGTGGTCCACAACTTCATCACTCATGAATTTCACACTGACTAAACGCATTATGCCAGTATACTGTAAGTAGAACCACTATTAGATATGAACATAAAATAGACCCTCTGTACTACAGAGTTGAATAATATGTTTGCAATTTACGAAGAATACTTAAAATGTGTCCAGCATGCTACATGATCGATGCCTTTAAACAAATGTTAATGTGGTTAACAATGTTCAAGGTGGCGGTGAAGGGATGTTTACAAAGCTTCTTAATCATGGGTCACTCTAAAATAGAGATGGAGAGAGGTACAGTTCACAAAACACTGAAGGTCCCTGTGATTGGCTGTCAGTCCTGCTGTAGAAAATACTCTGCTCAACAGTGGTGTGTATAACCATTCTGCCAACTTTGGTGGCAACAAAAAATGGTGCCCTTTGTTATGCCCTACACAAATGATTAGAAATAGTTGTATTAGTGTATAATCCATCACATTACAAATAAATATTGATTTAGAATTTCCAGCAAAAAAATAAATAAATCAGTATTTTCTTAATTGTTTTCTTACATTACTCCTCCCACCCATCAATCTGCTGTGTGCTGATTATAACAAATACATGCTTTATAAACAGGTGGTAAAAAAGTAGTAAGGCCATGAATGTCATTGGATGTTTTAAGCTTTTTATTTATTTTTAATGTGAAAAAAATAAAAACAAAGAACACTACTGCATTTTACTACTTAACAAAGTATCTGCAGAAAGTCTTGGTAATATTGAACGGTGTATTTAGGTTTCATATATGAATATTTTAGTATTGTTGGAAGTCCATGGGACCCACTTCATGTGCGCTGGGGCCCCTAAAATAACTTTAAATAAAAATGTATTTAAAAAAGCATACCTCCACAAAGAAAGACCTGGGGTATATTTACTAAACTGAACGTTTGAAAAAGTGGAGATGTTGCCTATAGCAACCAATCGGATTCTAGCTTTCGTTTATTTAGTGCATTCTACAAAATGACAGATAGAATCTTATTGGTTGCTATAGGCAACATCTCATCTTTTTCAAAACTGCAGTTTAATAAATATACCCCCTGATGTTCAGAGCTGTAGTACAGTGTAATGCAAGCCATGCCCCCACCATTTGTAAGTGTTATCGGATTTAAAGTCACAGACAGTAAACTATCACAATCAGCCTTGCTCGTACTGTCCTCACAATCAACATCATCATCATTTATTTACATAGTGACAGCAAATTCCATAGCACTTTACAATTGGGACTTTGTCAAGACCAGAAGAAAGTGGTCCCAGAGGAAGCATCTCACTGTACAGATATAGTGAGGCAGGGGACATTAATACATTATATTATAATAATACAGACAGTTACTACAGGCTTTACTATCTTCCAGGAAATTGTTTTCATTTTAACCCAAATCATATTAATGCAAGAGGATGAAACACTGCATTGCTAAACTCTACCTCCTAGGAAGTATGTAGATAAATAGACAAGATTCAATATAGTGCATATTAGAATCATACAATAATATTTGCCTTGCACTGATTGCCTTAAATCTTGCCATTGTGGCATCTATACTATAGACCTGTACTTGGGTTATTGATTGTGTGTTGAATATGAAAAAGGATTCTTGCAGCATTCTCAAGAACAAAGTATAAATTCCAGAATATATGCATTATCTATCTATCTCTTCTTCGATTGAAGATAGGTCACAACCGAGTCCTATTTGGAATTTATAATATCATAGAACAGAATATTTGTGTGTGTGCAGAGCTGGTGTTTGGAGGAAAAAGGGGGTCCCACATGTCCGTCTGTTGCAGAAGAATACAAATAAGCACATTATTGGAAAATTCAGAAATGACTGCTTCAAGAGGTGGCTGTGCTGCTAGACTAATATTGGAGAGGACAAATGGAGAGGAATATTTCTTCCTGCCAAGGCAAGAGAGTCTGACAGAACCAAGTGAAGAGTGAGCCCGGGAGTTTAAAAAGCTTCTTCCTTCTGCACTTTCTACTTTGTCAGATGGATGCTAGTAGCAGGACTGTACCCGATAGAGCTTCAGTTCCATAATCCACAACATAACTGGAAAACTGTATTATTAATTGGGAAATATTTTTGTTTTAACTCTTCTGCAGCAAAAAGCTGTCAGCCTAATTAAGAGCTGTGTCAATGGCCAAGGTAAGCTGAGGGATGCAGGGATCTGACTGTAGAGAAAGGTTTGCAAAGTTTGTCTGTTTGGGCTATCTGGGATTGGCTGTGTCAACATGAGTTTAAACGGACAGTAGCTTCTACTAAACTGAATGAGCTGTGTAAGAATGAAGCTTTGCCTCTGCTGGTGAGGTCACTTGGCTCAGAAGCATATGGTCAACATCCAAAGAAATCATTGGCCATTGCGAACATACAAAAAAAACAACAACAAACAAACACAAAACAAAAACCTTCCACCAGTAATACCCAAGACAAGCAGTGGAACAGACACGCGTTCAGTCTCCAGACTGGCAGAGAGGAGAACCGATAACATGGGATGCCCAATTTTGGACCAGTCCTTTCTTAAATGAATATGCCCCCATTGTATAGGTTACATGGTGGGCATCACCACATTATCTACAGTCAGCTAGTCCTGAATCTTGCTCAATTTTTAATGTGTATTACATTCCGTTCAGAACTCTATGGAAAAGCTACAGACAGTCTGTGTACTCTAGCTTCAGAAAACAAGGGAGAACCCAGGAGGACCCCTATTAGCTATATTGTTATGGTTATACTTTATTAGGAAACTGTTGTGCAAAGTGGACAACCTCTTTAAGCTGTATTTGAGGAAAAAGGGTGGCATCTTTCTACATGCGAGTTTAATAGTTTCTTTTTTGATTACACTATTTAGAAACCTTTGAAAAGGAAAGTTAAGAGATGAAAAAATAGAATAAAAATAATGGAATAAATAATTATCAATATTCTAGAGTATGAAAATTAATCAACCTTCAAAAGTAAACTGATTGTTTATCAAAATGGTAGCTTCTGACACTGCAATAATGAAGGGAAAGAGGCCAGTTAAAGCACACATAAGGGTAAATTTATCAAGATGCGAGTTTGAAAAAGTGAAGATGTTGCTTATAGCAACCAGACTCTAACTATCATTTATTTAGTACATTCTACAAAATGACAGCTAGAATCTGGTTGCTAGAGGCAACATCTCCACATTTTCAAAGCTGCAGCTTAATAAATTTACCCCATAGTGTTTCCTTGCGTGAATGTTAAATGCTACCCAAAACTAAAAAAAAAAAAAATGTAGCGTTCAGTAGAAGAATATAGAAGATACAAAATCTTATTTACCTGCACACTGGAGATACCCGAATTCAGTGGGTTCCCCTGATGTCTGTAACTGTCCACCATAAGAGGCTGTCTCTCTTGCACAGGCAGACATTTTTCCAAACTTATAGTGCAGTATTTGAAACTTCCCCCACACTCCTGAAATCCCTATGAATAAGTCATTCAAAAAGGATGGACATGAACTACACTGGTGCCTATTTGTAACTTTGTGCAAGATATGTTTAAGTGCATGTATGTGAATCCTGTTTTGGGAAGCAGGGACTAAAAGTGCAAGAAATCTCAAAATGATTTAGGATAACATATAGAACATGAAGGATTAATGAAAATACAGATGTAAAAGAAAAATACTGTATATTATATTTTAGTCTGTGTGTTGCAATGTTATTAAGCCTTAAGGCACCATTATTACATTTTAGTGTTTAAGCTTTTCATTTATGTAACTTAAGAGGACAAAACAAGAAATATCTTCACTTTAAAAAAAAAACCAAAAAAAACATATTTCAAAAAAGGTCATAAGTGGTAAATCAAAGTATGTAGTTTAAAAAATATATATTTTTTCCCCCATCTTGCTCCGCATTGTAGTAGATGAAAGTTTCTTGCACTTGGGTTTTACTCTCGCCTCAACTGCTTTCCAAACTAAAGCTACATGCTGCACAGCAGTCAAGTACAAACTTGACAAGCTTAGAGCTTAACAGAGCTGTAGCCAAAATATTTCATTCAAAATGAAGCAAGGTTTGGCCTTTGCTCTAAAATGTAATCACCCACAGTTAGACTTACCCCAGAAGGAGGCAAGACTCTTAGCCCTGGTCTCTGTAGAATGATTTTAAAGACTAGAGCAACGTTACATGCACACAGTTACATAACAATATTACAAAATTCCATACAGTAAGAATGATAAATGAAGCAAGGTTATAAAAATGCTAAAGGTTATGAAAATGCTTGTTCATTTTTAAGTATTCAAAGCAGGAAAAGCACCATGGGACGCTTTAGGAAGAACTGCCCACCAGAATAGAACTCATAAAAGGAAGTATAGTGTCAGAGCATGCAATATAGGAAGTGACATAATCACACTCCACCAGTTTTTAAGAGTTTAGCTAAAACTTAAGCTATAACAAACTAGAGATACTTCCTGTTTGTGGATCAGACAATGAAAGCAGTGTTTAAACAGATTTGCACCTAAATGCATTTTTGGTAAATAAATCTTAATATATACATTACCAACATTCACAGTTGCATTTGTAAAATTTGCCATAAATTGAGATGTTTGAAAAGAGGGGCTAGACAAGTTTACATTAAAACTTCAATAGATTCTGAAGGGTTCAATGGGCGAGTGATTCACATCAGATCTACAATGTTAGATTTTTGTGGAAGGTACTGCTTATGGTGACTGTCAAAATCCCATGTTTAAGGAAATTTTTATTATTGATTTCATTTTAAGGGGCCTATTTACTAATCTGTTTTTCCAGCAAAATCTCCTGAAAACAGCAGTTTTGGGGAAGTCACATTTTAAAGCAAAGTTGTCATTTATTAATAGGGCATCACAGCAGATATTGTATATATCTGTCGCTTTGCCTTTTTCTTCGAATTCTAAAGCAGTCCCCATAGATGTCTATGGGGACTGCTATTTTGCACAGTTTAATATGTTCCAAAAATGAAAGATTTTCGGAACTTGTGCACGATGGCCAACACCAGCAATTAAAGCCTATAGGAAATACATTGCAGTAGATGGATCTTCAAATCCCTCACCGCAACTTAACTGCTCTCTCATCCAGTCACTATCGCAAAGGTGGTCACTTTGCAATGGTGACCATAGAAAAGATAGGATACAGGTCTTCGCAGGAACAGCAGTTTTTCATCACTGCTGTTTCTGTTGGAGATTTTTAGTAAATACTCACGATATTTCAATCCTTATCGTTGTGATAAGGATTGAATGGGATCGTGGTTAAAAAAGCGGTGATTAATAAATATGCCTGGAAGTATGGTACTTAACAGGTATGAAATGTTGCAGTATCATATTGTCAATATAAGTTTCATTTACGTACTGATCGGACAGAATTTGACATAATGACAATATGTGGCTCATAAACATGGCTCCCACATCTTATTTTTCCACTTTGCAAAATATTCTTGAAATCGCAATTTTGCTAGAATATTTCATATGCGATTGGGTTACCAGGACTTTTGGGAACGTTTCTATTACAATGTTATAGCAGTTGGTACCCCAAATTAAACAAGGTGTATTCTATATAGATTGAGAAAACTTCATGTCAAATTTGTGTACTTGTCTAAAGCTTCTAAGAGCCCTGGTCATAAACAAGTAAAGAATGATGTTCTGTCGATGGGTCACACAAAAATTAAAAAAAAAAAAAAAAAAAAAAAGAGTGGCCAGTGATATGATAAAGTGGTAGCGGAATGGGTGGCTGATCCTGAAAGCCATTGAATAGCAGGCAGACGATTGCAGCTAAGTAGTAATATACTTAAAAATCATATTATAAAAAATAAATAACACATATGAACATGAAAACCTTTAAATACACGCTGTAACATTTTAAATGTACAATATAAACAGGAAATAATGTAAACTAATCAAAAACAATTGTTTCATATAGATGGACAACCCTCTGCTCTCTAGTTACCGCCATATGTCAAACATTATTGTGCTTGCAGCGAGGGGTCATTGGTGGATTCCTAACACCCACTGACTAACCAGTCTTATGAAGGACAATTTAGGCAGATTCTCGGGGTATAAAATTGCCTGATAACTGTATAAATCTATACTCTTAGCTACATGGCAAATGTAATTCTCAATAATATGAGAAGTTCTGTAGAAGCTTGAAAGCATATACATTAAACTGCTTAATTTTATGTCATGATAATAAATGACACAAATCATGTACACTGATGTCAAGCAAAGCAGTGTGATCGGAGTGTGGTACATTGTCCTTGCAGATGTTAATATAGATGGACAACCCTTATTTCAAAGAGACTTAGAAATAAGTTTTAGAATTACAACATTTTAGAAAATTAAGAACAGTGTGCCAAAACGAAGACCTCTGTAACTCATTACTAAAGTAGCATAGATTAAGCTCACAAGTTGCTCTTCTGCAAACTTTCACTGGACCCTTTTAAAATGATATTTCTATAGGGATGACCAGATTACTCACAGCATACAAATACATAGAAATAGAATATGTTCTTACACCCACCAATATTCATGAAAGTTTATTGAATAGACTCAAATGCCATCTTTGTCACTAGAACAAGGACAACTAAAGATGTAACTAAACTCTGTCCGTCCATCAAAATATTCTGAATATTTCAAGACTTCAAGAATCTGCTCAGCATAAAACAAATGAGATTTGTGACATTTCTATGGTCTGATAGTCATGTGCTGTAATGAACTGAGGGAGGACTTGATACCTCAGCAGTAAAATAGTCATAACTACAGTACCACATATGTGATCACTGATAGTGAATGGTTAACGCTGGACACTTCCGGTTGGTTAAAAACTTTAAATGGAGACACCCTGAGGCACACACCCTGGGGAGATTTCATCAACTGTCTTGTATACTAAGGGGAAACCATTTAAGAACAGGGACCCCCACCACGCCCTATAAAGCAATGCATCAACTTTTACTTACTTCAGGTCCTACAAAGGGTATTTTTTATCTAGAGGTTTTATCTCCGTGTATGTTTGAAACAGAATTGCCTGTATGTTATTTTTTATTGCGGTTTATCAATGGCATTGACAGATGCCTCCAGTCTCGTTTGGTATCTACACACAGCAACCATAAGCGCTGTCACTTTTAAAATGTCTTACGTTTCTCCACACTGATAAGGTATGAAATGGGAATGTGTGTGTGTGTGTGTATGATATATATATATATATATATCTCATACGTGTATATTAAACTATCACTTTCGACGAGAGGTAATACCAGAGGTAGAAAGTTTTCTACAAAAACTAAACGTTATAAGAATCACATGAATGACAAATCAAAATACCCTATTAGGACGTGTAGCTATTATTTAGCAGCCATATTGTACGACCCCAATGCTATATGGATTAGCTCTCTCAAACGCAGAAATTCAAGGCTCACGGTAGACAACAAATGCACGAAAAATGGCGCAAAAGTGCATTAGACGACTACTCAATGAACGGTAGTAATGAATGTCCCTATGGGTAAAAAATTATCACTTGTTTAAACTTTTGTTCCGCAATTGTAGCACATCAGACAGCTAGTTGCAGTTTGAAGAGATACAGTGACACGAGCAAAGTTTCGGAAAGAAAGAGAAAGATGCGAGGAATGAACTCACTGTTTTTGGCATTATGGCTGATTGTAAGTTCTCTGTAACTTGTCTTTTGTAGATATCAGCTTCTCTCCATACAGGTCCGATAGAAGGCGGGATATACAGGGGGATTACAGTGTCTATGAGCCGGGGTGTCTGCCTGTAACAATGTGATTCTTCGGCTAACGGAACACTAAAGTCTCTCTACTAACCACACCCAGGGAAATGAAGACATGGCACAGAAAATGGGCTCACTGACTCCTCCTGCTTGTCTGCCTCAGGGCCTCCTATCACCAGCCCACAGCTTCTCATCGCTAGCGTTGGAAAGAGGCTTGTAAACTGGGTGGGTGTTAAAAAATACAAAGTTATAAGAGGCTTGTTCAACGTATAGAGAGACCCTGTTCCTTTTAATGATCTGATTTGTTATAAATGAGAATTCTCGTTGAGGTCAGTGTTGTTAACATCCTGGTCGACGTTGTGCCGTTACACTATGTAGAAGATGGCAAATACACTTTATTTTTATCTAATAAGTAATTTTAGAAAAAATATTTATAGTCTTAACGACAAACTTTACTTTTTGAAGCCTTTGTATTAATGTACACGTTTCCATGCTTTTAAAGAGAATGGTGGAGAGAAGGTAATGAGGACTTAAAAGAACACACCCCACGTGTACAAGTCATTAGATGCTTCCCAATTGTCTCTGTTATTGCTCTAAAGTATAAACCAACAATTCCTTAATAAGCTGACATGCATTTTCATTATTTGGAATGTTGGGGTTATATAGATCTGGCTATGTTGGTTCTTGTGGATTCTGTGTCATTTCATTAGTAAACCCCCCCCCCGTGCATGCAGTTGTGCTTTATGCATATAGTACCTCATTTAGGGGCATATTTAACAACTGGTGATGGGAATCTATTGTGCACTTACCGTTAAAAACACGTCCCTCTGTGTGTCCCGCATATTTAAGAAGGCTGCATCGGCTGCTTTGCATTCCTTTTTGTTTTTGGGAGCAGTCACCATTCTACAGTATGGTGACTGCTCCCAACCGCAATCTAACAAGTTGCGAAAAAAAAGTTTTTTATGGTAACTTGACATGTATGTCAGCTGAAGCTGGCGTACATTATCATAATTGAATGATTTCAGTGCTGTCAGCTCTGCTCCGAAGAGCAGAGCTGGACAGCGCATGTGTGGAGGGATCACATGATCCCTCCCTGTCACTCACCGCTTGCTCTCTGCAACTATAGTTCCGGAGATAGAGCGGAGATGTCTGTGCGCATGCCCGAGGGTTACACTCGGCGCATGTGCACTGGAGTCAGAAGAGGAGTGCCGTTCATCGCATGCTGCGTCGGGAACGAAGAGGCAGTGTTAAGTATGTTTTCCACTTCACAGGAACAGCAGTTTTTCGGAACTGCTGTTCCTGTGTTGCTTTTTTAATAAATATGAGAAATAGTTCAATCCTTATCAATGCGGTAAGGATTGAAAACTATTCATATTTTGCGAGTGTTGATAAATGTGCCCCTTAGAGTCAGACGCTAAGTATCTTTAAGAAGTGTAGAGTGTGGGAGTGTGCCACAGCTTGGTAGGGTATTACAAGTGGCAAGCAACCCCAGTTGCGTCCCACTCTTAATACCCTATGGAGCTGCAAGCAGTTCCTGCAGCTAGCTAACCGCTTGCGCCACCTAATTTCTGCCGCACAGCTTTATCCCTGTTTTGACGTGTGTTACATCTGCGCCTCACTGCGACTATGATTTATTTACATGGTCACGTCTTCACAATTACGCGTTCCTCCCATTCTCTCGTAGTGAGTCGTAAGCTGTCGCTAGTGTTAATTGCGTCCAAGATGCAGGCGGATTTGGTGCTTTCTGCACATGCATGATAGTGTTTTCCTGTTGGATGCACCTAAAACGTACTTTGCGTCCGACTCTAAATGAGGTCCATAATGTCTGTATTTAATGGCATAATTATAGCATCAAGTGTCACAGCTATAGATTATGGCTGTTTAGATCACCCATAACCATTTAGTTAACATTATTTTTCAGTCTCTAACAGTACACTCCAACATTCAGACCCAGTATTGTATAGTAAGGTTGTTATATATGTTGGGTATAGATCCAGTGATCTGTATACTAAATCAGTTTTTCCCAGGGCTCCTCCCTTTTCTGTAGTACATCAAGGGCAAAAGTCGAAGCTGCGTGGATAAACCAATGTTGTTTTTGACTACGCAGACCTGTAAGAAACTGCAAATATTAAGCTTGCAGTTCCTATTTGTCTTCCTGCTCACAACCATTTTTAGTGATTTTAGATTGACAGTCAAGCAGCCTTTGCCAATACTATACAACAGAATTGAGAAGCCCCAGGAAAAAATTGTTTCATTGTGCAGTTCCTTGGGCTCCACAAAGAGGAAGAAGCTGCCCTAGTTAAATTTTATTATTTATCCAGGAGTGCTGTTTTAAATAAATTTCTGTTCAAATCATCTCCACTTTAAAAAGATTTCCATCTAAAACTAAAGCTGGTTACAAACTACAGAAAATGTCTCATGTCTTTACCGACGATTGAAAGTCCAGATGAGCAAGCAGATATGTGTACACACCTACACGATTTACCTTCACATCTGTGCTCCTCATCTGTCATAACCACCTGCTAAATAGATTGTGACTCTGTAAACTTCATAAAGATCTTCCTACATTGATGATCGTGAGTGCATACATACTTCAGAATTTGCCCTACATTGTTCCATCGTTGATAGTGATTTTTAGTCCGTTTCTAAAATTTTATTTTACCAAACTGTGCTTTGGTAAGATAAAACATGATTGTGGGAGCAAACACAATCCCATATCGGACCTAATAGTCACTTATCGCGTGATACTTGGGTGAAAAACCTGTAATGTGTACCCAGCTTTAGACTAGTTTTGGTGGTGTTAACATTGAATTTTTATTGTTACTCACAATAACTTATCTGATGTGCAGTCTCCTGTCCCCTGGATACCCCATAGCCTTTAATAGTCTATATGGTTGTTCTGTATAATACTGCCATTGACCCATTTCAAGCAGACATCCGTGTCGTCAACGCCCCTAGCATTCGTATGAATTGGGAAGTCTACAGGGTAGTTTAGAACACTTTTTGTTAATCAGGCTAAAGTTGGTAGTACATAGAACAGGAGTGTGGGGGCATGAGAACTTGGAGACTGTGAGGATTGTTAGAATGGAGCATCTGAAGTAAATACAATAAAACTCAGGATTTAATGTTTTCACAGTGAACTCCATTGTACATTTTTCATTTTGGGTGCAGTTCTCCTTTAAATAGACTTAGAAAAGGCATTAGAGTATATGGGTATCTCTCAGGGGCTTTGAGCACTAATACATTTGCAGCTATGGAAACGCTTCTATCAAATGCTGCAAGCATTTTAAGCTCTGCTAAACAAAAAAAATTCTGAGCTTAAGACGATCTGCTTTTTCTTAGCACTAAAAGCACTTTGTGTGACAGTGTCTGCCATTATAAAATACCTATGTAACCGCATTTGACATGAGCACTTTTTACACAAATGCTGCAGGCAGCATTTAAAAAAGTTTATCCAGTACTCAACTTGATTTTATGGCCGTGTGTTCTGCTTATGCAGAGCTTTGAATGCACTTGCACACTCATGCATTGCAAAATACTTTGGTTTTGCTCTGGTGTGTCTGAAAGACCTGCCCACATCACATCAAGGTGCACATCTACTCTCCACTCTCTGGAGATGCGCCTTTTCAAACTAAAAGTGAGTTTATGTGTGTGAAGTTGCAGAAAAATTTTCAAATGCACACTGTGCAAACTTGTAACCATCACATCAAAGTTTAACCTCTTGCCAATTTAAGACCACCTCTCATTACAATAAACTTTTCTATGTTTGCAATATGAGTGTCATTAAAAGTGTAGGACCTTCAAGTATTAGAGAAGTCACTCTGCTCACGCTGTATATGTTACACATGACCAGAGGACCTAAGTTAGACTTAGTAGAAAGTTCAGCTAGAAGGTGCAATTTTGCACCTTGGCAAAATATGTTGTGCTGCAAGGGGGGCAAATTTTAAAATGTAAAGACAGTTTTAGAGTAGGTAGGGGGCTGGATCTTAGGTATTGAACTAAGTCACAGTGTTAAAATAAAGCTACTCAGTATCTGTGTGCTACGGGTAAAAGCAGCAGTATTTTCCCTACATCTAAACAAACAATATATCGTGGATATCTGCTACTTTGCATTCTATTTAGTTTTCTGAGCAGTTGCCATAAAATAGTATGGGAACTGCTCCCTAATGCAATCTAACAAGTTCAGTAAATGAATAATTTTCGGAAACTTGTTATGTTAATGTACGCCAGTTGGCGTACATTAACGTAACTGAAAACTTTCCTAGCTGTCTGCACAGCGCATGTGTGGTGGGATCATGTGATCCCTGCCTCCCACATGATAACCGTTTCATATTATGCGGTTGTTGGCAGGGCCGGACTGGCCATCTGGCACTTCTGGCAAATGCCAGAAGGGCCGATGGCCAGATGGGCCGGTTACTAGCTGGCCGGCCCCATCGCTCAGCACACAGACTGTCATGCCAGAATTCAGCATGACAGTCTGTGTGCTGAGCAGTGGGGTCGGCACTACACTTACTTCCTGGTGTGGTCGCTCCTCCCCTCTCTTCTATGAATGGCTCTTGAGATGTCACATGGGATGAGCACCATGTGATAGGTGCCGTCCCATGTGTTAGGAGAGACTGTACAGCGCGCTGCGGAGTGCACAAGGTAAGAGGGAGGGGGTAGTTTGTGTGACAGGGAAGCTATATGTGTGACAGGGAAGCTATATGTGTGACAGGGGAGCTATATGTGTGACAGGGGAGCTATATGTGTGACAGGGGAGCTATATGTGTGACAGGGAAGCTATATGTGTGACAGGGAAGCTATATGTGTGACAGGGGAGCTATATGTGTGACAGGGGAGCTATATGTGGACAGGGGAGCTATATGTGGACAGGGGAGCTATATGTGGACAGGGGAGCTATATGTGTACAGGGGAGCTATATGTGGACAGGGGAGCTATATGTGGACAGGGGAGCTATATGTGTGACAGGGGAACTATATGTGTGACAGGGGAGCTATATGTGTGACAGGGGAACTATATGTGTGACAGGGGAGCTATATGTGTGACAGGGAAGCTATATGTGTGACAGGGAAGCTATATGTGTGACAGGGGAGCTATATGTGTGACAGGGGAGCTATATGTGGACAGGGGAGCTATATGTGGACAGGGGAGCTATATGTGTGACAGGGGAACTATATGTGTGACAGGGGAGCTATATGTGGACAGGGGAGCTATATGTGTGACAGGGGAGCTATATGTGTGACTGGGGATCTATATGTGTGACTGGGGATCTATTTATTTGTGTGACTGGGGATCTATTTATTTGTGTGACTGGGGATCTATATGTGTGACTGGGGATCTATTTATTTGTGTGACTGGGGATCTATTTGTGTGACAGAGTATCTATTTATTTGTGTGACAGAGTATCTATTTATTTGTGTGACAGGGTATCTATTTATTTGTGTGACAGGGTATCTATCTATTTATGTGACAGGGTATGATTATAGTGTAACAAAAAATAACACAGAATTTACTGACAGGCGCCAATAAAAATGGGATCGACAAAGTTAAAAAATATATAAATCAAGCTCTGAATGACAATGAATACAAATTACCAAAAAAATAACCCCCCAAAAAAATATCCAAAGAATGACCTTTATGATTATAGTGTGTATGTGTGTAACAGTATAACTATAGTATGTGTGTCACGGGCACTAGGAGTCTTTACCCAGGGATCACCAGGTGATAAGCTTACCAGAGCAGTATAGATGGTAATATGGTACTCTGGTAGCGGGGTGATCACGGAACAGGAGACAGCAGATGATAGAGATGCTCGGGAAAGTCTATGACTAGCAGCACTGGTAATATATATGTAGTAATACACGAGGAACTGAATGGACAAAGGACACGTGAGGGTAGTCAGTGGTCTGCGGTAGCAAGTTGTACCACTGCTATAGTGAGGAGGAATGTCCAACAGCAACGAGGAGGTGATGAAAGTCAGCGGTCTGCGTTTAGCAAGTTGTACCGCTGTCTAGGTGAAGGAATGGAATCCAGGTGGAGGTATCCGGGGAGTCAGTGGTCTGCGTTAGCAAGTTGTACCACTGCTATGTGAGAGGACACTGGAACAGGTGAAACAGGGATCAGTGGTCTGCCTCTAGCAAGTTGTACCACTGAATATATATGTGAGGAGGAGCACGGGGAGAGACTGCAATACAGAGGATACACGGGCACCTTGAACTTGATCCACAATGACATGCACAATATAGTAATGACTGAACAGCACTGCAATAATAATACAAAGTCACAGGAACTATCCGGGCAAAAGATAACACAGTCAATGATGGCAATAGTCTCAGCGGATAGTAAGCTCCAGAGGAGAACAACTCAGTCCAGCAAGATATGCAATACACCAGCACAGTCAATGAGAAGTATGCATACCGTGGTTCAGGAGCAGGCTGTCAGACAGGAGTGCAGAGATACCTGAATGGCTGGAGGCCGGCAGGATGCGAAGTCCCTGGAGGGTGAAGCGGTAATCAAGTAGGTGCAGCGCACAGGTAGGTAGACCAGCAGGGATAGCAACAAATACTCAGGAAGCAGTAGTATGTAGAACTAGACTCCTGGAGAACCCTGAAGAATAGCGATGGTCTAGACGAGATGAAAGCAGCGAGGCGTAGATCCGATGCAGACTGGCGAGTAGACACCAGCAGGAACACTGAGAAGCACGGAGAGCGGATCAGCTGCTGCAGACACGAGTAGAACTGAGGAGTAGCAGCCAGCAGGACTCTGCAGGTACACGGAGGTAGCGGTTAGAAATCAGCAGGTGCAGTCACGATGAAACACGGGAGAGTAGAGCTGAGCTGGAACTGTTGAGCACGGTGAGCAGCGGATAGGAATCAGCTGTTGCAGACTCAAAGAAACACAGGAGAGTTGAGATGAGCTGAAGACTAGCGCACGGAGGCAGCGGATAGGAATCAGCTAAACAGTCATGATGAAACACAGGAGGGTTGAAGTGATCTGAAGACTGTAGTGCACGGAGGCAGCGGATAGGAATCAGCTAACAGTCACGATGAAACACAGGAGGGTTGAAGTGGTCTGAAGACTGTAGTGCACGGAGGCAGCGGATAGGAATCAGCTAACAGTCACGATGAAACACAGGAGGGTTGAAGTGGTCTGAAGACTGTAGTGCACGGAGGCAGCGGATAGGAATCAGCTAACAGTCACGATGAAACATAGGAGAGTTGAAGTGGTCTGAAGACTGTAGTGCACGGAGGCAGCGGATAGGAATCAGCTAACAGTCACGATGAAACATAGGAGAGTTGAAGTGGTCTGAAGACTGTAGTGCACGGAGGCAGCGGATAGGAATCAGCTAACAGTCACGATGAAACATAGGAGAGTTGAAGTGGTCTGGAAACCACAGGAGAGTTGAAGTGGTCTGGAAACCACAGGAGAGTTGAAGTGGTCTGGAAACCACAGGAATCAGCTGCGCTGAATACACGAGGAAACACAGGAACACCTTCAGAGGCTCATGGGGAATGAGACTCCAAGATCAGGCAACGAGGTATGGAACTCAGGTGCTTTAAATAGGGAGTGTTGCCTGATCAGCCAATTAACTAAAGGGACAGGTACTGAAGGTTTGAAATGGCTGCGCATGCGCAGACCTTCAGGATGGTGGACGGCCACGGTTCCTAAATGCACGGGAAGAAGCACTCACAGTCCGGTGAGTGACAATGTGTGTGTGTGTGACAGGTTATGATTATAGTGTGTATGTGTGTAACAGTATAACTATAGTATGTGTGTGTGGGCCTGTGTATGACCATAATGTGTGTATGGGTAGCTCTTAATATAATGTGGGAGGTAGGCTGTTAATCTAATAGGGAATTGCAGGTGGGGGGTAATTATTGGGTGCTATTCTATTTGTGGGGTGAAGATGGGGGCAATTTAATAGTGGGGCCTATCAATTTCAGATGGGGTGATTGGATTTTTAATTTAATGCTGGGGTGCTTTGGAGAGAGGGAAATAGTTTTATTTATTAAATGGGAATACTATTTAATGTCAGGGCTAGTTAGAGGGAAATAGATGTATTTATGTGAATACTAGTACTTTAATGTTGTGGCTGCAGTGAGGCCTAATTTTAAAACATAGATGCTATATTGATTTAACACCAGGGCTAAATTTCATCTGCTCATTTTTTTCTCCAAATAGGGCATCCAACATTCCAGGATCCAGACAAGCAGCAACTGATCTAAAGACACCAGCAGCCACAAGTGGTGACCATGACAAGACAGGTAGGAGAGACTAGGACAGTCTGCCAACTGTTCTGAATTTGATGGGTGACTGTCCCACTTAGTCAGGATTTGGTCTGACTACAAGGACAGTTGGGAGATATGTCCTGCTTCACACTGTACTGCTTAGTAAGGCAGAACTGCGTGCACCTAACAGTAGTGCACACTGTATTGCCTTTGTATTTGTCAAAAATTTGTCTAATAGCCAAATTGCATTATAGGAGCCCCCCTGACTTAAGTGCCCGGGCCCCCCGAGCCTTAATCCAGTTGGTCAGCAGGAGGATCTGTGCTCCGTCCCGGACAGGGCACAGCCTGCAGAGCAAGCTGAGGAGCTCTAAGTCTCACGAGATTTATTAATCTCATGAGACTAAGAGCTTCCCTGCTCACTCTACAGGAATGTCAGCAGCATCAGAAGCATAGATAAGTGCAGTGGGCTGGGGGTGTCATAATGTATCTGGGGGGGTGGCGTAATGTGGATGGGGAGGGTCTGATAAATGTAATGTTTTATTATAATGTATGTATCAACGCACCATTTTGACCACGCCCCCAACATAATGTAGCTACGCCTTTGGCGGCACCGCCACTGCACTGCGGCACACATTTATTTTTCCAGCTTATCAACAGAGGTGGGCCTGTGTGCTTTAAATGCCAGGGCTGATTTTTAGTCCCAGTCCGGCCCTGGTTGTTGGTAAATGTGCCCCAAAGGTAGGCACAAAAAAGTAAGTAGAGGAAAGACACACAAAGAAGTAGAACCTAAACATGGAAAAGAAGACTATACAAAGAGAGGAAGCAAAGAGGAAAAGTAACTAAAAGGAAAGCAACATGAGATACAACACAGCAAATTATCATCTGTGACTGGTATTGTAGCTTACATTTTGAACTGTATTACATGTGTAAGATGCATTGTCTGTGTTTTTACTATTGTGTCTGTCTGTAATTACTTTTTTTTTTTTTTTACACCTTTAGTATAATGCCTTAGAGATCCCTGTCCATGATACTAGGACTAGTGAGTTGGTTGAAAGGAACCACAGTGCTTCTCAGCTGTTGTTTTGTGGGCCTCCTTTGCTTTAGAGGTACCAGCCCTGTGCTGACTAGCCTAAGGCTAGTTTCCACTATGACACAGGGACACCACCTTATAGTCTCCCTATTATAATAGAAACCAGCTCAGATTATCTAGCGTTGGTGCTGGTTAAGGATTTTTTTGGGAGGAGGGGTAGCCACACTGTCCCCTACAAAAAAAAATGTTTTATTTGCATTTATAAAAAGAATTGCCTGGTGAGATGGCACTTGTCTGACCTGTTATGCTGGAAGAATCCATCCCATCAGGCAACACAAATCACACATTATCATCATTTATTTATATAGTGCCACTAATTCTGCAGTGAATACACTCACATCAGTCCCTGCTCCAATAGAGCTTACAGTCTAAATTCCCTAACGGGTCTGTGACCATTATGTAGCATAATAGGAAATTTCTACTCTCTTCTTATCTTCCTACTCTACCTCCTGTACTCTTGATCCTATTCCCTCGAAAATTGGTAGATCCCTGTCTCCTGTGCTCATTTCACCTCTAACTTAAATCTGTAATCTTTCGCTCTCTACTGGCATCTTTCCATCACTATACAAGCACGCAGTGATTACTCCTATTATAAAAAAAACAAGATTCCGACCCAAACTCTCTCGCAAATTACCGTCCCATCTCTCAGTTCCCGTGCCCCTCCAAGCTTCTAGAGAGACTTGCCTACACTCGCCTCACATGCTTCCTTTCCGCAAACAACCTGTTGGATCCTCTTCAGTCTGGCTTTCGTTCTCAAAACTCCACAGAGACTGCGTTGACTAAGGTTGTCAATGATCTGATCACTGCTAAAACTATGTGGGGGTGCTACCCCGGGGTACCTCCCCGGAGGGTCCCCTTCCCTATGGAGAAAGATTCTCAACTGATCCCGAGGGCCCGCTATGGAAGGTGTCTTCCTCAGTTGTAGGAGGTTCCCTCCGAGCTGCAGAGTGTGCTTCCCCCTGTAGGCGAGAGAATGAAAAGACACGTATCCTACGTGGGGGGGAGGGACTGTCCGGAGCAACGTCTAGGAACAGAGGACTCGCTCAGCTCTGCTGGACGACACCCCGTTTTGTTCTGGCTGGGACACGGGACTCCCAGAGTTCGGGACAGAGAATGTTCTCGCCCGAACCCTCTACTCACTAGTAGTGAGGGCCACCCAATAGTCACTAGCAGGGCCCCCCTTGCCAGCAGAGCGCTGCCGGATCTAATGGTCCCCACCTGGAACCGCCAGAACGCGGGTGATCTCCGCCTTACCCCTCGAGACACTGCCTGTCCTGGGATCACCAGGCGAACCTGTCGAAACCCAGAGCAGACACTCCAATGAAACCGCAGACTACCTTAGCCACCCGCAGAGCTCAAAGGGGCTGTGTTGTACTGTCCCAATGGAACCGCGGAAAACCTTGGCCGCCCCCGGAACCTAAAGGGGCCCTGCCACACTACTGACAAAGGCGTGCGGGCGTGGATCCAGGAAAGGTGATCCCTACTGGGGCCTTACCTGTTCCAGGGACTCCTCGGGTACGTCTGCATAACTCCTCCTCGGGGCTTTCAGGGCGGGGCACCGGAACTCCATCTCCTGCTGCTGCACTGTCGGGTCTTCACCAGACAGGTTGGTGATCCTGTCCTCGACCCACCGCACGTATTGCGCCTCCTGGCTCCGCCGTTGACTGTCTTGCCGGGTGCCGCCACAGGCGTCGATAGATGTCGGCGCCTGATGACATCAACGCGCCCGCGAGCCGGGATTGGCTTGCGGTCGCGCTGTCTGTATGTCCGGGTGGGGAGCGTCGAATGGCGCCCCTCCGACTTCACAACGAAACGTCGTTACTCTCTCCTAATTCTCCTGGATCTCTCGGCTGTATTTGACACCGTTGACCACTCTATTCTCATACAAACGCTGCAGTCCCTGGGTCTTCAGGACACTGTTCTATCCTGGATCTCATCCTACCTTTCTAATCTCTCTTTCACTGTTAATTTCTCTGGGGCCACCTCTGCTCCGATTCCATTTTCAGTTGGAGTACTGCAAGGCTCAGTGCTAGGTCCTCTGCTGTTCTCTATCTATATTGTTTCTCTTGGAAATCTAATAAGTTCCTTTGGATTTCAGTATCATCTCTATGCGGATGATACCCAAATGTATCTATCTTCTCCTGATCTCTTGACATCTGTGTTGTCCCGTGTAACTGACTGTCTTTCTGCCATTTCATCTTGGATGTCCTCTCGCCAACTCAAACTTAATCTTTCTAAAACAGAGTTAATAATATTCCCACCCACCAACAAGAGCATACCTGACATTTCTATCTCTGTTGATAACATGACCATTAATCCCACCCCACAAACTCGCTGCCTAGGTGTAATCCTTGACTCACACCTATCCTTTGTTCCCCACATTGACTCTATATCTAAATCATGTTCCATACATCTAAAAACATTTCCAGAATTCGCACATATCTCACGCAAGACACTGCAAAAACCTTAATTCATGCACTTATCATCTCCCGCATTGACTATTGCAATTCCCTCCTTAATGGTCTTCACCAAAACAGACTCAAACCTCTACAATCTATTTTGCACGCTGCGGCAATATTGATTTTCCTTGCAAATCGTTATTCCTTTGTTCAATCACTCTGTATGTCTCTACACTGGTTGCCTGTTTTCTACCGAATCCAATATAAAATACTTTTACTAACCTACAAGGCCATCAACAAAGCTGCACCAACATACATCTCCTCTCTTGTCTCAAAATATCTCCCAACTCGGCAACTCCGTTCTGCACAAGATCTGCGTCTCTCATCCATCCTCATTACATCCTCCCATTCCCGGTTACAAGACTTTTTTCGGGCTGTACCAACTCTATGGAATTCTCTCCCTCGCACAATAAGACTCTCCTCTGGTCTACAAACTTTCAAGCGTTCTCTAAAAACCCACCTCTTCAGACAAACTTATAATATTCCTTAACCACCCTCTTAACCTCACTACATTACCCTATTACCACCCGTTACACACAAGACTACTACCCCCTGACCAACATTGTTGTGTAACCGGATCATTTAGCTTATGAGTCACTGTTACCTTTGCAGTCTGGCTGGGCTGAAATGCAAAATGTAGACTTAACCTCATATGTCAATCTCCCATTGTCCCATAGATTGTAAACTTGCGAGCAGGGCCTTCTCACCTCTTTGTCTGTTTTACCCAGTTTGTTTATTAGTTTACTATGTTTGTCCCCAATTGTAAAGCGCTATGGAATATGTTGGCTCTATATAAATAAATGATGATGATGATGATGATATCTAATGACTGATTGTCATACATTAATTCAACAGAAAATAACAATGTGAATATTTTTTGTAAGTTTGTAATGTAATCTCATGAGTTTGAACCTCTGCAAGTGTCATTAATGTTTTGAAATTATCCAGAGATAGATAAGCAGCTCTGAGGAGTTTATTTGGTATGCAGAGGATTTGGACCTGACCAGTCAAGCCGAATGAGCAGAGGTGAGAAATCGAGTCCTGTGAACATTCCAGAGCTCAGGATGTCCCTAGCTCACTTTGAAAGCCCTGTGACATCTGGGATATCAATCTGTCCTTACTGACAGCTAAACTCCAAAGGTGGGGGGTGAGATCTATGTGGAGAAAGGTTTAAAATCTTCTGCCTTGGACAATAATGTGTGCATTTTCATGAGGGGGTCTATCAAGACTGAAATGTCACATATTTTTCAATTGCGTTCCCTCACACACACCAAGTCTTATCTAAGCCGTATTTCCCCATGTATAAGACGCACCTTTTTCCCAAAACCTGGGTCCAAAACCTGGGTGCGTCTTATACAGGGGTAGCATTACAGGGGCAGCGGTGGGGGGGGTAATCCAGGAGGAGGGGGACAGGCAGCGTGTCAGCGGGGATGCAGCAGGCAGAGTGTCAGCGGGGATCCAGCAGGCGGGGACAGGCAGCGTGTCAGCGGGGATGCAGTAGCCAGCAGGCAGAGTGTCAGCGGGGATCCAGCAGGCGGAGACAGGCAGCGTGTCAGCGGGGATGCAGTAAACAGCAGGCAGAGTGTCAGCGGGGATCCAGCAGGCGGAGACAGGCAACGTGTCAGCGGGGATTCAGTAGCCAGCAGGCAGAGTGTCAGCGGGGATCCAGCAGGCGGGGACAGGCAGCGTGTCAGCGGGGATGCAGTAGCCAGCAGGCAGCGTGTCAGCGGGGATCCAGCAGGCGGAGACAGGCAGCGTGTCAGCGGGGATGCAGTAGCCAGCAGGCAGAGTGTCAGCGGGGATCCAGCAGGTGGAGACAGGCAGTAGGTCAGCGGGGATGCAGTAGCCAGCAGGCAGAGTGCCAGCGGGGATCCAGCAGGCGGAGACAGGCAGCGTGTCAGCTAGATGCAGTAGCCAGCAGGCAGAGTGTCAGTGGGGATCCAGGAGGAGGGGGACAGAGGCACAGTGGCAGCGATTGCAGGGAGAGTGTGCTGCCCGGCTGCTCTGATCACTATCAAAGCAGCCGGCCATTACACTCTCCCTGCCTTTTTTGACAGCTACCGTAATATTTTTTTTCCAAATTTCGGGGCCAAAAGTAAGGTGCGTCTTATACATGGGAGAGCCTTATACATGGGGAAATACGGTAGTAACTCTAGTTTTTTTTCCTATTTTATTTTCTGGAATTTATTTGTGCAACATATTGTATGTCTTGTTATTAATTTATTGTAATTAAGCCTTGGAAACATTTTTCAGATTTGATAAATTTTATCTAGCATATTCTCCGTGATTCTTTGTGAACTTACAAAGCCCAGGGAGGCTCATGTTACATGTGTATGTGATTTAAGTGTGAAACATTAATAAGTGGTTTTGGTGAACATAAGGACACCATAATAAATCCTTTGTGGTGGCAGAAAAGGTGTATTCATTGCTAAGTGACTAAGGTGACACCAGTCACGGCCAGCTGTTCAGATTGCTGTATCTGGGAAAGGCTGGGCGTCTGTGAAAGCATCAATTTGATAACAGCCAGTTAACCTACTAGTATATTTTTGGATTGTGGGAGGAAGCCACAGTCCCCGGGCTAACCCACGCAAACACTGGGAGAACATACAAACCACACAGATAAGGCCATGGTGGGGAATCAAACTCATGACCCCAGTGCTGTGAGGTATAAGTGCTAACCACTAAGTCACTATGCTGGCCACATTAAAACTGGATGTTTCATACACATATGTTTTTGGCATGCAGTTGAGCTTAGAAGTTTGATATGCAAACCAGAATTTCAGATGTATTTCAGTTTAGGCTTTCAAAGCGCTTCCAGTGTATGGTGGTTTAACAACTGCATTGAAAACCTCGGCTTAGTAAATCCTTCATGTTGATTTCAAATACTTTTATTGTATATCCATTTTGCAGTGATAAGTATCCAGATTGTATAGCTAGTATCATTTTCTAGTTACCTCAGCAGGATAATCAATAAGATGGTACCTATACATGTTATGCAAAAATAATCATTGCTAAAAAAATAAATAGGAACTAAACCCTATTTATGTTTCCTTATCAGCATTGGGCATTTTTCTTTCATTTCACATGCCAAAACACACTAAGTATTACCACAAGCATGAACATGAGTGAGGGTTAATGATAGGTGTTGTGCTCACAATAGGTCACACCCAATTTTATTGTGAAAAGATAGAGAGCAATTAGATAAAAGGGATACATTTTGGTAATTGGATATGGTAACTAGAAAACAAGTTGCATATAGCATCTTAATCTTATAAAAAGGAGTATTTAACACTTATTTGTTAACTTGTGTGTTGTGAGAATTTAAATACACTTATTGGCTATAGGTTGGTATAGTCCTGTGAACATTCTAATGCTCATATATTGTAAGCTTGCGAGCAGGGCCCTCTTACCTGTCTGTATGTATTAGCCAGCATTGTCTTATAAATGTTTGTTCCCAATTGTAAAGCGCTACGGAATTTGCTGGCACTATATAAATAAATGATGATTATGCTTTATGATAAAGTTAATGCTCAGGAAAACAAGTTGAAGTTAGTTTCAGGCAGAGTAGCATTGACACCACAATCTTCCTGCATCAGGAGAATCACATAACTAAATCTGTTATGGGGGATTCCCTCTCCATAATCGATCTCTCATGCTGTGGTTTTCTACTTTCCTCTGTTTCTTCCTCAAATCATGGCACTGCACCTGTAATATGTAACCCTGCTCTCACTAACATAATCACATTAGTCCACCAGTAACAGCACTCTCAACTATCTGATTATTTGAATGGCTACAGGTTGTTCCATCCCTGCCCAATTTATGAACATCCAACCCAATGCATTGTGTACATACCCACTAAGATTTAACATAAGCCATTTAACTAGCAGTGAGATGTTCTTTTTTTTTTTTTTTGTTTTAGACTTATAGGGGCATATTCAATTAACTTTCCAGTTGGCGGTAACGCGCGTTACCGCGAAACCTGCACAGTATTGCCGGTAATACGGTACCATAATAACGCGGATTTTCGGATGCAACCCTATGGGCTGCAAACGAAAATCCCCTTTATTGCGGTACCGTGGATTGACTTTGCGACCTGTTCCGGCGCGATCCCGCGAACCGGAAAGCTAATTGAATATGCCCCATAGAGCCTGTTCATATCAATGGAGCAGTAAGCTACATGTGGAAACTCCATTGAAATTAATGAGCCATAGACACAAATGGAGTTAGACAGCATTAGTAATGTTACGACTGCCTGTGTTTTGTATGTGGCAGTACCTCAAATCCACCAGAGGTGCTGCTGTTCTGCCCTTGAACTATCCACCATGCCTGAAGGAGTTAATCCACCTTCCCTGATTAGAACATTTTACCTGGCTGCTGCTTGTCTCCTGTTATCCCTGTTCCTGTTTTGCTTAGCTGCTGTTTGACCTCCTGTTGTGACCCTCTACCTGATTCCTGGACCCTGTTTGTTTGCCTGTTGTCCTGACCTCGGCATGATTACTGGGTTACACTTATTCGCTTGTGTCCCTGACTTCTGCTTGGCTATCAAATTCTGCTATCCTGTGTTAGGAACTCCCAAGCCAGTACAGTGAAACTCGGGGACTACTCTGAAGGCCCGGTATTCGCTGGAGCCACTAGTGGTGGGGACAGACTTGGCTGCGGGCCGACCGAGGGTCGAGTAACGTATACTGACTTAAAGGAGAACCCAGGAGTGGAGTGATTGGCAGGCCGAAGTGAGGAGGAGATCCAAGGTCAAAAGGACACAAGCACAGGTACGAAATCCAGGGACAGGCGAAAGGTCAGGTGCACAAGCGAAAGGAGCAAAATCCGGAGTTCAGGCAAATGGTCAGGGTCAGAAGCGAGGGTTCAGGAACAAGCAGAGGTCAAACACGGGTAGTCAATCAATGGTAATAATAACCAAACAGGGAGAACAAGCAGGTAGCAGAACTGAGGACAGAACGCTATAACCGGCAATGAGGCAGCAGACCTCATTGCCTTAAATACACAGTTGGCCCAATCAAAACTTACATGCACCCCTGCAGACTAATGAGAAACATAGCACCAGACCAATCAGGGCTAGTCCCTGATAGGTGCACACAGATGCAGGCTAATGCCTGTAACTAGTCCTCTAATTAGCCCACAGGCTGTGTCATCTTTTGCGCATGCGCTCGGCTTCCAACAGCGCCGGGACGCAGCGCTATGTGACAGGCGTCCGGCTGTTGCCTTGGTGACGGCCGGGTAGGAAGAGGAAGTGACATCCCTGTCGTCATGGTGACGGTCGGGACACTGGGGCAGGCAGGAAGCGAGCCGCGGCGGCTGTGAGTACCGCCGCGGCTCGTGACATCCTGATCTCTGCTTGGTCACTGGATTCCATTTGTCTGCTTCCCTGGACAGCCTCGTTCCTCCTGGACTTCGGTAACTCATTATACCTGTCCCTGCAATTAACTGTAACTGTGATTACTTGAAATCTGTTGCTCTGTGAACGTTCCTGCCATCCATCACACCTGTTCATATCTGTGTATTGGAGTTATACCTGTTTATTCTGCTACCTGAAAATCTGCACATTCCACGGACTGATTCCTTGCTTTTATATTTGCCTGAATAAAGACATTTGGTTTATAATACTCTGTTGCTGCTTCCTGAATGCACTAGGAATCATAACAGGTAAATGTTTTTTCTTCAAAATCAATAGAGATGAAATTACTCATTACCAATGTGTGATCAAGCCATGGAGCATCCTGGGATCCCCACAGCTAGCATGGGAAAACCTGCTATTGATGGCTGAGTGGCTAAAACATATGCTGCCTGATATTTTTTTTTGTCTCATTTTGAATTGGGCTTTGCTTCTTACTTTGTGTTTTTGTGTGTTTTGCTATTTTTCATTTAGATTGCCCTTTGGATTAAAATAAGTCAATATGGTTTGGGTTTCTCTTTGGATTAAAAGAAGATTTGACTTGTATTTCCTTAAATAAATTTATTTTAAGATTTACAAATGTCTCCCTTTGGATTAAAAGAATATATGATTTGGATTTCCCTATGGAATACAAATTACTGAGATTTCCCTCTGGATTAAAAGATTCAGGAATGTGTTTGGATTAAAACATGCAAGAAAGCCCACAGTGGTTGTCTTTGAAAATTATTTATTTAATAGCAGAGCTTCTCTCATTCACCTTAATAGTCCATTCAGGCTATTTTACATGCTAGAAACTCCATTGAAATGAATAGAGTATGGAAATGAATGGGAAAAACGCTGCATAGGGATGCACCATGTGAGCCACGTAATGTTTGTATTCGTTGTCACGAGCAACTTGTATTAGGGATGTGCACCGGCCACTTTTAGTGTCTCGTGTTTTGTGTTTTGGATTCGGATTTGCTTGAGGTTTTGGGTTCGGATTTGTTTCGCAAAACACCTGACGAAAGGTTTTGGTTCGGATTTAAGGTTTTGGATTCGGATTTATTTTGAAAAAAGCATAAAAAGTGTTAAAATCAAGTTTTTTGGTTTATTTTCACTCCTACGCTATTATTAACCTCAATAACATTCAATAACAATCATTTCCACTAATTCCCAGTCTATTCTGAAGAATCAGTGAACTTTGTAATATTGCAGTATCAATGGACTTATACTGCAGGATTGTTTTTGGATATTTTTTTTTAATTTCTTTTTTTTATAATTATTTTTTTTTATATAATTTTTTTTTAAATTTTTCGTGCTGTGCTGTGTCGTGTCCTTCTAAGGGCATTGTTATTTCCCCAGCACTGCACAGCACGAGATATAGCAGGACAGAGGACCACCTAACACAACCTCCCTCTACCCTGATCAATGCCCGAGTGAAGATGGCGGCGACTAGCGGGGAATTTATAGGATCCGAGAATCGCGAGATCCGACAGCGGGATTATGACTCAGACCCTCGGTTTCGGTTTTGCAATTGGTGGGAATACCCGGATCTGTCTCGGATCGGCAACGTTCGGGTGGGCTCGGATTTCAGATATCCGAGCCCGCTCATCTCGAACTTGTATTTGCTTTTTTTTATTTTTTTTATGCACAGCCGGTGCAAGAAAGATCGAAGCAATATATACCTCAATGAAATGCACCTAAAAAGGATTGGGGGCACTTGAAATACACACAGATGAATAAGCTGTACAAAGATGAGGCCATTCTTTTTGCTAATAAAATTCTTTTTTAGTATTGTTTTGTGAGGTCATAGGGTTTAAATTGTTTGCAAATTCCATACTGAATTTTGTACTACTCTGCTTATTGTCAGTATGAGTTTTACTGCCAAAACTGGAATGTTTAGCAGTAATAATTCATTAAAGAAAAAGGCTAAAACATAAACAACAATATACTTTTATGCGTGGTGCAACCTGATTTTCATTTTACCAAGTACAGAAAAGAGGTGCAAATTAAAGCAATTTTAGCACAGTGAGGGATAGTAATATTTTTTGGACACTGGTAAAGATTGCACATAGTTGCGCTTATTTAGTTAAAAGAAAATACACATTTGAGGTAAACTTGCTTAATCCCAATGGATTTTAGGAGCAGTTTAAAAACCTCTGCACTGCCAACATGAAATAAGCTTGAGTTTAGACATGTCTGGAGCTGTGTGCACTCAGTGTGCACATGTGCTGAGACATCCTGAAGGATTTTACAGATCTATTTTATGGAAGTTTATGAACAGGTACAGCAACACTTCAAACATCAAATAAACATATGTAGCAATAAACTGGTGGCTCTATTATTGCATATATTATAAAACCACTGATCTAAACCGTTGCAAACCCTTTTCTGCACATTACAGTCAGGGCTGCCAAGAGGAATTCAGGGCCCCGGTACAACAAATTCATGGGACCCCCCTTATAGTCGAGCATGCAAAAAAAAAATCGGGTGTGGTCATGCATTTGGGGGCGTGGCAAATGTGTCATTGGGCGTAGCTAACATCAAAATCACTAGGCTCTCAATTCGCTGGAGCGTGACATATGTTCAAGCACTCCTGACTTTCAGGACATCTAGCACCACAGTGTAGTATACAAAGAATGCAGTGTGTACACAAACAGTTCAGTCTTGGCCTGCACCTTACATTGGGCACAACACTCACCAAAAATTGCTATTGTCCCTACTAGAATCACAACATTTCACACACTGTGCTGCTCTCTCCTACCTGTTCTTCTCCACCTGTGGCTGCTGGTTTCTTTTGTTGCGGCTTGTCCGGATCCTGCAATGTTGAAGGGCCTATTTGGGAAAAAAAATGGCTACATTTAGAAAAATTACAGCCAGCCCCGGCGTTAAATCAATAGCACCCACGATTAATAATTAGGCCTTCCTTCAGCCCCAACATTAAAATAATAGTATTCACATTTAATAAATAAACCTATTCCCTTCCTGCAAACAGCAATACCTATTTCCCGCAATCATCACTGCCATTAAATAACTCATAGTCACATTTAATAAATAGACCTCATTCTCCCTAAACTCACTCCCATATTCAATAGCCCCCAAACCACCCCATCTTAAATTAATAGTCCCCACTATTAAATTGCTTCACCATCACCCTACAAACAAAATAGCACAAATTAATTAGCCACCACCTACCTCACACACACTACATTGCAACAAGCCCCCTGTGCCATCACACACACAATACTATGCCCCTTCATCACTACACTGTGCCCCTTTATGCTCACACTGCACCCTCCATGCTGCTTTTCCCCCTTCTTTTTTACTCTGTGCCTTCCCCCCTTTTTTTTTTTTTTAATCAGTGCTTCTCTCCCCCTTTTTTTTCTTAATCGGTGCTTCGCTCCCCTTTTTTTTTTAATCTCAGCCTCTCTCCCCCTTTTGTTTTTTTTTAATCTCAGCCTCTCTCCCCCTTTTTTTTTATCTCAGACTCTCTCCCCATGTTTTTTTACTCTCTCTTTATAGTACTGTCCCCTTCTGTTTTCCTCCCCTTGCCTCTCCATTTCTTTCCTTACCTTTTGTCAGCTTCTTTCTTTTCTTCTCTTCTCTTCTGTCTTCTCTTTTGTCTTCTGCCTTGGTCTTGTCCGGCGTTCCTTGCTGACTGTCAGGCGTGACTTGATGATGTCACGCCCGACAGTCAGTGTGAATGGTGCAGAGAAGAGAGGAGGGAAGCGGCTCCGCGACCACGTGAATATTAATTATTATTTTTTTTGCTTTTTATGCTACAGCTCCCCCCACCAACGATTTCGCCGGATAAATGTGGAGAATAAGGAATAAATCATAACTGCAGTGTATATATGTTATATCAAATGAATCCATTGATTAATTGAGCTATTAAAGAATAAAATGGGAAGACAGAATGTCTGTTGTATGTTCTATCTTCTCACACTGGGAGTGTCACCTGTGAAAGCTTCAAAGAGCCCCTGCTGTGAGATAGAGCCTGGCCTGGGATGGACTTTGACACCTGAATAGACTTTTAGGCACCGCTCAGCATGGTATCTGGATCACAGAGCCCATCTGCTAACTTGGCTATACTTTATATAGACAAATAGAATTCAGTTTTAAAATATGCCACTTAAAATCAATAAAAGTAGTAATCAACTATATATTTCTCCATAGCATGATGGGTAGCTCATATGTCAAAATCAGAATTCTGCCCCACAGAGAAATTAAGGAAATGAGTATAAGCTCTAGGCTTACACTGTATTTATGCGTGTTTTATATCAAAAGATGGTCAAGTTCATAGGGGATTTATTAATAATAAAATTGGATCTGTGAGACAGAAAAGTTAGGTCACATAGTAGAATTGGTTAGTAAATCAGGCAACATGCAAATGGTGATTGAAAAAAGTGTCAAAGGTGTGGAAGTGTCTTTAAAAGGATGAGACCAGGTACAGCAAATTGTCAGACTTTGTGGAAATGAATTCACATTGATAAGCTGTCTATCTTCCAAGCCAATTTCACTTGGCCAGAATATAGCACTTATCTGTAAGTTATGCTCTTAATTTAATTCCTTTTATTTTAAACTGTGTTTGCTTGTGTATGTTATGTCAATCTATTTATTGTTTATTAATTATTTTTTATATCTGAATGCCCTGTACTTTTGTATATTAAATCTATAATTTAATATGTTGTGTCCTTGATACTCTAACGAATCTATTTGCCTGTTAAGAAGAAATAGCTCGACCAAGATAAAACTTTGAATGCCAGTGTGTGATTTGTTGATACATTTGATTAACAAACTTAGCGTGTGCTTGTATTTACATTTGTGTAACAGTCTGGAGGTGTGAAGAGTTAACCCTTTGTTTGCTGGTGTGGGTCTTGCTAGTCTGTGAGCAGTTAGAAGCCTTGTGTGTCAGTGTGGGACAGTATATTGGGGTCCTATTGCCCGTATTCAATAGGTGGTGGCAAACCTGAAGTGTGTGAGGTGTGAGCGCTGTTTGAGGGCGATTCAGTAGGTCTATAACCTGTGAGATAGTTAGAGAGAGAGACCGAGCTGGAATCGTGTGTGACCTCATACAGCAAGCACCCTAAAGTCACGGCAGCTGGGAGCGTGTTCATGACACATAATTTACATCCATGTGGTGCAAAGTTTGAATTCTGCCGAATGAAGATTAAACTTTGCCAAATTAAGTGGCAGTAACAATGTTGAAGTTTTTTTACATGCTGTAATTCCTAGTGCACTGGGTGGAGATTATAGAATGGGTAAAATAAATAAAAGTCTTAATAGGTCTGTGTAATATTAAAAAGATGTTTAGAACAGGACATGTTAAAGTTTTGTATAAATGTCACATCAATATATCAGTGCATACAGGGCCTGATTCATCAAGGCACGTATCTGACGATTTTGAGCTCTTCATACACGAAATCACTCTGCGCATACACAGAACCGGGACATACACCAGTAAATGCAGCCTTTTCTGCTCCATCTTCTAACACAAAGGACAATTACCTCAGCCTACAATTGTGTTGAAAGTGCGTTTTGCCATAGTTAATGTACAGTAACTAACAAACTCAAGCGAATGCTGCCACATCCGAATCAAGCGCTGGGCATCGCAAAGTTACTTGCTCCAGCTACAGGGTAGACTAAGTGCTGATCACTAGTGATGACAGTCTAATATGCATGCTATAATATGTGTGTGCAATCAGGAGTGAGAAATGTGATTTTGCTAAGCTGACACCATCTTGTTGCCTTATAGCCATTTTGTTCTCTTATAGCTTAAAGACAGATTAGATACAGCTAGTTTGTAGGAGTAATTCATTATTTGCAAGAAACTGCCCATAACCTTGGATATAGCAGATGGAGATAAACAACTCCCCCTGGGGAATATTCCTGTGTGAAAATGTGAGAATGTAGCAAGATCTGTGTAATGGGAAGCATGAGTGGTTAAAACCTTTTGGGCCATAGTTTTCTGTAATACGTGATATTGTACTATAGATATAAACTTGTAACTAATAAAGCAGAGCTAATTGTACATGCAAAACATGCAGTGTATTTAGTTCTCCCCAGCTGATGAGCTCATAACTGATAAACTGACACTTACAGGTGAACAATCTGATTTAGATTCAACAGTATTGGTGGTCGACACCGAGACTGCTGCCCTGAACCGAGGACAGAAAAGTGGAAGACGCCCTGGACACAGGACTCTGACTATAACCCGGGTGAGTAGAGTTTTCTACTCGTCAGGCTTCTCTGTTTAGAGCATCCTCATGTCCGTCTAAGGTATCAGGCTCGCAGATCTGTAAGTCTCAGATTTAGACAGTGATTACTAACTCAATTTGTTTATTGTAATTGTATTGGTAATTAGATTTCTGAAAGATGAGTGAATTTTGAGTGCATATGTTATACAGCAACACCATCCCCAGAACTTTGTCAAGAAGTTAGATGAATTTGGCAGACCTTTACCCAGATGCTGTCGGGATATTCTGCAAAAGGTTCATTCAGTGCACGGAGTCCAAAGAATCGGACATCCAGTGTCTGGAGTCCAAAGAACCGGACATCCAGTGTAAGGACTCCAAAAGAGGCATCCAATGTTTGGAGCCCACAGAACCGGAAATCCACCCCAAGGTGTCCACAGAACGGGACGTCCACTATTGGGACAGCCCACAGAAACTCAATCAGAGTCTATTGGGGCTCAAAAGTACACAATATAGGGTAATATAGACAACAAGGAGATAGATGACAGCACCCCTCCACCCCCCCCCCCCGTAGAAATTATGTGCAGATTTCTAGGATATGGGTGGGAGTAAAAGGTCTGCAAGTAATTTTTCAAGAAAGCAGGGATAGCCAAAGAAGGAATTGATATATGTTAATGGAGAAACAAGGGTGTTGCAAGTGGTAATGTGACATGAACAAAGGTGTATTGAGCCCAAACCCCAAGAGATAGTTTTATGTGGCAAAGGAAAGTTAAGAGAACTGGAAAGTCGCAATATATGTGGATATGCTACATGTATCAAAAGCTAAATGATATAATGACTAAAATAATGAATCAAGTAGGTTGTGTACTAAAAATGTATGTTTATGCTGCGCAGCTGAATGAGTGAAATGTGCCCCTCCCGTATTCTGTGTAGAAGACTTCAGTGTTTTGAGATAAGGACTCTGTATTTTGTTATCTGGCAATGTATGTAACATTGATAAAAAGGTTCTTCAAGTATGCTTCAATATTTCAGGAGTAAAAAATATGTCCGGAGTGCTGAGTGATAATAGCATATTGAAGCTGAATTGTATTAAATGCTGGGACATGTAGTTCCACAGCAGTAGGCTGGAAGATAACAGTTAATTTTTATTTCTCTGTATGTGAGTTTTCCCTCCGTCTTACTGCGTGTGAGAGAGATCCGTGTTTGTCTGTCTTGTCCGTTTTTATAAGAGACATGTTTCAAGGTTGAAAAAGTTGTACATTTGTAAATGTAATGCCTGCATTGCTTAATTGTAAGCTTTTGAAGAGGTGCAAAACAAGTGTTGAAATGTTTGGTCCGTTACTGCATGATTCAGTGGACAGATAAGACTGTAAATAAAGTAGATATTGTCGAAAACAAACTGGCTGAGGTACAACAAGCTGTTTCTGTATTTGAACAAAATAATTTTGTTTCTGAAGTTGAGAAAAATAGCTTTCTCTTTAATGAAGTTAAGAATTGTGAGAGTGAGCTTTTACATGCAGATATTACAAGCGGTTTTAATCTGTGTAAAAATGGCGCTGATGAATGTTCTCAGAAATCAGGAGGGTTTGTTATGCCCATAAAGAAATGTTACGAGATAAAATGTCGTCTGAGCGAGACTTGCTTAAATAAATATATTTGTAGTTTCAACATGAAATCACAGAATCTGGAAATATGTGTGAATATTTGGTGACAGGAGATTTTGTTGAGAAAATGTTGAGTGATTTGTAGACACAATGCAAGGTGTCTACCGAGAGTACTCTGATTTATGAGAGAAGCAGTGTTGCTTTCAAATGGCTGAAAGCCTGGAACCAAGATTTAATGTTTGTAAACCCGGAAAACATATTAGTGTCATTCAAGGAGGCTGTACTAGGTAATGATGAGAAAGGAGTGGCTTTGAACGTCCAGGTCACGTCACTTTGACATTTCCTGTTTGTGAGATTAGGGACTGCCCCTTTGAGGAAATCCTATTTTAATGGCATGAAATGCATAGCACCACAGTTAACATTTAAACAGGTGTCTTATTTGCGGCTGTTCACTGCACAAAAATGTTTACTGGTTACCTGATAATGATGTACTGACAAGCATGTTACAGTTGCTGTAATTCCTATTGAATAAATGTTAATCTCTATGCAAAAGTTTTCTTTTCTTCACAGAAGGTCTCCAGCTACAGAGAAATCCAGATTGAATTTATCCAACTTCCAATGAATAGAAGTTTGCATTATGTCTTGGTCCACAGCCACAACAAACATAATTAGAAACTAATGAAGGATTTAAATAACGTAGACTCTGCTGAGTAATGACTACTGTGTTTTTAAAGTGAAAAGGAGAAATGGACTAACATATTTGAATATGAAATAGTGTTTGGTTTGTTTTTGGGTTTTTTAATCAAATTTTATATCAGATGGTTTGAAAGAAAGTAATGCAATGTAATGTCAAATTATGGTAGATAACAAAAGGTTTTTATTTTTTATCCTTATAATAGTTTTGAGTCAATCAGTGTTGTAAAGACATGCACTGCCCTGATTATACTGTGCTATAATCATTATATACTGTAAATACCTCTTTATATGATGGGTATGGTTATGCATTTATGGGAATTTAATGTTTGTACATAAATGAAAAAAACCTTAAGACTTTATGAGCTATTATCTGTGATCCTGCATTAGCACTTCTGAATGATAGCAAGCCATTTACACTCTCCTCTGAGCAGAACCAAATGTTTGACCAATTTTAAGATGAAGTATCTTCAGCTCCAGCACTGACTTTGCCAGATTATGACAAGCCTTTCACATTATTTTGTTATAAAGTAAGTGCACATGCACAAGGAGTACTGATACAGATACACAGGGCCGGACTGGGAGTAAAAATCAGCCCTGGCATTTCAAGCATACAGGCCCATCTCTGTAGATGAGCAAGACAAAACCGTGTGCCGCTGCAGCAGCGGCGCCGTCAGGGGCGTGGCCACATTATGTTGGGGGCGTGGTCTCACAAGATTAATAAATCTCATGAGACTTAGAGCTCCTCGGCTTCCTCTGCAGGCTGTGTCCTATCCAGGGACTGGGAGTAGCTATTCGCTCCCTCCTGCTAACCAGAGCTGGATTAAGGCTCGGGGGGCCCTAGGCACTTAAGACAGGGGAACGCCTATGATGTAGTATGATTATTAGACACATTTTCAACCAATACACAGGCAATACTGTGAGCACTACTGTTAGGTGCACACAGTTCTACCTTCACAAGCAGTACAATGTGAAGTAGGACATACCTCCCAACTGTCCTTGCAGTCAGACCAAATCCTGACTAAGCGGGACAGTCACCCACCAAATTCAGGACAGTTGGCAGACTGTCCTGGTCTCTCCTACCTGTCTTGTCATTGTCACCACTTGTGGCTGCTGGTGTCTTTAGATCAGTTGCTGCTTGTCTGAATCCTGGAATGTTAGAGGCCCTATTAGGAAAAAAAAAATGGGTACATGAAATTGAGAAAACTCCAACCAGCATCGGTGTTAAATCAATATAGCACCCACGTTTTAAATTTAGGTCTCACTCCAGCCCCAACATTAAAATAATAGTATTCACATTTGATAAATACATCTATTTCCCTCCAACTAGAACTGACATTAAATAGTATATACATTTAATAAATATACCTATTTCCCTACAATTAGCCCCAAACATTAAATTAATAGTATTCCCATTTAATAAGTTAACCTATTTCCCTCCCTCCAAACAACCCCAGCAAGAAATTAAATAGCATTTATGTTTAATAAAAATAACCATTTCCCACAACCATCTCAGGCATTAAATAATTCATAATCACATTCAATAAATATACCTCATTTTCCCCAAGCAGCCCTACATTCACTTAATAGCACACATTAGTCATATACTGTCCCCCACACACATTACAGTCATATACTGTCCCCCCACACACATTACAGTCATATACTGTCCCCCACACACATTATAGTCATATACTGTCCCCCACACACATTGGCTATTTTTATTGTCCCCCTCCTACAGTTATTGCCCCCCTGCAGACATTTTCACTCACCCCCCTTCCCCCTGCAGACATTTTCACTCACCTCCCCTTTCCCCTGCATACATTTTCACTCACCCCCCATTTCCCCTGCATACATTGTCACTCACCCCCCCTTGCCCCTGCATACATTGTCACTCACCCGCCCCTTTCCCCTGCATACATTGTCACTCACCCCCCCTATCTCCTGCATACATTGTCACTCACCCCCCCTTTCCCCTGCATACATTGTCACTCACCCCCCCTTTCCCCTGCATACATTGTCACTCACCCCCCCTTTCCCCTGCATACATTGTCACTCACCCCCCCCTTTCCCATGCATACATTGTCACTCACTCCCCCCCTTTCCCCTGCATACATTGTCACTCACCCCCCTTTCCCATGCATACATTGTCACTCACCCCCCCTTTCCCCTGCATACATTGTCACTCACCCCCCCCTTTCCCCTGCATACATTGTCACTCACCCCCCCTTTCCCATGCATACATTGTCACTCACTCCCCCCCCTTTCCCCTGCATACATTGTCACTCACCCCCCCTTTCCCATGCATACATTGTCACTCACTCCCCCCCTTCCCCCTGCAGACATCACTTCTCCCGTGCAGTAACTTTTAGTTATTACCCACCCCAGCCCCCCTCCGCAGTACCTGTCACTATCCCCTGGACGGAATACAAAGAAAAACAGCGCACCAACTTACCGAAGGCTCCTGGGCGGCTGCGGCAGCGCGATGTGACGTCATAGCACGGCCGCGCGGAAGTTTTAAAAAAGTAAAGAAAAAATTGCGGGACTGGAAGCGCAGGGACCGGACCGGCCCATACAGCCATCGGCCCTTCTGGCAAATGCCAGAAGAGCCAGATGGCCAGTCCGGCCCTGCAGATGCATGGTCGCAAGCTAAGGTAACTTACATACTACTCTGCACAATTAGACCCAGTCAAACGAGCAGCACCTACATATATTAAAGCAGTGGCTGTAATTACCATAGTGTTTTGGAAAAAGTACAGATATTGTGTTAGGGCACCCAGTAACCCTAATGGTGCCACATGCCATACACTTTTCAGCAGCCAGACTTACCAAATATGAAGTAGCACTGCTAACTCCCTGTAACTTTACACTTAAGCGGTGCACAATCTGGAAGCCTGCTGTCTTATTGCAGCAAGTTTCAAAAGATGGGAGAAGTACCTGTATATATCGGGGTTCCCCTAGTGATTTGGGGAATCCCATCCCAGCTTGAACAGGAAGAAAAAAATGCAAACACAAAATTTTTCTGAATATGATTGTGTAGAACTAATGAGACAAGGATCTTTAGTTTTATCTGACATTAAAGATACACCGCTACCAAATGCAGACATCTTACACTACCACATAGATGGTGTTTCTTATACAAGGTGTGCTGTAACCACACACACACAAATAGTGATTCAACAGACTCTACAGAGTCACATGTCAGTGCAAGAAGCTGAATTAAAGGCGCTGACACTTACATTCATATATGCAAAAGGACAAAGAGTAAACATTTACACTGATTCAAGTTATGCGTTTGTAAGTGCGCATGATTATGACCCTATATAGAAAAGTGGGGACTTATGGGTTCAGCAAGCAAACCAGTCAACATGCTGAACATACCAGGGCACTTCACTGCATTCCAGCTGCCCTCCAAACAGTGATGAAGGTGAAGGAACACACAGAGACACTACCCCCAAAGCTAAGGGAAATAGACTGGTATACCAGGCCACACAAGAATTCGCCATAGCCACAGTACCCCAAGGAGAGTCTATTTACATGGTGACCCCCTGACCCCAAGTTTGATCATACCACACTCCAAATTATGCAGAGACAAGAAACAGAGAATGAGTAAAAGACGTGGGCAAAACATGGAGCACTAGAAGTGGAAGGACAGTGTTTGTGTCTGCCAAAAGCACTTTATCCCATTATGACCAATATAGCACACGGGAAAGTGCATTTGGGGAAAGATGCTATGGTTGTTTTCACTAACAGGTTATGGATAGCACTAGGGTTTGCCCAAGCACCACAGGCGTTAGTGGCAGGTTGCCTAATCTGTGCTCAGAATAACTCCGGTAAGTCTGTCCCAACACCCCTGACACAGTATCCCTATAAGAGGATACAGATAGACTTTATACAACTTCCCAAATGCTCGGGCTTTGAGAATGTGCTAGTCTGTGTCTACTTCTTTAGTCACTGGCTAGAGGTGTGGCTGTATAGGAAAGCAAATGCTAAAGCAGTAGCCAAAAAAATTACGAGTGAGGTAATCTGCTGATATGGGGTACCAGAGGTCATTGAAAGTGACAGAGGGACACACTTTACAGGGAAAGGATTCCAGGAACTGTTAAAGACATGGGAATTATATCTGCCCTTCACACCCCTCACAGACCCAAAAGTTCGGGATGTGTGGAGCGCCTTAATGGTACTCTGAAATTGAAAATGCAGAAAATAATGGCTGAAACAGGCCTGCTATGGATCTGATGTTTACCTATGGCCCTGCAGTCAGTAAGAAACACTACTAGGAAAGACACAGGTTTAGCACCAAATGAGATACTGTTTGGCACAGCACACAGAACAGGCTGTTATTTTCCATAGCAACTACAGCATGTACATGGTGATTTGTTGAACTATGTTGTTTTATTATAGAAACAACTGAAATACATGGTCAAGTGTTCTCTTCCATTCCAGGCCCTAATTTTGATGCAGGTACTCATAAACTGCAATCAGGGGACTGGTTGGTCATGAAAGAGCATGTCAGGAAGAGTCTTGAACCCAGATATGAGAGTCCTTTCCAGGTTCTTATTGACGACTCCCATGACAGTGGAAGTACAGGGAAATGACACCTGAATACACGCATCCCACTGCAAGATCTTCAGACAAGGGTAGTCTGAGTAAAATGTATTTTACAAGTTATTTAAAGGTCCAAAGGACACCAGAGAGGGGTGTTCATTTATATTAGCAGGAGGAATATTGATTACACGTTATGTTCCTTTGCTGTGGGCTGTAGATGTGTGCTAGTTTAGAAAGGAAAGCTAGGTCTGGAAGAACCAGACTCGCGCCAATAATAATGTAGAGATCATTATACATAATGTGAAAAATTCTAATATAAAAGTTTAACCCAACCAAATAAAGAAAAGAGCAACCCATGACTGTAGGGGTTTACACCCAATACAGAAATGTGTTTGTGAGTATTGTGGCACAACACATTATTACATTTACACAAGACAATAGGTTAATATTGGACTACCTGACAGCTTAGTCTGGAGGGTACTGCCTGACCCTAAATATTTAAATTGAAGCCCAGGGTTGCACCTTTTTAACTAGTGACGCAGATGATTAAGAGAAAATGTTTGATGAACACTTACAAAAAAAATTAAGACATGAAATATAACATTTTTAAAGGAGCACACTGGAGATGCTTATCTAGAAGGATAGTTTTCATGGCTGTACATGGTCGATTGGTTCAAGGGTCTAGGAGGATGGGTATCAGGTTTTATACATGTTGTACTTCAAGGACTGTTACTAATCCTTATTATTATATATATATACTAATAAAATTGATGATGTGGCTTATTAACAAGTGTAGTAAAGCTAAGTGTTTCTCTTCCAGAAAAATTAAAGTAATCACATCTGTCTTAACCGCTGTACTGTACACCACATCTAATGAGTGTGAACCTTATGCTCGTTACTGAAGCCTATCCTTATGAAGATATATAGCACAATGGACAATCCTTTCTATTGTGAAATAAGTGACATATAACACTTGCCGAGCACACTGTGTATTTTCTACCTCCCTTTCCTTTTTTCCTTCCCTAAGAAATCCATAGTTAAAAGACAAAAAGAAAGCACAAGAGGCCCCAGAGCCTCTTATGTTCACTGATATATGTGAGGATCTGACATCAGGACATGCAGCCGGTGCAAGACAGTTGTCGACTCATTGACCATCTATTAGTATCAGCTAGAAGAGGGATCATGGACTTGCTATTGGTGGGGGATGGGTTGTTCTATGTATCCAGTTTTAAGCATCCTTATTCATATGTTCTGTTAGAAGGGTGTATGCATATAAGTACCCATTAAAAGCAACAGCAAGAATGTGATCTCTGATAGGTAGTGTTAGGGCAAATAATGAATAAAAAGATTGGAAATGAGAAATGTGATTTTGCTAAGCTGACGCCATCTTGTTGCCTTATAGCCATTTTGTTCTGTTATAGCTTAAAGACAGATTAGATACAGCTAGTTTGTAGGAGTAATTCATTATTTGCAAGAAACTGCCCATAACCTTGTATATAGCAGATGGAGATAAACAACTCCCCCCTGGGGAGTATTCCTGTGTGAAAATGTGAGAATGTAGCAAGATCTGTGTTATGGGAAGCATGAGTGGTTAAAACCTTTTGGAGCGTAGTTTTTTCTGTAATACGTGATTTTGTGCTATATAGATATGGACTTGTAACTAATAAAGCAGAGCTAATTGTACATGCAAAGCATGCAGTGTATTTAATTCTCTCCAGCTGATGAGCTCATAACTGAAAAACTTACACTTACAGGTGAACAATCTGATTTAGATTCAACAGGAGAAACTGTAAAAATGTGTTCTATGCCAAGTAGATATTAACAGCAGCCTAATGTAGCCTTTTTCATGGGGGGGATTTTTTTTTATACTGTTAGATCATTAATTCCTATACTATTAATTAGTGACTATATATATATATATATATATATATATATATATATATATATATATATATATATATATATACATGATTAATATAAATATGTGACAGCAGCAATGGGCACCTGGTGAATAGTAGTGGTATATGTTCCAGGCTTTCTGTCTTGTATGCTCTAAAACCCCAGGGAGTTTGTCTTGTATGAGAAGGAGCTTCCCAAAGAGTGTATTCAGCTTCAGGAAAACATGGTAAGGGTCCCTGGGTTCTAAACTGAAAGGGAAGGGTGAGTTCCATTTACAAGGCCCAGTCTTTTGCTCTGCCAGTAGATTGATTAATGTTTGCACTTGTGAGGTGTATTTAGAAGGAATGCCGTACATATCAGCAGTATGTGAGCAAAAGCTGCCTCCCCAAACTGTAGAGCTGAAAGCCGCACTGACTACCCGACCCAGCAACAGCAACCATTATCTGAAAAAAAACCTCTTACTTTAATATCTATTTGAACAGACAGCCTAGAACATATATTTTCAATTCAAGTGTACGACATACTTACCACTATGGATCGCTACTGAGATACTGGAATTTCACACCAATCTTGGAACTGATTGTGCACATTACTGTGACGATTATTCAGTATATCTAAAGACTGATTACTATTTTCATTTGAATTCATGCATGACAATGTGAATATTTTATGTAACCTCTCAAAGTATGCTTTGCTGACAGACCTAAGAGACCTATGCAATTGACCGAGAATTAAGGGATAGAGATAGATAAGCATCTCGGAGGAGTATGAAGCCCCAAAGTTGTAAACCATTTAGCCACTCGAACATAGGTGAGAGATCCTCTGAGGTGCCAACATATATCTTAGTGATAGAAAATTTACTTTGAAAGCTCTGTGTCATTTTGAGAATCAACCTGACTTAATTGAACATGTAATTCCTAAAGCTGGGTACACACTACACTGTTTTCGTCCAATAATTGGCTCAAACAGCCGACATACGACCGCTCGTTCAAAAGTCGGATCAGTGTGTGTAGTGGCACGATTGTCGAAAGTCTGCCCAAATGGACGATTGTCGCCTCATTTGGTTGGTCGTACCGTTTAATATTTTCGTTCCAATCTCGTTTCCGTTGTGCAGTGTGTATAAACTTACGTCCGATCCACGACAATCCTCCGATACTTCCTCGACCTGGGGGGCGTGTGTATGTAAATTTTTTTATGTCTGTCCCAGTCCCACGTGGTGCAGATGATGTCTGTCCCAGTCTATGTTGGCAATGTATTCATATTTACTCTTTCTAAACTTTAACCTTTATAAACTATTAAAGTTATATTAACCTTTATTAACTTATAATTGAGAAGTGCCCAGAATAAACCACACAGTGTTCATGCAACATTTTTATTGCATGAAAAAAGGTACAAAAATGTTTACACACACTGAAAGATCCGCATGAGAAGTGAGCGTGCCCATACCAATCAGAGCGCAGAGTACTGCAGAGTATTATTTTTAGTATTTAGTATTTTTAAAGGCACTACTGGTTTGTGGGAGAACAGGTCTTGATGTCGCTTGGGTTTCTATCCCCTTTGATTTCTTTATCTACGATGCAAGGAAATAAAAATATGTTTACCATTTAACTTCTATATCTGTAATTTATATTCAACGACATAAATACTCTCATTTTCTCACCTTGCACACTGCTCGAGATCAATTTATATTTTGGTCCCTGTGGTGAAATCGCAATAATAGCGAGCTTAACCTCCATACATTCTGGAAAACAGGCGCCATTTTGGTTATTATAACGGTACAGGTATGTGCCCAAAGCATTTAGCTGTCTACACATGTTCACTGAAATACCTTTGTGTAGAACTTCTTTAGTATATTTTTCTTTTTCAATTTTTTCTTGTTTGATAACAGGTGTAACATTAGTGGTATCAGTGGTATCTAAACAGGTCTTCTCACCGTTAATTCTTCGTTCTGACATAAAAAAATTAGTTTTGAAATTAGGCGTTTACATTGTTTTATGTGACACTAGAATGAAATAAAGTCCTTCAAGCAGGTACACTACATGTGCTACTGACCTTTTTTTAATGTCGTAGTCGTCCTGGTCCAGTACTTTGACCATCATCTCCACTTCTCTTGGCCTCATAGGATTTGCTCTTTGCTCTTCTTGAGCATCTCCATCCCCCACCTTAACTTTTCCAACATTTTTTGGCCCTTCCAGCACCATGTCTGACTCTGTCTCTGTCTTCATAGCTGCAACCTCTACTGACACCTTCTCCTCACCCGCAACACCCACTGACACCTTATCCTCAACCTTAACACCCACTGACACTTGCTCACTCGCCATCTTCTGATGCTCCTAGGCGCCAAACAGGTTCCTCTGTAATTTTATACACTCAGACATGGGCGTTCGTTTCTGCTGTGGACCAATCAGCTATGATGCACGCCGAGAATGGAGCATTCCATTACATACAAAGGGATTTTTTTATTAGGGAATAATCATTGCATTGCAGGTTAGCAGTTAAATGTTTTTCTAAATTTTATGTATGTTACTAAACTTGTATTTTATATGAATGAATGAAGACATTGTTGTCTTCTCTTTTTATTCAGCTTTGGGAGTTAACTATAGTGTAAGCTCTGCCCCTTTATGCTAATGTCTTTGGTATCTCGTTACATTTCCTGCAAATGTCGCTTCAGTGTGTACGAAATTAAAATCATTGCTCACGACAAGATGGCTGTAAAAAGTCGCTAAAGGGACGTCCGCTCTTCTGTTTATCGTCCTAAACAAGGCTAGTGTGGATGCAGTCCATGGACCAAGCGATCGGACCATCGATCGCATGTAAAATCGCTCGGCATAAAAAGTTGGTTGAAATTTCTGTAGTGTGTACCCAGCTTAAGGTGGGGGTGAAGAGCCGTGTAAGAAGGGTTTAAAATCTGCTTTAGACATTACATTGTGCATTTTCTATCAAGACTGAAATGTTTCCTATTTTTCAATTGTGTTCCCTCACACACGCCAGTCTTAACTAATAAATAGTGACTCTGGTTTTATTTTATTTTTTGTACTTTTGAAACTTATTTGTGCAACTTATTGTATGTCTTGTTATTAACTTTTTTGTAACTAAGCCTTGGAAACATTTTTCAGATTAAATTAATTTAATCTAGCGTGTTCTCCGTGATTCTTTGTGAATTTACGAAGCCCAGTGAGGCGCATGCTACATGTGTATGTGATTTAAGTGTGAAACATTAATAAGTGGTTTGGTGAATATAAGGACGCCATAGTAAATCCTTCGTGGTGGCAGAAAAGTTGTAATCATTCGTAAGTGACTAAGGTGGTGCCAGTCACGGCCAGCTGTTCAGATTATTTGTATTTGAGACAGGATAGCGGTCATGACAATTACAAAGACCAATTCAGATTCTCATTCATCCTACACATTCTATAACCTTTACCTGGTGAGCTAGGAATTCTATCATATTGCATATATCTATTATTGGGAGGGACTACCTCTATCCTTGAGCAGCTCTTTTGCCTTTTGAAGCCCTTCTGCCCCAGGAAGAATGCTTCAGCTGCTGCGGCTCCTGAATCCTCCCATGCTCCAGCTCCTAGGAAGAAGGGTGAAAAGACCTCTGTACCAAAGCCTCTCCCTGAGGCTGGAATCTATGCCTCCACCGCCCCAACTGCTCCAGGACAGTGGAAGCCCAGCTAGGATGCCCCCCAGAGAACTCCCACCCTGGAAATCTGTATGAGGCAGACCGTCGTCCTGAAGCTCAAGGAGGTGGATGGAAGAGTTCCAGATATGATGGTAGAGATCTTTGGCAAGAAAATGATCCTCGATCAGGGATTCCCCAAGGCTGAAACTCTCAATGTGCAGAAGGGGGTCTTCTACATCACCTTTGCCTCCATAGAGATCTGCAAGAGATACTGGGAGGCGGTGAAGTCGGCGAGACCTGTATCCCCATTTGCTTGATTTGTGGGTAACTGTCCCATCCAGAGAGATTAAAGAAGAGTGATGGTCTCCATGAGAAATCCTCACACACCAGGCAAAGTCATCGCTTCCTTACTGAACCGCTTCTGCTCTGTGATCAAGGACCCCTCCAAGATCCTGGATGCCAACGGTTTCTGGACAGGCAAGTGGTCCATCATTTGCAAAAGGAAGAAGAGAAAAGTATCTTTTAAGAATTTGTAAACCTTGAGTGCATTCTTTATGGGAGAATCTTTTTTTTCTTCTTCCTTTTGCAAAGGTTAATCATTTTCTCTCTGGAAGCACCTCCTGCTTGGCAATACTTAGATATAGCTGTTAGGCTGCTGGCCCTGATCCCCAACCCACAGAACCAGATGAAGAGGTCTTCGCCTATAGCAGCCACCTTTCCCTTAGAGCTTGACGCGCTCACCAGTACTCTGATGCCCTCAGGACTTAGCTCCAAGAGTAGTGTGGGTTGGAAATAAAGGACCACAGCGGAGGGCCAGGAGACTGGTAGAAGGCAGCTGGTAGTCAATACGATAGCCAAGGTCAAGGGTCACAGGCAAGCAGGGTAATCGATAAACACACCAGAGGTTGGGGTCACAGGCACGGTAGCGAGGTCCAAGGTACAAGCACGAAGGGTCAGGGTCACGAGCAAAACAGGCAGAGTCCAATAATCCAAGCAGGGGTCATACACAAGGAATCAAACAGTAACCACAGGACAGGACAAGTGAACAGGAGCAGGTCAGCAGGACTTGGACAGATACGCTATAACCGGCAGTGAGGCTCAGATCTCACTGCCTTAAATAGTACTAAGAGCCAATCAGGACAGAGGAGGACAGGTGTTATGTTCTTGCCCTTAGATTTGCCCTCATTCAAGATGGCCGTGATTGCCTCATGAAGTTTCCATCTTGGATCTCTGATATGAACTTGCCCTTACAATAGCCCTTATCCAAGATGGCCAGAACTGTCTCAGGAAGATTCCATCTTGGATCTCATTTCCTGTTTGGGCCTAGAAAAGGCACTTCCTGTTATGTAGCCTTTGCTCGAGTATTGTGTTTGTGTCTGAACCAGATGCTTCCACAGAACCTTGCTCCCTTGTGATTTGTAATACAATTACTTGATACCTCTACAGGATATTTATCCTGTTGATACTTTGGACTTGCTTGCTGGACATTTAAGATTTATTTCTGTATCAAAATAAATTCTGTTTACTACAGTACTACCTGGCTATTGGGTTCTGTTTGTAATACCAGAAGTGTGACAACAGGGCTGACAATCAGCCTCAGGAGGCAGCTAATTAATTGCTAGCTAGAACTAGCATAGGTAATAACATAAACCAGGAAGCTTGTATAAAAATATAAATGAACCAGTTTAAATCATATGAGAGCTCCCCCTGGTGTTGGAGGATGTCCCTACACCCTCCTGCATCTATGCCACAAGGATAATAACAGAGCATAGAAACTAAAGCACGCGCCTGGCTGCTAATTCACTCCAGGATGCGGCGTACCGCCACGGCTCATGAGAATAGCAGGTGGTTTAATTGATATAAGTAAGTTCTGTGTGTATTTTTCAAAAAGTTCTATCAAAGTGGTCCATCATTGTCAGGCTGATGAAAAACGACTCTGCAACAGACTGTCTCCAGCATCTGCCATTAAGCTTTACCCTGGGCAGCTCCGCCGGCCTTCTTCACTACGCTGATCAGCTGAGGAGCTGCAGGAATTGCAGGGAAGCTGACCACTTGTGGACAAGCTGCAAAGTCTTAGCCTGCAGGATCTGCAGAGTGGTTGGGCACGAGACCAAAGACTGTCCAAGAAAAACATCATATAACCTTTGTGGCTGTAACGGATTTACTGGATTCACTACTAACCTTGATTAATGCTGGCTTACCTGAGGTGCGGAGTCTAACGATCTCCCCGATATTCACCAAGAACCGCCGCAAGGTGGGATGGGCTTTGCTGCCAGGAGTCGCAGGTCGCGGTCCTCAGGTTTGCCCCAAGGTGTAGTACAGCGGAGCAGGAGCGAGATGAGAGTAGTCGGACAGACCGGGTCGGTACACAGGCAGGCAATGCAGACAGAATCAGGAAACGGTCTCGGAGTCAATCAAACCGGGTCAGTACACGGGTCACAAGAACAGAAGCGAGGTCAGCTAGCCGGGTCGGTACACAGAGAACGGAATCCAGAAGAGTGAACAAGCCGTGTCGGTACACTGGGAGTCAATACACATGAAGCAGGAACAAGGAAGGACACAGGAATCAGGAGCCAGGAACTGGTAAGTTGCTCTGACACTCTCCAAGTGTCAGAGCTAGGTTTTTATGCAGAGTCCCATTTGAATTCCCCGCCCTGGGTGATCATGTGACCGCCCTAGGAAGCAGTCACGTGATCGTTGAACCCGGAAGTGCGGCTTCCGGTTCGACGGAGCGGCGGGGGAGCGTGGAAAGGTAAGTATCGTAACATTACCCCCTACCTTAAAGGTGGACTCCGAACACCTATACAGGTTTACAGGGGAATCTTTTATGAAAGAGTTTGAGTAGACGGGGTGCATGAAGTTCGACTGCTCTTACCCAGGAGCGTTCCTCGGGACCGTAACCTTTCCAGTCTACTAGGAATTGTACACCACCTCTGTTTTTACGGGAGTCCAAGATTTGTTTCACTTCATATTCACCCTGATTCTGAATAATAACAGGGGGAGGAGCCCTAGAAGGGGTGGAAAACTTGTTGGTAACCACTGGTTTCAGCAATGATACATGAAAAATATCTGGGATACATAGAGAACGTGGTAAGCTTAATCTGAACGCTACTGGATTGATGATCTCTGAGATGGAAAATGGACCAATGAACCTGGGAGCAAATTTCTTGCTGGGAACCTTTAACCGAATGTTCTGTGTAAATAGCCAAACTTTATCCCCGATAGAGAGATTAGGGCCGGCTCCTCTCTTTTTATCATAAGACTCCTTAGAACGAGAGATGGCTTTTCTGAGACTTGATTTGGTTTGTTCCCAGATATGTGCGAAGTTACGAAATAATACGTCCACTGCTGGGACTTCAGAAGCAGTAATTTGGGAAAAGGTGGGCAATCTAGGATGACAGCCATAGAGAACGAAAAAAGGAGAATTAGAGAGAGCCTCATGGAAATGGTTATTATGGGCAAACTCAGCCCATGGAAGGAGGTCCACCCAGTTGTCTTGATTGGCAGATATGAATATTCTTAAAAATTTCTCCAACTCCTGGTTGGTTCTCTCTGTGAGACCGTTAGACTGGGGGTGATATGCAGAGGAAAAATCAAGCTTGATCCCAGATTTATGACAAAAGGATCTCCAGAATTTGGATATAAACTGAGATCCTCGATCGGAGACAATGTGATGAGGACAACCATGAAGGCGGAATATCTCTTTGATGAAAATATCAGCCAACGAGGAGGAGGATGGAAGACCTTTCAATGGAATGAAGTGAGCAGTTTTCGAAAAGCGGTCTGTGACCACTAGGACCACAGTACAAGACTTGGAGGAAGGTAGGTCAGTGATAAAATCCATGGAGATTTGTGACCATGGGTATTCAGGAACTGGATATGGAAGTAGATGACCATAAGGCCTCCTCCTGGGGGTTTTGTGTTGGGCACATATGGAACATGAAGACACAAACTTCCTTATATCTTTCCGTATGGAAGGCCACCAGTAATTGCGAGATAACAGGGCCCAAGTCTTGCGGATGCCAGCATGACCCGAGAAGAGGGAACGATGAGCCCATCGTAGAAGTTTGATGCGAAGAGGTGCAAAAATGAAGGTTTTGCCTGGAGGACAGCTTTTCTTGATATGGGTTGCTGCCAATATTCGACTAGGGTCCAGAATAAATTTATTCTCCTCCAAGGGTTCCGAGACAGCAGGATCAAATGAGCGAGATAAAACATCTGCCTTGATATTTTTAGATCCAGAACGGAAGGAAATGTTGAAGTCAAATCGGGAGAAGAATAAGGACCATCTTGCTTGTCGAGGATTTAGGCAGCGTGCCGTACTTAGATATAGCAAGTTCTTGTGATCAGTGTAGATGGTAATGGGGAACTGGGCTGCTTCTAGAAGGTGCCTCCATTCAAAAAGAGTCTATTTGATGGCCAGGAGCTCCTTATCCACGATACCGTAGTTCTTCTCAGCAGGAAGAAGACGACGGGAAAAGAATCCGCATTGACGGAGTTTTCCGGTAGTGTCTCGTTGAGAAAGAACTGCTCCTGTACCTACGGAGGATGCGTCCACCTCTAGAATGAACGGGCGGGAACAGTCAGGTTGCTGGAGGATGGGTGCTGAGGAAAAGAAGGATTTTAAGGTAGCAAAGGCTTGGATGGCCTCTCCAGACCATATTTTGGCATTCGCAGACTTACGGGTTAAGGCAGTGATGGGAGCCACCAAGGTAGAGTATCCTTTAATGAACTGGCGGTAGTAATTGGAGAATCCCAGGAACCGCTGTGAAGCCTTAAGGCCCGAGGGTTGAGGCCAATCCAGTATGGATTTTAACTTGGTAGGATCCATTTGCAATCCAGTGCCAGAGATGATATAGCCTAAGAAGGGAACTTGCTTTTGTTCAAAGATGCACTTCTCTAATTTACAATATAGATAATTCTTCCTAATGCGGGACAGAACCTCCAAGACATGTTTGCGATGTGATACTAAGTCTTGGAAGAAGATGAGGATATCATCCAAGTAGATGACCACACATTGATATAATAGTGTAACAGATTCTGGATACTATATTACTAATCTTGATTAGCACTGGCTTACCTGAGGTGCGGAGTCTAACGATCTCCCCGGTGTTCACCAAGAACCGCCGCAAGGCGGGGTGGGCTTCGCTGCCAGGAGTCGCAGGTCGCGGTCCCCAGGTTCGCCTCAAGATGTAGTACAGCGGATTGAAGCGGTGGTAGCGGAGTCAACGAGCCGGTTCGGTACACAGGAATGGAGTCAGGCAGAATCAGAAGGCAACTCGGAGTCAACAAGCCAGGTTCGGTACACGGGTCACAAGAATAGGAGAATGGTCAGCAAGCCGGGTCGGTACACAGGGAATAGAGAGCCAGGGAAGTCAAACAGGCAGAGATCAGCACACAGGAGACACAGGAACAGGAAGACACTGCAATCCACGAAGAGCAGGAGCCAGGAACAGGTAAGTGTTGCTCTGACACTCAGCGAGTGTCAGAGTGAGGTTTTTATACAGAAGGGGATTCAAAATCCCCGCCTCTAGGTTGTGGTCATGTGACCGCCTCCGGGTGCGGTCACATGGTCCTGAATGCGGAAGTGCGGCTGGACGGAGCGGCGGGGATAAGGTAAGTCCGTAACAGTACCCCCTGCCATAAAGGTGGACTCCGAACACCTAATAGGGTTTCAAAGGAAATTTTTTATGGAAGGATTTAAGTAGACGGGGAGCATGTAGGTCAATGGCTCTTACCCATGAGCGCTCCTCAGGGCCGTAACCCTTCCAATCCACCAAGAACTGTATGGCACCTTGAACTTTACGAGAATCTAGGATAGTTTTAATCTCGTATTCCACTTGATCCCGATCCACAGCAGGAGGAGGAGTTCTGGATGAGGTGGAGAATCTGTTGGTTACCATCGGTTTTAACAAGGAGACATGGAAGACATTGGGTATGCGTAAGGAGGGAGGCAGACTCAATCTAAAGGCTACGGGATTAATAATCTCAGATATAGCAAATGGGCCAATAAACTTGAGAGCAAATTTTTTACTGGGAACCTTTAAACGAATGTTCTGGGTGGATAGCCATACCCTGTCACCAACTGCAAAACTTGGAGTCATTCTTCTCCTTTTATCGTAGAATTTTTTGGAACGAGTAGTTGCTTGTTTTAAGTTTGTCTTGGTTTGTTCCCAAATATCAGAGAAGTTACGAACCAGAGAGTCCACTGCTGGAACTTCAGAAGATGAGACTTGAGAGAAGGTGGGTAGTCTAGGATGGCAACCATACAGAACAAAAAAGGGGGAGTTAGAGATGGCCTCATGAAAATGGTTGTTATGGGCGAACTCGGCCCAAGGGAGAAGGTCCACCCAGTTGTCTTGGTTACTAGAGATAAATATTCTTAGAAACTTCTCTAATTCTTGGTTGGTTCTCTCAGTAGCCCCATTGGACTGGGGATGATATGCGGAAGAGAAGTCAAGCTTGATCCCGGATTTATTGCAAAAAGACCGCCAAAATTTTGATATGAATTGTGATCCCCTATCGGAGACAATATGTTGAGGACAGCCATGGAGGCGAAATATTTCTTTAATAAAAATATCGGCTAAGGAGGAGGAAGAAGGAAGGCCTTTGAGAGCAATAAAGTGGGCTGTTTTAGAGAAGCGATCCGTGACCACAAGCACTACAGTACAGGATTTGGAAGGGGGAAGGTCCGTGATAAAATCCATGGAGATCTGTGACCAAGGGTAATCAGGAATGGGTAATGGGAGCAAGCATCCATAAGGCTTCTTCCTAGAGGTCTTGTGTTGAGCACATTTGGAACAAGCAGCAACAAATCTCTTCACATCCTCCAGCAAGGAAGGCCACCAGTAGCTTCGGGACAATAAGTCCCAGGTCTTGCGAATGCCAGCATGCCCAGAGAAGAGTGAGTGATGAGCCCAGTGAAGGAGCTGGGTGCGTAGATGTGGCAAGATGAATGTTTTGCCTGGAGGACAACCCTTTTTTAGGTGTGTAGCTGCCAATACTTGACATGGATTTACAATGAATTTCTTATCTTCCGAGGATTCCATGTCAGCTGGATCAAAAGAGCGAGATAAGGCGTCTGCTTTCGTGTTCTTAGATCCTGAGTGAAAAGTGATGTTGAAATCAAAGCGTGAGAAGAATAAGGACCACCTTGCTTGACGAGGATTTAGACATCGGGCAGTGCGTAAGTAAAGCAAATTCTTATGGTCGGTATATATGGTGATAGGGAATTGCGCTCCTTCTAGTAAATGTCTCCATTCGGAGAGAGCCAATTTGATGGCCAGGAGCTCTTTGTCGCCAATCCCATAATTCCTCTCAGCAGGTAAAAAGCGACGGGAAAAGAATCCGCAGGGATGAAGTTTTCCAGAAGGACCTCGCTGTGATAGTACGGCTCCTGTGCCAACAGAAGAGGCGTCTACCTCCAGGACAAAGGGACGAGAACAATCTGGCTGTTGAAGAATGGGTGCGGATGAAAAGAGAGACTTTAATAATATAAAGGCTTGGATAGCCTCAGAGGACCAAATACCAGCATCAGCAGATTTGCGGGTCAATGCTGTGATGGGGGCCACGAGAGAGGAGTACCCCTTGATAAATTGACGATAATAGTTGGAGAATCCTAGGAAGCGTTGAGTGGCTTTAAGGCCTGAAGGTTGGGGCCAGTCAAGTATGGCTTTCAATTTTGTGGGATCCATCTGTAGACCGGTGCCCGAAATAATATATCCCAGGAAGGGAATTTGTCTCTGCTCGAAGGTGCATTTCTCCAATTTGCAAAATAACTGATTTCTTCGGATACGAGAGAGGACCTCCAATACATGGGTACGATGAGATGCTAGATCTTGAGAAAAGATGAGAATGTCGTCCAAGTAGATGACTACAGATTGGTACAAGAGGTCTTGAAACAGCTCATTCATAAAGCTCTGAAATATGGCTGGGGCATTGCATAGCCCGAAAGGCATGACCAGATATTCAAAGTGGCCGTCTCGGGTGTTAAACGCCGTCTTCCATTCATCCCCCTCCTTAATGCGTATAAGGTTATACGCTCCTCTGAGGTCAAGTTTAGAAAAGATGGTGGCACCCTTGATCCGGTCGAATAGTTCAGAAATCAGTGGCAGTGGATACCGATTTTTAACGGTAATGGCATTCAGGCCTCTGTAATCAATGCAAGGGCGGAGGCCCCCATCTTTCTTTTTTACGAAGAAGAAGCCAGCCCCAGCTGGGGAGGCAGACTTGCGGATGAAGCCCCTGTTTAGATTTTCTTGGATGTACTCCTCCATAGCCTTAGATTCCGGGAGGGAAAGGGGGTAAACACGGCCCCTGGGAATGGGTTTACCAGGTATCAGATCAATGCCACAGTCCCAGATTCTGTGAGGGGGAAGTCTAGTGGCCTCTTGTTGACAGAAAACATCAGAGAAGGTTTGGTATGGCTCAGGCAGGAGAGTCACAGGAAATTCTTGGGTACGTCTGGAACTATTCGGGGGAACCACTCTCTGTAGGCAGCGAGAGAAGCAGGACTGTCCCCAGGACAATATGTGACCAGATTTCCAGTCCAAGGTGGGAGAGTGGGCACGAAACCAAGGAAGTCCTAGGATGACTGGGTTGGTAGATCTTTGTATTACTAAAAAAGAAATCTTCTCACGATGAAGTGCTCCTATCTGAAGTAGAAGAGGAATAGTGCGTACCAGGATGGACCCCTCAGGGATTCTTCCCCCATCAATGGCCATCAGAGAGATGGGTTGTTCCAAGGCTTGTGTGGGAATAGCGAATTGTTTAACTACTGTGGCGGAAATGAAATTTCCTGCGGCTCCGGAATCTAGAAGAGCCGACTGCGGGAAGGTCTTTTGTCCTAACTGAAGGGAAATGGGAATAGACAGGCAATCATTACTATTGGGAACTGACTGACACTGAGAAAAGAGGCCCAACGACACAGCTCCAGAACTCGTTAGGCCCTGTCGTTTTCCGAGCGTTTGGGACAAGAACTCAGAAGATGGCCACTCTCTCCACAATATAAACACAGCTTGTTCCGAAATCTCCTCTCCCTCTCTTCGGCTGATAAGCGGGTCCTCCCAAGTTGCATGGGCTCTTCAGGGGAAAGAACAGGGGTTTGGAAGTTGGGGGCCAAGCGAATCATGCTACGCCGCGACTGTTCCTTCTCAGAATTACGTTCCTTGAAACGCAAATCAACTTTGACACAGAGGGAGATAATGTCGTCCAAAGACGTAGGGAGTTCCTGGGATACCAACTCGTCTTTGATTCGGTCTGAAAGGCCCTGCCAGAATGTAGCTACTAGAGCCTCATCGTTCCAGCGAAGTTCAGAGGCCATGGTTCTGAAGAGGACCGCATACTGCCCCACAGACTGGTTTCCCTGGCGGAGACGTAGTAAGCCGGAAGCGGCATTGGACACCTTTCCTGGCTCATCAAATATTTTCTTGAAGGTGGACAAGAAGAGGTTGAAGTTATGTAGAATGGGGTCGTCCCTCTCCCACAAGGGGGAAGCCCATGCTAAAGCTTGACCGGACAATAACGAAATCACATAGGCCACTTTCGTTTTTCCGGAGGGGAAGTTCCCAGGTAGAAGCTCGAATTGTATGGAGCATTGATTTAAAAAACCTCTGCAATTTTTAGGGTCTCCATCGAACTTAGGTGGGTTAGGCAACCGTAGCTGTGAGGGAGAAGCTGCTGCTGCGGCCTGAGGTACAGGGGCCACTGCCGGCCCAGGTGATCCACCAGCCACTAGGGTGTTCTGGACAACATCCAAGCGAGTGGATAGACTATTGAGGAATTTTAAAAGTTGCTCTTGGTTAGCTTCTTGTTTATCCATCCTTCCTACTAAATGCTCCAACAGATCTTTAGCTGTGGTATCCATGGTCAGAGCAAACTGTAACAGATTCTGGATACTATATTACTAATCTTGATTAGCGCTGGCTTACCTGAGGTGCGGAGTCTAACGATCTCCCCGGTGTTCACCAAGAACCGCCGCAAGGCGGGGTGGGCTTCGCTGCCAGGAGTCGCAGGTCGCGGTCCCCAGGTTCGCCTCAAGATGTAGTACAGCGGATTGAAGCGGTGGTAGCGGAGTCAACGAGCCGGTTCGGTACACAGGAATGGAGTCAGGCAGAATCAGAAGGCAACTCGGAGTCAACAAGCCAGGTTCGGTACACGGGTCACAAGAATAGGAGAATGGTCAGCAAGCCGGGTCGGTACACAGGGAATAGAGAGCCAGGGAAGTCAAACAGGCAGAGATCAGCACACAGGAGACACAGGAACAGGAAGACACTGCAATCCACGAAGAGCAGGAGCCAGGAACAGGTAAGTGTTGCTCTGACACTCAGCGAGTGTCAGAGTGAGGTTTTTATACAGAAGGGGATTCAAAATCCCCGCCTCTAGGTTGTGGTCATGTGACCGCCTCCGGGTGCGGTCACATGGTCCTGAATGCGGAAGTGCGGCTGGACGGAGCGGCGGGGATAAGGTAAGTCCGTAACAAATAGGTCTTAAAAGAGTTCATTCATGAAGCCTTGAAAAACAGCTGGGGCATTGCATAACCCAAACGGCATGACCAAGTATTCAAAGTGACCGTCCCGGGTGTTGAAGGCGGTCTTCCACTCATCTCCATCCTTAATGCGCACCAGGTTATAGGCCCCTCTGAGGTCCAATTTAGAAAAGATGGTAGCCCCCTTTATCCGATCAAATAATTCTGAGATTAATGGTAAAGGGTACCGATTTTTTACGGTGATGGCATTAAGGCCTCGATAGTCAATACAAGGGCGGAGGCCCCCGTCCTTCTTTTTTATGGAAAAAAACGCCTGCCCCAGCAGGAGAAGAGGATTTCCGGATAAAGCCTTTTCTGAGATTGTCTTGGATATAATCCTCCATGGCCTTAGATTTGGGAACGGAAAGTGGATAAACTCTGCCTCGGGGTATTGGTTTGCCAGGAATAAGATCTATATTACAGTCCCAAATTCTATGTGGAGGGAGTTTCGTGGCCTCTTCTTCACAAAAGACATCGGAAAAGGTTTGGTAGGGTTCAGGAAGCAGTGCCAAGGGTACCCTCCTGTGGCGTTTGGGACCCTCCTTGGGAACTACTTTTGATAGACAATGATTAAAGCAATGTTGTCCCCAGGATAAGATATGACCGGACTGTCAATCCACATTAGCAGAATGGAGATGGAGCCATGGAAGTCCAAGGATAACAGGATTGGTAGTTTTATGGATGACGAAGAAGGAGATACTCTCCTGATGTAGGGCTCCAATCTGAAGACGAAGAGGAGAGGTGCGTAAAAAGATAGATCCTTCAGGGATTCTTCCCCCATCGATGGCTAAAAGGGAGATAGGTTGTTCTAGGGCTAGCGTGGAGGTAGAGAATTGCTTTACCAAGGCAGCCGAAATGAAATTCCCAGCTGCTCCGGAGTCAAGGAGTGCGGATTGAGAAAAGGTATGTTGTCCAGACTGTAAAGAAATGGGAATAGTGACACAATCATTATTATAAGGAACTGAGGAAGAAGAAATAAGGAGGCCTAACGACACAGTTCCTGAACACGTTAGGCCCTGTCGTTTCCCGGACGTTTGGGACAAGAGTTCAGAAGATGCCCGCTCTCTCCACAATATAAACATAACTTGTTTCGGAATCTTCCCTCTCTCTCTTCGGCCGATAGGCGGGTCCTTCCCAATTGCATCGGTTCCTCGGGTGGAAGAACAGGTGTTTGGAAATTGGGAGCTAGACGGATCATACTGCGTTGGGACTATTCCTTCTCAGAACTACGCTCCTTGAAACGTAAGTCAATCTTAACGCAGAGGGAGATGAGATCGTCTAAAGATGCAGGGAGTTCCTGAGACACCAGCTCGTCTTTAATTCGATCTGAAAGACCCTGCCAGAATGTAGCTACAAGAGCCTCATCGTTCCAGCGGAGTTCCGAGGCCATAGTTCTGAAGTGGACCGCATACTGACCCACAGACTGGTTTCCTTGGCAGAGACGCAATAACCCAGCAGCGGCATTGGAAACCCTTCCGGGCTCGTCAAAAATCTTCCTAAAGGTGGACAAAAAGGTGGATAAACTATGCAGGATAGGATCATTCCGCTCCCATAATGGAGATGCCCACGCTAAGGCTTGACCAGAGAGCAGTTATATCACAGAGGCCACTTTAGCCTTTTCAGAAAGAAAATTCCCTGGCAACAGTTCAAAGTGGATGGAGCATTGGTTCAGGAATCCTCTGCAAAGTTTAGGGTCTCCATCGAATTTAGGCGGATTAGGCATCCGAATTTTGGAGGAAGAAGCTACTGCTGCAGGAGGGGGGTCCGGAGCCGCACTCACTGGTGCTGGAGGTCCGGTAGCCACTAAGGTGTTCTGAACAACATCCAGCCGGGTAGATAAGCTCTGAAGGAATTTTAAAAGTTGCTCTTGGTTCGCCTCCTGTTTTTCCATTCTACCCACTAAATGCTCCAGTAGATCTTTAACCGCTGGATCCATGGTCAGAGCAAACTGTAACGGATTTACTGGATTCACTACTAACCTTGATTAACGCTGGCTTACCTGATGTGCAGAGTCTAACGATCTCCCCGGTATTCACCAAGAACCGCCGCAAGACGGGATGGGCTTTGCTTCCAGGAGTCGCAGGTCGCGGTCCTCAGGTTTGCCCCAAGGTGTAGTACAGCGGAGCAGGAGCGAGATGAGAGTAGTCGGACAGGCCGGGTCGGTACACAGGCAGGCAATGCAGACAGAATCAGGAAGCGGTCTCGGAGTCAATCAAACCGGGTCGGTACACGGGTCACAAGAACAGAAGCGAGGTCAGCTAGCCGGGTCGGTACACAGAGAACAACGGAATCCAGAAGAGTGAACAAGCCATGTCGGTACACTGAGAGTCAATACACACGAAGCAGGAACAAGGAAGGACACAGGAATCAGGAGCCAGGAACTGGTAAGTTGCTCTGACACTCTCCAAGTGTCAGAGCTAGGTTTTTATGCAGAGTCCCATTTGAATTCTCCGCCCTGGGTGATCATGTGACCGCCCTAGGTAGCGGTCACGTGATCGCTGAACCCGGAAGTGCGGCTTCCGGTCCGACGGAGCGGCGGGGGAGCGTGGAAAGGTAAGTATCGTAACAGTGGCCTGGCCAGCCACATTTACAGGGACTGCCCCCAGAGGGCCAGAACCTATGCTGCAGCTGCCAGGAATGGCCTGCTAGAAAGTGGACCCGCTGCTGCTCTGCAACCCAAGACAGTCCAGAGGAAGCAACAGATGCCCCTAGCACAGCCACGAGTGGGTAAGAAACCTTCTACCCTGCTCCTCCCATCCTCCTCCCAATCCCTTTCCCTACTCCTTCCTCCCTTGCTCCCATTGTGACAGCATCCCCCTCCTTTCCTGCTGTCACAACCCCCCACCAACCCCAACCCGTCCTCTGCTCTCCTTCTCCCCTTACCCTACCGCAACCCTCCCTCCTTTCTCCCCTGCAGTAGCACTAAACCTGTCCCACACTACTGCAGCTCCCTCCCTTTCCCTTGAAGATTTTCCCACTCTTGTGCCCGCTGCAGGTAAGGAGAGTAAACTGAGGAGGAAGAGGAAAGAGCTAGATAACCCAGCTGGCTGCTCTGAAACTTCCAAGAAGCCAGTGGTTGAGCTTGGAGAGGACCCCCTTCCACAGGAGGGGGCATTGGAAGAGATGGTGAATAAGCTGCTGGGAGTTCAAGATTCGGAAACAGAGGAGGATTTGGAGGTGGACGAATTCCTGCAGCTGCCTGAGATCTGCCTTTTCAATCAGCTGGAAGAGAGAGGTCTGCTCCCATCTCAACATTGGGACATGGGCATACCATACCAAGACCCACCTTACAAGGATGGTAACTAATGTATTGTATGTGCTAACTTTCTTTTTTCTCCCAACTAATGGCTAATTTTTCTATTTTTACCATTAATATGAGGAGTGTTAAGGATAAGATTAGACGTCAGTCTGTGTTTACCTTTTTTGATAGTCAGAAATGTGATGTTTACATGTTGCAGGAATGTTCTTTGCCTTTCTCTAGCTCTTATAGATATCTGGGTAGGCAGTGGTCTCATGCGCCCTCCTATTGGTCTGGGGGGAGTGACTATAAGTCTGCGGGGGTTGCCATTCTTATCAGGGGAAGCCTCTTCACACTAGATTCCATTCAGGAGTTTGTCTGTGGCAGATTGCTTATCGTAGATGGCTCTTGGGCAGGTGAGCCTATCAGGCTAATCTGTGTGTACGCATCCCCTGGTAAAAATGAGCGTCTGGAGCTATTCCAGACCCTGTGGACCCAGCACATGACCACTAGGGTGGTAGTGATGGCCAGGGATTATAAATGTCCTGTAGAGGAAGGAGGAGATAGTACTGGCAACACTGCTAAACTGGATGTTTCTTCTAGGTTGCTGTAGGAGATGGTAGCCGAAGCATTGTTGCGGGATGCAGTGGGGCCCATGGGGGCTGGTTCTGTAAATTTTACTTGGAGCTGTCCCAATGGCTTGGTGCATTCCTTGATTGACTTTGTGTTTACCTCGAGAGTAGTAAGGCAGAACAGGCATGTCATGTTCCCTGCTTTCTCTCAGACCACAGGGCTATTCTCTTCAAGGGGGTTCTGGGCCAGGCTCCTGGAAATTGAATTGTGCTCTGCTGGAAAGGGAGGATGTGTTGTAGGCATCCCTCAGCTACTTCATCATGTGGAAAAATGATAAATGTTATTTTGATTACATGTCTAACTGGTTGAAATATGTTAAGGTCGAAATACGAAGTTTCTTTCAGGCTAAGGGTCGACAACAGGCGTGTGAGAGGAAGAGAAATTTCAGGAGGATGCAATGGCAACTGCAGTCCCTTTTGGATCTCCAACTTTGTGGCTGGGACCGGGGGAATGATCTGGTGGAGACCAAGGGAGACCTGAAAGAATCCAGATGCATCGTCTTCCGTTTCAGGGTGGGGGACCTGGAAAAGGGTGAGAAATGTAACTCTTTCTATTTTCAGAAAACTCCACTCCGGCCACACGCCCGTGATTGAACTGTGAGACAAGACCGCCATTCCCAGAAAGGGGAAAGAGGGCATCATGGGAGTCGTCACAGAATACTACAGCAAACTCTACTCCCCTATGACTAGAGACACAAATGCGTCTGATTAATTCCTGCCACGTACCACTAATACTATTGATTCTGCAGGTAAAGAATCCATGGACGCCTCCTTGGCATTGGGGAAACTGCTCTCTGCCACTGGATATTTTAGGCTGAGTAGGACGGACCCCAGGCAGTCTCCCAGTGGAGCTCTGTGAAGCACTGTGGAACCTCATTGACCTGCACCTGCTAGAGCTGTATAAGTAAATGGTGGTGGAGGGCAGAATGCCCCCTTCCCCGAGAGAGGGACTGATCACAATCCTGTATAAGTGCAAAGGGGAAAGATGTGACCTTAAAAATTAGGACTACAAGATCCTTGCCAAGGTACTAGCCAACAGGCAAAAGGTTGTTATTGGGCAGATTGTTCAGCCGGAGTAGACTTGAGGCATTCCTGGTCGCAGGCTTGCAGATAGCCTTTCGCTGCTGAGGGACATGGTCCATTACATCAAAGACTGCCATGCACATGTAGCCCTGGTCAGTCTTGATCAAGAGAAGGCCTTTGATCATGTTTCTCATGGTTTTATGCAGGGGGGGGTTGCGCTGGTTTGGCTTGAGAGATATGTTTTGTTCATATGTTAACCTGATGTACCTTCACATTTGCAGCTTGGTGTTGGTGAACGGCTGGAAGACTGACCCCTTTTTTGTCATGTCTGGGGTCAGACAAGGCTGCCCTCTTTCTTCTCTTCTTTATGTTAGTTGTATAGAGCTCTTCGTGATGTGCATCAGGCAGAATCCAGAGATCAGAGGCATCATTGCGCCGGGTCCAGACCGTCTAGAGCCCAAGTGTTCGCTCAACATGGACGAAGTCACTGTCTTCTGTGCTGACCAGCGTTCGGTGACAGCACTCATCCAGACCTGTGAGAACTTCGGCCAAGCTTCAGGGGCAAAGGTCAACTGCGGAAAGTCAGAGGCGATGCTCTTCGGGCAGAGGCACCTGTCATCCCCCGCTGTATTCCCCTTCACAATCAAGTCAGACTTCATTAAGATTCTTGGAGCTTGGTTTGCTGGAGTGGGCGTGGTCCTAAAGTGTTGGGAAGAAAGACTCACTACTATGAGACAGAAAGCTGACTTGTGGAGCCTCAGAGACCTTACCATCGAAGGGAAAGCACTTGTGTTGCGCAACGAGATTCTTACCATTCTGCAGTACACTGCCCAAGCTTGGCCACCTCTTGCTGCCATTTGCAAGACTATCACGAGGATAGTCTTCCACTTCATCTGGTGCTTCAAAATGGACAGAGTTAAGCGGTCGGGTATATACAAGAAGACCCTCAAAATTGGGAAAGGGGTACCGGATATCCCCACCATGCTGCAAGCCTTCTTCGTTTGTAACTGCATCTGCAGGAAAATTGGGAAGTGTCGGATGGTGGGACATTGAAACAGACGCCCTTCCATGACAAGCTTAAAAATAATGGACTTTATTTAGCCATACATACCCGAACTAAATTAGGAATACATTTTGTGTTTGTGTCTGATGAAGCATTTGCACTCCAAGTTAATATTTTAAAACCATACCCACAAAAAGCACTCACACCAGAAAGAAGGATATACAATTACAAATCATCGAGTGGAGAATGCATTTGGTATATTAAGTAACAAGTTCAGGATTTTTCATACCGCCATTAAAATTTGCCTTTACAAATTGAGAAGTTGAGAAGATGGTGATGGCATGTTGTGTCCTACACAACTATCCCTATCATAAAAGCCCTGCTGTGCACAGCACAGCATCTACTTTGGAGCATAGTACAGATTATGTTGAGGAAGTGATAGGGTTGACACCACTGCAGCCTTCTCAAATGAGAAATTCCAGTGAAAACTTCTAGGTAAACAGGGAAAAGTATTTGCAATATTTTAATGGTGAATGGCAGGATTATTATTATTATTATTTTTTATTTATAGGGCGCCACTAGCTATCCAAAGCGCCGTACAGGGACAGACAGAAACACGATACAGGGTGAGACAGCACGGTACAGTTAACAAAAAGCACAGTAACTCCGAAGCTCAATGTACAGCTAGATGAGAGGTGAGAGTCCCAAGCGGGGTAGAGAGAGGGGCAGAAGGGCAGGAGGACCTTGTGGAAGAGACAAGGAGCTGAAGAGCAGAGTTAAGGTGTTGGAGAACAGAAGGAGAGGAGGCCCTGCTCGAAGGAGCGTACAATCTAAGGGGAGGACGGACAGAGACGCAAAGGTAGGAGGAGGGAATGGGGAGAACAGAGGCAGAGACGGAGAGGGGACAAGAGGAGAATGAAAAGGAGGGAGGTAAGAGGGGGACAAGAGGGAGGTAAGGAGTGGGAGGGGGGTAGGGGGAGACTAGGAGGAGGTCAATTAGGTGGGGGACTGGACGGCTTTAAGGAAGAAGTGGGTTTTTAAGGCCCGTTTGAAGCTGGACAGATTGGGGGAAGCTCTGATGGAACGGGGGAGCTGGTTCCAGTGGAGGGGGGCAGTGCGGGAGATGACATATTATAACGTATGTTCATTGACATTCTATATTATTATTATGTACTTACCCTTAGATTTGCCCTCATTCAAGATGGCCATGATTGCCTCATTAAGGTTCCATCTTGGATCTCTGTTATAAACTTGCCCCTACAATAGCCCTTATCCAAGATGGCCGGGACTGTCTCATGAAGATTCCATCTTGGATCTCATTTCCTGTTTGGGCCTAGAAAAGGCACTTCCTGTTTTGAAGCCTTTGCTTGTGTATTGTGTTTGTATCTGAACCAGATGCTTCCACAGAACCTTGCTCCCTTGTGATTTGGACTACAATTACTTGATACTTCTACCAGACCTTTATCTGTCTTGAGACTTTGGACTTTTCTTGTTGGGCACTTGAGATTTATTTATATATCAAAATAAATCCTGTTTACTACAGAACTACCTGGCTATTGGGTTCCATTTGTGATAACAGAAATGTGACAGGATATTCAAGCCCAAAATGACGGACCCCGCCGGTACAGAACCTAGTGCTTTACAGCGACTTTCAGATCTGAGTTTCCACATACATTCTGCCTCAAGACAGCTACAGGAATTTCAAGCAAAATTACAAGGACTTGAGGCCTAATTTACAAATAATTTTCAACTTCAAAACCAACAGTTAACTGAGTTGCAAATAAATGTTCAGGAAATTAAAGATCAAATAGCGCTCCAAATGGAGTTATTACAGAACTGCAGACGCGACTTCATGAAGTTAATGCTGTAGCACCTTCAGCTGCAGTACATCAGCCCACACTCCCATTACCTCTGGATCGATTTTCAGGTGATCGTAAAAGATACAGAGGTTTTATTTTCCAATGTAATATTCATTTTGATTTACATCCTACTTATTTTCTGACTGATGTACAAAAAATATGTTGTATTCTTTTATTGTTGAAAGATGATGCCTTGGCATGGGCTTCTCCTTTGATAGAAGCAAAAAGTCCAATATTACAAAATCTTTCTGATTTTATGGGTGCAGTGAATCAGATATTTGATGACCCAAATCGAAGTGCTACTGCTGAGTCGGTTTAATTAAAGATGCTTCAGGGCAGACATTCAGTAGCGGAATACACCTCTGATTTTCGAAGATGGGTCTTGGTCATAGATTAGAATTCGGCAGTCAAGCTGTCTGTTTATCGAAAGGGATTATTTGAGTTTATTAAAAATGAATTATCTAGAGCTGATCCACCCCCTGAATTTGAATCTTTTGTTAAACATTTGTTAAACATTGTATTCGTATTGATGCTCGTCAAATAGAGAGGAAACACGATAGATGTGGCTCCATGTGGACTTGTGCTAATTATCCAGAACCAGCAATATCAAATTACTCTGGAACTCCTGCAACAAATTGAGGAGTCTGAGCCAATGCAAATAGATACCATTCGCAAACAGATTTCTATTGAAAGAAGAGATCAACGATGACAAGAGAATCTCTGTTTGTATTGTGGTAAATCTGGACAATATGTATCTAATTGTTCTCAACGACCTTGCAAGACAGTTGCTACATTGATGGAACCTAAAGATTCCTGACCAGGAATCTATTATTTTATGCTGTTCACATCAACTGAATGCTATTATTCCTCAAATCTCTTCGCTGTCTACAATTGAGAGAGAGAACAGAAGAATAAAGAATCATTTTTCAATTCCAATACAACTTGAGATAAACTCAAGACTTATTTCAACCATGGCAATGCTGGATTCTGGAGCCAATGGTAATTGTATGGATATAGATTTTGCTAAACAAAACCATATAGTATTTCAAGAAAGAAAGACTGTATTGCTGGAGACAGTTGATGGATCCCCTCTGAATTCTGGTCCCATCACATATGAGACAGAACTTATGTCCCTGATGATAGAACCCAATCATAGGGAGGAACTCACTTTCTTTCTCATCTCTTCTCCAAAATTTCCCATAATTTTGGGTCTCCCTTGGTGCACTAACAATAACCCAGCCATTAACTGGGAGTCTCAAACCCTAAAGTTTCAAGATACTATTAGTGTGCTCCCTCTTGTACAGAATGAGAATCAGATTTCAGTGTCCCCCTCTTCTGTGGATGAACAATTGCCTGTTCAATATCAGGATTTTGCAATATCTGTAACAAACAAAATGTTGACAAATTACCCCCCATCGTATATATGATTGTCCCATTGACCTATTACCTGGGGCTGCTATTCCTTTTGGTCGGATTTATCAATTAGCTGAACCTGAATTAAAGAAACTAAAGACTTACCTGGAGGAAAATGGAACTAAAGGTTTTATTTGTCCTTCAAAATCCCCAACAGGGGCTCCTATTTTTTTTGTGAAAAATAAAGATGGTTCTTTGCGTCCCTGCATTGATTATAGAGATTTAAATAAAGTTACTATAAAGAATCCACTTCCTCTCATCCCAGAATTATTAGAAAGACTTCTCAAAGCTCGATTTAAGAGGAGCTTACAACTTAATACGCATTCGACCAAGTGATGAATGGAAGACGGCATTCCGAACAAAGTATGGACATTATGAGTATCTTATGATGTCGTTCGGGTTATGTAATGCCCCTGCTACCTTACAACATTTTATAAGTGATGTCTTTCGAGATTTGCTTGATCTATTCATCATTGTATATCTTGATGATATCCTTATCTTTTCTTATTGTTTACAAGAACACCAAGAACATGTTCGAATTATTCTACAATGGCTACTTATAAACCAATTATACATTAAGTTGGAGAAATGGGAATTCCATCACACTCAAATAAAATTTTTGGGTTACATTATATCCCCACAAGGACTGTGTATGGATCCTTGTAGAGTGCATGCTGTGGTAGATTGGCCCATACCTAAAAATGTCAAGGATGTGCAACAATTTATGGGCTTTGCTAATTTTTATTGACACTTTAAAGAATTTTTCTGGAAATGCTGCCCCCATTACTCAGCTCACAAAAAAGGTCCCTCGTTTCAGTGGTCACCAGGAGCTGATAAAGCTTTTTCCATTTTGAAAACAAAGTTCACATCAGCTCCTATATTAATTCATCCTGATCCTACACTTCCATTTGTTTTGGAAACTGATGCATCGGATTCAGCTATAGGAACAGTAATTTCACAAACAGTAGGAGAAAAGATGTTACTTCACCCCTGTACTTTTTATTCAAGGCAAATGACTGCTCCTGAAAGAAACTATAATGTGGGAAATAAGGAACTTCTTGCCATTATAGCTGCTTTTTCGAAATGGAGACATCTTTTAGAAGGTGCAAAACATTATGTAATAGTCCTCACCGATCATCGGAATTTGAAATTCCTTAAATCAGCAAAAAGATTATCTCCCCGACAAGCTCGATGGGCTCTCTTTTTAAGCCGTTTTGATTTCCTAATTTCTCATAGACCTAGATCGAAGAATGGAAAAGCTGATGCTCTTTCAAGAGCCTATGTGGAGAATCCTCAACAGATAGAGCCTGTTGAAACAATAATTCCTGATTCAAATTTTTGGGGGGTTATTTGTACAAGTGAGTTATTAACAGAGATCAAGAATGGATATGATATGGATTCTACCCTCATGAATCCTCTAAAAAATGTTAAATTAACTTATGACAACAGAGTCTGGCATATGGCACATCAAGTGTACCTGCCACAAAAGGCACGGCAAACGGTCATGCAACTATTCCATGACTCTAAATTAGCAGGCCATAAAGGACTCCAAAAAACTGAAGAACTGTTAAGCCATTCATTCTGGTGGCCCAACTATAAGGAAAATGTAGCACAATATGTATCCTCTTGTACAACGTGTGCCAGATTTAAGATTCCAGGGGATAAATGTATCAAAGTGCGAGTTTGCAACTCAAGCGATTTTCTCGGGAGTGTTGAAACTCGCCGATGTATGAAGCTGAGATTTCATGCAAAATCGCCAGAGTTCTGCTTCTGTCAAAATCGCTATTTGCAAAATCGCCAGAGATAAAACTCCCGACTGTTTGCCACTGCAGCTATACAGCTCTCAAATGTATGAAGCTGTGAGTAAGCAAACTCAGGAGAGTTTGCATCAAAACACGGCAGATACAACACGCTGCTTAATAGCAGCGTTTTGTACAAACACATCCCTGTTACAATGCCCTGGCAGTGTTAAAACTGTAAAGAATAGATAAAAGTTGAAAAAAAAAAAAGCGTGAGGTCCCCCCGCTATTCATGCTTAACCCTAGTGCTGCCCGACTTGTGCTGGTCCCGTGAAAATCGGGAAAATTTTTTGCGTGGGGTCCCCCCGATTTTTGCTTTACCAGCACTAGGCAAACCAGCCAGGGTTGGCGGCACTATAGCAGTGGGACACACGGCAGGGGTCCCCCTGCCATAATGACTAACCAACCCTAGACTGTTCAGCGCTGGGCTGGATTCCCTAATGAGTGGGGTCCGCCGAAAAAAACGAGTGGGCCCCCACCTAGAAAGAACCAGCCCAGTGCTGATAGCACTAGGGCTCTTCCTACTACCCTTGGGCTGTGGGTAGTAGGGTAATACAGTGATAAAGAGTGAAAATAATAAACAGACGCCATTTTGTTTTGTGGAACTACAAGTCCCAGCCAGCCAGGTTGCCAAAAACAGTGTGGCCATGCTGCTGCTTGCATAACTACAAGCACCAGCATACCCACGGCAGCCAGGGCATGTTGGCACTTGGAGAACCACAAGTGCCAACATGCCCTGACATCCCTGGCTTGCTGGGACCTGTAGTTCCACACAAAAAAAAGTTAAATAAACAACAACACCCTAGTCAAAACCACATACATTTATTAAAAATAAAAACCCCACAATAAACACACTAACCACCCTCATTTAAACCACATCTATTTATTAAAAATAAAAACACCCCAAATACTCACAAAAGATGTCTTCTTTCTTCTTCAAAAGGTCTGTGCTTGCCCCAGTCCCATAATAATTATACTTCCAAAATGTCCAGGCTTGCCCCAGTCCCATAATAATTATACTTCCAAAATGTCCAGGCTTGGATAATATCTTCTTCACTTCGTCCAGAAGGGACCCCTTGTTGATTGAAGTCTTCTTTGCTTCGGCCAGGAGGGCCCCGTATTTGTACATCCCGAATCTTTAATCTTGATTGCAGAAAAATAAAAAAAGTGTGGACCCGACGCTATCACCTCCTACCTAGTAGGAGGTCCGGTACGCAATGAACTTACATTCATTGCGCAAGCTCTAACTACTGTATTATGTGATTTTCCCACGCTAGTGGGGAAATCACCTAATACTGTACATAGAGCTTACGCAAGTAACATAGCTCATTGCGCATGCGCTACACGACTTGCGTAAGCTATATTTACAGTAGCATGGCCACACTGTTTTTGGCAACCTGGCTTTCTGGGACTTGTAGTTCCACAAAACAAAATGGCGTCAGTTTATTATTTTCACTCTTTATCGCCGTATTACCCTACTACTCACAGCCCAGGGGAAGTAGGAAGAGCCCTAGTGCTATCAGCACTGGGCTGGTTCTTTCTATGGGGGGCACCCTCGTTTTTTTTGGCGGACCCCACTCCCTAGGGAATCCAGCCCAGTGCTGAACAGTCTAGGGTTGGTTAGTCATTATGGCAGGGGGACCCCTGCCGTGTGTCCCACTGCTATAGTGCCGCCATCCCTGGCTGGTTTGCCTAGTGCTGGTAAAGTGAAAATCGGGGGGACCCCACGCAAAATGTTTCCCCGATTTTCACGGACCAGCACTAGTCAGGCAGAACTAGGGTTAAGCATTAATAGAGGGGGGACCTCACGCTTTTTTTCTTTTTTAACTTTTATCTGTTCTTTAACTTTTTGACAGCTGCCGGAGCTCCGGCAGCTGTATGACAGGGGCAGTGTAACAGTGATGTGTTTAAAACACACTGATACAACACAGGAGAGTTTTGCAAACACAGGAGAGTTAGCTAATCTCAGGAGTGTTTAAATCGCCCAAAATCACCAGAGATGACCAGCGATTTTATACATCAGTGTCAAAATCGCAGCTTGATACATTTCAAGTTTTTTTTCAAAACTCGCGGGTAAACACCCGCGATTTGCCGCGATTTAAACACTCTGGCAAACTCGGACTTTGATACATTTACCCCCAGGTGCTTCTCCTTTTAGACTATTACAACCTTATACCTAAACAGTCTAGGGTTGGTTAGTCATTATGGCAGGGGGACCCCTGCCGTGTGTCCCACTGCTATAGTGCCGCCATCCCTGGCTGGTTTGCCTAGTGCTGGTAAAGTGAAAATCGGGGGGACCCCACGCAAAATTTTTCCCCGATTTTCACGGACCAGCACTAGTCAGGCAGAACTAGGGTTAAGCATGAATAGAGGGGGGACCTCACGCTTTTTTTTTTTTTTAACTTTTATCTGTTCTTTAACTTTTTGACAGCTGCCGAAGCTCCGGCAGCTGTCAAAAAGTTAAAGAACAGATAAAAGTTAAAAAAAAATAAATAAGCGGGATTCCATTTCCATGGACTATATTGTAGACCTTCCAAGATCTAAGAATATGACCACTATCTTGGTGGTAATCGAAAGACTGACAAAATGTTAGGAACTCCCAAGCCAGTACAGGGAAACTCGGGGACTACTCTGAAGGCGCGGTGTTCGCTGGAGCCCCTAGTGGTGGGGACAGACTTGGCTGCGGGCCGACCGAGGGTCGAGTAACGTTTACTGACTTAAAGGAGAACCCAGGAGTGGAGTGATTGGCAGGCTGTAGTGAAGAGGGGATCCAAGGTCAAAGGTCACTAGCACAGAAAACAAAATCTGGGGACAAGCGAAAGGTCAGACACACAGGCAAAAGGAGCAAAATCTGGAATCCAGGCAAAAAGGTCAAGGTCAGAAGCGAAGGTTCAATGGTCCAGGAACAAGCAAAGGTCAAAACACGGGTAGTCAATCAAAGGTAATAATAACCAACATAGAGAACAAGCAGACAGCAGAACTGAGGACAGAACGCTATAACCGGCAATGAGGCTTAGTCCTCATTGCCTTAAATAGTTCAAGCAGCCAATCCGAGAAGAGCCCTCACAGGAGAAGCCTAATAGATAGAAGTGCTGGTGGCCAATCGTAATGCAGTGCTCAGCTGCATACTAATACCTGACTCCTCTACAAGCTGCCTCCTAGGCACCTGGACAGCCATGATTGACTCTCACCTAACTAGCCTTGTGCGCGCGTGCCCGCCTATTAACCAACTGGCCAGGCGCGGCGACAGGGAGTCTGTAGCGTCCCGGTTGTTGCCCAGGCACCCGGGACGTGGAAACTGGAACTGACGTCCCGGTTACCGTAGCAACGGCCGGGACATCATTGGAGGATCCAGGAGAGCCGCGGCGGTGCCTGCGGCCGCCGCGATCTCTAACAGTACCCCCCCCTTTGAGGAGGGGTGAAGGAACCCCGACATCCAGGCTTAGTAGGAAATTTCTTGAAGAATTCCTTCACTAACCTCTGAGCATGGAGACGCCTCTGTGGTATCCAACATCTCTATTCTGGGCCGTAACCCTTCCAGTGGACTAGGAATTGTACTTGGCCTTGAACTCTCCTTGAGTCAAGGATTCTTTCAACAATGTATTCATGGTCTCCATTGATAATCAAAGGCTGAGGCCTATTATAGGAAGACTGACTGAATTTGCTGGGAGCCACAACTTTCTTAAGAAGAGAACAATGGAAAGTAGATGGTATTTTTAAAGAGAGTGGTAGCTTAAGCCTGAATGCGACTGGATTTATCCGTTTTATAATAGAAAATGGTCCAATGTATCGGGGCCCCAACTTCCTGCAAGGTTGCCGCAACCTGATGTTCCGTGTGGACAACCACACCCGATCCCCCACTTTCAATGAACATGGTCGACGATGGCGATCCGCGAAGACCTTGGATTTTTGGGAGGCTTGACCTAGTGCAGAGTGCACCTTTTTCCAGACAGATCTCAAGCTGGCAGTAAAAGCAGGTGTTCCGGAATCCCTACTGGGAACAGCAGTAGAAAACGAGTTGGATTTCGGGTGATACCCGAGGTTGCAGAAAAACGGGGATGTGTAAATAGTGGAATTGCAAGAACTGTTATACGCAAATTCTGCCCAGGGCAAGAGAGAGGACCAGTTATCGTGGAATTTTGAAACATAGATGCGTAAGAACTGTTCCAAGGCCTGGTTGGTTCTTTCTGTCTGTCCATTCGACTGGGGGTGATACGCCGAAGACAGACTTATAGTGATCCCAATGGATTTACAAAAAGATCTCCAAAATCGTGCAATAAACTGGGATCCTCGGTCCGAGACGATGTCTACGGGAAGCCCATGGAGACGAAAAATATGTGTCAAAAACAAGGTAGCCAAGGTCCTAGCATCAGGTAATTTGGGTAATGATACAAAATGTGCCATCTTACTGAATCTGTCCACGACTACCCAAATGGTGTTATGACCTGCGGATACTGGCAGGTTAACAATAAAATCCATCGAAAGATGGGTCCAAGGCCTGCTTGGAGCAGGCAAGGGTAGTAGAAGACCAGAAGGACGGTTTCTATCAGATTTATTTCTGGCATATTCAGGGCAGGCACGGACGTCAGTCTTCACATCATCCGATAAGGTGGGCCACCAAAGCCAGCGAGAAAGAATTTCAATAGTCCTACGAATTCCTGGATGACCCGCAGAGCGGTTGTTATGACCCTCTATGAGGACAGATTTTCTTAGGTGAACCGGGACAAATAATTTGTTGACCGGTGTCTGAACAGGAGCAATTTTCTGGAAGTGTCGGATAGTGGCTCCCAGATCCTGGGTGAGTCCGAGATGAATAGAAGTTGACGGAACAATAGACAATAGGTCCGGAGACTGAGAATGATGGGCCAAAAAACTTCGGGACAAGGAATCGGCCTTAATATTTTTGGAACCTGGACGGAAAGAAATGATGAACCTAAATCTGGTGAAGAATAGAGCCCAGCGGGCCTGCCTGGGATTCAGAGTTTTGGCAGTCTGGATATATTGGAGGTTTTTATGGTCTGTGAAGATGGTAATGGTATGTGCAGCTCCCTCTAACCAATGTCGCCATTCCTCCAATGCCAATTTAATGGCCAATAATTCACGATTTCCAACATCGTAATTACATTCAGCCGGCAGAAAGTTTCTAGAGAAAAAAGCACAAGGATGTAACTTTTTACTCCGTGGGTCTTTCTGTGAGAGCATGGCACCAGCACCGACATCCGAAGCGTCCACCTCCACAATGAACGGAAGTTCTGGGTCAGGGTGTCTAAGTACTGGAGCAGAAATGAATGCAGCTTTGAGAGCCGAGAAACTTGCCAATGCTTCCGAAGACCAGTCCGCTGGGATAGCTCCTTTTCGGGTGAGGGCAGTGATAGGAGCCACTAACGAAGAGAATGAACCAATGAACCTCCAGTAATAATTGGCGAACCCAAGGAATCTTTGGATCGCTTTCAGGTTAGTAGGGAGGACCCAATCTTGGATTGCCTGAACTTTGGCGGGATCCATTTGTGAATCCTGATGAGGAGATGATGTACCCCAGGAACGCCTCTGTGGACACCTCGAATTCACATTTCTCCCGTTTTGCGTACAGGTGATGTTCTCGTAATTTCAATAAAACTTGGCGGACGTGCTGACGATGCTGAGATAAGGATTCAGAATAGATTAAAATGTCATCCAAATAAACAACAACTGTTTTTCCCAAGAACTCACGTAATACATCGTTAATCAGGTCCTGAAAGACTGCCGGAGCGTTGCACAAACCAAATGGCATTACGAGATATTCGTAATGTCCCGACTGGGTATTGAAGGCAGTCTTCCACTCATCCCCCTTCTTGATTCGGATAAGAATGTAGGCCCCTCGGAGGTCAATCTTAGAGAATATAGTGGCTGTTTTCAATTGATCGAACAGGACAGATATCAAGGGTAAAGGATACATGTTCTTAATCGTGATGTTATTCAGTCCACGGAAATCGATGCAAGGCCTAAGGTTCCATCTTTTTTGGAAACGAAAAAGCACTCTGCGCCTACAGGAGATTTAGAAGGGCGAATGAACCCTTTCTTCAGGTTTTCCTCTACGTATAGTTCCATGGACTGCGTTTCAGGAAGGGATAAGGAATATAAACGCCCTTTGGGCAACTTGGAACCTGGTACTAAATCAATTGCGCAGTCATATTCTCGGTGTGGTGGAAGTGAATCAGCTTTCTTCTTGCAAAAGACATCACTGAAGTCCCGGTAGGGTATCGGCAACAATTTTGGTCTAGGCTGTATAATTCTAAGATGTAGAGCACCCGGGACTCCAACGGACAATTTCCCCTGCTTTCCAGTCAATAAGGGGGTTATGACTGCGAAGCCAAGGATACAGAAGGAGATATACCGACGCACCAGATAATCATATACCCAGTCTATTATTGTAATATTTATTATCATATGGCTGGGTTGGTGCACCCTACACACGTTGGACTAATATTCACAAAGAAAAGGTAGAGAGTAGAAAACGTGTATATTAGGGGCACTCTATGATTGTTTATTTATATAAAACATACATTTTAATGGTTCATTTAAAACGATAGTAAAGTCCCAAAATAGTACCTTAGTACCACTAGTAGCGAAATAAAACCAAAATAATAATCAAAATAAATTTGTTAAAAAGGCAGAACCAACTGCCTAGCCTCGCTGTGTGATGTGTTTTGCAATTCCCTTAATTATATTATATCTGGGTGATATCGATCGTCATGCTGTCCAGGTGTCTGGCATAATAAGCAGTTTAACCAAATCAGTATAGGCACTATTAAAAGTGCAAGAGAGATAAGCTATATCATTACAAACAAATCCTATTTGCATATATAGTGTTATAAATCTAGTTTAAATGAATTATTTCCTTTCAATACTTTATTGATGGAGGGAGAAACAATTTAATAAAGTTGAATATATAACATTTGGGACAGAATCAAAACCATTATGTTTTCTTTTATAAAGTAAATAGGTCTAGATATCCCAATATAGTAAGAGTTGGTAGCGCGATTATATTGTATCCCGTTTTACACCACTGTGATCTTCTTTGTCACAGAGAACACCAAATTAGCTACCTTCCAGTATCACTCCCTAATGAGATTGATATGGTGTCCCTCTTTGAACTACAAACACTTCCTAACAGATTGACTGTAATCACGCTCCCCTCTATACAAAGTTGTGGGGTAAGGTGATCATATAGTGCAGACCACCTCTGTAATGTTGTAGCCCCTTAATATATTATAGCATATCTCCCTAGTTTATACACAAAACGGCAGCATGAGTCACACATGTAAGCAGCACAGCGAGGCGGACGCCGATGCGCGTTTCGCTTACTCGCTTTAACAAGGCAAGTTGCACGTTGCCTTGTTAAAGCTACTCGCTACTAGTGGTACTAAGGTACTATTTTGGGACTTTACTATCGTTTTAAATGAACCATTAAAATGTATGTTTTATATAAATAAACAATCATAGAGTGCCCCTAATATACACGTTTTCTACTCTCTACCTTTTCTTTGTGAATATGAAGCCAAGGATACCCCAGAATCAATGGAGCAGAGGGACAGGTAATTAAGTAGAAGGAGAGTTCCTCCGTATGGAGGGCTCCTACAGACAACCGAACCATTGGAGTCCTAGCGAGAATTCTTCCCCCAGGCAAGGGGTTACCATCTAACCCACAGGTGGAAATGCTTGATCCCAGCTTGATATCCGGAATGTTGAGCTTAAGAGCCAAATTTATGTCCAGGAAGTTACCAGCCGCACCACTATCAAGAAATGCTGACAGATCCATGGATTTACCACGGAAGGCCAAACGTCCAGGTACTAACAAGGAATTCTCTGAAGAGATAATCTGAAGACCTAAGCACACCTCTTCGCCTGCACTTAGGCTCTGGAGTTTCCCGGCTTATTGGGACACAGACATACTAAGTGGCCAGGTTGACCACAATACATACAGAGACCTAGTGAGCGTCTCCTCGAACGTTCATCTGGAGGTAAGCGGTAAGCACCCACCTGCATGGGTTCAGAGGAGTCGGGCAGAGTGGTACAGGAGCTGAAGGGTAGATAAACAGGTACGGACGATTCCCGTTCAGTCTTCCTTTCTCTGATCCGATGATCAATTTTAATGACGAGTTGCATCAACCCCTCCAGTGAATCGGATACTGGATACTGGACTAAGGAGTCCTTAATCTGCTCGGTAAGTCCCAAGCGAAATTGACTTCGCAATGCTGGATGGTTCCAGGCACTATCAATGGACCATCGCCGGATTCCGCACAATATTCCTCCGCGGAGCGACGTCCTTGCCTCAATGCTCGGAGGTGAGACTCAGCTGAGGCTACCCTGTCTGGGTTATCGTACAATAACCCCAAAGCTTGAAAAAAGGCATCCACGGACTGCAAGGCTGGGCTTGTTGAAGGCAAGGAGAAGGCCCAAGACTGAGGGTCACCCTGGAGTAAAGAGATGATGATTCCTACCCTTTGTTGTTCAGAACCAGAGGAACGTGGTTTCAGGCGGAAGTATAGCTTGCAGCTCTGTTACGGAAATTACGGAAGGCTGTCCTGCTTCCAGAGAATCGGTCAGGCAAGTTCATTTTAGGCTCCGGTGTGTCACCAGCGGGAACTTGCTGGAGCTGCAGGTCTCTGGAAACCCCTTCTTGGACTGCCAGGTGCTGGGATAAATTCTGCACCACTTGAGAAATTGCCTGTATCTGATTTTCCAGGATCTGAGCTGGAGACGGGTTTGGCTCGTCATTGTCCATGGCCATATAATACCAATCTTCCTTGGCCGGTTATAATGTTAGGAACTCCCAAGCCAGTACAGTGAAACTCGGGGACTACTCTGAAGGCCCGGTGTTCGCTGGAGCCCCTAGTGGTGGGGACAGACTTGGCTGCGGGCCGACCGAGGGTCGAGTAACATATACTGACTTAAAGGAGAACCCAGGAGTGGAGTGATTGGCAGGCTGTAGTGAAGAGGGGATCCAAGGTCAAAGGTCACTAGCACAGGTACAAAATCCGGAGACAAGCGAAAGGTCAGACACACAGGCAAAAGGAGCAAAATCCGGAATCCAGGCAAAAAGGTCAAGGTCAGAAGTGAAGGTTCAATGGTCCGGGAACAAGCAAAGGTCAAAACACGGGTAGTCAATCAAAGGTAATAATAACCAACAGAGAGAACAAGCAGGCAGCAGAACTGAGGACAGAACGCTATAACCGGCAATGAGGCTTAGTCCTCATTGCCTTAAATAGTTCAAGCAGCCAATCCGAGAAGAGCCCTCACAGGAGAAGCCTAATAGATAGAAGTGCTGGTGGCCAATCGTAATGCAGTGCCCAGCTGCATACTAATACCTGACTCCTCTACAAGCTGCCTCCTAGGCACCTGGACAGCCATGATTGGCTCTCACCTAACTAGCCCTGTGCGCGCGTGCCCGTCTATTAACCAGCTGGCCGGGCGCGGCGACAGGGAGTCGGTAGCGTCCCGGTTGTTACCCAGGCAACCGGTACGTGGAAACTGGAAGGGGTGTCCCGGTTACCGTAGCAACGGCCGGGATGTCATTGGAGGATCCAGGAGAGTCGCGGCGGTGCCCGCGGCCGCCGCGATCTCTAACACAAAGAAGGCTCACTATATACTCTGCAAGGGTACTCCTACAGCAAAAGAAACAGCCGACTTACTTATAAAATAAGTTTTTTGTTTGCATGGTGTTCCTAATGATGTGGTGTCAGACCGAGGCGTTCAATTCACATCATGATTTTGGAAACAGTTTTGCAAATCCCTTGGCATTTTAGTGATTTTGTCCACAGTTTAATGGACAAACGGAACGAACAAACCAAACACTTGAGCAATACCTTAGATGTTTTATTTTATATTACCTACACGATGATTGGGTTGATATCCTCCCTATGGCTGAGTTTGCATACAATAATTCTCAACATTCGTCTACAAGATTTAGCCCTTTCTATGCTAATCTAGGATATCATCCAAATATATGTCCCAATCTACCTTGTGACTCTCCAATTCCTGCTGTGGATGATAGACTGATTCTTATGCAAAGTAGTCTTGAATTATTAAAAGAGACATTGAAAACTGCTCAAGAAAGATATAAACGTGATGCTGACATCACAAAGGGCTGCTCCAACTTTTAATATCGGTGATGAAGTATGGTTGTCAACTAGACATTTAAAGATGAAGGTACCATCTTCTAAGTTGGGAAGTAAGTTAATTGGTCCATATATAATAATTGCACAGATTAGTTTAGTGGCTTTTCGATTGGATCTTCCTGATTCCATGAAGGTACATCCTGTTTTTCATGTATCATTACTAAAACCTTCAGTTAAGAATCCATTTCCTGGTTGCTCTGTGCCTCATCCTGAGCCAATTTAAGTTGATGAGCATGAGGAATTTATAGTCGAAAAGATCCTGGACTCTCGTATGTTTCAAAATCAATTACAGTATCTGCTAAGTTGGCAGGGGAATGGGCCAGAAGATGACTCTTGGAAATCTGCTAAGGATGTTCATGCCCCACTTTTGGTAAAAACATTTTATCGACAGCATCCTGGGAAGCCTAAGACGTCCGGAGGATGTCGTTGAGAAGGGGGAAACCTGTAATGTACTTGCCCTTAGATTTGCCCTCATTCAAGATAGCCGTGATTGCCTCATGAAGTTTCCATCTTGGATCTCTGTTATGAACTTGCCCTTACAATAGTCCTTATTCAAGATGGCTGGGACTGTCTCATGAAGATTCCATCTTGGATCTCATTTCCTATTTGGGCCTCGAAAAGGCACGTCCTGTTTTGTAGCCTTTGCTTGAGTATTTTGTTTGTATCTGAACCAGATGCTTCCACAGAACATTGCTCCCTTGTGATTTGGACTACAATTATTTGATACTTCTACCAGACCTTTATCTGTCTTGAGACTTTGGACTTTTCTTGTTGGACACTTGAGATTTATTTATATATCAAAATAAATTTTATTTACTACAGAACTACCTGGCTATTGGGTTCCATTTGTGATACCAGAAGTGTGGCAATTATATTGAAGTACTCATTTTGATCAAATTGTTAATAAATATCTTAGGCATTAATTATTGTGTGTTTACTTACTATACCACTTAAGGGTATGTCTTGAGGGTTTGCAAATATCCTGATCCACTGTGAACTTCAGCAGATCGCAGTACCATAACTTTGGCAAATAAACTTAATTAGCTGCTGCCCCAGATCATTGTGATGCCTCCATTTTGTTCAGCTCTTTTCGGAAGACGGTATGCATATTTTTTTTTATCCTACCTCCGATCCAATTAGTTGTTGCCTACCGATTATGTGGAAGACTCGCTCTCAACATTTATTCATAGGCCTTGATCCTCTTCTGCATGTTGGAATAGTCTGTAGACTTGCTTTACCACAAACAGGGATGGGATCTATAAGCATCAATAAGATCCTTTATGTGCTGGACCTCGCCTATTCGCTTGATCTCTGCCTGGCTATTTGGATTTGTGTGTCTGATCTCTGCTTGATCCGTGAACTCTTCTTTCCTGGACAGTCTTGTACCATTATTCATAATACCATGGACTTTGTTAATGTTGTTTGTCAGAAGTATACTCCATCCACAGTCAAGTCATCTGATCATAATTTTTCTGTGCCCGTTCCAGCCTGTGCGTCAGTTCCTGCACTTGTCCATAAGACCTCTATGAATGTGTCTTCCATCAGACAGTCTAGGTCACCTAGGGAGAAGGTTAACAAAAATGGAAAAACCCTTGCTTTGCCACTTCAGTCACAACAAACACCATCCTTGGTGACTGGCTTTTCATCATCATCATCATCATCATCATTTATTTATATAGCGCCAACATATTCCGTAGCGCTTTACAATTGGGGACAAACGTAATAAACTAATAAACAAACTGGGTAAAACAGACAAAGAGGTGAGAAGACCCTGCTCGCAAGCTTACAATCTATGGGACAATGGGAGATTGACACATGAGGTTAAGTATACATTTTGCATCTTGGCCCAGCCAGACTGCAAAGGTAGGGTGACTCATAAGCTAAATGATCCTGTCACACAATAATGTTGGTCCGGGGGTAGTTGTCTTGTGTGAAATTGTGTAACAGGCTAAAGGTAGTGAGGTTAAGATGGTGGTTGAGGAATATTATACGCTTGTCTGAATAGGTAGGTTTTCAGAGAACGCTTGAAAGTTTGTAGAACAGAGGAGAGTCTTATTGTGTGAGGGAGAGAGTTCCATAGAGTGGGTGCAGCCCGAAAAAAGTCCTGTAACCGGGAATGGGAGGATGTAATGAGGGTGGATGAGAGACGCAGATCTTTTGCAGAACGGAGTTGCCGAGTTGGGAGATATTTTGAGACAAGAGAGGAGATGTATGTTGGTGCAGCTTTGTTGATGGCCTTGTAGGTTAGTAAAAGTATTTTATATTGGATTCGGTAGAAGACAGGCAGCCAGTGTAGAGACATACAGAGTGATTCAACAGAGGAATAGCTATTTGCAAGGAAAATCAGTCTTGCCGAAGCATGCAAAATAGATTTTAGGGGTTTGAGTCTGTTTTTGGGAAGACCAGTAAGGAGGGAATTGCAATAGTCAATGCGGGAGATGATTAGTGCATGAATTAAGGTTTTAGCAGTGTCTTGTGTGAGATATGTGCGGATTCTGGAAATGTTCTTTAGATGTATGTAACATGATTTAGATATAGAGTCAATGTGGGGAACAAAGGATAGGCGTGAATCAAGGATTACACCTAGGCAGCGAGCTTGTGGGGTGGGATTTATGGTCATGTTATCAACAGAGATAGAAATGTCAGGTATGCTCTTGTTGGCGGGTGGGAATATTATTAACTCTGTTTTAGAAAGATTAAGTTTGAGTTGACGAGAGGACATCCAAGATGAAATGGCAGAAAGACAGTCAGTGACACGGGACAACACAGATGTCGAGATATCAGGAGAGGATAGATAGATTTGGGTATCATCCGCATAGAGATGATACTGAAAGCCAAAGGAACTTATTAGATTTCCAAGAGAAGCGGTATAGATAGAGAACAGCAGAGGACCTAGCACCGAGCCTTGTGGTACCCCAACTGATAGGGGAAGCGGAGCAGATGTGGCTCCAGAGAAATTAACAGTGAAAGAGCGATTAGAGAGGTAAGATGAGAACCAGGATAGAACTGTGTCTTGAAGACCTAGGGATTGCAGCGTTTGTATGAGAAGAGAGTGGTCAACTGTGTCAAATGCAGCCGAGAGATCAAGGAGAATTAGGAGAGAGTAATGGCGTTCAGTCTTAGCAGTGATCAGATCATTAACAACCTTGGTCAGCGCAGTCTCTGTGGAGTGTTGAGAACGAAAGCCTGACTGAAGAGGATCCAACAGGTTGTTTGCGGAAAGAAAGCGTGTGAGGCGAGTGTAGGCAAGTCTCTCTAGAAGCTTGGAGGGGCAAGGGAGCTGAGAGATGGGACGGTAATTTGGGCATATCATCATCTGGTGTTAAAATAAAAGGTCCTTTCCCGACTCTAGGCTGGGACTCACAATCTGAAAGTTAATTTGTGGAGGATACTAGAGAGTTAGTGGACGAACTTGCCAATTCTTCTGCTTCTGAAGAATTGGGTCTTCTCTGTACTCTATTAGAGAAGAGCCCAATTGTGTCTCCAGGGAGATCTTATAAAAAGAAAAAGAAGAGGAGAAAAACCTGAAGGGAGCATGTATGGAGCGTCTGGAATCCGCTCCTTAAAGGGGGGGCTATGTCATGACTGTCTTTGTTTTGTATCTGGCAGCAGTACCTGTAATCCATCAGAGGTGCTGCTGTCCTGCTCCTGAACTCTGCAACATGCCTGAAGGAGTTAATCTCCTTGTCTGATGCTAATTAGAACTGCACCTGTCGCACTTCTTCAAATACCTGGCTCAAGCTGTGCTCTGTGCAGTTCATCCCGTTTGTTCCTGGCTGCTGCTAACCTGCTCCTGTGTGTTTGGTATATACCTTCTGGATTAAACTTCAGTGTATGACCCCTGCCTGTACCTTGGACCTTACCTGCTTGCCTGTGACCCTGATTCGTTTGCCTGTACCTTGGACCATGCTGTTTTGCCTGTTGCCCTGACCTTTTGGCCTGACTTCTGGACCTCGCCTATTCGCTTGATCTCTTTTTGGATTTGTGTGTCTGATCTCTGCTTGATCCCTGGACTCTGCTTTCCTGGAAGCCTTGTACCTTCTGGATTGGTGTAATACTTATAATACCTGTTCCTGCCATTTTTACTATACAGTCTCTTTAGGAACCTGGTCTTATCAGTGGATCTGAGTTATCTTTGTCTGTGCTTTACTTTACACTTCCATTGCTCTTCATGAATGCACTGGGATTCATAACACACTGTGCTGCTATACTACGGGCCCAAAAGCCTAAGCTGCACTTGTCTCCGTTACTCTGCTATCTGGACTGTTTGTGCTGCAACTATCTTCATTGTGTCATTATATTACAGGCTGTATTGCTCAAGCTGCACTTGACCCTGTTGGCTGGACTGTTCACGCTGCCTCTATCTGTTGTGCCTCTACACTACAGGCTGTATTGCTCAAGCCACATTAGCCTTCATTTATCCGCTAGTTGTATTGTTCACCCTGTATCTGTCTTCCCTCTGCTACTTGACTGAAGAGCTTACATTCCATCCACTTCCATCGTGTCTCTATATAACATCTTATTATTTACTCCCCTAGGATCTCGCCTGACACTCCTGGTAGGGGCCGCGACCTGCGGGCGGATGCCACTAAGTCCAAATCACCTTGCGGTGATCACTGGTGAATACCATCCATCCGTTAGACTCTGCGCGCTGCTGGGAGTAGCGCTAAGATTTGGCAGATCCAAGAATCCAGTGTACCAAACCATGACAGTATCAACAGGCCATAATGGATGCATTTCAAGACTTACTCAACCAGGTGAAACAACAAGACATGAGTCAGCGACAACTTCTTCAGTGTTTCCAAACACTGGCCTCCAGAATTTATTCTATTCAAGTTGCTGCTTCCACACCTCCTCGTGTCATTCCAGCACCCAAACTTCCTGTTCTTGAGACACCCACCAATTCCACCTCTACTCTTCGGATTCCTTCTCCTTCCAAGTTCGATGGGGACCCCAAGATTTCTAGATGTTTCCTCAAACAGTGTTCGATTCAATTTGAACTACAACCTCAAAATTTTCCTACCCAAAAGGCTAAAGTTGCTTATCTAATATCCTTGCTCTCTGGTCAGGTCCCGGCCTGGGCCTCTCCCCTCTGGGAGTGGGATGATCCTCTCCTTTCTGACAGAGCTGCCTTTATAGCTGTATTTCGAAAAATTTCAGATGAACCTGGTCGTGTTACATCTGCTGCATCAAGTATTCTTAGACTCCGCCAGGGGCCATGATCCGTGGCTCAATATGTCATTACTTTTCGCACTTTGTCATCTGAATTGCGCAGGAATAATGATGCCTTTTGGCTGTCCGATAAAATCAAGGACGCTCTGGCCTCTCAGGAATTATCAACTACTTTAGGTGCCCTAATTTCCTTATGTAACCATGTGGAACTTCATTTCCGCGAAAGAGCTGCTGTGAGGGATAGTTCTCGACGTCCTGTGCCTAGGACAACACCTCGTTACTTTTCTTCAACTTCTGAGGATGAAGCTATGCAACTAGGGTGGTCACGCTTGACTCCGGAGGAACGCGACCGAAGATTTAAAAATAAACTGTGTATTTATTGTGCCGATCCAGGGCACATGCTTAACAACTGTCCCAAGAACTCGGGAAACGCCAAAGCCTAATTTGTTCTGGAGAGGTCAGATTGGGCAATATTAAATCCTCTCCTCAGTCCACTATACCTAAGGTCTGTTCTTTCCCCATTATATTGTATGGCCCTTCAGGTCCCATCCATTCCTATGCCTTATTGGATTCAGGAGCTGCTGGGAATTTTATTTCTCTTTCTCTGGTGTCTCAAAGTTCCTTGGCTACATCTTCCCTAGAGCATCCTGTATCTGTTTACTGCTATTGATGGATCCCGTATTTCCAACAATTATTCCATCAAGATCAGCACTAAGCCTATGCTTTTGCAAGTAGGAGCACTACATAAAGAGATGATATCTTTCCATGTTTTACTGTCCTCCACCAGTCCGGTCATCTTGGGGCTGCCCTGGCTTTAACAACATTCACCTCAGATGGATTGGACTACTTCCCAGATTTTATCCTTGAGTTCAAACTGTTTCCAAAATTGTCTTTCTCGTGTTCATCCCCTGGCCTCTACTAGCATTTAGTCAGAAGTCAAGTTGGATCTCCTTCCAAAGCAATATTCATCATTTTTGGATGTTTTTGATAAAACCAGTTCCGAACACCTTCCTCCTCATCGAAGCTGGGATTGCCTTATTGACATTCAACCTGGTCAAATTCCTCCTCGAGGCCATGTGTACCCTTTATCGTTGTTCACACTGCCTCTATCTGTTGTGCTACTACACTACAGGCTGTATTGCTGAAGCCACATTAGCCTTCATTTATCCGCTAGTTGTATTGTTCACCCTGTATCTGTCTTCCCTCTGCTACTTGACTGACGAGCTTACATTCCATCCACTTTCCTCGTGTCTCTATATAACATCTTATTATTTACTCCCCTAGGATCTCGCCTGACACTCCTGGTAGGGGCCGCGACCTGCTGGCAGACGCCGCTAAATCCAAATCACCTTGCGGTGATCACTGGTGAATACCATCCGTCCATTAGACTCCGCGCCCTGCTGGGTGTAGCGCCAAGATTGGGCAGATCCAAGAATCCAGTGTACCAAATCGTGACATTTATATATCTGTTTTAATTTCAAAAACTACATTCACTAATAGCAATACTGTACAAAACCAACCACTGAAGATGAATGCTAATGGCGAATGAACGTTCGCTCACTATGTTGCTAGAACTGCCATGATTGGTCCATACCTACTGTACATGCCCATGTTTGCACGATAATATTCTAGGTAAACACACAGTAGCCAGACTGTCTAAAGTGGTACATCACATGGAAGCTGATAAAAATGTTAATGAAGGAGTTGAAGCGGAAGGATTAGTGAAGCCATCGTATGATAGAGAAAAAACAAAACCAATTAACCAAAGGGAGTTGGAAATGATGGTAACAATTCTTGGCCAGCATTTCTACGATTGTTTAAAAATGATTATTAATAAATAAAATACAGAAAGGAAATGATAATGCAATGATTGAGAAACATGTTAAGAGTCAAATAGTGAAAAAAGAAGAAAGAGGCTCCAGACACAGAAGTGATGGTCTGATCTTAAGAACAATGAACAAGGGAAATTAAAGAAAATATGAAGAAACATTAAAAAAAGTGAGTATTTAAACTTGGAAAAAACTTGTTAACAATGTTATTGAAAATGTTAATAATATATATATATATATATATATATATATATATATATATATATATATATATATATATATATATATGAGTATATCACATCTATATTTCACTACAGTTGGTATGGAGCATCACGACAGTATACCAAAAACAAAACAAAAGGAACATCAGCACAAAGTGATTTCAAGCATTTTCCAAGGTGAGCATATGCTACTACTTCATTTACTGGTAAAAATAAATGATGTGTCCCATTATTCATAAAACTTAACATTATAGGGTGTAGAAGACTTATGTGGTTTGGTGTGATTGCAGGGTTTCCACGCTTCTTCATTTAGGCTGTCAGATCATCTTTCCTTTCTCCAGATGGACTGAATAGTGGAATCAGACTTAGTTTCCTTAGAGTTCAGGTTTTGGCTCTGTCTGTATACTTTCAGAAGACATTGGCCATGATTCTGCAATTTTGGACCCTCTTGCAGGGTGTTTTACACATCCAGCCTCCCAATGTACCTCTGATGGTGCCATGGGATCCTAACTTACTTCTTTCAACTCTTTGGCTTTCCCCATTTGAACCTTGGAGACAATTCACAATTAAGTTAAAGTATTTGACTTGAACATTACCTTTCTCTAGCCATTTGTACATCTTGAAGGATTTCAGAATTGGGGCCCCTGCAGATCTTCCTTCTTTATTTTTCATCATGAGTAGGCGGTCTTGCACATTACTCTGTTGTTCCAACCCAAAGTGCTGTCAGGTTTCCCCCTTACTCAGGAGATTATATAGTCATTCTCTCTCATTCACTTCAGGTTTTTCAGGTGACCAGGGATAACTGACTCTCCTGGTTTTGGTCAGAGCACTTAGAATCTACCTAAATAAGGACTTCTGTTGTTCGAAGGACTGACTCTCTGCTGGTTCTTTACAATGCACAGAGGAGGGGTTGACCGACATCAAAGAAGCTTATAGCCATATGGATCAGGTCCAATATTCAGCAGGTTTATTCTAGGTCTGGTCAGCTGGTTCCAGAAAATGTTTCTATTCCCTCCTCTAGATCATTGACTGATTCTTGGGTGGCATGTCACGTGTTTTTTGGCTGTGCATCTATGTCAGGCATCCACCTAGTCCACTGTCCACACATCTCCAATGTAGCAGTATCCCCAGATAGAATTAAGGAGAAAGGAAGATTTTTATACTTACGTTAAATCCATTTCTCCAAATCCATTTGTGGACACTGGACTCCCACTCCTTATGCTCAGTGTTCAGTTCTGTTGCTTTTATGGACTGTGTGTTTGGTCATTGTTCTTCTGTTTACCCTATCCTTTTGGGTTTTGCAACTTATATGAACTGGAGAGGAGTGTGGTCAGCAGGAGAAAGAAACTTCAGTTTTTCAATAGTTAACTAGTGCCCATCTTCTGTGCTCTCACCTAAACTCAAGGTAGCAGTATCCCCCAGATGAATTTCCAGAATTTAACGTAAGTATAAAAAAATCCTCTGCGAGCATATTTGGCAAGTTTTAGCAATTTTGTTTTTATATCTGTACTTTTGGCCCATGGCCACTTGAATTAATGGGTTATCAGAGACATTGTGAAAGTAGGGGTCATGTATGACATCCCAGCTGATGTGATATTAAAAAAATATTTGGGTTGGGAGTTGGATAGCTCATTTGCCATCCCAGGTACCTGGAGCTAAGCCAGATAAGTAGTATACAAACAATGACCCCTCTGCAGAATTGCCAACCACAGCACTACCACTACTTCCAGTTTAAACCCCCTAATTCCAATGCATATCTCACATTAAGTAACACTTTTCTTGACTAGACTGAATCCAAAACTGGCTTGGAAGCCGTGGACCTTGAGGAGTTTACAGCCAATCAACTATCTGACCTGACTTTGTTTTCCATAGGGCCCCTGAGCAACCCTGAGATTATGTTGGAGGAAGTTATTATATCAGGTGTTTGAGGCACCCAACAACCGGTACACCAAGTCTTTCGGAAACAGTTCTTCACATTGGCACACAAGATAAAAATGGGGAGAAGTGGAGATCCTGTATAATTTATTTCTGGCTGGGCAAAAAAGCATTTTTTGGCCCAAACAGTTGCCTCAGTGGTAAAGGAGATGGACATCCTGTTGCCTACCTATCATGCAAGCTACTAGATTGTGAGCTGGTCCATGTTAAAATAGAGAAAGAGCGCTAGTCTTTAGCATGGACACTCAAGAAGTAGAAGGTATAGCTTTGCTGGAGGTATTTTATGGTTATCACAGATCACAACCTTCTGAGCTGTTACATAATACATCTGAGAACCACAATTACTATTACTGAAGAGGTTAGAATTACAGGCATATAACTTTGTCATTACCTGCAAAATGGGCCAGAATGATGACAGTTCCAAATTATCTGTCATGACAGGAAACTCTATTGCAACCCTAAAAAGCTACCCACAAGGCTTTGACTCAGCTCTCTGCCTGTCCAGACAGCTGCACTTCAGAAACTGAGGATCAAAAGAGAAAGTAGTATGACAAAATAGTGGTAACAGCTCATTTAATAAAGCATGTTTTAGCTCCATTATCAAAGTCTGCCCTCCTCCAAGATATAAAAGCCATATTTAACATACTGGAAAATGTTAACCTGTGATTTCACTACACCTAGACCCTGACTTTATTACTGAATACATTTGCCTAAATTCTATTAACCCAATTGTTTCTGAGTTTACAGCTGCAGACTTGCCAGGGCTTCCACAGTATACCATGCAAAGGACCAAGTGACAGCTATTGTTCAGATTGGGTTCTCTTCCAGTCTTAGGCCTAATAAGAAACCAAGCTCCTCAGTGCAAAAGGAGAGGAAGTTATCCAGGGGTAATCAACTGAATCCTGGGATAGGCCTATCCCCTGGGTATCTACTCATGCACACCCAGTTGCAAGCACTGTATAAGTACTTGCCATATTGTCTCTTCAGAACCAGAGCACTGCAACATCAGTTGAGCCTCTTCAAAAATCCCTCTGCCTTTTAATTTGTGCCTGAGCAACAGGATCTATTCTTATAGTAGTATTGAACTTCTCTGCATTACTACTCTATTACAGTCTACTGACAATGTTTGTTATACATTGAACCATTGCTGCCTGCTCTGACATCCACCTGTATCAACTATTCTGTATATAACATTACCTTTTAAATAAAACCCATCCATATGATTTTAAAGTAAATTGATATTGTATTCATGGAGCTTAAGTGCTTATTTATAGAATTGTATGATTTATTTACCTACCTTTACAGAATATTTACATTTTTAGGTTTCTAAAATGGCTCATTTTGTTAATTTAGAAAGTTTTCTTTTTGCTTTTTCTACATGCTGATCTATTTTTCCAATAAAATATTTGTATTACAAGGTCTTCCTCATAAAGTTGTCTCACACCCTGAAGGTCACTTTGTGACCAAGTGATGAAGAGCATTCTGCAAGTAATTCTTAGGAAATTTGAAGTAAAATTCTCTTCAGCTTACTGCCCTCAATACCAATTGCCAGACCAAAAGGGTGAATCAAATCCTGGAACACTATTTGAGGTCTTGAATTTCGGTATATCAGGATAACTATAAAAAATTGATTCATTGATCCATTGTAATACCCTCCTTCTTCGTTGTTTATGGTACCCATCCTAAACTAATCATTCTATTTCCTCTTTTTATCCTGTTGCTGCTTTCTCTCTAATCACATTTTTGGGTAAATTTATCAAGCTGCGGGTTTGAAAAAGTGGAGATGTTACCTATAGCAACCAATCAGATTCTAGTTATCATTTATTTAGTACATTCTACAAAATGACAGCTAGAATCTGGTTGGTTACTATAGGCAACATCTCCACTTTTTCAAACCTGCAGCTTGATAAATTCCTTGAAGCCATAGACAAAGCAACCTCTAGTCATTAAAGACCGGCAGATAGGCACTGAATTCCCTCCATGACATTTTCTCCACAATACATTGGTCCTTATGAAGTCAGTACTAATTATTTCCGACAAAAACTATCCCAAGTGTTGCAGATACCCAACGTCTTCTATATTGCCCTCCTAAAACCTAGACATCTTGTGACAGTAAGCTTTATAAGTCATAAGATGGGCTGAACCCCTCCGGGATTTCTTGCCTTTCCTAGGTAAAAGAAGAACCACAATATCACAGCTATTGTTCAGATTGGGTTCTCTTCCAGTCTTAGGCCTAATAAGAAACCAAGCTCCTCAGTGCAAAAGGAGAGGAAGTTATCCAGGGGTAATCAACTGAATCCTGGGATAGGCCTATCCCCTGGGTATCTACTCATGCACACCCAGTTGCAAGCACTGTATAAGTACTTGCCATATTGTCTCTTCAGAACCAGAGCACTGCAACATCAGTTGAGCCTCTTCAAAAATCCCTCTGCCTTTTAATTTGTGCCTGAGCAACAGGATCTATTCTTATAGTAGTATTGAACTTCTCTGCATTACTACTCTATTACAGTCTACTGACAATGTTTGTTATACATTGAACCATTGCTGCCTGCTCTGACATCCACCTGTATCAACTATTCTGTATATAACATTACCTTTTAAATAAAACCCATCCATATGATTTTAAAGTAAATTGATATTGTATTCATGGAGCTTAAGTGCTTATTTATAGAATTGTATGATTTATTTACCTACCTTTACAGAATATTTACATTTTTAGGTTTCTAAAATGGCTCATTTTGTTAATTTAGAAAGTTTTCTTTTTGCTTTTTCTACATGCTGATCTATTTTTCCAATAAAATATTTGTATTACAAGGTCTTCCTCATAAAGTTGTCTCACACCCTGAAGGTCACTTTGTGACCAAGTGATGAAGAGCATTCTGCAAGTAATTCTTAGGAAATTTGAAGTAAAATTCTCTTCAGCTTACTGCCCTCAATACCAATTGCCAGACCAAAAGGGTGAATCAAATCCTGGAACACTATTTGAGGTCTTGAATTTCGGTATATCAGGATAACTATAAAAAATTGATTCATTGATCCATTGTAATACCCTCCTTCTTCGTTGTTTATGGTACCCATCCTAAACTAATCATTCTATTTCCTCTTTTTATCCTGTTGCTGCTTTCTCTCTAATCACATTTTTGGGTAAATTTATCAAGCTGCGGGTTTGAAAAAGTGGAGATGTTACCTATAGCAACCAATCAGATTCTAGTTATCATTTATTTAGTACATTCTACAAAATGACAGCTAGAATCTGGTTGGTTACTATAGGCAACATCTCCACTTTTTCAAACCTGCAGCTTGATAAATTCCTTGAAGCCATAGACAAAGCAACCTCTAGTCATTAAAGACCGGCAGATAGGCACTGAATTCCCTCCATGACATTTTCTCCACAATACATTGGTCCTTATGAAGTCAGTACTAATTATTTCCGACAAAAACTATCCCAAGTGTTGCAGATACCCAACGTCTTCTATATTGCCCTCCTAAAACCTAGACATCTTGTGACAGTAAGCTTTATAAGTCATAAGATGGGCTGAACCCCTCCGGGATTTCTTGCCTTTCCTAGGTAAAAGAAGAACCACAATATCACTGCAGTGTTACTACCATCATATGCTGTTATTGGATAAATATGCTTATTTTTGTGCGATATCCAGCATCCTTGATTTTTGCTTGATGAAGAAGACCTCTTTTGATGGTATACTCAGGGCCGCCATCAGGGGGGTACTGATGTAAGGGGCCCGGACTCAACAGGGGGCCCGCCACCCGTGATGACACGTATTATCTTACTTTTGATGTTAGTTAATAAATTTCCTGCCTTGGGAAAACCTCCCCGCCCACACTGAGAGCAGCTCCGCCCACATCACAGTGATCGGAGCTCATCAACTACTGTGAGCTCCATCTCCCACCCCCCACTGCTCCTCCCCCTGCATGCACGATTCAGGCAATTACATGTAGTTTCATTTTAAGAACTTAGTCTTCTGCCGTGAAGGAGAGTCTTGTCAAGTAATGTTAACGATGGGAGAGATGAAATGTGCATTCTGTTCAACTCTTTTTGGTGACTGGTTAGAGATCGGAGTCGCAGCCTCCCCCCAAAATACCTGAGAATATTAGATGGACATCAATGCTTGAAGCATAGAAAAATAATTACAACACATCAACAAGTAAGTGCTAATCACTTACTCTACTTGAAACCAAGTTATGAGGCAAAAAGAATAAAAAATAAAATCTTCAAACTTGGTATATTTTCTATTGTTTCAATATTCCTTTTGACCTGTAAACACCCTACTTTTCAACACCCTCATTATCTGCATTACACTTTATTACATATTGTAAATATGTAATAAAGTCATATCTACATTAATCTACATATCTACATTAACTTCCGATCAAAATCTGTTCCAGTCGGATCAGAATTATTCTGAAAGACTGTAAAATGCGCATCCGCTGTCAAGAATGATGTGTCAGAGTCAGATTCAATTTTTCTGCCCAATCAACAAACAACTAGATATTTGGCAGGTTTTACCATGTTGTGTGTGACCCTTATTCCATATATTAAAGAGCAGTTACTCTTACATTAGAGGTCTTGCATACGTCATTGCTATGACAAAGCTGGCACTCTTGTCTATCTTTGTATGGGAAAAGATATATGTTTCCCATTATCCCCTCCCCTCCATTCCCCCCAATTACTAACTCTACCCCTCCATCCCCCCAAGTTTTACTAGCCCTAGTAGAAGTTGGCGATTGAATAGGCCTTACAATGGTGTAAATGGTGTGCAAAATGTATTCGTTTTCTCTCACTTTTCAATAGAAGATAGGAGAAAAAATAGGCCCTGATCTACACACAAGAGGTCTGTACAGTACAGTAAAATGGAAATGCATAAAGGAATACATTTATTTTCCAGCCTCATTTGAGGCTGAAAGTTATCAGGGTCATTAATTCCTCAGCGCTGTACAGAGAACTCACTCACATCAGTCCCTGCCCTATAGGATCTTACAGTCTAAATTCCCAAACACACAGACACACAGACAGAGACTAGGGACAATTTTGATAGCAGCCAATTAACCTACTAGTATGTCTGTGGAGTGTGAGAGGAAACCGGAGCACCCGGAGGAAACCCATGCAAACACTGAGAACATACAAACTCCACACAAATAAGTCCTTGTTCATGAATCAAACATCAAATCATGACCCCAGTGTTGCCCCTGTCTCGTGACATCTATATAACTTAGTAGGGACCAACATAGGGAAAAAATAGAGAGCAAGCATTTTAAAAATGGTATCAATCACTGTTATGCATGGAACAAAGTTTGAGGAGCTGGCCAGTTGGAAAGTCTGGTGGGTATATAAAAAGGCATTTGGAGAGGTCTGTGAGGCATGTTTGGAGATCTGAGGGACATGTAAGGGGCACATAGGAAGGTTTTTGGGACATTTGGGGAGGTCTGATGGGCATATAAGGGACATTTTGCACTCTAATTTGCAGCATGTGCAGCTTAGAGGGAACAGTGGCAACTGTTTAAGATAACAAAAATGTGCCCTTGGACAAAACAAATGGGAGGGTTGGGATATCTTTTTGGTGGGGGCTGTTTCATTTGTACTGGGCCCCACCATTTCTGATGGCAGCCCTGGGTATCCTTATAAAGTAGAAGAAGCAGGAAACAAATTAAGATAGTGAGATAACACATATAGGCCTGAATTAAACAGCTTGAAGAGATAATTAATTTCAGGGAAATTTGATCTACCAAAAAGCAAATAAACTGAGACTGTAGCCAAAGACTGTGAAGAAAATGGGATATATAGGTGAATAGCAAGTAAAGACATTCCAGTTTAAGAATTCCCCATCTGAAAACTACACTACTTTAGAAGCTAAATACCAGGGGCCTGATTCTTTAAGGATCTTAACTGAAGAAACTTCTTATTTCAGTCTCCTGGACAAAACCATGTTACAATGCAAGGGGTGCAAATTAGCATTCTGTTTTGCACATAAGTTAAATACTGACTGTTTTTTTCATGTAGCACACAAATACTTGATAGCTTATTTGTACACTGAAATTTAAAGTTGATATTTGTGTGCTACATGAAAAAACATCCTTAATGAATCAGGCCCCAGGTTGCACAGTATACTTAAGTAGTATTTTCATACTTGTCCAATCATATATCACAACTTGACTAAAGATTGGTGGAACGCTGTTAAGTTCCAAAATTACATACAATTTTGATAATTTATTTAGTGCATAAAGTGGGGATATTTGTACTGCTATATATATAAAATAATAATTGAGTGCAATTCTTACTCAGTTCTAAGACAATTGACTCAAGATTGTGCTACCATTTGTAAAATGAATGTTGATATATTCATTTAATCTGCACAATGACGCATTACAGAGAACATTTTTAACACAAGTGTGAACATTATCAATGCTTGTCTGTTTTTAGATGTTATGTGTGTGTTGTATTGTTCCTTGCATACATTTGCATTGTGATTGTGTGCTTTAAAAGCATCTACTATGTATATCTATACAGTATCATAAATTTGTAATATTTTTTATTATTTAATGAAATTGTCCTGTTTCTTAAATTTCATGTCAGTTGTAAGTATGTCTATACTGTATAATGTACAAGGAGAGTACAAAATCTGCTAAGCATGTGGAGCAGATTGCAAGAGTGGCAAGGAGGTGCAAGGCCTCATGGTGACGCATGCTATTAGGTAATATTTTCTATAACATCATTTTTTACAACTAAGCCTTTGCTGCCCTAAATACATTGGTGTACACTGTAGCCATAATTGGTACGTCTACCGCCTTTGCACCTCCTCACCCCCATTTTAAATCCACACATGGAGCTAGAAGTCACATACAATTTTGCGCATATGTCCACCAGATCGGTTATAGAATGTACTTTTGGCCTTTTAGTGGCCAGATTCTGCTGCCTTGACTGTCTTTTTGGAGCTCTTATGTACGCACCCAATATTATATGTGACATAATTGCTCTCTTTGTGCTATTGCATAACATCACGATCAGAAGTGGGGTTCCATGGGTGGAAGTGGCTGAGGTTGCTGGCCAGGAGGTGGATGACGTCGATCCCATTCCTCCAGACTCCTAATACTCATACTTTACATGTAAGTACATTTTGGGCTTTTTTTTTCAAATTTGTATATTATGTGAAAAAAAACAAACAACAAAAAGTGACAAACAAAACCACAGGTGCAAATATGAATAACAAAGGAGAATATTTTTTTTTCTTCCACACTTGCTTCCTGGGCTAACATTTAGAGCAGAGGTTCTCTTTCCTTGACTTCTTGCTACTCGTGATGTGAATTGTAATAATTTTGGAGAAGCAGAACAGTTGGACTATGGAGTAAACTTGGGGAGAATGGTGAGGGAATCTTGGGGTTGATAGCGAGAGTAAACCTGGGGAGGATAAGGAGGGTAAACCTTGGGAGGATATGAAGCATAAACTTGGGAAGTATAAGAAGGGTAAACTTGGGATAACAAGGGAAAACATGGGGCATATGGACATGTGGAGAGAAATTTGTCAAAGGGACAGGAGTGAGGAAATGTGGCATAGGGGAAGGAGAGGAAATGTGTGTCATAGGGGAAGGGGTGGTAGCATGTGGCATAGGGACAGGAGGGGAAACATGGGGCATTAGGATTAGTGATGACATATTGAACAACAAGGTAGGTGGGATGGGTCAGGGAGGTGTCAATGTGTTGGTAAGTGTGAAGGATATGGGTTGTGTTCATTTGATGTGTGGTAGTTTCTAAGAATTGATTTGACCAATACAATTTCTTCTTCCACTGTATCTACATCTTTAGCTATAATAATGAATGAAAACCCCCCCATAAACATCTTTGATGAACTCCACATTTTTGCATCATATTAGTAGATTTCATTATTTTTCTTTTAATGAAAGTTTGTGTGTATATTTGGGGTCATCTTTTATAAAAAGCATAAAAAATTATTGTAACATATAAAATGTAAATTTAAATTAAAGCATGTCTGTGTCTTGGGTGGAAGTGTACCTAGGCATCCATTTGAAATTTCTAAATACTCAGTGATCTTGAAGACTATGGCCAGATTATATAATAGGTTGGCTAGGTTGCAGTATAAGTGTGTAACGCCCCCTGCGGGGAAAGACAGGGACAGACGCAACAGAAAATAACTCACCTTGTAAACGATGGTCACCTCCAGTCCGCTTCTGATTTCCCAGCTGCGATCCGATCCCAGCAGATCCGCAGCCACCTCCAATCACGTCCCTCTAAGATAGAGGCAGAGATTACGGCCGTGCCTACCAGGTAAGGGCTGTCCGAGACTACGGCAAAGGACAAGGACACGGTCAGTCCAAGCTCCTTGCCGCCTCCTCACTTTGTTCTTGCCAAGACGCGGGGGACTACAGGCACTGAAGGCCAAGACTAATCCGAGGACTAATCCCGCCTCAAGTACCTCACACACCTGCCGGTGAGGGCCTAACGGAAAGGGGGAATCGAGCGTGATACTCACCGGGACACTCCCACTTCCGATCCGGTTCTCCTGCACCTCCCCGACTCCTGCGGATGACAAGAACACACAGCCTCCCTCTACGCTCTCCGTGAACTAAGATGGCACCCACAAAACTGGACTAACTACAACGGCGACCCGACCCTAACAACGTTCTAATGGTCGGCAACGCAACTAAGTCAAACACTAGGACTAACTAAATGTGGTGCACTAACGGAACTACTAGTTACACGCTACGGGGAACACCAGCCGGTGTTCACAGCCTAAACCGGAGGGCGGTTCCTAACCCCCTCACCCAGGTCGTACCAAGAAGCTGCCTTCTTGCTATGGAGTCACACACAGGCCCTAAGTACGGGTTCTTTAAGCCCGGCTGAGGCTCAGTAAAACAGCACACTAACCCGCGGGCCGACTGCCGCACGGAACAGCCGATCGAACTGAACCGCCCGACTGCCTGTACTCGGGTATCTCACACGTGTCCCTACGTCCGGAACCACAGGTCCACCTGCACGGAACCGGCCTTGAGGACCCTTGATCAGAACCACGGCCGCCCCTGGAACTGCCTCAAGGTGTGCTGTACTGCCACCAACTCACTCAGCCACCCCCTCTGGGTACCAGTGTGACCCCGGGGACCTAAGGGACAGGGAAACTACATGTGTTCTCCCCTGACTATGTGTATGCTGGTACTTACACTTGTCCCCCACAGCACGGGTTAGCACAGGAAAACCACAGGAAACAAGAGCCTACCTTTAATGGGGGCCTGACGTCTTGCCCCTGGACACAGTTAGAAAGCACACCAAAATACTGTAATGTAAACTACACTCGCCACACAGACAGAATAAATAGATACAGTATACAGTACCTTGCCCGCTACTTACCCGAACACACCGCTGCTAGCCAACCAGCAGGTTGCTACAGCACCACAGGAGCCTACGCTCGACCGTACCTCCTAACCACGTGTGCTCACCTCACACAGGACCGCGCCTACTCTCACGAGGCTCCCACGCCTCTACCTCACACCACCAGGGCCTTATGCCCTATACACCATGGGTCTCTGCCCAGCTACACACAGAGCCTTGTGCTCTGATTAATGGGCCTCAGCCCCCTCTCTCTACCTCAGGGCTCTGAGCCCACTCACTAGGGCCTTATGCCCTACTACCTAGGGGTCCTAGCCCCTGCCTGAGGCCTGTGGCCTCCCTAACTAACTGAGGGCCTTGTGCCCTTAATAACCTACAGGCTACCAGCCTCTAACCAGGCCCTCTGGCCTTCCTATGGCCTCTAGGCCCCTAACTACCTAAGGGCCTTGTGCCCTTGTACCTCTGGGGCTCAGAGTCCCCCTCTCTATCTAACAGGGGCTTGTCCCCTTTTATATCGATATACTAATGGCCTACTGGCCCACTACTTCGTTGGGGCCTAGTGCCCAGGTCCCTGGGCCTTGTGCCCCTACTTTACAGTGCCACGGGCCTTGTGCCCGAATGTGCCCACGGGCCTAGTGCCCGAACTTAACGTTGAGTATACTTACCTGCTCTGCGCAGGATACTCAACTTGACACGCCGTCTTCTTCCTTTCTTCTCCGGGTCTTCCAGGCCCTCCAGCCGGCGGCGCCTCTTCTCCGCTTCGGCGCTGGGTCTCCAGTTGCAGCTGGGGCGGGGGCGCTCTCAGCCCTGACAAGGGCTCCCCGCCGGCGATCTCCGCTCCGGCGGCTTGCTTGGAGTCTTCTGGCGGCAGGGTAGCTCACGGCCCTTACAAGGGCCCCCTGCCGCCGCTGCCGCTGGTCTTCTTGCTGGACGTCTTGCAGAGACGTCCTCTCTCTTCTCCGCCGACGGACTTCTGGCAAAATGGCGCCACCCGGCGACTTATATAGTCGCCGGCGTGACGTCATCCGCCGGCGCGAGCGCTTATTGGCTCGCGTCGGCGCCAATCTTTTGAATGGCCGGGCGCGAGCCGCGATTGGCTCGCGCATCCGGCCGCTGATTGGCCAGCGGGGAAAGATGAGCCCTGATTGGCTCATCCTTCCCCCGCGCACAGGACCTGCAAGAAAGAAGTTATACTCACCACCGCTGGATCGATGGACGGGTAAGTTCTTCTTCTCTTCTTTCCTGTAGCTGGGCACCATCGGGGACCTCTTCAGCCCCTCCAGGGGCACAGCGCTGCCGGATATCTTCTGTCCCTCCACATTTCCGCCGCCTTTTTCCATTGTGGTCCCCACAATCAACGTCTTCTCCTCTACGTCCACCTCCAAGGGTCGCTTACCGGCATCCCTGACTTGCGTCCACCGGGTCCTTCGCGGTAAAGCCCTCTCGCGCAGGATCCACACCATCCTGGCAACTTCCTCGCCCGAAGTCGGTATCCAGGGAGTCTCTTCCTCGGCACCTGCCGGAACCTCCCATCCGTCCGATACCTCCTCGGTTGTGCGGGAAGCTTCTTCAGAAGGTGACAACATCCACCACTCTCCAGCTGCGCTCTCTAAAGTACAGTCTTCTTCAGGCAGTACTTCTTCAGCAGCTCTCTCTTCCGGGGTACTGATGGCTTCCATCCTCTCAGGTACCACCGGGCAGACATCTTCACATGTCTCCGGACACAGCGTTGCCCCGTGGAGGGTCTGCTCAGTTCTCCCTTCGTCTTCAGGGACCAACTCTTCCACAGCCACGGACAAGTCGTCTGACGTATCCGACGTCTCCAATACCCCGGCTCCAGCATCCGGCTGACGCGGGTATTCCTGTCGCGAATCTTGCTTGGACGAGACGATCTCCTGCGATCCAACAGTCAGCAGGCTCTGCCGATCCTTCCCTCCAGATTCAGACTTCTCTTGAGACCATGGATGAAAGGCTTCCTCGTCCTTCCACTCGAAGACTTCTACGTCTTCCCATTCATCGGAGACTTCTTCGTCCTCCCATTCATCAAAGAGCTCCTCGGCAACTGGGCACTGGTATGCGAAGTGTCCAGGCAACCCACACTTCCAGCACAGCATTTCTTCCACCGGTTGCCGTTTAGTACCTTTGTTCTTCTTCTTCCTTGTCTCACAACGTTCCAGGATTTGCTTCGTGAACGCTGCCACTTCGTCACGAGAGATGACACAGCTGTATCCCTCGTACAGCGGAATGATCCCCCGATGAGCCATCGTTGATCCTGCCGACTACGCCAAAATGTAACGCCCCCTGCGGGGAAAGACAGGGACAGACGCAACAGAAAATAACTCACCTTGTAAACGATGGTCACCTCCAGTCCGCTTCTGATTTCCCAGCTGCGATCCGATCCCAGCAGATCCGCAGCCACCTCCAATCACGTCCCTCTAAGATAGAGGCAGAGATTACGGCCGTGCCTACCAGGTAAGGGCTGTCCGAGACTACGGCAAAGGACAAGGACACGGTCAGTCCAAGCTCCTTGCCGCCTCCTCACTTTGTTCTTGCCAAGACGCGGGGGACTACAGGCACTGAAGGCCAAGACTAATCCGAGGACTAATCCCGCCTCAAGTACCTCACACACCTGCCGGTGAGGGCCTAACGGAAAGGGGGAATCGAGCGTGATACTCACCGGGACACTCCCACTTCCGATCCGGTTCTCCTGCACCTCCCCGACTCCTGCGGATGACAAGAACACACAGCCTCCCTCTACGCTCTCCGTGAACTAAGATGGCACCCACAAAACTGGACTAACTACAACGGCGACCCGACCCTAACAACGTTCTAATGGTCGGCAACGCAACTAAGTCAAACACTAGGACTAACTAAATGTGGTGCACTAACGGAACTACTAGTTACACGCTACGGGGAACACCAGCCGGTGTTCACAGCCTAAACCGGAGGGCGGTTCCTAACCCCCTCACCCAGGTCGTACCAAGAAGCTGCCTTCTTGCTATGGAGTCACACACAGGCCCTAAGTACGGGTTCTTTAAGCCCGGCTGAGGCTCAGTAAAACAGCACACTAACCCGCGGGCCGACTGCCGCACGGAACAGCCGATCGAACTGAACCGCCCGACTGCCTGTACTCGGGTATCTCACACGTGTCCCTACGTCCGGAACCACAGGTCCACCTGCACGGAACCGGCCTTGAGGACCCTTGATCAGAACCACGGCCGCCCCTGGAACTGCCTCAAGGTGTGCTGTACTGCCACCAACTCACTCAGCCACCCCCTCTGGGTACCAGTGTGACCCCGGGGACCTAAGGGACAGGGAAACTACATGTGTTCTCCCCTGACTATGTGTATGCTGGTACTTACACTTGTCCCCCACAGCACGGGTTAGCACAGGAAAACCACAGGAAACAAGAGCCTACCTTTAATGGGGGCCTGACGTCTTGCCCCTGGACACAGTTAGAAAGCACACCAAAATACTGTAATGTAAACTACACTCGCCACACAGACAGAATAAATAGATACAGTATACAGTACCTTGCCCGCTACTTACCCGAACACACCGCTGCTAGCCAACCAGCAGGTTGCTACAGCACCACAGGAGCCTACGCTCAACCGTACCTCCTAACCACGTGTGCTCACCTCACACAGGACCGTGCCTACTCTCACGAGGCTCCCACGCCTCTACCTCACACCACCAGGGCCTTATGCCCTATACACCATGGGTCTCTGCCCAGCTACACACAGAGCCTTGTGCTCTGATTAATGGGCCTCAGCCCCATCTCTCTACCTCAGGGCTCTGAGCCCACTCACTAGGGCCTTATGCCCTACTACCTAGGGGTCCTAGCCCCTGCCTGAGGCCTGTGGCCTCCCTAACTAACTGAGGGCCTTGTGCCCTTAATAACCTACAGGCTACCAGCCTCTAACCAGGCCCTCTGGCCTTCCTATGGCCTCTAGGCCCCTAACTACCTAAGGGCCTTGTGCCCTTGTACCTCTGGGGCTCAGAGTCCCCCTCTCTATCTAACAGGGGCTTGTCCCCTTTTATATCGATATACTAATGGCCTACTGGCCCACTACTTCGTTGGGGCCTAGTGCCCAGGTCCCTGGGCCTTGTGCCCCTACTTTACAGTGCCACGGGCCTTGTGCCCGAATGTGCCCACGGGCCTAGTGCCCGAACTTAACGTTGAGTATACTTACCTGCTCTGCGCAGGATACTCAACTTGACACGCCGTCTTCTTCCTTTCTTCTCCGGGTCTTCCAGACCCTCCAGCCGGCGGCGCCTCTTCTCCGCTTCGGCGCTGGGTCTCCAGTTGCAGCTGGGGCGGGGGCGCTCTCAGCCCTGACAAGGGCTCCCCGCCGGCGATCTCCGCTCCGGCGGCTTGCTTGGAGTCTTCTGGCGGCAGGGTAGCTCACGGCCCTTACAAGGGCCCCCTGCCGCCGCTGCCGCTGGTCTTCTTGCTGGACGTCTTGCAGAGACGTCCTCTCTCTTCTCCGCCGACGGACTTCTGGCAAAATGGCGCCACCCGGCGACTTATATAGTCGCCGGCGTGACGTCATCCGCCGGCGCGAGCGCTGATTGGCTCGCGTCGGCGCCAATCTTTTGAATGGCCGGGCGCGAGCCGCGATTGGCTCGCGCATCCGGCCGCTGATTGGCCAGCGGGGAAAGATGAGCCCTGATTGGCTCATCCTTCCCCCGCGCACAGGACCTGCAAGAAAGAAGTTATACTCACCACCGCTGGATCGATGGACGGGTAAATTCTTCTTCTCTTCTTTCCTGTAGCTGGGCACCATCGGGGACCTCTTCAGCCCCTCCAGGGGCACAGCGCTGCCGGATATCTTCTGTCCCTCCACAAGTGCAAAGGATTTAGGAGATTTATTTCCATTATTAAAATTGTCATGTGCTAAAATTTGAATTGTATATTTTTGTGGGAAAAATAGCTATTGTTGTTGGATGCATTTATATTTCTGTAAACAAAACATTAGTCCTTGGAATTGTTTATGCATGTATTATGATCTGCAATTTACCTATGGGGGATAGTGGTATGGTTAGGGTGGGGGGCTATCTCTGGTGTCAAGCCTCCTCACCCTCTGCACCAACTGATCGTCTATGTAAGCCATTGTTGTCTCTGGGGGTTTGAGGTTCAAGACAGCTGAGGACTACTGCCTGTCCCCTTAGCAAGTCTGTGGTGGTCTGAAATGTTGTCTTTCAGGCAACACTTAAAGTCCTGGCAACTGTGTGAAATTTTCAAAGATAAGAATGTGCAATGTATACTATCCAAAATATTTTAAATAGACTTATGTCGACATACATATAGATAGAAATGTATTGGGTCTAAAGCTCACATACTAATAACAGAAAGCTACTCAGCACTAATACTTATTTCAAAGACTAACAAAAGCGTAAAGTAGGACTGATAATGCTCAGGTTTTTAAAGTTATTTAAGATGTTGGTCTGCCCATTTGATTAATCTGACAAAGTCTTAGTACTGTCTCATGGTCTCCTGGCTGGGTAGAATAGCTGCATTTAAGATGTCTCTTTTTCCCAAAATGATGTACATGTTCCGTACCCTCCCTTTTCTGCCCCCCAAGATGTATATAGACAAATTACATTTATTACACTGCCTATGTGTAGAAGAGCAAACCACCAAGATTGGCCCACACTGTCATGACCTGACCAAAGAGAGCAGAGGGCCTAGCCCTCCCTGATCTAGTTAAATATCAGGAACCGGCTGTCCTGGCCCAGCTGCGAGATTGGTCTGTGCTTGCCCTCTGTAAACCCTGGGTTAACCTGGAAAGAAATCTTAATCATGCCTTCCCATTTGTTGACCTCATCTGGGTACCTAAACCCCGGGGCCCAGTATCCTCCGACCTCCCCAGACTTAAGAGAGATGCACTAGTGGTTTGGGACAAAACTTTAAAAACATGACCCTCCCTACTTCCAACCTCTCCCTACATGCTCTGACCCAACTTATCCTTGACTTTAATCTTTCCCTTTGGTTCGGCAAAGGCATTACCTCAGTCAAGATCCTCTACTCAAACCAGATTCTCCTATCTTTCAATCAGTTGCGGGAGCGCTTTGGCCTTCCTAGGAATGGATTTTTTAAGTACTTGCAAGTCCGTCATTGGCTCCTGTCTCTCCATTCCCACTGTGTCTCTCTACAACCCCCCCTCCTTCATGCTAAACTGACAACAATCTCCTTTTGGTATAGGTATTTCCAGTTGGGAACAAATCGTCGAAGACCTCCTTCCAACTCCTCTGTGAGAGGGACATCAGGCAGGTGCTGGACTCAAGCCAATGAAAGACGGTCTTTCAAACCACCCATCGCATGTCCCGTTGCCTCAGCCACACAGAGATGATGTTTAGATTGGTCCACAGGCTCTTGTTGACGCCGGCCAAACTCCACAAGATTTGGCCCGTGCATTCTAAGACCTGCTGGCGCAATTGTGGGACAACTGCTGATATATTTCAGATATTTTGGGAATGTCCAGTAGTTGGCCCTCTCTGGTCCACAGTGTTTAAGCTGATAATGACCGTCACTAAAACCACTATCCTTTCCACTCCAGATGTTGCCCTCTTGCACTTGTTTCCCCCCCAAAAAAATGTCCTCAGGAGACTATTAAGTAATTGACCATATACTAATAGATACTTGGGCCGTCATTGCCCAGACTTGGAAGACGACAACCCATTCCCCTCTCTCTAAGGTACAGTTGAGTTGTATGATGGAAACATTAAGGTTAACATGCTCCTCCTCTGCCTTCTCTCCACACATGTACATGTATATCTTACCATCCTATCCCACTTAGCTCCCAAGCCCTACAAAGAGCCTTCTCGCAGTACAGCCACTGGCCTATGCTTTGCTTGTTAGTGAGCAGTTGGTGACTGTAGAAATACTTCTATGCACTGTATTGTGTCTATGCATTGTACTGTCTGACTTGAAATGTATGTACTGTACCCTTCCCCCTCCCCCCATTTTCTTCTTTTGTTTTTTCTGTACCCTTTATTTAAAACATTATAATAAAAACTGTTTTTGGAAAAAGATGTAGGCTGCCAAGCCTTGGAAAATGTTTTTAAGGTTTGTCGAATTTGGAAAGAACTATATTAGGAATGCAGAACACAATATCATAATTTTGATATAAAAAAACCCACCCAAAAAGTTTTTTGACTGCAGTCAACGATCATCCAATTGGAGTCACTGCATTTACCTGCACAATGATCTTCACCAGATTCACATTTTCACTGGAGTAGAGAGCTGCCAGTTGCTAGTCTGCAGCCTCTACACCACTAGCTGTACCAGCACTTCAACTTCTCTAAGCAAGAAATTTGGCTGCCTCTGATTGAGCTTAGCATGGAGGAGACAGGGCCTTGACTTGGGCCTGGTTGCAGTGGCTCATTCAGGAATCTAAACAGGGTAAAAAGGCAGTGATTAGTAAAAAAAAAACATTTCAGGGCCAATACTTTGTCTTACATATGTCCATGTACTCACCAATAGATTCCAATGGAGGGCAGACCGAAGACAAAGATATGAAATTGTATCACAAATCATACAGATAAGATTTTCTAGAAATGTATGTAGCCCTTCTAAACTCTGCTGAGCTAAAAAAATCACAAAATGTCAGGGATGAATGATGGGCTCTCCAACTCTCATCGCTGGTGCATTCTACTGCGATTGCCTGTGTGTGAATGGTTAAGCGCTGTCGCACCCCTAATTATCTGGACATGGATGATTATTGAGATTGATTGACAGATGAAAGTGAGCCATTTTAGATATGGTATAGAAGGTATCTGCGACTGATGTGCCTACGCCCACACATGGGCAGAGAGCCAATGAGTGAGGAGAATGTTGAAAAGTCTCATTCACTTGCAAATAAGAGTGCAGTAACGTTCTATCTTGCTCGGTACATCAGCAATGCAGAGAAAAATTATGTCTAGGGCTGTAAAGCTGTATCTGCAGCGAAGGGTCGGCCGCAGGCGCAGCATAGTGCAGCTCTAGGGGTGGGGGAGCGATATGAGAAGGAGGCAACTGAGCTCCTCTTTGAATTAAGAGATTAAATTGCTAGGGGTAAGTTTACAATTATATATTTTTTTAAGGATAAGATTACTGTTATTTTTGGCCCATTACAAAGCAATGTGGCTTGTAATAACCTTCAGTGGATAAAGTACAAGGCCTGCTATGGAATAGTAACGTTACAAGTATAGAGCTAATAAATGTTGTAAATAGTTTTTTTCTCTTTTTTTCCCAGCCAACAAAGAAATTCCAACTGCCTGAGTTGAAAACGCACCTCCCCAAGTTAGCATCCCACCCACCCATATTTTATTTTAAAAAAAAGTCAAATATTTTTAAATAGTTACACTTTTGCAAACATATTATTTTAATTCTAAAGTTGCTATTTTTTGTTGCTTAAATTTAATCTAAAAATTATTTCATAAAAAAGGTTACTTGTTTACAAAAAAATGGTGGGTGTGTGTGTGTTTTGTTGCTGGGACGGTAAATGTGTACTAAGGTAAATTTGTGACATAATGAAGGGACATTTGGAATATAACTCAATATATGTGTTACAAGCCGCTGCTCATAACACACACACACACACACACACACACACACATATATATATATATATATATATATATATATATATATAAATATGTGTGTTATTCAGTTAAGAGATATTATTTCTTGCTGGGAAGGTAAATGTGTACTAAGGTAAATTTGTAACATAATGAAGAGACATTTGTAATATAACTGAATATATGTGTTACGAGCCACGGCAGTGCCAACTTACCAGCTGCATCCTGGCCGGCGTCATTACAACCGGGACATCACTTCTGGTGCCGTTGCCCCGACTTTCTCTTGAACAATGGTTGGGGCTCCAGGATAGTGTGTAGTGCCGTACCCCGGTGTGACACAGTAGCCGGGTCCGTGCGCAGGTTAGGTTACTATTGCATTAGCCCTTAGGGGCTTTTCTCATTAATTAGGCTGCCACTGGCTGTTTTAAGAGTTTGCCCCTTGGCTGCCAGTGGTCCATTCCTGTATATAAGGCAGAGAGGGCTTAGCCTCCCTGCCGGTTATAGTGTTCATTTCCTGATAGCGGACTTGCTCCTGTCTGTTCTGCTGAAACTTTGGATTTAGTTACTGTGTATGATCGTTGGCTTGTTTATTGTACTTTGATTGTATGCTGATTGCCCTGACCTCTGCCTTGTTCTCGGATACTCTAACTTGCTGCCAGCCCTGACCTCTCACTTGTACCTGACGTCGCTAACTGCTTCAGACCCTAGACCTCGGCTTGTCTCTGACCATCGCTATCTTCTGTTTCCGCCTCCTAATTCCGTGCTGCAGTGTTATTCATAAACTTACAGTCATGGCCAAATCTTTGAGATGGACACAAATATTGGTTTTCTCAAAGTTTGCTGCTTCAGTGTTTTTAGACCTTTTTGTCAGATGTTGCTATGGTATACTGAAATTGCAAGCATTTCATAAGTGTCAAAGTCTTTTATTGTCAATTACATTAAGTTTATGCAGAGTCAATATTACCAGTATTAACCCTTCTTTTTGAAGACCTCTGCAATTCACCCTGGCATGCTGTCAATCAACTCCTGGGCCACATACAGACTGATGGCCGCCCATTCTCGCCTAATCAATGCTTGGAGTTTGTCAGAATTTGTGAGTTTTTGTTTGTCCACCAGCCTCTTGAGGATTGACCACAAGTTCTCAATGAGATTAAGGTCTGGAGAGTTTCCTGGCCATGGACCCAAAATTTCGATGTTTTGATCCCCAAGCCACTTAGCTATCACTTTTGCCTTATGGCAAGGTGCTCCATCATGCTGGAAGAGGCATTGTTCATCACCAACCTGTTCTTGGATGGTTGGGAGACGTTGCTCTTGGAGGATGTTTTGGTACCATTCGTTATTCATGGCTGTGTTCAAAATTGCTAGTGAGCCCACTCCGTTGGCTGAGAAGCAACCCCACACATGAATGGTCTCAGGATGCTTTACTGTTGGCATGACACAGGACTGATGGTAGTGCTCACCTTTCCTTCTCGGGACAAGAGTTTTTCCATATGCCCCAAACAATCTGAAAGGTGATTCATCAGAGTAAATGACTTTTCCCCAGTCCTCAGCAGTCCAATCCCTGTACCTTTTGCAGAATATAAGTCTGTCCCTGATGGTTTTCCTGGAGAGAAGTGGCTTCTTTGCTAACCTTCTTGACACAAGGCAATCCTCCAAAAGTCTTCACCTCACTGTGCGTGCAGATGCACTCACACCTGCCTGCTGCCATTCCTGAGCAAGCTTTGCACTGGTGGTAAACCCGCAGCTGAATAAACTTTAGGGGATATATTTACTAAACTGCGTGGAGATGTTGGCTATAGCAACCAATAAGATTATAGATATTATTTTGTAGAATACACTAAATAGATGAAAGCTAGAATCTTATTGGTTGCTATGGGCAACATCTCCAGTTTAGTAAATATACCCCTAGGAGATGGTCCTGGCGCTTGCTGGACGTTCTTGGGCACTCTGAAGCCTTCTTCACAACTATTGAACCTCTCTCCTTGAAGTTCTTGATGATCTAATAAATGGTTGATTTAGATACAATTTTACTAGCAGCAATATCCTTGCCTGTGAAGCCCTTTTTGGGCAAAGCAATGATGACTGCACGTGTTTCCTTGTAGATAAGCATGGTTAACATAAGAAGAACAATGATTTCAAGCACCACCCTCCTTTTACAGCTTCCAGTCTGTTATCAACTCTATCAGCATGACAGAGTGAACTCCAGCCTTGTCCTAGTCAACACTCTCACCTGTGTTAACGAGAGAATCACTGACCTGATGTCGGCTGGTCCTTTTGTGGCAGGGCTGAAATGCAGTGGAAATGTTGTTTTTGGGATAAAGTTTATTGTCATGGCAAAGAGGGACTTTTAAATTAATAGCAATTCATCTGATCACTCTTCATGACATTCTGGAGTATAAGTAAATTTCCATCATAAAAACTGAGGCAGCAGACTTTGTAAAAAATATTATTTGTGTCATTCTCAAAACTTTTGGCCATATATGTACACTAATCTAGAGTTTAATATACCTTGGGGCATCTGAGTACCTGTGAGCGCAACTAGCTATACGGGAAAGGCAGCTGCTACAGGTGAAGACCTCTATTCCTAGTTCTGCAAGTTTATGGTAATAGTTGCTAGCCGCAACAATATAAAAAATACATTTGTTCCTTTTGACTGCCCATTAATTACAACACATTTTATAGTATTATAAAGGCTGTGATGAGGAGACCAGGGATAAAAAGTATAGTAACTCGCCCCCTATTAGTGAGAGAAACAAAATACAGTTTGTCTGGGTAATAATTGTTTCCTTTCCTCATGCATTATATGGCAACACAGCCATTATTCCATTATCTTCACACAGTATGTGGCAGCACAGCCATTATTCCATTATCTTCTCACAGTATATGGCAGTACAGCCATTCTCCAACTATCCCCACAGAGTATATGGCAGCACAGCCATTCTCTCACTATCCCAACAGAGTATATGGCAGCACAGCCATTCTCCCACTATCATCATCTTTTTTCATATCATATGTTGTTTGATATATCAGGCCCTATGGGTTTTCTAACCATTGATTATATATGCATTAACAGTCTTCTAACATGGCATGCAATTTTGTCCATTGGATTACTATTATAATTACGTTAAGAATTATTATATAGCATTATTAAAATTCTTGAGAGAATTATCAGCCTTGCAATCCACTGACATTTTTGTAACATTTAACTTGAAAAGTATGTATATATTCATTCCTTAAAGTGAAGAGATTAACTCTGTATGTAAGCACTTGATAGAATCTAGGCATACACAACCCCCCACTGGGTTTTTAAGTTTAACTGATTGACCTTCCATAAACTCGAAACTACTTTGTTTTTTAAATCATTTTTTCTTGGAGATGGCTGGGCTTGTGATGGAGCCCACAATTATTCACCAATGTATTTACAGTCACATTTGTAAAGACATTTATTTATTATAAATAACCCAGAGATTTAATAGCATGAATACTACATTTACAACATATTTACATATGATAGGTGACATGTTGATGACACTTCTTATTAGAGCAGACACATTATCTTTGACTATAAATGAACTATGACAATTAAGAAATGAGTTCCCTTGATATTTGCATTTTTAAAACTAAAATTGATGTGGCTACTAGAGATGAGCGAAACATTCCAGCAAATTTCAGCAAGTTTCAGTGCTTTCTCTCCTGGACAAAATTACGCAGTTATGCGAGTTTGGAGGGAGTTTATAGTTATGAAGGAGGGTTCCCTTACATGTTATGTAACACACTTGATTGATCACTTTTTTTTATTTAAACAAGTTTTTTTATTTAAACAAGTCACATTATATTAATAAATATGCATTAGATACAGTATTGCAATTATTGGAATATTTTTCAATCTACTCTCTGATAAATTATAACAATATTATTAGTTAATGCTGAAAAAATTGTAATCTCTGATTTTTATGGGTGGTATCAGTAGAGTTGTGTAACTAAAGACGCCCAATGGAATCTTTAGGTTATTCAGCTTTATGCTCCATGTTGGTTCTTTGCACCCACAGGTTGTGTGGATGGTGTAAAAGTTAATCCTTGCAAATGTAAGTTTGAAACTAGTCAAAGCTGACACATAGGAAACACAGTTTATAGTAAAATGTTACAAACATTTCATTAAAATGTACATTTTATTCACACTTCCTCCACAAACTTAATGTTACAATAAAATCTCACAAATTGCTGACCACTCATGCCCGGGGGAAATCTCACTCTCTCCTCTCCAGGGTATTATTGCTGGAGCATGCATTATCTACAGTACATATAGAAAATCATAATACCCTGTCAAAATCATTTCCTTTTGTCACATTACCCCATGGAAATTGAATTAAATAAAATCATACTTTTTCCAGCTTTATCTAAACATTTTACCTTACAACATTCAAGTCCATCCACAGATTTTCTAAGAGATTTAGGTCAGGACTTCGACTTATCCAGTCAAAGACATTCACCTTCCTATCCTTAAGCCATTACCTTATTTTCTTGGTGGTATGTTTAGCGTTGTTGTTGTGCTGGAAGGTAAACTATCTGCCCATCTTCAGCTGCCTAGTAGAGGGCTGTAAGTTTTCCTTTGCAGCATCCATCTTCCCTTCATTCCTGACCAACAACCCAGTCCTTGCTAAAGAGAACCAATTCCACAGCATGATGTTGCCACCACCTTGCTTTACAGTAGGTATGGTATGTTTTGGGTGGTGTGCTGTGTTTGGTTTGTGCCAAACATAGTGCTTGTAGTTCAGTCCAAAAAGTTCTATCTTGGTGTCATCTGACTATATAACCTTTGCCACATGGCATCACAATCTTCCAAGTGTTTTTTTGCAAACCAAAAATGAGACTGTATGTGGCACTTTTTAAGAAGAGGATTCTTTCTTGACACCCTGCTATACAGGGCAGCTTTGTGTAAAGCTTGTGATATAGTTTTCACTTGCACAGACCGTCAAATCTCAGTCATAAAGGCTAATAAGTCTTTCAAAGTCACCATTGGACTCTTGGTTGCTTCCCTGATCAATATCCTTCTGGCTTTGTGATCCAGTTTGTAGGGGCTGTCCAATCTAGAAAAGGTGTTGGTGGTGCCATACGCTTTCCACTTCTTAATAATGAAGAGTAAAAGCCTTTGAAATCTTGTTGTATCCTTCTAACTTGTGCCTTTCCACAAGTTTAGCCTGTAGCCTTTTTGAAAGCACCTTTCCAACTATGGTGAAATATTTTGCTTTACCTTGTACTACTAGTAGGGGAATCCTCAAGGAACAGCCAGTTTTATTCTGAAGAAATCAAAACCACTACACTTGAAGTCAGGTGGTGGTCAATTGCCCTGCGTGATCTGGAAGGTCATTGGTTATACCTGAGTAAGTTTATAATGGTTACTCTAAGGTTAAGGGTATCATCTCTTATCCAAACAGGGTATTTTGGAAATTTAATTATAGTAATTGTTAAGAATTTTTGTAAATGTTATTTTTCAATTTGATGTTAAGGGTTATAATGTGTAAATGCAGCTGGAAACAGTTTGATTTAATTTATTTCAATTTCCATTTTGTAATGTGACATAAGGTTTTTGACAGGGTTTGATGATTTTCTATAGGCACTGTATAATTCTCTCTTAATTTGGCCATTTATATCTCTCAAGACTGTCCTTCAATCTACAATATTTAGGGTGTCTGTCATACTCAAATGTCATAAGTCCCGTGTCCTTGGGAGTCTATCAACTGTACATGGGTTATCAGCTCTTTTCTGGGTAACACGTCTGATCAGCTATCCAACAAGGTTACAGCTATGTCGAGATTGAACTTAACTTGAATACCAAATCCTCTGGTACCACTCCTCCTGGTCCCAGGCCAGATTTGATAATTAATTTATTGATGGCAGACTTTATATTGGGGTCTCAGTCGATTCACCTGTTCATCATAGAGATATCTTGAGTTTATCTCCACACTTTCCACCTAGCTCATCTCCTTTACTCAGTTGTATCCTCATTTTCCTCCGTACCTCACACTCAACATTTAAATTCATCACAAATGTGTTCGATGGGGTTGAAGTCAGATCATTGTGTAGGCTATTCAAGTTCTTCCACAACAAACCATTTTTTTAATGGACCTAACCTTGTGCACAGGGACATTATCATGCTGAAACAGGGAAGGGCTTTCCCCAAGCTGTTGCCACAATTTGGAAGCAAACATTTCTCTTGAATGATATTTTTTGGTGTAGTATTAAGATTTCCCTTTACTGGAACTAAGAGGCCCAAGCCAAACCATGAAAAACAGCCCCAGACCATTATTCCTCTTCCACCATACTTAACATTTGGCATTATGTATTTTGGTGGGAATGTTCTCTTGACATCCACCAAACTCAGATTCATCCGTTAGACTGCCAACATGTGAATTGTGATTTCTAACTCCAGATAACGCATTTCAACTACTACAGACTCCAGTCAACATTCGCCGATGCGCATGCTTGTGTGCGGCTTCACAGCCATGGAAATGCAATCCATGAAGCTCCCGACTAACAGTTCTTGTTCGGATATTGCTTTCAGAGGCAGTTTGGAATGCCGTAGAGAGTATTAGTTCCGTAGTGAGTCTTGTTGGTCTGGTTCTGTGAGCTTGTGTGAAGGATCACCTATTGCTCTTAGGGGTTTCAACTTCACAATAATAGCACTTAAAGTTGACCGGGACAACTCTAGTGGGGCAGAAATTTGAGTAGCTGACTTTTTGAAAAGGAGGCATTCTATGATAGCCACATTTGAAGTCACAGAGCTCTTCAATACTACTCATTCTGTATTATAGTGTTTACTTAATTTAGCTTTTCTCTTCTGTGATATGAACACAACTCCTAATTATATGTTATAGAAGATCTAACTGTATTTTACATTTACTGATTCATTTATGAATTACAGAGAACACACTTGTTATGTCTTTCATGTGGGTAGGGCCTGTTCTTAGAGTAAAACACATTTAAAATGTAATATTAATATAAATACCATCCATGTCCTCTTTTGCTTATTTTTACTATTGTAATATAATATAGTGCACTAATCTGAGAGCTTGTTTACACAGGCATATTTGGCCTATATGAGGTGTGTAGTACTACAACATTATTGCCAACATTTTAAAAAGATATCCAGGGACACATTGGTACTGAGCAAATACACCTCAAACCATCATGTAGTATGGTCTAGATCTACATTTGAGAAATTCAATCCACATCATGGAATGTTTACTGAACATTGTTATAATGTAATTTGTTTGCATTGTCATTTCTACTGTTCAACAACTATTGAGTTATGATGCTCATATACTAAGAATGGATAGTGAAAGTTGAATTTGGTATAGAAAATAATATTCATCTGTTAGACTGCCAAATGGTGAATTGTGATTTCTAACCGCAGATAACGCATTTCCACTGCTACAGATTCCAGTCAACGTTCGCCATTGCGCATGAAGTTCCCGACTAACAGTTTTTGTTTGGATATTGCTTTCAGAGGCAGTTTGGAATGTCGTAGAGAGTATTAGTTGCGTAGTGAGTGTTGTTTTGTACTTTACAGATGGTAAACATTGAAAACCAGAGACATTACCATTGACAAATCTTTAACACTTGGAACTGTATCTGGAAATTACAGGCAGTTGGCAGCTATGCTAAAGTTAAAACTTTAATACAGTCTTTTATCCGTATGCACATATATATAACATCAGAACAGATCAGACGTTATTGTGATCAGTAGTCCATTTTACTGCTGCGTAGGTATGAACAGCCCACATTTATCACTACTGTAGTCAATAACAGGGCCTGATCAACCACTGGGCTGATCAGGATGCAACCCAGGGTGCTGGGTTTTGGGGGGCATGGCGCTGCCGGCATTCTATTGTTTTTATATATTTTTTTTTAAATGATGTGCTCCATGTCTGTCAGGCATCGGGGCCACCTCTGGTCTAAAGGGGGTAGCCCCAAACATCACTGTGGATACAGGCAGCCTAACAGCAAATCCCATGCTGTTAGCTGCCTGTCAGTACAGTCACGGAGCTGCCAGTCAAGACTCAGGAGATTTCCACATCTCACGAGACCTGGCTAAGCATTCTCTGCCCCAGCACTGGCAGGCAGTTAACAGCAAGGGATTTGCTGTCAGGCTGCCTGTCATGCAGAAGAGGAAGCATGCTGTGACAAGGTAAGTGAATGGGGGAAAGGAATAGCTGCAGTGGGGTGTCACGAACGACCAGCCTGTCCCAGATACAGCTATCTGAACAGCTGGCCATGACTGGCATCACCTTAGTCACTTAGCAATGAATGCATCATTCCTGCCATCACGAAGGATTTATTATGGTGTCCTTACGTTCAACATAACCACTTATTAATGTTACACACTTAAATCACATACACATGTAGCTTCGTAAAATTCACAAAGAATCATGGAGACTGACTCAAGGTCAGTGTTACCTTCTGGCATCCCCCTTACCTCCCCCTCAGAGGTTATTCTGAGGACTTGCCTGCACTGCTTGCTGGCATGTGAACGCTGACACTTCAGAAAGTTTACACATTTCAGGCACACTCAGACCTACATTTTCACTGTCACATCCTCACTTACACATTTCATGTACAATGGAACCAACATTTTCCCTGTCATACCTGGGAACAAACAGGGGTACTCTCAGAAGATTCCAACACAGTTACAGGAATATTGTCATCTGTCCCTACCTCATGAGATGAGGTCAGTGGAATAACAGGTTTAGATTCTACCACAGTACCATGTGTGACATTCACACCATTACACATCTCACTATTATTAGTGGTTTTCAAATTATCCCCAGTTACATCTGGATCTTCGCATAAATCCACATAATTGCAAGATTTAACACTGGCAACTATCTGTTTCTCACCCTGACATATATCTATCACAATACAGGATGCGAAATGATCACAGAGCATTTCATGTTCTTCACACAAAGTAACATTTTTCTATCGGTACCAAAAGGCCATTTTCCCAACAAATTCTATCTTCCTTACTTTCAAGACCGGACTGACTGACCCTCCACCTTACTGTCGATAAACTGGGATCAGTGTTTTGTTCTGCTTTAAAAGTGCCACTCCTGAGCTTGTCAGTGTTGCCCACAGTAGGAGATCGTTCTATTCAAATCACTACCTGAATCTGCAGCTTCTACAGTGAGGGGGGGAGGGGGATTAGTTTCTAGTGAACATCCCTCCACTCTTTCAGCTCCTCTGTGCTGCTCTCCAGGTGACTACTTCTAAAACATTGTATACATTTTCACACTTTGGGTCAACTTCAGAAGTGGGCACATGTAAATCTATCTGACTGCCTAAAAAAATTAGCAGACATAGTATCACATTTAGACACAATTTCACACATGTTGCCCGGATCAAATTCACAATGTAGGGGATTTAACGTATTAGTCTCTCCAACAAGAGCATTATCATCAAACACATTGATATATAAGCCCTCCCTCTGCATCACAGGTACCTGCAAATGTACATGAGTGTTTTCAGCAGCACATGAAATTTCTTTACATATTTTTGCACTTATTTTAATGCTGGTCAGCAGAGTTCACCTGGGAAATATTAAGGTTAGTTTGCATCAGTGCATCAGAAATTACATCACTTTATAAGCAGCGTGCATCCTTCCCAAATCAGTCCCCAACAGTACTAAGGCAGGCAGATTATCTTGTACCCCAATGTCTCGTATTTCTCTGCCAGATCCCCAATCTAGGTACTCTGACTAGGGGTATGGCAGAATGTAGACCCCTCACTTCTCGCACAGCAATAGTCTTCCCGGGAATAATGTTCTCTGAGTTCACTAGAGGTGGATGTACAAGAGTCAGGTGTGTGCCAGAGTCTAACAACCCAAGTGCAACCTGGTGTCTAGCTTAGCTGATGTGCTCCACTTCATCACATGTAAAACACCTGCGGCCAGTTGCTAAAACAGGTTTCCCCCCGCCCCCCAAAAGGTTCAGCAACAGCTGGTTTGGTTGACGGGCCACTCAGGGGTGATCCTTCAGGATTCCTCTCTTGCCAGGTAGTTTGCCCTGGGGCTCCCCAACTGTTCTTCGTTACAGGAGCCCTGGTAATTGTGTACTTGTCGGCCAGGCTAGCAAATGCTTGCGCTGTCTTAGGGTCACGATCCACAACCAATTCCCTCACCTCAGCTGGGCACAGTGTGAGGAACTGCTCCTGGAGAATAAGATCCTTTAGCTTATTATAGTCCAGTACCTGCAATCTCTCAATCCATTGATGCATCATGAATGATAATTGGTGTACGGCATAGGTATCAGAGGGACTGCGCTTTAAGTGTTGGAATTTTCAAGGGTACGCCTCATGAGTTATGTTGGAATGAAGTAACAATGCTTTCTTAATTGCAACATAATCGCCGTCCACTTCCAAAGCTTCCCCTCTCAGTCCAGAGGTTAAATAGCTGGCCCTTTCACTGGAGTCCAGCTCAAGCTGTCTGCAAGTCCTTTCAAATCCCCTCAGGAATGTATCAAGGTCGCCGTTTTTTTCCAAAACAGGGAATTGGTCGTGCCTGGGTTTTTTCCTAAACGGACCTTGGTCCGCCGACTGACTGTTGAGTATGGCTAGTTCCAGCTGGTGTTCTCGTTCGGCTTCATGCTCTGCAGTGGCAGCCTCCCTGTCTGCATGGCGTTCTGCAACCTTTTGGAGTTGCTGGATGTGACGAAATGAGTGTGATAACCCTGTGAGCATTCAGTGTCTCATTTCTCACATAATGAGGATTATAGTACATTTTATAGCCCATGCTTTTGTTCCCCAGTTAACCAGACTACAACTGCATTGTCCAATAACATGTGGCTAAGGGGACATTGTAGTTCAGTGTACATATGTATATTGTGTATTATATATTGATGCCTTGCAGTAATGTTATTCATTGTCCTTAAGCTGAAGCCAGGAGGGTTATGGGTAAAGATCAGGTGGTGTCCACAATACATTCATTCCCCCCCCTCCTTCCTCTACAGGAAGCATGGAACGGCTGGGGACCTGGTGACATCACAAAGTAGTGTAAGGGGTTAATTTTAGGAGGGACTCACTGTTACCTTATCCTTGGAAGTAGGGGAAGCCAATTAGCATCAATTGTTCTCCTTAGGACTATTTCAGACGTTCTGTCTGCATCCCAGCAAGGGACTTCTGTGAAAGGACAGCTCATCTTCACTGCCCTGTCCAAACCCTCTAATCCTGCACTGGCCAATGTATAAGAAGAATAGACCCAGGGGATTGCCCAGGGAGGGGAAAGACTGTGGAAATTAGACCTGAGCTATAAGGCAGACTCCAGGGGGGGGGGGAGGGTGTTCATTCTGGGATTTCATTCATGAAGATTGCAAGATTTAGTTTTGAATTGTCGTTTTCTAACTAGAGTCTATATATGCAACTGAGAGGGATCCATGGGTCGTGAAGTCTGGACAGCAGGTGACTATATCTCCTTAAGTTATTGGGGTAAGGGACGGATAATGTGGTAAACCTGCCTGGCATTTATTTACTGTGTGTACATAAGATTCTAGTGTTGTTTCTATGACAATAAATATACTGTTGTATTTTTATAACTGCATTTTGCCTGAGTGACCATATGAATCCTAGAAGGTACTGGGTAGACTTCCCTGGCATAGGAAGGCACCCGTGGGTGGCTAGCCAGCATGAAGTGGGTAGCATTGGGCCACATAAACTCGGTATCTTCACACTGTATCAGCTGCAGTGATGTTGCAGGATCAGCATACTTCAGCTGTTTGTGAGCAGTTTGGAGGTCACTGTCCAGGGTAAACTCCCCACTTGATTAAACAGAGGGATTTGTGGTAATGTCCAGTGCTGACTGCTCTCCTGAAGCAGAGAAGTTTTCATCACTGTTTCCTCCGGCTCTTAGATTCTGATCAGCCTCCACAAGCGCTCTCGTTTCCTATTGGGGACAAAAGCAATTCCTCTTTTGACACACAAAGCCAAAAACTCATCCTTTTTCATCTTCTTATAGTCAGGGGCCATCCTGGACATCCCACTTCCACCAAATAAAAAATATAAAGAAATCAAGAAAGGGGGAGGAGGACAGAAACTATATGTGCAGTATGTCTTTTAAAATTTTCTAAGCCTTGAGCGTAATCTCCGGTAAATTAGGATGCTGACTCTCTCTAGAATCATACACCACTAATTCACTTCTTATGATAAAAAGAAAAATATTATCAATTCCACCACCGCTGCCAACCAATTTGTCATGAATGACAAGCCTGTCCCAGATACAGCAATCTGAACAGATGGCCGTGACTGGCGTCACCTTAGTCAGTTAGCAATGAGTACACCTTTTCTGCCACCACAAAAGATTTATCATGGCGTCCTTATGTTCACCAAAACCACTTATTAATATTTCACACTTAAATCACATACACATGTAGCATGAGCCTCCCTGGGCTTTGTAAGTTCATAAAGAACCATGGAGAATACATTAGATTAAATTTTTTTAATCTGAAAAATGTTTCCAAGGCTTATTTACAAATTAACAACAAGACATACAATATGTTACACAAATGAGTTTCAGAAAATAAAATAGCAAATAAAGTCAGAGTTATGTAACGAACTTACCTTTCCTCGCTTCCCCGCTCTGTCGGACCCGTAAGCCGCACTTCCGGGTTCGGCGGTCACATGACCGCAAAATTCGGGGTGGGGAATTTGAATGGGTTTGCCTATAAAAACTCGCTCTGACACTCGGTATGTGTCAGAGTAATTTACCTACAAATACAATGTATTACATACATGAAGCGCTTCCTTGTTTGGCACTTGATATTATTCCGCACAACATAAATGGCATTCAGTTGTAGAGATCTTTATATGGAAAAATACAACCTCACATAGTGTATTACAGTATAAAACATGTGGGGGTTAATATGGGATAGTTGTGCACTCATGTAGGGATCCACCATCCAGACACCGTGTTGACCCCATAGTATCTCCCCCAAGGGTTTAAACTTACAAGATGTAGCTCCAATATGCGCAAAACAGTGTACTCATAGGATGGCTTCCTTATCCCACCAAACTCGATATTTATTCGTCAATTTTACTTCCGCTCCTCTCATCACCCAGCATGGAGATATATATGGAGGAAAAAACAATCTAGTGTTTTACCCTTTTATTAAAAACAATACCAACAATAAAATAGAGGAACTATACAGGAAGACGGATGTCAAAAAGCGTGTCAAAACAGCATACAATCAGAAACGGAAGCCCCTCTCACGAGCTTAGCAAGTCGCGCTGCTGTCAATCTCCCCGATAAGTCCTCTACATAAAACCAACGCGTTTAAACTTCACACTGAAGTCTTTATCACACCTTGATAAACGCATCAAACTCCTACGATGGGCTCATCATTCCCTCTTCTCCGGTCATGCTAGCATTCGCAAGACTTGGGATTTGTTATCTCCCAACTACTGGTGGCCTTCCCTACTGGAGGATGTAAAAAGATTTGTGTCTTCTTGTTCTGAATGTGCCCAACACAAGACCCCTCGGAGGAGGCCTTATGGTCATTTACTTCCATTACCAGTTCCTGAATACCCTTGGTCACAAATCGCCATGGACTTCATCACGCACCTTCGTCCCTCCAAGTCATGTACTGTAGTCCTAGTGGTCATGGATCGGTTTTCAAGAACTGCCCACTTCATTCCTCTGAGAGGTCTTCCATCTTTCTCCTCCTTAGCTGATATTTTTATTAAGGAAATATTCCGCCTTCATGGTTGTCCTCATCATATTGTCTCCGATCAAGGATCCCAGTTTATATCCAAGTTTTGGAGATCCTTTTGTCACAAGTCTGGAATCAAGCTCAATTTTTTTCTCCACATACCAACCCCAGTCTAACGGCCTCACAGAGAGAACCAACCAGGAGTTGGAGAAATTCTTAAGAATATTTGTTTCAGCCAATCAAGACAACTGGGTGGATCTCCTTCCATGGGCTGAGTTTGCCCATAACAACCATTTCCACAAGGCCATTTCCAATTCTCCTTTCTTTGTTCTTTATGGTTGTCATCCTAGGTTACCCACCTTTTCCCAAATTTCTGGGAACAGACCAACTTGAACCTTAAGAAGGCCATCATTCGCTCTAAATCGGTGACAAAGTATAGTTATCAACACAAAATATTAATTTAAGAGTTCCCAGCAAGAAATTTGTTCCCAAATTCATTGGACCCTTTGCCATCTCTGAGATCATCAATCCAGTAGCCTTCAGATTAAGCTTTCCACGTTCTCTACGAATTCCAGATGTTTTCATGTTTCCTTGCTGAAACCAGTGGTTACTAACAAGTTTTCCACTCCTCCCAGAGCTCCTCCTTCCGTTCTTGTTCAGAATCAGCGTGAATATGAGGTAAAACAAATTCTGGACTCCCGTAGAATCAGCCGTACAATTCCTGGTGGACTGGAAAGGTTAAGGCCCCTGAGGAACGCTCCTGGGTAAGAGCTGTTGACCTTCATGCCCCCTGTCTAATCAAACTCTTTCATAAAAATTACCTTTAAGCCCTTTTATGTGTTCCACCTTTATGTGAGTCCACCTTTAGGGTAGGGGTACTGTAACATACTTACCTTTTCTTGCTCCCCTGCCGCTCCGTCGGACCTGGAAGACGTACTTCCGGATTTGGCGGTCACATGACCGCAAAACTCGGGGTGGGGAATTTGAATGGGTCTGCCTGTAAAAAACTCACAGGCTGCCGCCAGCCTGTGTACCGAACCCGGATTCCCTTCACGCTGCATCTCCCAGCTACTCCACCCGCTATACTACTTCTTGAGGCAAGCCTGAGGACCGCGACCTGCGTCTCCTGGCAGCTAAGCCCATCCCGCCTTGCGGTGGTTCTTGGTGGACACCGGGGAGTTCGTTAGACTCCGCGCCTTAGGTAAGCCAGCGCTAATCAAGCATAGTACTGAATCCAGCTAATCCGTTACAAGTTATTACTTACTAGTAACTTGAACTAATACCTCATGTTTTCATTTTGCTAGACACACACAGATATGCAGTTTAAAGGATAAGCGCTGACAACTTTCTTTCTGTTTTGTATACATATATGGGCATTTATATTGCCACGCAGCTGGTACCACATACAATATGGGATATACCGAGCGCGGGCTTGTTGCCAAGCAGCTGGTACCATATATAATGTGGGATATACCGAGCGCGGGCTTATTTTTCTCTGGTTTTGTTTCAAAATATTGCCTTTTTGTCATAGCAGCTGTCCATCAAGCCTATTTAAGGCACATTTGGGTGTGGCTCACAAGCCAGCCTTTGCTAGATGTAAGCCCCTAAACTGGGAGGTGAGTGCATCTGATTTTAACTGCATTTTATTAGTGTTTAAAGCATATAGGTCAGTGTAGGACCTGCATATAATGAGGTACCCTTGACGTGGGATGCAGGCTTAAGTCTTTTGATCAAAATATGAACTAATACCTCATGTTTTCATTTTGCTAGACACACACAGATATACAGTTTAAAGGATAAGCGCTGACAACTTTCTTTCTGTTTTGTATACATATATGGGCATTTATATTGCCACGCAGCTGGTACCACATACAATATGGGATATACCGAGCGCGGGCTTGTTGCCAAGCAGCTGGTACCATATATAATGTGGGATATACCGAGCGCAGGCTTATTTTTCTCTGGTTTTACTTACTAGTTAAGACCTGATGTGTGAGGGAACACAATTGAGAAGGATGGCACATTTCAGTATTGATGGACCCCTCATGAAAATGCACAATCTGATGTCTAAAGCAGAAGATTTTAAACCCTTTTTCCACATAGCCCTCACCCTTCACCTTTGGAGTTTAGCTGTCAATAAAGACAGATTGTTCTCCCAAATGTCACAGGGCTTTCAAAGTGAACTAGGGATGTCCTGAGATCGAAATGTTCACAGGGTCTTGAGTTCTCACCTCTGCTCCTTCTGCTTTGCTACATGGTTTATAACTTTGGGCTTCAAACTCCTCCAAGATCCTTATCTATCCTTGGTCTGGCTAATTTCAACAAATATGAACACTGACATAAGTTGAAACTCATGTCATCTAGCAAAGCACACATTAAGATTACATTACAAGTTTACATAAAATATTTACATGGTCATACATGAATTCAACAGAAAATAACAATCAGTCATTAGATATGCTACATAATCATCACAGGGGGGTAGCTGCAGGGGGAGCAATAGGTGAGAAAAATTGCTGCAGAGGGGATGGATGCAAGTGTAAGTAAGGAAAATTGCTGAAGGGGGGCATTGGCCGCATGGGGGGAGGTAAGGAGGGTTGAGGAAAAGAGGAAAATAGCTGCGGTTTAGGTGAGAAAAATAACTGCAAGGGGAGGTGAGTCAAATAGCTGAAAAGGGGGTTATGAATGCAGGACGAGAAGTAAGGAAAATTTCTGCAGGTGGGGCCTTGGCTGCATGGAGGGGTAAGAAAAATAGCTGCAGGGGGGTGGTAAGGCAAATGGCTACAGTGGGGGAGTTTAGGTAATGAAAGTGGCTGCGGGGTGGGGGTGGTAATGAAAATGGTTGAAGGGGATGTTATGAAAATGGCTGAAGGAGTATTTAAAAATTATAGCAGCGTTAACATTTTGCATTATAATACAATTTTTCATTTTCAAAACAGAAAACAGAACCCCAACTTTCCAAAAGCCAGCTAGACAACAACAAAGCTGCAAGAACAAGCAAGAAAGAAGAGCAAGAGCAAGTAAGAGAGAACGGCACAATCTGTCTTAATTTGAATGTTGGATAATACCCCTGAATATTTATACTCAGGAGTATTCCTTTACACCTACACATGAAGGGGGGTGCTATGGATGTATTAGCTTTGAGCTGCCAGAACCCTTAATCAGGCCTAGTCAATAATTACTATGCTTGCATCAGATTTCTCATTTTAAACTGTGTGCTTATTCCATAAGGAAAGTAACAGATATCACATGGACAAGGTGCGGCCACATGCTTTCATATACTGTAAACATTGTTTTGCTCATCTTTTACTCTGCAGTAGTTGTGGCTGTTGAGTTTACAAATGGCAAATATGATGTGAAATAATTAGGCTTTATTGATTTGTCCTTTAGTAGAAACCAGGAAATTCAAAGTTGCCTTTTCATAGAAATGCAGGAGCTTAAATAATTTGTGCTGCAGTTACCAGTCTAATGTTTTGATTGGTTAAAATGTCTTCTACTCATCTCAAGTTATTTCCTGCTTATATGTGTACACAATCCTAAAAAGGTGCTTACTTTTAACTGGATAAATTGATCTGGATGAGATAGCTGCCTCCTCAGTAATGCTTGTGAACTATCAGTTCCTGAGAGGCACATAGCTCCTGCACAACCATTGATTTTGCTGATAGCTTTCTGCCTGGTTTGGTGCTTTCTGAAACTATTCAGTGACTGTTCCCATGAGAATAATGAAATAAGATTGATTCAATTATTAAGACATACTTGGCCACTCTTCCAGATTGTCCGTGAGACTTTTGAATTCCAGGTGGGTCTCCCGGACTCCTGGGAGAGCAGGCAACTCTTCCGTATCCTGCTCATCGGGTGGCAAATTGGCTATTCACTGGGAATCGTGTCATTTTGCCCCATCATTAAAAGGACAGCTTTGTTGTGAGGGCAGGGCCAAAGTGATGCAAATTGCCTCCCCTCCCACCACACCCCTTTCCCAGCAGTGCTGTAACTAGACATTTTAGTGCCCTGGGCGAGACAGGGCACCGGCGCCACCCATCTAAGTGGGAGTGACAATTGTCAAGTGGGCGTGGTCAATCTACTGTGGGGACGTGGCTAGTGCTTTACAAGTTCCAGACCGCACTGAAACCCCCTCCCTCCCCATTCTTCATGGTCTGGCTTTGTAAGGATCTTTATGTAATAAGCCTCCATAGAATCAAAGTACTTTAAATGCAGCTATCACATGCTAGCTGTATACAAAAATGAATTGGTCATTGATATAAAACTCACTGAAACAAATTGAAACATAATTGTAATGGTACCATCTGTATCACACTGCCCCTTCATCACACGGTGCCCTCCATCACAGTTTCTCCTTTATCACACTGTGCCATGGAGCCATCTTTATCACACATTGTGCCCCCTTATCACCATCACACTAAATTAATATATATATATGTATATATATATATATATATATATATGTATATATATATATATATATATATATATATATATATATATACATACAAGTTAACCCGTGCATGATACTCATGCATTCTAGTCAAATCAAGCTACTTAAGGTGTTAAAAAGGTTCTTGTCATGCATTTGGGCCATAGCCCAGGCCTCCTCAGGGGAAGAGAGTTACTTCCCGACGTAAGCGCCCTTTTTTAACATGGTTTTGTCCACATGTCACCACCTCATCATTCTTCTCCATCACCTCATCCTTCATTTTCATCGCCACATCTATCCAGATGTCTATCCAGACACAGGGATCTCTCTCAGCGGTCCTGAGTATCACACTCCTCTCACTTTGTCACCCCCGGTAACCACCAACCACTCCCCACTGTCACTTCTCCTTCAAGAAATATATATATATTTTTTTTAAATCTTTATAAACACTTTTAACAATTAACAAATTAAATTAACAAATTAAAAACATCTTAGTATACCAAATTTCAGCCCTTTCTGAATTTTGTTTTCCACACACACTAAGAATTTAGTAGGTCAGTGTATAACTCCGCCCAGCAGGTGGCGCTGCAGCTTGGTTTTATTTTTATAGATATATTTAGATATATTAAGCTTGATATTTTAATTTAGTAATCTAGAGACACTTATTGTCTTATAAAGATTATATATAAAGATTATATATATATATATATATGTTTAATGAGTTTTTTATATATAGAATGCCCTTCTCTCCGCTGTTCTTAGAACTTTTATATTTGTATTTTTGTATTTTACTTTTCATGTATTAATAAGGTCCAACTTTACATTAGCATTTGTTTGCACTGTTTCAACTGGTATAATGTATGTAACTAATCAATCTCTAATTAGAGATTTGAATCTCCACCCCCTTTCTTTTTACATAAAAAGGGATGAGGACTGAGATCCTACACTTACCTTTTGGCTTGAGAAAGTCTCATTCAGGGACGAAATGCGTCGCCTATTGTTGTGGAGCATACCACCGCTTATTACTTGGAGTTTGAACACACATCTGATACACGGACCAAATTCAGAAGGGACCTGACGATTTGGTTCCCTGTTTCTGCCCGGGCAGATTTTTTCAGCACACACCACCATGTGCTGACAGCCGTACGCTGTAGAGAGCTGCTATATGCGATTAAGGGGACATTGTTTTGGATATTGTGGACTTTGAACAGCCTACAGCTGTAACATCATTCAATCCAGAGAACTGTGAACCGAGCTGAGATTAGTGGATCGTGAGTACCGCTGGTTTTCGCTATCCCTATCTATTGCTGGACACTTGAATTAAATTCTATACCCCGGTTATTGATTCTACTATCCATCATTGTCCCACTTGCTCTCAGTTATCATCCTTTATATATATATGTGATTGTGACTTTGGTCTGCATACCAAGTGGCCCAACCATTATTGTGTGTTCCATTCACAAACTAATTGCGGATTTTATACATTTTTAGGAGTATCATCTCCTTATTTTATTATTTTGCTGGATATTAATACATGTATGTGCATTATTAAATGTTTGAAGCATTTATTCATTCTGCCCTGGTTTTGATACAATTTTACTGTTCATATTATTTATTCCAGAGTGTCAATTAGCGCTGTTATCCTTTGCTCTATTGGTTTTATTTTTTCCACACACACACAAACACAGACAGACTAACACACGCCACTAAGCATTTATATTATAGATTATATATATATATATATATATATATATATATATTACACAAGGGGGTACCCAAAAGTAACCAGAATCATGTTCTAGTAGGCGGGGAACGTGTAGTATAGGCTTCCACTGCTAGGTGAATGTTTGCAGAACAATTCTGAGCTAGTATGTCTGCCGACATTGTGGGAGGAAGGTAGCGTTTGACTCCAGTGATTTTTTTATTATTCAATCTTTCGCCTTTTTTTTGTGATGGCTGATTCACACGAACAAAGTGCTGCTGTAAAATTTTGTTTTCTTTTTGGAAAAAATGCAGCAAAAATGGTTGTTATGCTACAAACAGCATACAAGGAAGCTGTCATGAGTAAAACACAAGTTTCCGAATGGCTCTCCAGTTTCAAACGAGGTGAAATGTCAATTGACAATCAAGCTCGTTCCGGACGTCCTTGAACCGCCTGAACAGGGGAAAATGTTATGAAAATTTGTAAAGCCATTCTAGAAGATCGCCGTCGGACCATCAATGAACTCGTGGAGTGGACTGGGATTTCATGGAGTTCCTGTCAGCGAATTTTAAACGAGGACTTGGGCATGAAATGAGTTGCAGCAAAATTCGTGCTCTGAGTGTTTGCCGTTAACCAGAGAGGCTAACGCACCTGCTCACACAGCGATGTGTGTTAAGCAATTTTTAGCCTAAAACAACATGATACATTTGCTTCACCCACCGTAGTCACCCGATCTTGCCCACTGCGACCTTTTTTTTATTTCTTCGAATGAAAAAAGACTGTTAAGGAAAACGTTTTGCTGATATTGAAGAGGTGAAACAAAAAAGGCAAAAGTACTAAAAGGCATCAACGACGATGAGTTTAAAAAATGTTTTGAGCAATGAAAAAATGTTTGGACAAATGCATTGATTCAAGTGGAGAGTACTTTACAGGTGACTGAAGTTTTAAATTGTACAAATAAATACACTATTTTTTTTATAAATTGATTCTGGTTTCTTTTGGGTACCCCCTCGTATATATATATTTATACACACACACACACACACACACACACACACGTACACACTCACACATACAATATAAAGAGCCTCCTAGTGTCTGCCATACCATACAGAGAGCATTCCTGTGACCTCCTTTTGAAGCTTACCTTTTTTTGTCTTTCATCCCGTCCAGTCGTCGCTGCCTGGCTCCTCTCTGCTTCTCTGCTCCTCTGCTGCCTAGCAACGTCATGACATCAGACGCTGAGGAGCAGAGGGCAGAGTTCAGAAGGGGGTGGGGCCGGGTGCTGACCGCCATTTTGGATGCGTCAGGTGGCCAGCAGTCTGCTTCTGAGGTCTGTTATTTTTTTTTTAAAAAAAATTTCAGTCTCCTCACAGAAGCAGGTGCGGGCGGCCACTGCGCCCCCTTGGGATTGCGCCTTGGGCGACGGCACTGCCCGCACCTGCCTGGTTACGGCTCTGTTTCCCAATGGCAAGTATGTAGATATAACACATATCACAAGAGGTTTGTTAATTCATCTGTCCAATTCCAGACACACTGTACCATCAAGTACCTCTAATAAATATACCCTACCTCCCTTACCTTATCAGGCCAGCCACATCATTTTAAGGAACCTTTTCCTATTTAGATTTTTTTTTCATAGTGAACGAATAGGTGTTTTCCAACCCTACAGTCGAGGGTCAGCGTTGTTCATATTTCCATATTTCATATGTTTTCAGGCCAGTCACATACTGTATCTTCAAAAAAGAAGAGAGAAAGAGAAAATATGTATAGAGGGGCACTCAAAGGGTTTAAATTGTTAAATGTAGACTATCAAATTGAGAAAAATTCATATATATATAAAAAAAAACATAACTTTATTGGTATTCATTAAAATTAATTTTAATGAATACCAATAAAGTTATGTTTTTTTTATATATATATGAATTTTTCTCAATTTGATAGTCTACATTTAACAATTTAAACCCTTTGAGTGCCCCTCTATACATATTTTCTCTTTCTCTCTTCTTTTTTGGACATACATGTTATAGTATGTGAGGGTGCACCACAAATCAGTAATAGATTATTTATATAGGTCACATTTGTGTTGACTTTATTAAATATTTTTTGTATAGGTTTACCCAGTGCGGTCTACAATTTTTTAGTTACATACTGTATCTTGCTGGCTTCTGCTCTGCACTTCAAACTCAGAGAGAAATGAATATCTGAGTATCCTTCCCCTATGAGCAGTAATGTTTTTCTAACTATAGAAAATCTGCAGAAACAACATGGGTGACAGCTATGCGGTCCCCGTACCAACTTCTACCTGGGTAGTTATACCCATGCTCTGGGGCGTGTATAATCTATATTAAAGCAGGGTCCAGACTGGTTAAAATATGAAAGGTTCAACCTCAGTAACTATTAATGTATGTAGAAGTGAGAAATTGTCAGGAAAGTTAGATATTGATCAGCATAATATATCCAGATCAGATTACTGTATGGCGTCATTTCTTCCTATGTTAAAGTTTCACATCTCTAGTTACTGAGCTGTACCAAGTGAACACCTCTACACTGGCCAAAATTTGTAAACATTCATATCTTCATCTTCCTCCTTTAGTGTTCCAGCCTGAAGTATTTTAATCATAGGAAACAGACATACCAAGGAAGTGAGGAGAAAGAGAATGTCCCATCACAGGCAAACCTTCCAGAGTAAATACTTCAGGATTTCCTGTTATTGTAGCCCAAATTGCAAGCTGACATCAGTAATCCGGCTTCCAGGAGACTGTGAAGGAGGCCTTCAGATACGACAGCTTCCCCTCCTTCTTAATATTAGGGAATTTCAGACCCTATATGGAAGAGTTCAGTGACAGACTGGATTCTGCTGTACCAATTGCAGAGTTGTAAACTTTTCTTTTTTTGGCAAGTGGGATATTATTTTAGAACCGGAAAATAAATGTGTGTTCGTTTCCTAATGTGCAGCTTTTCAAAGATATTACAGTTCAGTAACTGAAATATAACTTTCACCACAGTGGTTAAGTATTACAAGTCTATTGCACAGTTGCGAGGGGGCGAGACTGGAGGGCGGGAGGGGGTGAGACGAGGCCAATCGCGTCATTTTGGCCCCCCCCCGCGAAAACGTAATTTGCATCGCGGGGGGCGGGGCCAAAATGACGCGATTGGCCCCCTCCCGCCCTCCAAAATGGCGTGATTCACCGAGAATCTCGTCAAATGACGCGATTCTCTGTGAAATCCGGGATGTGGGAGAAATACCATCTCCACCGGGAGCCCGGGAGACTGACCCGAATTTCGGGAGTCTCCCGGACTTTCCGGGAGAGTTGGCAAGTATGGTCTATTGTGTGATTTCACATGCCCCATTTCCAGCCATCTTGCACAAACCACATTGCAATCTACATTATATATATTAGATACAGGTGCACAAATGCGATTGGCTTTTGTGGGAGTGGGTATGTGTATGTGCTGCAAACACAGTGTCCTCTATCTAGTGAAGCTAGAAAAAGAGTTATACTTAGCTGTCTATAGCCATAGAATGTTGATTGAAATGAGTATGTGATAGGGGTTACTAGAAGGAGATGAAGGAGTAAAGAAATAAGAAGGAGCAGGGCCGTAACTAGTGCTGTGCGACAGGGGCGACCGCCCAGGGCGCAACGCTGAAGGGGGGCGCAATTTAGGAATATTTTAGGTTAATTTGGTTAAAATTGAGGGCTAGGGGGGCGGCATTTGTCTTTCTCGCCCCAGGCGCTAGAAATGGAAGAAGGAGTGATTAACCAAAATGATTGTAAAAGGGTGAAAGAAAAAGGTATAGGTTGAAAAGAGTGTATAAGTGTAAAAGTGATGAGAGTACTATAATGTTAAAGTTGAATGGAGATAAGGGTATAAAGCTCTATGTGTGAGGTGGTGGGGATATAGGGGGGAATAATTTACTGCCAAGTGAGAGATTGGGAGGTTGAGTGACGAAAGCAGGACGTATAAACATGTTTTCAAATAAGTATAGTAATTTAAATGGTGTTGCAGATAAGTAATATGTAAAAGAAAGTATGAGCAATTAAATGCAAGTTGTAAAAGTATCGTGAAAATAACCAACAATAAATATTAATTGTAAAAAATTAAATACATAGATCTAATGAAATAGAAATTATGTAAAAAATTAAAATAGACATCAAACTGTGACTGTGGTGGTCCTGTGCATAGAAATTATCTCCTTCCAATTCTTCTGTCTTCTTTTTCCATCTACTTTGCCTAATTCCTTTAACGCTACCACACACCCATTTTTTTTATTTCTACCCACCACATCACTGTCTCTCAGGAATACACCTACCATTAATCATTTGTACTATATTCCTATAATTCTCCATTAATCCATCCTTACTCAAGAATTTCTTTGACATATCATTATTTGTAGTTTTGCAATACAACTCATGCTTTGCTTTGTCATACCCCATAATCATCATCATCATTTATTTATATAGCACCACTAGGCCCCCATGAGCTTTTGGAGATTTTAATAGTGTAAAATTAATTTTAGATACATTTTTACAGTATATAGTATAATGTAAAACATATTAAATAATGTAAGACTTTCCACCCTGTGTCCCCCAACAATCCTGTGTTTCTTCATATCTCTCTTATGTCTTCCTTGTGACCTTTCAACTTTTCCTTATCTGTTATTTGTCCACTCTGTCCATGTGCCCTTTTTGACATTCAAGGTAACTCCCTCTATCTCTCCTCACCTCCTCTCCTGTGTGCCTTACCCCCTGCTCCGCTCACCCTCTTACTTACCCCCTGTTTCTCTCACTATGTCCCTTACCTACAGCTCCTTTCTATCTATACCTACCCCTGCTTCTATATTTCCATCTCACTAGTGAATTTAGGAATATATAATACACTTTTATATTTTCCCATATTTTTTATATAAGTCGCCAGTGCAGGGAAGTGAGATATATGTGTGTGTTTGTTGGGGAAGGTGTGTTTTGGTGGGTGGAATGTTGTTTTCTTTTATAGGGTCCTGACACTAGCTGAGACAAAGTCAAATGTTAGGCCACTTAAAAAGAAAAATAGCTATTAGCAGGTCACCTTACCTGTTCCTGTAGTTTTCACTAGCTGTGGCTGCTGGTGTCTGCTCTGGTGCTGTCTATCTGGATCCTATGTTGGTGACCTATTTGGAAAAAAAGACAGGTACATGAAATATAGAAAGCCCCAACAAGCCCTGGGGGTAAATGTATAAACCTCCGATTTTTTAAAATCCGGCAATTTTCTCGGGATGTGTTTCTGTCAAAATCGCTATTTAAAAAAATCACTAGATATTGAAGTTCCGACTGTTTGCCACTCTAGCTATACAAGTCTCCAAATGTATGAAGCTGCGATTAAGCAAACTCTCCGGCGTTTGCTTTAAATATCACTAAATACAACACACTGCTTCCTAGGTGCGAGATTAGTGAACACATCACTGTTACACTACCTGTATATAGAGCCGTAGGTTCCGGCGGCTGGCAACAGTTTAACCTACTGCTGGTTGCACGAAAATTGTGGAAAAATTCACGTGGGGTCCCCCCAATTTTCAAGCACCCAGCAGTAGGCAAACCAGCCGGGGTGGTTGGCACTATAGCAGGGGGACATGCAGCAGGGTTCCCCCTGCCATAATGACAAACCAACCCCAGGCTGTTCAGTGCTGGGCTGGACTCCCTAGGGAGTTGGGTCCGCAAAAAGAACATGCCGGGCCCCCACTCTTGGAATAACCAGCCCAGTGCTGAAAGAACTAGGGCTCTTCCTACACCCTTGGACGGTGGGTGTAGGCTGACAGCACTAGGGTCTCATAGTGGTCAGATGGGGGGACCCCACACATTTTATTTTTGACATTTATTTATTTTTTAACTTTTGCCAGCCGCCGGGACCTGCGGCTCTATAGACAGGCAGTGATGTGTTTACTAATCTCGCACCTAGGAAGCAACGTGTTGTCTATGCCAATTTTAACCTAAACACGGAAGAGTTAGCTAAACATCTGAGAGTTGGGTAAATACGGTCGTGTTATACCAGCAAATCAGGAGAGATGATCAGTGATTTTGAAGATCAGTGTACAAAACGCAGCTTAATACATTTTGACCCGTGACTTTTAATCTCTGAAAAAAATCGGAGCTTGATACAGTACATTTACGCCCTATGTTTTGTAATTAGGTCTCCCTCCCTACAACCAGCCCTAATAATTTAAATGCAATTAATAGGATTCACACTTAATAAATATCCCTATTTCCCTCCAGCCAGCCCTGGCCTTAATTTAATAGCATACACATTTAATAAATAACCATATTTCCCCCCAACCAGTCCCAAAATTAAATAGTATTCTCATTTAATAAATCTATATCCCTCCCTCCAAACATCCCTGGTAATAAATTAATAGCATTTACATTTACTTATTTCCCTCAACCATCCCAACATTAAATAATTCATAATCACATTTAATAAATAGCCCCCATCCCTCATTATGTTAAGACAACCCCCCATTCCCTCACTACTTTAAGACACATCCCCCCTCCCTTTTGTGCATTAAGACAAACCCCCCTCCTTACATTAACACAACCCCACTCCCCTACCTTATTACATTAAGAAAATAACCTCCCCTTCCCTCCTCTCACACTTACCTTCTTTCACCCGCACTATGCAAGGGTAGCAGAGCATAGGTGCAGCTTAAATGACTCTGGGAGAAGTAGTGCTGGTATGTCATACTGGCACATACCTCCCCACTTTGATCATTGCTCTGATGACATTATGGGCCTGAGTCAGTAAGGAGAGTAAAGCATAAAGAAGGATTAACTGTATTTGGGCAAAACCATGTTGCATTGGAGGGGGAGGTAAATGTAAAATGTGGGAACAGATTTATAGCATGCTTGCCAACTCTCCCGGAATGTCCGGGAGACTCCCGAAATTCGGGTAGGTCTCCTGGACCCCCGGAAGAGCAGGCAAATATCCCGCAAATGGCATCTTGCTGTCAAAAGGACGCGATTCACGGTGAATTGCGTCATTTTGCCCCCGCCCCAGCGACAAAAGCGACATTTTGTTGCGGGGTGCCAAAATGACGCAATTCACCGTGCCCCGCCCCTTCGGCCCTCCAACTACGCCCCCCCCCCTGCCTGGGGTCTCCCGGAAAGAAGTTTAAAAAGGTTGGCAAGTATGATTTATAGTTGGGGTATGGCATGTCATAGATCAACTTTAAATTTCAGTGTACAAATAAAGTTATTACGTATTTGTGTGCTAGATGTAAAAACAGCCAGTATTTAACTGATGTGCAAATTAATAAACTAATTTGCACACCTTGCATCGATTAACATGGTTTGTCCCAGAGAACATTTACTCCTTTTTTGCCTTACCTTCCTTAATGACTCAGGAGATAAAGGGCACTGTCAGGATTCCCAAGGTAAGACCACAGAGAGAAGGTAGATGAACAAAGTGGTTTATTAGAAGCACAGGTAATACAGGATCAGGATGCAAAACTGGTAAGGCAGTAATATAACCACAGTTCTGAACAGTGGAATAGGCAATGCTGTAAAGCGATGGAGAGATGCAGTAGTCAGCGGGTTGCAGGGTGGATACTTCTGGAAGAGGTGGAAACATGAGTAGCCTGCGGATTGCAGGATTGGATACCTCTGGAAGAGGTGGTGAAATGAGTAGCCTGCGTGTTGCAGGGTTGGAGACCTCTGGAAGAGGTGGATGGATGAGTAGCCTGCATGTTGCAGGGTTGGATACCTCTGGAAGAGGTGGAGAGATGAGTAGCCTGCGGGTTGCAGGGTTGGATACCTCTGGAAAAAGGGTGAGACGAGTAGCCTGTGGGTTGCAGGGTTGGATACCTCTGGGAAGGTGGTGAGATGAGTAGCCTGCGGGTTGCAGCGTTGGAGACCTCTGGAAAGGTGGTGAGAAAAGTAGCCTGCAGGTTGCAGGTTTGGATACCTCAGGAAAGATGGTGAGACGAGTAGCCTGTAGGTTGCAGGGTTGGATGTCTCAGGAGAGGTGGAGAGATGAGTAGTCTGCGAGTTGCAGGGTTGGATACCTCTGGAAAGGTGGTGAGATGAGTAGAACAAGTAGCAATAATCTGCAGAGCGTTACCACAGGATACTGGAGTAGACACAGTGGCTAAGATGATCTGCGGATAGATGTGCTGGAGATTGCAGACAACAGGAAGCAATAATCTGCAGAGCGTTACAACAGGATACTGGAGTAGACACAGTGGCTAAGATGATCTGCGGATTGATGCGCTGGGAACTCAGAGAACAGGAGACAGGGAACATGAACAGCAACACAGTAAAATGCAACAGATTATCTGGCATAGGTTGCTTGGGACAGGCAGGCTTATATAGGCCAGAAGCAGGTGTTTAAGCTTCCAGAAAATGAGGCATGTAAGAGCAGTCTAAGTACCACAGTGGCCCCTTTGGTGGACAGTGGTACTACAGGCAGGATACAATTATATAAAAAGGTCCAACAAAGTACTTTCAGACAGGGGCTGCAGGATGCAGGTCGTGACAGTACCCCCTCCTTAATGGGTGGATTCTAGAAGCCCAATTTACCAGGAATGGTCAGAAAAGTCAGAGTCATAGTCCAGAATTGGGCATGTAGTAGGAAAATCCTCATCCATGGGCAGAGAAGGTACAGAAACCATGTCCAAAGAATGCAGGAATCCCGAAGTCACACTTCTCTTCTTTTTACTTTTTTTTTATGGCTTTTAGAGGGTTGCTGGAAATGGAGCGAAGAAAAAGATAACCTCAAAGTTGGAGTAGCCAGAGATAAAGAAAGTGGCATAGATGACGCACTGGGAGTGGAATTGGCAAGTACTTGGGCAAATTCTTTGATCACTGCATCAGTAAAAAGCTCCAGATCAGACAGGATGGGATCTTGGGTTTCAATTATGGGGCTTACCCATTCCAGAGCTTCCCTGTAAAGTTGGATAACAGGTAAAACACTTGCTTTTGTTGGGTATCTAGGAGGTCAGATACAGAGGAAAAATAGGATATACAAAATTTAATAAGAGCATTAAATTGCTGAATATCCCCATTGATGGTATGTGGTCGGAAGTCTGGAACAGAGGATGAATTCGGTTTAGCACGAGACTTGGTCAGCTCTGGTTGAACATACATCCTTGGCGACTCGGGCAGGACACCCTTGGCAGAAGACAGCCTGGACTGGATGAATGAATTAGCAGGAAGCCCAGATTGGGCATAAGACTTGGCAGAAGGCCCGGATTGGGCACCAGACTTGGCAGAAGGCCTGGACTGGGCACCAGACTTGGAAGGAGGACTGGGCTGGGCACCAGGATTGGAAGGAGGCCCGACTGGGCACCAGGTTCAGAAGGAACAGAACTGTGAGAAGCCTTAGTGCAGACAGCACTGTGAGAAGCCTCAGCGCAGACAGCACTGTGAGAAGCCTCAGCGCAGACAGCACTGTGAGAAGCCTCAGCACAGAAAGCACTGTGAGAACCCTCAGCGCAGACAGTACTAAGTAGCAACTCGGGCTGAACCACATGGAGTGGCAACTCGGGCTGAACCGCATGCAAAGTTTCAGGAGCGGAATGGAAGGACAGGGCCCTCTCTGGAGCAGACTGGAGGGACAAGACCCTCTCTGGAGATGACTGGAGGGACAGGACCCTCTCTGGAGATGACTGGAGGGACAGGACCCTCTCTGGAGATGACTGGAAGGACAAGACACTCCCTAAAGCAGACAATCCTTCTGGAACGGAGACAGAAGCGTGCGACTCAGAGCTGGAGAACAAGGCTGAGGATGGTCGTGGTCAGCGGAGTTGACAGTCTTGTAAAAAATGTACATCACTGGCACAGTAAGGACATAGTTTGTTGGTCCTTCTGCGCCATCGCTCCACCTCGGTCAGGTGGGGGCGTGGAGCACCTGAAAACCTGGAATTTGCTACAGAGTTCTCGATTAACTGCGGTTTTGTGGTAGGATTATTAGAAGGTGCTGCTTGCAAAGAGTCAGAGGCAGACAAAGTTGGTTGGGATATTTTAGCAGCACAATTAGACTCCTTATAGCAAGATACAGACTCAGAAGGGTATACAGCAGTAACGAGTTTGTCCCTGGGAAAATAATTTTCAAGACCAAAGCAGGTACTGGAGCAGGATTTGTTAGTGATGGATATTGGAAGTTGCTTAAGCACTTTATTTAGCAAATAAGATACTTGCGAGATTTGAACGTGTTGTTGGAGAATGTCCACTTGAAGCATCTGGAACAGGGGATTTTCAGACAAAACAGTAGCCATGGTCTTTAGAATGTTAGATACAGAGTAAGCCAATACCCTGGGAATCGGCCCTTCCTCTCCCAGGATGCCACCAAATCTCTCGTCCACTCTCTGATCATCTCCCGCTTGGACTACTGCAACCTTCTCCTTATCGGCCCCCCCTCTCTAATCTCGCTCCCCTTAGATCTGTACTTAACGCCGCTGCTAGGCTTATTTTCCTCTCTTGCCGTTCCACCTCTGTCTCCCCACTCTACCAAGCCCTTCACTGGCTCCCCTTCCCCTACAGAATCCTTTTCAAGCTCCTCACTCTGACTTACAAGGCCCTCGCCAACTCCACTGCTCCCTACATCTCTAACCTTATCTCTATTCACACTCCCTCCCGCCCACTGCGATCGTCCAATGATCGTCGCCTCTCTTTCCCTCTGATTACCTCCTCTCACGCACGTATCCAAGACTTCTCCCGCGCCGCTCCCCTCCATTGGAACAAGCTCCCCCGCTCCTTAAGAACTTCCCCTAATCTGTCCTCTTTCAAACGAACATTAAAAACCCACCTTTTCCTTAAAGCCTTCCAGTCTCATGCCTAAACTCCCACCGGTCGGCTACCTCTCTTTCTCATCCCTTCTTCCCTTCTCCCCCTTACTCGACTCCGTCTCCGTTTCTCCCGTCTCTCCGTCTCATCCATGTGTCTGTCTGTCTTCCCCTCTCTTTAGATTGTTCGCTCCTTTGAGCAGGGCTCTCCTACCTCCTGTTTCCATCACTTTTAACTGCGCTCTCCAGCTACTCTGCTCACCTCCTCTCGGTCGCTCTGCCCTCTGTCTCCTCTCGCTTCTCTCCGCTCCCCTCAGTGACTCTCAACCTGTCATCTGTGCCCACCCTCTTGGGCCATAGTTACCTGCCTATACTCACTTTTCCTTTCCCTCCCTCTCTTTCATGCTGTGCCTGAGCCCCCAGAGTTATAGTGCTTACTGTTACTTGTACTGTGCTGTTTCACCTTGTACTGTGCCATAGTTTGTCCTTGTACGGCGCTACGGATACTTTGTGGCGCCCTATAAATAAAAATTAATAATAATAAATAATAATAATCCTCTACACAAGGGAAGAAAGCGTGCAGCAGTAGGCTCGGTTTTAAGGCCAGATCACACTGTCAGGGTTCCCAAGGTAAGACCACGGAGAGAAGGTAGGTGAACAAAGTGGTTTATTAGAAACACATGTTCAGGAAGCAAAACTGGTAAGGCAGTAATATAACCACAGTTCTTAACAGTGGAATAGGCAATGCTGTAAAGCGATGGAGAGATGCAGTAGTCAGCAGGATGCAGGGTGGATACCTCTGGAGGAGGTGGAGACATGAGTAGCCTGGGAGTTGCAGGATTGGATACCTCTGGAAGAGGTGGTGAGATGAGTAGCCTGCAGATTGCAGGGTTGGATACCTCGGGAAAGGTGGTGAGAGGAGTAGAACAGGTAGCAATAATATGCAAGGCGCTACCACAGGATAGTGGAGTAGACACAGTGGCTGAGATTATCTGCGGATATATTTTCTGGAGATTGCAGAGAACAGGTAGCAATAATTTGCAGAGCGTTACAACAGGATACTGGAGTAGACACAGTGGCTAAGATGATCTGCAGATAGATGCGCTTGGAACTTCATATAACAGGGAGCAATATTTTGCAGAGCGTTACCACAGAATACTGGAATAGACACAGTGGCTGAGATGATCTGCGGATAGATGTGCTGGAGATTGCAGACAACAGGAAGCAATAATCTGCAGAGCGTTACAACAGGATACTGGAGTAGACACAGTGGCTAAGATGATCTGCAGATAGATGCGCTGGGAACTTCATACAACAGGGAGCAATATTTTGCAGAGCGTTACCACAGAATACTGGAATAGACACAGTGACTGAGATGATCTGCGGATAGATGTGCTGGAGATTGCAGACAACATGAAGCAATAATCTGCAGAGCGTTACAACAGGATACTGGAGTAGACACAGTGGCTAAGATGATCTGCGGATAGATGCGTTGGTAACTCAGAGAACAGGAGCCAGGGAACAGGAACAGCAACACCGGAAAGTGCAACAGATTATCTGGCAAAGGTTGCTTGGGACAGGCAGGCTTATATAGGCCAGAAGCAGATGTTTAAGCTTCCAGCAAACGAGGTAGGTAACAGTAGTTTAAGTACCACAGTGGCCCATTTGGTGGATAGTGGTACTACTGGTAGGATACAATTATATAAATAGGTCCAACAAAGTACCTGCAGACAGGAGCTGCAGGATGCAGGTCATGACAGGCACATTTTGAGGGTTTGTTCCTTATGGGTTCCTCTTACACTGAGTACTTTTTCTGGGTGGTGCCCCATAGTGGCATGCAGAAGGCACTTAGTGATGGCTGCATTTAGGTCAGTTGTGCGTCTTATCCCATACATAATTGTCCTCTCAAAAAAAAAAAAAAACAGATAAAAATTTATGAAGGCAGTGGGAAATTACAGAGTAATAACAAGGATTATTATCACACCAAGAATGGAGAATACTGAAATGTTATCTAATTTCATCAGCTGGACCCAGTGAGTTCAGTTGTCATTGCTGTTTCCATCTCTCTTTTGGCCTCTCTCAATGGACCTCCTTACCCTCCCACTCCAGTGGCCATTTCTTCGATCTAGATTTTACTCATCTGTTTGTTTTTGTTAACTCACCATTCCCACTATCTAACCATAATCGCTTTAGCCTTTACCTTCCCCCTTCACCTCTTTTTCCCTCCAAGACTACCTTCATCAATGTATCCTTGATGCTATTGACCCCAATACATTCTTCTCACTTCTCTCACTTATTTCCCCCTTTCCTGCCCTGACCTCACCGTTTCCTGTATAACAGCACCCTTACCTCTACCTTGAACTCCTCTGGCCCGGCTGCCACTACCTGCCTTCAATAAAGCCAGATCTTTATCCTAGCGTTCCAAATGCACCAGATACCCACAAATATTTTCTCATAATGATGAGCGGCACTGGAGAAAATCATCAGTCATGCTGACTATTAGAGTTATAAACAAGTGACCGATACAATTGCTGTAGTTTCAAAAGTTAACAAAAGACTTTATTAGTGATGCATACAGAAACATTACACATGTACCTGCAATGACAAAATACATTAATACCGCAACTAAACGTGAAGTGCACTCATAAATAAATATTAATTAATGCAAAGATACAATTATAAATGGAAAATACAAAAAGGAGAAAATAATTATTATTCACCAATAATTAGAGATGTTCGGGCTCAGTTTTCTGAAAACCGAACCCACCCGAACTTAGGGGATTCAAGTAGGCTTGCGAGCTAGCTCGGTACTTTCGTGCATCCTCGGATCTGAACCGAGGCAAAACATCATTGTTGCGTTGTCGGATCTTGCGGGTTTTGGATTCCATAAGTACTTCCCTCCCAAGGATATCCAGCACCATTGCTCACACAGAAACAAGGGTAGCAGTGTTCTTGTCACTCTCCAGTCTTCAGTGCCATTGCTCATTGTCATTGCTCACACAGAAACACGAGGAGTAGCAGTGTTCTTGTCACGTGACAAAAATTTACTGGAAATGACTGGAAATTAATGTTATTGAGGTTAATAATAATGTAGGATGTTACGAGCCGCGGCAGTGCCCAGCCGCCGCGACTCACTCACCCGCGTCCCGGCCGTCGCCATGGCGACCGGGACGTCATTTCCGGCCATAACCCGGCCGTTGCCGGGGCAACCAGCAGACGCTTCAGAGCTGCGTCCCGGCAATAGGAGGAAGCCGGGCGCAGCGATTCTACAGCCTGTGGGCTAATTAAATAGGGGCAGATCATAGGAGGCAATTACAGGCATTAGCCTGCAACTGTGCAGGCCAGGGACAAGCCCTGATTGGCTCTATTAGTGACTGCTCTATTAACCTGCAGGAGTGTGTTCAACCTGTGATTGGTTCAGCTGGGTATTTAAGGCAATGAGGTCTGCTGCCTCATTGCCGGTTATAGCTTCTGTGCTCCAGTCTGCTGACCTGCTTGTTCCAGTTCCTGTATCCTGTATCTACGTTTGACTTCCCGTGTATGACCCTTGGCTTCGTATTGGACTTCGCTTGTGTTTCCTGTGACCCTGATCCTTGGCTTGTTTACCCGTTCTGCTACTTTGCCTGTGACCTCTGACCTCAGCTTGTTCATCATTACTGTTACCTGCTGCCGGCCTTTGACCTCTGCGTGGACCTGACTCTTCTTGCCTGGGTTCTCCCCAGCCGGTACACACTTCACGACCCTCTGTCAGTCTGCAGCCCAGTCTGTCCCCACCATCAGGGGCTCCAGTGAACACCTGACTGGCAGAGTAGACTCCGGGTTGTGTTGTGCCAGCTGGAGGGGTTCCTAACATTATAACCGGCCCACTCACGGAGACAAGATTAGGATGGATGCAAGTGGATCCACACCGTCTCCGGCACAAACCCTAGCAGGCCATGTTGAGTCTTTGTATCAGATGATGCAGGGATTGGCTGAGCGTATGTCTGTTCAAGAAGAAGCCACAAAAGCTTCACAATCTCCTCCAGATCCCATCTGTGAGCCCAAAATGAATTTACCGGATCGGTTCTCCGGAAATAGAACCTTGTTTCGGAACTTCAGGGAGAGCTGCAAGCTCTATTTTCGGATGAGACCCCGCTCCTCCGGTTCAGAGCAGCAACGAGTTGGGATTATTATTTCCCTTCTACAGGGTGACCCCCAGTCTTGGGCGTTTTCTTTGCCACAGACCAGTCCGGCCATGCAGTCCGTAGACTCCTTCTTTGAGGCATTGGGTTTACTGTACGATGACCCGGATCGAGTGGCCTCCGCGGAAGCTCACCTACGGTCCTTGAAACAAGGCAGACGGTCGGCAGAAGAATACTGCGCGGAATTCCGCAGATGGTCACCTGACAGTGGATGGAACGACCCTGCCTTACGTAGTCAGTTCCGTGACGGCTTATCTGAACAGATTAAAGATTCGCTAGTGCAATACCCGTCTCCTAGCTCTCTGGAGGATCTGATGCACCTCTCCATTAAAATTGACAGGAGATATAAAGAGCGGAAAACTGAAAAGGAAACGTCATCACCTCCATCCGCCTTCGTTCCTATCTCCCAGGATGGTGAGGAACCAATGCAATTGGGAGCATACCGTCTTTCCTCTGAGGAGAGAGACAGGAGACGGTCACAAGGCTTATGTTTATATTGTGGCGCAAGAGGCCACTTCTCCCGTTCTTGCCCAAACAAGTCGGGAAACGAACATGCCTAAGGAACGAGGGGAGAGTTCACTTAGGTCTACAAATTGTCTCCCAGAAAAATGCACTATTGGTCCCTGCACAGCTCACGTTCAGTGCTCGTTCTACGAAACTATCAGCCTTCATTGACAGTGGAGCTGCTGGCAACTTCCTTGACATCGAGTTTGCCCGCTCTGCTGGGATTCCGCGGATTAAACTCCAATCTGCCATTACGGTATGTGGCTTAGATGGTAGTCCGTTGCCAGGAGGCAAGATTACTTGGGAGACCCCACCACTACAGTTGAACGTTGGCGCTCTCCATTCGGAATCCATAGTCTTACGTCTTATCGAATGTCCATCGGTTCCTTTAATTCTGGGCCACCCTTGGCTATCCTGCCATAACCCCGTCATGGATTGGGCAAAAGGAGAAATTGTCCAGTGGAGCCCCCATTGTACACAGTCTTGCTTGACACTACCTCTACGTATTATTCAGTCTATTCCGGAGCAGCTCCCTTCTCAGTATCATGACTACTGGGATGTTTTCTCCAAAAAGGCTGCTGACACACTACCACCGCACCGCAATTTCGACTGTGCCATTGAGCTCATTCCGGGCTCTAAATTACCCAAGGGACGCTTGTATCCTCTCTCCGGTCCAGAGACCAAATCCATGCAGGAGTATATTGATGAAAACTTGGAGAAGGGCTTCATCAGGCCATCCAAGTCCCCAGTAGGAGCAGGGTGTTTCTTTGTACCCAAGAAGGACGGTGGACTCAGACCCTGTATCGACTATCGAGGGCTGAACCTTATTACGGTTAAGAACACCTACCCCCTTCCCCTCATCTCCGTTCTTTTTGATCAATTAAGAGGAGCCACTATCTTCACAAAAATTGATCTTCGTGGAGCCTATAATCTCATACGTATTAGAGCAGGTGATGAGTGGAAGACGGCGTTCAACACGCTCTCGGGCCATTACGAATACCTGGTCATGCCGTTTGGCCTGAGTAATGCTCCTGCCGTATTTCAGGATTTGATTAATGAGGTGTTACGTGAGTTCCTGGGACACTTTGTTGTTGTTTACCTTGATGACATCCTCATATATTCAAAATCGTTGTCTGCGCACCAGGGTCATGTCAGACAAATCCTACAGAAATTACGGGAACATCACCTCTACGCGAAACTCGAGAAATGCGAGTTCGAGGTCCAGAAGGTATCCTTCCTCGGTTATCTAATCTCCTCAGAAGGTTTCTCCATGGACCCAACCAAGGTCCAAGCAATTCTGGATTGGATTCAACCGAATAACCTCAAGGCGGTCCAGAGATTCCTGGGATTCGCCAATTACTACAGGAGGTTTATTGGCGGCTTTGCTGATATCGTGGCTCCTATTGTCACCTTGACCCGCAAAGGAGGTGATCCAACTGTTTGGTCACAACAGGCAATAAATGCATTCAAAACCCTGAAGAAAGCTTTTGTGTCTGCTCAGGTTCTCAGACATCCGGATCCTAGGGTACCGTTTGTTCTTGAGGTAGATGCTTCTGACGTCGGTGCTGGGGCCGTCTTGTCACAAAAAGACCCCCAGACCCACCGCTTGCATCCATGTGCCTTTTTTTCCCATCAGTTCTCATCAGCGGAAACCAACTATGACGTGGGAAACCGAGAATTGCTGGCAATTAAATGGGCCTTTGAGGAATGGCGACACTGGTTGGAAGGCGCTGCACACCAGATCTCCGTTATAACGGATCATAAGAACTTACAGTATATACAGTCAGCCAAACGTCTGAACCCCCGACAGGCTCGGTGGTCGCTGTTCTTCACTCGGTTCAACTTTATTATAACCTATCATCCTGGTTCCAAAAATATTCAAGCGGACGCCCTGTCTAGAAGTTTCCTGGCACATCATGCTCCGGTCACCTGCTCAGAGCCTATTGTTCCTGTGTCTATGATTCATGCCGCATTAACTCAAGATTTGAGCTGTACCTTACAAAGGTTCCAGAGGTTGGCTCCTGATAACACTCCGGCAGGATGTTTGTTTGTCCCAGTTCATCTAAGGAAGACAGTCCTTGCTGAGGCACACAACAGTCGGACTGCTGGGCATCCTGGAGTCTACAAAACACTGGAAATCCTTTCCCGTACTGTATGGTGGCCGTCTCTGTCTGCTGACGTCAAGAGTCACGTCCGGTCCTGTGAAGTTTGTGCCAGGAACAAAGTTCCCAGGACTCGCCCGGTAGGTCAGTTAGTTCCGTTGGCCGCCCCTGGTAAACCCTGGACCCATCTGTCCATGGACTTTATAGTCGATCTGCCACCCTCTGCGGGACACAATACCATTTGGGTCGTGGTAGACCGGTTCAGCAAGATGGCACATTTCATTCCACTCACTAGGCTGCCTACTGCTCGAGATTTGGCAGTTTTGTTCATTCAACACATTTTCCGCCTCCATGGACTCCCTACAGACATCGTCTCCGATCGGGGTTCCCAGTTCATAGCGCAGTTCTGGAGATCATTCTGTACCCTCCTGGGAATCAAGGTCAGTTTATCATCTGCATACCACCCTCAGTCAAATGGGCAGACTGAAAGGGTTAACCAGTCCTTGGAGAAGTTCTTGCGATGCTACATATCAGAGTTCCATGACAACTGGTCCTCCTTGTTGCCCTGGGCAGAATTTGCCTGTAACAACTCCTGTCACTCATCCACGAAAACCTCTCCGTTCTTTTGCAATTATGGTTTCCACCCCAGATCTAACTCTTTGTATTCACTCCAGTCCGTTGGTATCCAGGAGTTCCGTTCCACTGCCAGGGATCTCAGAGTTGTCTGGAAGAAAGTACATTCATCTTTAAAACATGCCTCACTTATTGCAAAAAAAAATTCGGACCGACACCGTACCCCCTGCTCCCTTAAGGTTGGCCAGAAAGTCTGGCTGTCTACAAAAAATATCAGGCTCAGACAACCTTGCAAGAAATTGGGCCCTAAGTTCATCGGGCCGTTCCTTATCATCAAGCAGGTGAACTCCGTCGCATTTAGGTTAAAAATTCCAGGCTCGTTAAGAATTCCAAACACCTTTCATTGTTCTCTATTGAAGCCAGTGCTTTATCCTGGTCAAGCCCAGTCTTCAAGTGTGCCTGGGAGAGGTCCCAGTGGGCCACAAAAATTCGTGATTCAAAAGGTCCTTGATTCTAAAAATGTTCAAGGACAGGTGCATTTCCTTATACAATGGAGGAATCGCGGATTAGAAGAGCGATCTTGGGTTCCACGGAAACTCCATGCCCCAAAGAAACTGAAGGAGTTCTTCAAAAAATTCCCTAGGAAACCAGGATGTCGGGGTCCCTCGACCCCTCCTCAAGGGGGGGGTACTGTTACGAGCCGCGGCAGTGCCCAGCCGCCGCGACTCACTCACCCGCGTCCCGGCCGTCGCCATGGCGACCGGGACGTCATTTCCGGCCATAACCCGGCCGTTGCCGGGGCAACCAGCAGACGCTTCAGAGCTGCGTCCCGGCAATAGGAGGAAGCCGGGCGCAGCGATTCTACAGCCTGTGGGCTAATTAAATAGGGGCAGATCATAGGAGGCAATTACAGGCATTAGCCTGCAACTGTGCAGGCCAGGGACAAGCCCTGATTGGCTCTATTAGTGACTGCTCTATTAACCTGCAGGAGTGTGTTCAACCTGTGATTGGTTCAGCTGGGTATTTAAGGCAATGAGGTCTGCTGCCTCATTGCCGGTTATAGCTTCTGTGCTCCAGTCTGCTGACCTGCTTGTTCCAGTTCCTGTATCCTGTATCTACGTTTGACTTCCCGTGTATGACCCTTGGCTTCGTATTGGACTTCGCTTGTGTTTCCTGTGACCCTGATCCTTGGCTTGTTTACCCGTTCTGCTACTTTGCCTGTGACCTCTGACCTCAGCTTGTTCATCATTACTGTTACCTGCTGCCGGCCTTTGACCTCTGCGTGGACCTGACTCTTCTTGCCTGGGTTCTCCCCAGCCGGTACACACTTCACGACCCTCTGTCAGTCTGCAGCCCAGTCTGTCCCCACCATCAGGGGCTCCAGTGAACACCTGACTGGCAGAGTAGACTCCGGGTTGTGTTGTGCCAGCTGGAGGGGTTCCTAACATAGGAACAAAAAAAAGAGGCAAATTATGTGATTTTAGAAAAAAAAAGGGATTTTAGAAAAAAAAGGGGGATCCAAAACCAAAACCAAAACCAAAACACAAAGTTAATCCAGATCCAAAACCAAAACACAGGGGTCAGTGAACATCTCTACCAATAATATCTCCAAGACGAAACTTCACCAAAGCAGCATGCGTGTGTCAGCCAGCTGAACTTCTCACAGGATACTCTACTGCTTTGGTGAAGAAATAGGAATTTATACACACAAAGTGCCATAAATTACATAACAGTTAAATTCATGTTACAGGGACACAGGTTAGTCTCTCATAGGTCAAAAGTTTAGAACCCTCCAAGATCACGCTGCCTCATAGGTGGATTGAGTCTTTCTTTGTTTGAATGTGGACCGTCCTGGATGAGTACGTGGCTTGAAACTGACAATCTGTTTGTGGAATGTCACCATCTGCTGTGCCTCTGTATTCCTTTGTGTAATAAACTCCTACAGACAGAGAATAGTGCAAATAGAAAAGTGGAATCAATATGCAATGCAGTTATAAAACACTATTATGAAGTGGTTATACGCGACCGCTAATTCCGGTGCATTGCGATCACAAAGCAGATCAAGGGGACAGATATTAGTTCAGATTGATATGCATATTATGACCAATGTTTTATTAGACTTTAACATGACTTCCTCCATTTCACATTCATACTCTCATCTTACAGTTCTGCACTATTTCAAATTTTTGATCTACTCTCAGTCCTCAAACACCCATTGACTATTCAATACATTCAATTCTCTCCTCAATATTCAATATCGAATTCATCTGTCAGGACATCGCCTCCCATTAGTCTTTTCATCCCCTTTCTGTTGGCTTGAGTTGTCTTTCAGCTCTTTCTCTTTGGTTGACCCAGTGCTTCCTTAAACTTAATATGTCTAAAACTAAACTCATCGTCATCCTGTCCTCCTGAATCCCTTCCACTTCAACCATCTCTCTATCCTTTAACTATATAAACCATTCCTCAATCCCACAAGTTCACTGCCAGGGAGTTATTCTAGACTCCTCCCTCTCACTCACCACATTCAATCCCTCTTAAAAGCATGTTGCATTCTCCTTTTAAACATCTTCAAGATCAGGTCCTTTGTCACCTTGGAGGCAACCAGGACCTTTGTCCACTCTCTTTTCAGCTATCATCTGGATTATTGCAAACTCCTTCTCTGTGGCCTTCCTTTCTCTCATCATTCACAATTCCAATCCATTCTCAACACTGTTGTTCATCTTATTTTCTTTTCCCACCACTCTGCATCTGATTCCCCTTTCTGATGATAACCACAAAGTAGAAGCAGGTCCAGACTCAATGATGCTGTTGATCCTAAAATTCTGCAGACAAGGATCTCAGCATGAGTAAATGCAGGAACAGAGTAGTATATACGTTCAGTGCTTCAACAAGTGCCTATTCAAAAGTAAGCAGTGATCTCAGTTGATTACACAAAGTGGAAAAGATGTAGGACAGCACCAATATATGGCAAACCAGCAGGAGTGACTTGATAATAAGCAGTTTAGCAACTATACTTAGTTCCCCCAATAAATAATACAGTACTGTTAAGTTGGCTTTAGTCTCAGGGTCAAGATCAAGTACATCAGGAGTACAACACATCCACAATGGCATGTATAATGGAGGATTCAAACTTCAGGCTCATGAAGGGTCAGAATGGCAGGCAGCTTGCAGCAGTAGGAAATATACAGGTAACAGGATTGATGGACACTGATCTCAGGGACTCAATCATCTGGCAAGGAATCCTTGCATTGACCAGAAGTAATAACCACAGGTATTCCTATATATATATATATATATATATATATATATATATATATATATATATATACACAAGTTAACCCGTGCATGATACTCATGCATTCTAGTCAAATCAAGATACTTAAGGTCTTAAAAAGGTTCTTGTCATGCATTTGGGCCTAGCCCAGGCCTCCTCAGGGGAAGATCGTTACTTCCCGACGCAAGCGCCCTTTTTAATGTGTGTTCATGAGGTAAAATTATCTCACGAAAATGAGTTTGACCCCTCAACTCGTAAATTTAGCCTTTACTACCCCTCCCACGGGGGGAAGGGGGGATGATGGAAGTTAACTGACTTGACTATTCTAATTTTTTTGTCAAATAATGTCAGTATACCAAATTTCAGGTCAATTGGATGAGCCCTTTCTGAGAAAATAGTTTTTTCCACACACACACACACACACACACACACACACACACTAACACACGCCTCTACACATGTGTGTTCATGAGGTAAAATTACCTCACGAAAATGAGTTTGAGCCCTACCAAATTTCAGCCCTTTTTGGATTTTTTTCCCCACACACACTAAGAATTTAGTAGGTCAGTGTATAACTCTGCCCAGCAGGTGGCGCTGCAACTTGTTTTTTTTTTCCCACACACAGACGCCACTAAGCATTTATATATTAGATATATATATATATATATATATATATATATATATATATATCTCTCTCTATATTTTTTCGCAGAAGTGTCATCAAAATTGACCGCAGATTTAAAGAAAGAAAAGATGAGAGGGATACTACTGTTTCTTCATGCTCTCTTCTGACTCCTGCTGCTACACCATTTGAAGCCACTGAGCCCATGCAGCTAGGTGCTTATCGCCTTACTTTGGAAGAAAAAAAAAGGAGATGTAATTTAGGCATTTGTCTATATTGTGGCAACAGAGGTCCTCTCCTCTGAAACTGTCCCAATAAGTCAGACAAGTTGGGAAAAGAGCAGGCCTAGAAAAAGTGTAAGAGGTTCGTCTAGGTCTGCAGATAATATTTTCCAAGAATTCACTCCTAGTTCCTGCGGTGATTTCCTTTGGTGCACAATCTACCTCTGTCTCTGCCTTCCAAGACAGTGGGGCTGCTGGGAATTTTCTGGACCTGGACTTCGCTCGTTCCTTGTGGATTCCTGCCATTAAGCTCAAATCACCCATCACTGTCTGTGGCCTGGATGGTGGTCCTCTACCGGGCGGAAGGATAAGTTCACAGACACCTCTGTGGCAGATCACCGTGGGTGCGCTACATTCTGAAACCTTCTATCTTATTAATTGTTCTTGTTTTCCGGTAATCCTGGAACATCCCTGGCTGCAGCTCCACAGTCCAGTCATCGATTGGAACAAGGGAGACATCATTCACTGGAGTCCTTCTTGTTCCTCATCATGCTTATCTTTGCCTGTTCGCTTGCTCCAGGTCCCGCTGGATTAGCTTCCGCTACCCTACCATGAGTTTCGAGATGTATTCTCCAAGCAGGTGACTGACACGCTACCTCCTCATCGTGATTAGGATTGCGCTATTGACTTAGTTCCTGGCGCGAAAGTCCCTAAACGGAGATTATACTCCCTCTCAATACCAGAAACGCAGGTCATGGAGGAGTATATTAAGGAGAATCTTAAAAATGGCTTTATTAGGGCTTCTAATTCACCTGTAGGAGCTGGGTTCCTCTTTGTCTCTAAGAAGGACGGCACTCTTCTACCCTTTATAGATTTCCGTGGTTACATAAAATCACCATTAGAAATGCCTAACCTCTTCCGCTCATATCGATCCTCTTTGATCAACTCAGAAGTGCTTCAGTGTTCACCAAGATCTCCTCGGATGGGTTCGTAATGGACCCTAGCAAGGTCCAAGCAGTCTGAAGGCCGTTCAAAGATTCCTAGCCATTGCGAATTATTACCGGAGGTTTATCCATTCCTTCTCTGATCTTGTAGCTCCTCTTACTGCCCTATCCCATAAAGGGGCTGATGCCGCTAATTGGTCCTCTGATGCAATTGCTTCTCTTGAAGCCCTGAAGTCAGCTTTTGCACCCTAATCCTGAATTACCTTTCATCATAGAAGTGGATGCCTCCGATACAGGTGCAGGTGCTGTTCATGTTATCTCTGTGCTCATAGATCACAAAAATCTATTGTTTATTGAATCTGCCAAGCATCTAAATTCCAGACAAGCACGCTGGGCGTTGTTTTTCACCCGCTTCAAGTTTATTATTACCTACAGACCTGGTTCCAAGAATGTTAAAGCGGATGCACTCTCCCGCAGCTTTATTTCCTCTCACACTCCATCCGTTGTTCCGCTTCCTATTATTCCTCCCTCTTCAATCCATACGGGGTTGACCCAGGATTTAGGAGCCGCTCTTCACCATTTCCATAGAATCGCTCCTCCTAAGACTCCTTCTGGCAAATTGTTTGTACCAGTCCATCTCAGGAAGTCTGTACTATCTTAAACTCATGACAATAAAATTGCCGGACATCCAGGAGTTTTCAAGAACACTGAAGTCCTCTTGCGCACAGTTTAGTGGACCTCTTTGTCCGTTGATGTTAAGGATTTCGTGCTCTCTTGTGGAGATTGTGCTAGAAACAACCAGAACTTATGCCTTTGTTACTCCAAGTAAAATTTGGTCACATCTTTCAATAGATTTCATAGTGGATTTACCCTGGTCATCTGGTCACAATACAATCTGGGTGGTGGTAGATCGATTTAGCAAGATGGCCCACTTCATTGCTTTGGCAGGTCTACTCTGAGTTTTAGACCTGGGGGCATCCGAGTAACTGTGAGCATAGCAAGCTTTACAGGAAAGGCAGCTGCTATACGTGAGGACCTCTCCATCTTGTTCTACAAAGTTATGATAAGACTGTTAGCCGTAACATATATATATATATATATATATATATATATATATATATATATATATATATATACATATATATACATATATATATGTATATATCACACATATATCAGCTTAATCCTTTCTATGTTTCCGTAGGACGAAACCAGCTGCCAGTGTAGAAAAAGTGAGCCATAGTTTCTAACATGTGTCCTGTGCAACACTTACTTTAAGCCTCTGAGCCTCATAAGTCACAAAAATGAAATAGTTCATCATAACCTCCAAAAATGTATGTACTATTTGTTCCCCTTACCTCTTAGTTTGTAAGCTAATTTGGACAGGACGATCTATACCCCCTCTGTTGCTCCCCTCAACGTGCAGTGTTATGTAATATGCTGGCTCTTTATAAGTAAAGACAATAATAATAGTTAAGGTGACTGCAAGTTCAACCTCAGAGAAGGGGGCCATTAGTGTAAGAATTGGTGGATTTAAAAATGCCCCTGTCCAATCCTGTGTGAAGATGTATTGATATGTGTATTCTTGAAAGCAGAGAGAGCAAAGAGGTTTGTGACTATAACATGAAGTTCATATTCATATTAGATCTCTGCTGATTTTAACAGTAGTACAGAGATCCAAGGAGTTTAACCACATGCCCCAAATTGAGTTCTGGGGAACTGGTTGGAGTGTGAGCACTGTCTGAGTTGAGATAAAGTACATGCCCGTTCAGATAGCCATTACCATGTCAATGGGCATATGCAGGATTTCTAAAGGTGGGATTCCAAATTTTTACCAAAGATAAATAATGAGGCAGCATTGACTGTGCATGTGTGTATGTATGTATGTATGTATGTATGTATGTATGTATGTATGTATGTATGTATGTATGTATGTATATATATATATATATATATATATATTGTAATAAAGTATTTTGGATGAGTGTATAATATTCTACTTCGGACTGTCTTTATGGTGAGTTGCCTTGAATCATTTAGAAAGTGTGTTGCAGAAAGAACAGCAGGCATTGGATATAGAAGTACCTCTTGCCTCCAACTTGGGGCTTGAGGATTTACACTTTCTGTTTATACAAAAAAGAGCTGTGGTCAAGTGATACATTAGGTAGAGTTATAAGTTAGAGCAGTGGTTTCAAAAGTGTGTGCCCCGGCGCTGTCACAGGGGTGCCATGGCCAGGGGTCAAAAAAAACAATGCAGCAGTGCCCGGGACCCAGTATCCACCTTCCTCCTCGCTTCTCACTGAATGTTGGGCATGACGTCATCACGCCCAACATATTCAGTGAGAAGCGGCAGGAGAGAGGAGGATGATGGGTCCCAGACGCTGCCGCATTGGTAAGAAGATAGAAGAGAAGACAGAAGAAATAGAAGAATGAAGGCCAAGTATGGTAAGTAAAGAAACGGTGGGGAAGGTGAAAGGAAACCGCAATGGAGGGGCAAAACTGAATGAAGGAGGGGGCAGAGTGAGAATGAAGGGGGCAGACAATGTGTGGATGAAGAGGGGCAGACAGTGATAAAGAAAAGGGGCAGACAGTGTGGATGAAGAAGGGCAGACAGTGTGTGGATCAAGTGGGGCAGACAGTGTGTGGATGAAGAAGGGCAGACAGCGTGTGGATGAAGAGGGGTAGAGTGTAAAGGTGAAGCAGCACAGTGTGATGATTTTTGTACATGTTGTTGTTTTATTTTGTTTGATCTTATCCCTCTTAATATTAGCTGTAAATTATTCTTTGAAAGAAATATAATTGAAAAAAATATATAAAGCTATTCTTTTCCCTTGGATTTATGTATATTATTTTTGCAAACAACTTACTAAGTATTTCTGTCCTGACCTAAATACTTATTACGTTATTTTGAATGAAATACTTAAAAAACGGGACTGCTCGTTAATTATTTTGGAGGGGTGCCTTGAAAAAAATGATGGAGACTCTAAGGGTGCAGCGAACTGAAAAAGTTTGGGAACCACTGAGTTAAAGATTAGTTAGAACCATATGGAGACATTGGACCTGAGTCATTAAGGTATGCATACTGAGCACATTGTGCGTTTGTTATAAACGGCACATAAATCAGCTTTCCATACTCCCGAAGTCAACAAGGAATGGATCTAAATATATGTGTGGTGTTGACTGTGGGTGTAGTTTTACTAGACCAGACACAGCAGGATACATAAAATACCTATGTGGAATATAAAATCTCAAAAGAACGCAGTGTTCTGTCCTCACTATACACTTCCCTTTGGGCTGAGTATAATCAGACAGTATAGCCACTGCTACTTTAATAATTCAGTCTAGATTTGAAGAAAGGTGTTTATTTAAGTAGTAAAGAACATGTGAATTCAAGCGGTAAAACTGTAATAAAGCAATTTCAATATGTACAGGTATAATGCAATGCAAACATGAAAACATGGTATAACTGCATAACTAGACAGAATATCTTACCATTGATGCTGTGCTGAAGAAGAGGAATATACTGCATCTCCGACTTAGCATGCGAAATCTAAAATGGTGACCTCCTATCATTACCCATCATGCATTGAGAACTAATTACAGAGGCCCTAGAGTCCAGTGTAACCTGATAATAGGCTGACCACGAGATGGAGTTTACACAGAAACTATTGCATATGTAAAACAGCAATGCTGAAGATATAACATACAGAAAAAAAATAAAAATTAATTAATGTTACCTGTCAATAATATAGCAATTTAGGATTATAAATGGAAATGTTTTAAAAAGAATTTTTTTAAATATATTTGTTTCCCTTGGAAAAAACATTTATTAGGCTGTTGTTAATATCTACTGACATCAATAGGACCCTAGACTTAGATTAGTCCTATAGTGGGTGCAAGAAATACGAGAGAAAATCAAGTAACTGTGAGATGGTCAGCGCTTGATTCGGATGTGGCTGTGTGCGCTTCAGCTTGGTACGCCCTCACTGTAAATTGACTACGGCCAAATGCCCTTTCCCCGTACCATTCATTCCGCGAAATCGTAGACTGTAGTAAGTGTCCTTTATGTCTGCTTACGCAGCAGGCTTGTCTTGATTGACGGACGCATGTCCCAGAACTGCGCATGCGCATATGCATGTCCATTTTCAATAGAGATGGGCGGGCTCGGTTGAAACCGAACCCACCCGGACTTCAGGGATCCGAGTACTGAGCCGAGTCGACTCGGTACTCTCACCTATTCGGATTCCAAAATGAGGCAAAATGTCATTGTGACGTTGTCGGATCTCGGTTCTCGTGAGTTTTAGAATCAATAAATACCCGCCTCCACGGCGATCTAGCACCATTTGAGAGAGGGACAGAGAAAGGTTAGGTCACAGTATAGAGCAGGAATAGAGCAGTATAGAGCAGGAATTTTTCTGAATTTGCACTACAAAGTGTTTGGGGTCTCATATACCCCCTTATAAAAAGCTGAATTGTCTGAGTGATGAAATTCTAATATAGCACTATATTGTTTAGGGAGGGCCTAGCAGGGATTAAACTGTATTTTTTTGAATTTGCACTGACAATATACACCCAAGACGAGTGTTCAATTGCTAACAGTCAAAAATGAAGTGGAAAACAAGCAGGCTTGTTTGTAGAATTTGCAGGCAAATTCTACTGTGTTATATAGATAACACCCAAAGACGAGTGCTCAATTATTAAGAATCAAAAGTGAAAAGGAAGACAAGCAGGCTTGTCTGTAGAATTTGCAGGCAAATTCAACTGCATTATATAGATAACACCCAAAGAGAAGAGCTCAATTTCTCCATTGCTAATTGTAATTGCTAAAAATAGAAATTATAGGCCTGCAGTGACATTTTAATGTACCATAGCTCACTCAGAAACAGGAGAGATGGCAGGGTTCAGTGCTGAAACAGAAATTGTAATAATAGGGCTGTCAGTGTTCTTCAAGTCTCTGTGACATTGTATTGTGCAATAGCTCATACATAAAGCCTATGTTGACGTGCATAGTGGTTTTAAGTTAGGTAAACAAAAATGTAAATAAAAACCTTGTACCTTTTTAAAGAAAAAAAAACCTCTCTAAAAAAGGTGAAAGTTTATTGTAGAAAAACATAAAATTGCCAAGATACCATTCTACCCAAAATATTACCAGGCATACCAGCATCAGGTAGCTCCATTCTCTTAGCTAGATTTCAGCACCTGCTGCAATCTACGCTGTCATCATATTCACCCTCATCATTGTGTACATCTTCCTCAAACAATAGTAATTCATCCCCACTGGATTCCACCATCATAGAAGTCTGTGTACTTTGATATAATTGCCGATAATGGCCTTCCTCATGGAATTTGTAGTTCATTTTATGGCAGAGCTGTCATGATTTTTGGGCAATTCGTTTAGAGCAGAGCAAATATGCTGTGCTGACTCATCTGCATCACCACTGGGTGTCTTGGGAAAGCTAAGTTTTTTCCGACAAGCAGTTGCAAAAGAAACTGAAGGAGTAGACATCATTACAAGATGTTGATACCTCTTGGATCCTGGCGAAGCGAATTAAGTACTTAATCTACAATTACTATATAGTTAGCAGATTTACTTAGTTTTATTTAATCTCTCTTTAATTTAATTTCTCTAGCTGCTTCTCATAAAGTATAATTAAGGCAATCACTTGACTCAAGCTAACCGTATGTGCACTCTCTTCGCAGATGACTACTTTGCTGGACTAAAATACATTCCCCTCAAATGCTAGTCTTTTTGCAGCTGCTGCAGTGTCCTACACGCTGTTGCAGAATCCCGAAAATTACCGTAAATTCTTCGGGACACAAACAGCATCTCCTGCACATCATTTTCATTTTTGAAAAGTTCTGTAACACCAAGTTAGCGGGCGGGGGAGAGGGGGGGGGGTTATTTTATTCCAAAAAAAGAATTAGGGCCATCATGGTCAAAACATGTGGAATGAATAACTGGCTACCGGGCAAATGGCAGGTGGGAAAACAGTGCTTTATGACGACTACAATGGGCCTACCCACAACCACAAAAAACTAACAGTAATTTACTTAGGTTTACAATTTCAGACACATTTTAAACCCTTACTTTGTGATATGATTTTGCTAAGGTTCGACTTCACACATTTAATTGTGCATTACTTTGCTTCAGGAGTCTGACCCTCTAGGTCCCAGCATGGCCATGCAGACATTAAGTATTCTTGGCCTTGAAATACTAGTGTAACTTTGGGTTTACCTGTCCATCCTGGGACATATAGTGGTCCAGTAAACTTTTACTTACATGGAATATTGTTATCCCACACACACACTGTTTAGTTAAGGGATATATTAGTTTCATACCATGCACGGATCCCCCTATGTAGGGGGGGTCTAGTGGCACATCACGCTAGGGAATGCAGGCCAGTGCAGAGTAATCAGGGCTTGCTTGCCATTATGGCAGGGGCACACTGTGCTGTTGGAGGCCAAGCAAATTGCTGATTAATAGTGAAATTGGCCGCTCCGAATTTGGTACACTGTTTGGAATATTCTTTTGGATAGTTATTTAGTCTGTCTAGGGAGTATAATAATTAAACTTTGTGGGATCTTTGTCTGTACAAATGTATTTTTTAATTTATGTTATGCATTATTAATGGATTCCTGCTATCCTCATCACAAACTTACTGATGATTTTAATTTTAAGCAACACAGAGGGTATAGTGGTGTTATTGACAGTGAGGGAGATTGGAATGCAGTTGGTAACTCAGACACGATGGACAATAATATGCTCGGTTTAGAACATGTTGAGCTTTAGGTATCGTTGTGACATCCATGAGAGAATGCAGAGAGACAGTGCTTTACAACAGATAGTACTGAAGGAAATAGGTCAGGGAAAGCAATGTACATCCTGATGTCCTCAGCATAGCGGTGGTATTGGAGGCCAAATGAGCAAATTAGTGCCCCAAGAGAAGAGGTGTACAATATTAAAGTACAACAAAAAAGGAGCCTTGTGAGACCTCAATAGAGATTGGGATTGAAAGGGAGAATATGCCAGAGGTGCATTCACTACAAGAGTGGTTTGAGATGTAGGAAGTGAACCAGGAGAGAACTGTGTCACTATGGTCAATGGAGTGAAGGATGTGTAGCAGAAGAGGGTGTTCAACAGTGTCCAAAGTAGAAGAGAGTAGCGGAGAGTTATAGAAAAATGAGTATTGAGAAATGAAAAATATTTATATTTATTCATAAACACCTTTTCATTAATCAAATAAAACACAAATTAAAAACAAACTATACATACAAAATCCTTTAATAAAACAAAAAAAATACAAACACATGGATGTTAGTTTTATTCCATGGTTAGAGGTGTTGCAAGGCAGGTCATGTTGGAACCCATAATGGTTGTCTTCTTTATCTGTTTAAAATATTAGAGAAAAAAAGATCAACCTTAGGCCATTTTGAAATAAAATATTACTTGACTGTGTGTACTTTGTAACAACTGTACTTTCCAGCTGCAAAATACACAATTTCTGATGCCTAAACTGTAATGCAGATCCCCCAATAAACTAAAAGGACTAACATTGATAACTACAGATAACTCCTAGGCAATCCTTGATCCTCCTCCACGAAATGATCCTTGCTGCACCTCCTTTGTGCTCCAGCTGACAGCTGGGTCATAAGTACAAAAGTGGAAGCTGCTCAAATCAATTTATAGGCCATAACAGGTGCTGAAAGGGTGGGGTTATCCTGCAAGGAACATACACACAACATTTTTTCCCCCAGCACACTGCTATAGCTAGCAACAGATCTGCCATTTCTACTGTAGATAAAAATGCAAAAGTCTTTGTTGCACACATTTGCAAATGTATGTTTAAGCCATCCTGCCACGCCAAGGCGCTTTTGCATATAGGATGGTCCTACTCTAAACAATGAGAGTCCCTATATTTGGGCCATACATATGTGTTTTTAAATTGAGAGCTAACTTACCAAAGAGGTACCCCAGAAGCCTCCAAATAGCAATCCAATGTCAGCACTCCCCCTCAGCTACTGACACCAACATGCCTCTCAGACAAATACAAAAGTGGAAGCTGCTCAAATCAATTTATAGGCCATAACAGGTGCTGAAAGGGTGGGGTTATCCTGCAAGGAACATACACACAACATTTTTTCCCCCAGCACACTGCTATAGCCAGCAACAGATCTGCCATTTCTACTGTAGATAAAAATGCAAAAGTCTTTGTTGCACACATTTGCAAATGTATGTTTAAGCCATCCTGCCACGCCAAGGCGCTTTTGCATATAGGATGGTCCTACTCTAAACAATGAGAGTCCCTATATTTGGGCCATACATATGTGTTTTTAAATTGAGAGCTAACTTACCAAAGAGGTACCCCAGAAGCCTCCAAATAGCAATCCAATGTCAGCACTCCCCCTCAGCTACTGACACCAACATGCCTCTCAGACAAATACAAAAGTGGAAGCTGCTCAAATCAATTTATAGGCCATAACAGGTGCTGAAAGGGTGGGGTTATCCTGCAAGGAACATACACACAACATTTTTTCCCCCAGCACACTGCTATAGCCAGCAACAGATCTGCCATTTCTACTGTAGATAAAAATGCAAAAGTCTTTGTTGCACACATTTGCAAATGTATGTTTAAGCCATCCTGCCACGCCAAGGCGCTTTTGCATATAGGATGGTCCTACTCTAAACAATGAGAGTCCCTATATTTGGGCCATACATATGTGTTTTTAAATTGAGAGCTAACTTACCAAAGAGGTACCCCAGAAGCCTCCAAATAGCAATCCAATGTCAGCACTCTCCCTCAGCTACTGACACCAACATGCCTCTCAGACAAATACAAAAGTGGAAGCTGCTCAAATCAATTTATAGGCCATAACAGGTGCTGAAAGGGTGGGGTTATCCTGCAAGGAACATACACACAACATTTTTTCCCCCAGCACACTGCTATAGCCAGCAACAGATCTGCCATTTCTACTGTAGATAAAAATGCAAAAGTCTTTGTTGCACACATTTGCAAATGTATGTTTAAGCCATCCTGCCACGCCAAGGCGCTTTTGCATATAGGATGGTCCTACTCTAAACAATGAGAGTCCCTATATTTGGGCCATACATATGTGTTTTTAAATTGAGAGCTAACTTACTAAAGAGGTACCCCAGAAGCCTCCAAATAGCAATCCAATGTCAGCACTCCCCCTCAGCTACTGACACCAACATGCCTCTCAGACAAATACAAAAGTGGAAGCTGCTCAAATCAATTTATAGGCCATAACAGGTGCTGAAAGGGTGGGGTTATCCTGCAAGGAACATACACACAACATTTTTCCCCCCAGCACACTGCTATAGCCAGCAACAGATCTGCCATTTCTACTGTAGATAAAAATGCAAAAGTCTTTGTTGCACACATTTGCTAATGTATGTTTAAGCCATCCTGCCACGCCAAGGCGCTTTTGCATATAGGATGGTCCTACTCTAAACAATGAGAGTCCCTATATTTGGGCCATACATATGTGTTTTTAAATTGAGAGCTAACTTACCAAAGAGGTACCCCAGAAGCCTCCAAATAGCAATCCAATGTCAGCACTCCCCCTCAGCTACTGACACCAACATGCCTCTCAGACAAATACAAAAGTGGAAGCTGCTCAAATCAATTTATAGGCCATAACAGGTGCTGAAAGGGTGGGGTTATCCTGCAAGGAACATACACACAACATTTTTTCCCCCAGCACACTGCTATAGCCAGCAACAGATCTGCCATTTCTACTGTAGATAAAAATGCAAAAGTCTTTGTTGCACACATTTGCAAATGTATGTTTAAGCCATCCTGCCACGCCAAGGCGCTTTTGCATATAGGATGGTCCTACTCTAAACAATGAGAGTCCCTATATTTGGGCCATACATATGTGTTTTTAAATTGAGAGCTAACTTACCAAAGAGGTACCCCAGAAGCCTCCAAATAGCAATCCAATGTCAGCACTCCCCCTCAGCTACTGACACCAACATGCCTCTCAGACAAATACAAAAGTGGAAGCTGCTCAAATCAATTTATAGGCCATAACAGGTGCTGAAAGGGTGGGGTTATCCTGCAAGGAACATACACACAACATTTTTTCCCCCAGCACACTGCTATAGCCAGCAACAGATCTGCCATTTCTACTGTAGATAAAAATGCAAAAGTCTTTGTTGCACACATTTGCAAATGTATGTTTAAGCCATCCTGCCACGCCAAGGCGCTTTTGCATATAGGATGGTCCTACTCTAAACAATGAGAGTCCCTATATTTGGGCCATACATATGTGTTTTTAAATTGAGAGCTAACTTACCAAAGAGGTACCCCAGAAGCCTCCAAATAGCAATCCAATGTCAGCACTCCCCCTCAGCTACTGACACCAACATGCCTCTCAGACAAATACAAAAGTGGAAGCTGCTCAAATCAATTTATAGGCCATAACAGGTGCTGAAAGGGTGGGGTTATCCTGCAAGGAACATACACACAACATTTTTTCCCCCAGCACACTGCTATAGCCAGCAACAGATCTGCCATTTCTACTGTAGATAAAAATGCAAAAGTCTTTGTTGCACACATTTGCAAATGTATGTTTAAGCCATCCTGCCACGCCAAGGCGCTTTTGCATATAGGATGGTCCTACTCTAAACAATGAGAGTCCCTATATTTGGGCCATACATATGTGTTTTTCCCCCAGTGTGCTGGGGGAAAAAAAGCTGGGTCATAAGGACTGATGGAATATATTACACACATTTAGCTATTTACTAATATGGTGTATGTTTCTCACTTATCCTCAAAAGGCAAGATAATGTAAGATATCTCCATTAGAACACATTGACAAAGCAGTGCCTTAAAATCAACAAATAGACATTTACTTTATGTACTTTACCTGGGCAGAAAAGAATATTCACATAGTTAGTCAGATATATGATTAACACAGACTATAGTTGATTGCTGAATATTTAGAAAGGCTTAATGGCTGATATCCTGACTTCCCTTACCTTCTTACCCTTGTTTAACTATAACCTTAAATAACTGACACGAGACCTGAGTGTGGCAAATTTAAATAGTTTATTTAAATATGGTGGTGGAGAAGAGTGCAGTCAGTCCAACGGCAGCGAGGCAAAACCCAACTGTCCCAGCATTAACCATTTGTACCTCAACAGGAGGACAACCAATCACACCCCGGGCACACCTATCTACCTTAGCGTGACACCACGTCCCGGACTTACAGAACCCACCCATCCTCTGGGCTAGACGGAAAGCAACCACAGGGGCGGCACCTTTACCAAGACTATAGCCGACTCACTTGATGAGGCGGGTTCAGCGTGCCCACTACCGTAATGTGTGCCCCAACCACTGACCATTGACTGTACTGAGCTTTCCAGCAACTCTCCATCCAGGATTACCATCAGCCGTGCCAGCACATTATTAACTGACTACCAACACAAGAAGCATCCAGTCCTGTATCCGTACTATCAAGTACCACCAACCAGGGAGGGTGGGTGGGTGGCTAATGTCCAGAACTGCAGAGACAGCTTAGTTCTCCACCCATTCAACTTCTAGACCCTGTGTACCCCTCCCCTATGACAACAGATGGGCGTTCTCAATAGTTAACGATTAACTCCAGAGAATAGTCCAGTTTGAAAATACAGCCTCAGCTTTTAAACTGCCTTCAGGATTATTGCAGCCCTCATTTCTTATTCAGGAGAGGCAGACATGTCACAAGGTCTAGCAGTACATCAATGAAAGTGTTTAGTTTGGTCTTCTTACAGCTAAGCTCTAACAGTCAACCATCAATATTATTTTTATAAGTGCTATGGGTAGAAAACTCACATCTGAAAATCTCAGAAGGGGCAGAGGCAGCCATTACAGCCCGGTTACAAAATGCATTTTTTTCAGTCAAAACTGTCTGGTGAATGCATTTGTTTATGTTTTGAAAAATGAAACGTCTTTACTTTCATCACCAAACAACAATTGTATGTTTAGGATGTTATAGAATTTTAAATGTGTGACATAAACCTTATTAGAAAAATATTTTACCTTGCAAACTAGTCTGGAACCTGAAGTGGCCTGTCTCCACAGTTTCAGGGGGGCTGGGGATCTGTTGGATAAACATGTAACACGGGGAAGTGCTAAAAAACATAAGAATCATCTTAATAGATATTAGATTGAAAAGCTTCACAACCTTTCCCCCGCCAAAAAAAAATATTGGGCTAAAAATTATAATACAAAACACACACACGTTAAAATACACATTACACATGAAAATCAAGATGCACTGTTATTATTAAAATTGTGCATCTACCATGGATTTATGGCAAAAATGTTTCATTGTATAATTATTGACATTAATAAAAATTAAAAAAGAAAAAAGTTTGTTATGAGAGAAGTGTATGTAGGTGTATGTTTTGCATAGCTTTTTTTTATTATGGGTTTTTAAAGCAAACATTGGTTTTACAACAGTTTAGTGTGGCAGGTTAGTTTGCGTTACTGGTGTGTGTAATTGTTAATTTTTCACAGTAACTCTGTACCCTGCCAGTATCACTTGACTTGCATGCAATGTGTCAAGCCGAAGGCCTATAGAGGACTACAGAGAGCAGGGCACTAACCGGTATTAGCACTACTGAACCAGCAGGTGTGGAGTCTAATGTACCCCTGGTATTCACCAGGGACTCCCGCAAGAAGGTTTGGACTTCGCTGCACAGGGTACGCAGGTCGCGGTCCTACTAGCCAGTTACCGGTGTAGTATAGAAGAGTCAGACGGTCCGGGTCAAGCCAATCGGGAATGCAAGGTACCAGGGAGAATCCAGAAGAATAGTCAACAAGCTGAAGTCGCGAGAACAATATGGGTCACACAGATGCAGGAACGGTCGCCAAGCCGGGTCACAACGGGAGAGCAATAACAGGAATCACAAACAGGAAACTAGGAGCAGGAGAACCAGGAACACTAGGTAGAAACCTGTTACTCTGGCACCCTAATGGCGTCAGAGCCAGGTTTAAAAAGATGCAGGAAGCAGCTGATAGGAAGCTCCAGGGGGCAGAAGCATGGAAACCGAGTAGCATCCCATTGCTAGGCAAAGGGACGGCAGCAGGGCGCATGCGCCCGACAATGAGCTGGCCGGAAGCTGCAGCGCATCTATTGCCTAGCAACAGAGCGTTGCGGCGCGGGGGGCAGGTGTCCATCCCCGACTGACAGGGGATCAGCAGGGACGAAGCGTGATACAATGGTGTTTTGAGCTTTTCGTTATAGTCTATATCATGCACATATTGCTTTCCATCTGCACGTAGGTTTAGTGGTTAGACAACCCACCTTCCAACAGTGGGGTCATGAGTTCGACTCCTCAGTTACAGCCTTATCTGTGTGGAGTTTAAATATCCTCCCCATGTTTGTGTGGGTTTCCTATGTATCCCTTATGGAAAAGTACACAAGGTTTATATACTCACATTTTATTTACATAGCTTAAACAAATTAAACTGTAATCCCTTTTATTTACACTAGCGTATTATTAGCCGTTTATAAAAGAAAAAAATAAGGTATAGGCTAACTATAAGATATTACACATCAACCACTCAGGCCCGGTGCTCCCATTAGGCAAGGTTAGGCAGTTGCCTAGGGCGCCAGGCTCTGCAGGGCGCCTCAAAATTAAAAAACAATGACTATTATAGTTTAAAACTGTGCGGCGACCGCTGAGTATACCTTAAATGGCTGCCACACAGCTTGAGATCGATCCACGGGGAGGGGTAGGGGCTATGGATCACCACCGCCGCCCTCCCCTCCAACAGCTGATGGGGCACTCTGTCTCCTCCCCTCCACTCACTGACTGTCGGACGTGACATCATCATCATGGCCCGACAGTGTCAGTGAGGGACGGGACCCGGCAGAGAGGAGCAGCGCCAAGGTAAGGAAAGACGGGGGGGGGGTGTGTTTTTTACATTGTGCCGGGGGGCGGATTTTTTTTACATTGTTCCGGGGGAGGGGGGGGGGGCGGGTTTTGTTACATTGTGCCGGAGGGGGGGGGGGGGTTTAATGTTTGACATTGATATAATTTAAAAAAAAAAAATTAGAGTGAGGATGTTAAGATGTATGTTGTGCATATTTAGTTGTGTGTGTTTTAAATTAATAATGCTTTTTCTACTCTTTAGTGTTGTTATTCAGCGCTGCTGCTATAGCTTTATTAGACATGACTTAAACATGACTTAAGCATGACTCCAAGCTTCCTTAAGTTCAAGCAAGAAGTTAAGAAAAATGCTAAGCATTTCTTCCTATCTATCCGAGGGATCCGGAGGAAAACGCCTACTCTTCTGAAGTCAGTACAATCTCTGCCCAATCTCCGCCCAATCCCCTCTCTTTCCCAACCCTTTTTTCTTAAGTGGTCGGAGAACTTCTTAAGTGCAGTTAAGAAGGATTTTCCTCTTAACTTAAAAAATTATTAACTTACGCAACAGATTTTCCTTCTTATCTCCCTTTTCTAGGCATGCACAGAAACGATTTTCGTAAGAACCGCAAGAAATGGCCAATAAGATCAGTAATGAATCAGGCCCAATATATTTACATATTTTTTTCTTTACATTATTTGGGCAGGGAAATCTTCGTCACCTGAAAAAAATACAAAAAAATCAAATCAAAATACTATGACATTTTGAATAAATATATCTTAGTTTTTCTGTAGATTTTTCAGATTTTTCTAGCTCAACAGAGTTCAGAGGTGCTACATTAAAAGAAATTCTCTGCAAGCTTTATCTTATTCTGAACACAGTACTAGCAAGAGGACTGCATTTTGGAGCCACATGCAGATATAATTTGTGGGGGTGGGATTGCTTGGCAACAATGAGTTATTAGGCCCATGATATCAGATACCTATAATAGACACATTTTGTAAAGAATGGCCTATACTTTTATGATATAAAACAAAATAATTACTATAATAACTAATATACTGATTATTCAATCAAGGTACTTACATTCTTCTGCAGGGCCTTGGGATGTCCCCGTTTCCTCCGGCTCCTCTACTTCAGGCTCTTCCATTATGATAAGCAGGGCCTTAACCAGGGCTGTGCGACAGGGGTGACCGCCCAGGGAGCAATGCTGAAGGGGGACGCAATTTAGGAATATTTTAGGCTAATTTGGTTAAAATTGAGGGCTAGGGGGGCGGCATTTGTCTTTCTCGCCCAGGGCGCTAACATTCAAAGTTACGGCTCTGATGATAAGTGGGCCCTCCCATAATGGTGCCAACGACTCAGCATCTTGGGGTTGGGAAAGGATGTAGTGAGGTAGGGAAAAGGTTAATTCAGTAAATGGGGAAAGGCATTGGTCGGAGGTTGAAGAAAGGGTTGCCGCCTCCTGGGACTCCTCCACAGACTCATCCTTGGCCTTCTCCCTGGTCTCCTTTAGACAGTGGCAAAGGAGGCATTCTATATGACACATTTGCTTTTTAATAACTTATCTCTAACGATGAGTGGGCTCGGATTTTATAAATCAGAGCACCCCCGAACAGTGCGGATCAGAGCACTGTTCGGGTATTCGCGCCGATTCTCAAACTGAAAACAAGGCTTTTGGTCATTACTTCCGCCGTCGGATCTTGCGATACTCGGATTATTTAAATTCCCAGCTTGCCGCCGCCATCTTCACTCGGGCATTGATCAGGGAAGCGGGAGGGTCTGTTTTAGTGGTGTCCTCTGTCCTGGTCATTCCTGTAGTTCTGTCCTGGTGGTTAGTGCAGTGGTGCTTTGTCCTGTGCTCTGTCCTGCTGAGTCCAGTGGTGCTTTGGCCTGTGCTCTGTCCTGCTGAGTTCAGTGGTGCTGTGTCCTGTGCTCTGTCCTGCTGAGTCCATTGGTACTGCTATATATCAACGTTCACTGTTCCTGCAGTCTAAAAAAAAATTGGTACTGCAATCTAACTACGTTCACTGTTCCTGCAGTCAAAAAAAATTGGTACTGCAATATATAACTACGTTCACTGTTCCTGCAGTATAAAAGAATTAGTACTGCAATATAAAACTACGTTCACTGTTCCTGCAGTATAAAGGAATTAGTACTGCAATATATAACGACGTTTACTGTTCCTGCAGTATAAAAGAATTAGTACTGCAATATATAACTACGTTCACTGTTCCTGCAGTATAAAGGAATTTGTACTGCAATATATAACTAAGTTCACTGTTCCTGCAGTATAAAGGAATTTGTACTGCAATATATAACTACGTTGACTGTTCCTGCAGTATAAAGGAATTTGTACTGCAATATATAACTACGTTCACTGTTCCTGCAGTATAAAGGAATTTGTACTGCAATATATAACTACGTTCACTGTTCCTGCAGTATAAAGGTATTAGTACTGCAATATATAACTACGTTCACTGTTCCTGCAGTATAAAATAATTAGTACTGCAATATATAACTACGTTCACTGTTCCTGCAGTATAAAAGAATTAGTACTGCAATATATAACTACGTTCACTGTTCCTGCAGTATAAAGGAATTAGTACTGCAATATATAACTACGTTCACTGTTCCTGCAGTATAAAAAAAATATAATATAATATTTATATAATATATATAATATTAATATTAATAAAAAAATATAATGGAGTACAAAAATCTGGAGGATAAAGTAGGGAAAGATCAAGAACCACTTCCTCCTAATGCTGAAGCTGCTGCCACTAGTCATGACATAGACGATGAAATGCCATCAACGTCGCCTGCCAAGCCCGATGCCCAATCTCCTAGTAGAGGGCATGTAAAATCCAAAAAGCCAAAGTTCACTAAAATTAGCAAAAAAAGAAAATTAAAATCATCTGAGGAGAAACGTAAACTTGCCAATATGCCATTTACGACATGGAGTGGCAAGGAACGCCTTAGGCCCTGGCCCTGGCCGTGTTCATGACTAGTGGTTCAGCTTCACCTAAGGATCTAAGCCTTCCTCCTCCCCCCCCTCTAAAAAATTTAAGAGAGTTAAGCTGTAATCAACAACACAGCAAACAACTCTTCCTTCTAAAGAGATGGCATCACAAATCCCCAAGGCGAGTCCAAGGGTGTTGGTGGTTGCGAAGCCTGACCTTCACATCACTGTACGGGAAGAGGTAGCTCCTTCCACCATTTGCAGCACGCCCTCTGCATATGCTGGAAGGATCACCCACAGTGCAGTTACAGATTTGGCTAATGAAGGTGTGAATGTTGTACACCGGGAGGAGGATATTGATGTAGCTGGCGCTGAGGAGGAACTTGACGAGGATGGATGCTGATGTAGTTATCTTAAATGAGGCACCAGGGGGGGAAACAGTTGTTGTCCATGGGATGGAAATGCACATCGTCATGGCTGGCCAGAAGACCAAGAAATCCACCTCTTCGGTCTGGAATTATTTCTATCCCAATCCGGACAACAAATGTATTGCCATATGTACCTTATGTAAAGCTCAAATAAGCAGGGGTAAGGATCTTGGCCACCTAGGGACATCCTCCCTTATACGTCACCTGAAGAACCTTCATAATTCAGTGTTTAGTTCAGGAACTGTGGCTAGGACCGTCAGCAGTCCAGGGACACCTAATACCCTTGGTCCTGTTGTATCCATACCAGCAACACCTTCTCGTCAATTTCCTCCTCGATCTCGATTGGAGATAGTCCTGCAGGCCATGTCAACGGCATGACTAAGTCCTCTTCAATCCGGGTTTCTTCCGGAGGATCCTGCAGCGCTACGCCTACTACTGCCGCTGCTGCTGTTGCTGCTGGTAGTCGGTCATCTTCCCAGAGGGAAAGTCGTAAGACCGCTACGTCTTTCACTAAACAATTGCCCATACAACAGTCATTTGCCATGAGCACGAAGTACGACAGTAGTCATCCTATGGCAAAGCGGATAACTGCGGCCTTAACAGCTATGTTGATGTTAGACGTGCATCCGGTTTCCGCCATCAGTGGAGTGGCATTTAGACGGTTGATGGAGGTATTGTGTCCCCGGTACCAAATCCCGTCGAGATTCCACTTCACTAGGGAGGCGATACCCGGGATGTACAGAGAAGTACGAAAAAGTGGTCTCAGTGCTCTGAAAAATGCGGTTGTACCCACTGTCCACTTAACCACTGACATGTGGACAAGTGGTTCAGGGCAAACTAAGGACTATATGACTGTAACAGCCCACTGGGTAGATGCATCGCCTTCCGCAGCAACAACAGCAGCAGCATCAGTAGCAGCATCTCCAAAACGCCTGCTCGTTCCAAGGCAGGCAACGTTGTGTATCACCGGTTTTAGTAAGAGGCACAACGCTGACAACCTCTTAGAGAAACTGAGGGAAATCATCTTGCAGTGGCTTACCCCACTTACACTCTCCTGGGGATTTGTTGTTTCGGACAACGCCAGTAACATTGTGCGGGCATTACATATGGGCAATTTCCAGCACGTGCCATGTTTTGCCCACACAATAAATTTGGTGGTGCAGCATTACCTGAAGAGTGACAGGGGTGTGCAGGATATGCTTGCGGTGGCCCGCAAAATTGCTGGACTCTTTCGGCATTCTGCCACTGCCTACCGCAGACTCAAGCAACATCAGAAAGGCCTGAACCTGCCCTGCCATCACCTCAAACAAGAGGTTGTGACGCGCTGGAACTCCACCCTCTATATGCTGCAGAGGATGGAGGAGCAGCAAAAGGCCATTCAAGCCTACACAGCCACCTACGACATAGGCAAAGGAGTGGGAATGCGCCTGAGTCAAGCTCAGTGGAGACTGATTTCCGTGTTGTGCAAGGTTCTCCAGCCGTTTGAACTTGCCACACGAGAAGTCAGTTCCGACACTGCCAGCTTGAGTCAGGTGATTCCCCTGATCAGGCTGTTGCAGAAGCAGCTGGAGAAAGTGAGTGAGGAGCTGGTAAACCATTGCGATTCCACAAAGCATGTAGCTCTTGTGGATCAAGTCCTTCATACGCTTTGCCAGGATCCGAGGGTGGTCACTCTTTTAAAGTCAGAGGAATACATTCTGGCCACCGCGCTCGATCCTCGGTTTAAAGCGTATGTTATGTCTCTGTTTCTGGCGGACACAAGTCTACAGCGGTGCAAAGACCTGCTGGTCAGGAGATTGTCCTCTGAAGAGGACCGTGATATGCCAACAGCTCCTCCTTCATTTTCTTCCACACCTGTGGCTTCGAGGAAACAGCTGAGATTTCATAAATGACCTGCTGGCGGGGATGCAGAGAACATCTGGTCCGGACTGAAGGACCTGCCAACCATTGCTGACATGTCTACTGTTGCTGCATTGGATGCTGTCACCATTGAAAAAATGGTGGAGGATTACTTTGCTGACACCATCCAAATAGACATGTCAGACAGTCCATATTGTTACTGGCAGGAAAAAAAGGCAGTTTGGTAGCCCCTGTACAAACTGGCTCTATTTTACCTGAGTTATCCCCCCTCCAGTGTGTAAAAGAGTTTTTAGTGCAGCGGGGAACCTGGTCAGTGAGCGGCTAAGGAGGTTGCTTCCGCAAAATGTTGAGAAGATGATGTTCATAAAAATTAATTATCAATTCTTCAAGCAAGACCAGCAATGGCCTCCAGAGACTACAGAGGGACCTGTGATTGTGGAGTCCAGCGGGGACGAATTGATAATGTGTGAGGATCAGGACACTGAAGGGGGTGAGGAATCAGAGGATGAGGATGAGGACGACATCTTGCCTCAGTAGAGCCAGTTTACTTTGCACAGGGAGAGATGAATTGCTTTTTTTGTGTTGGGGCCCAAACAAACCAATCATTTCAGCCACAGTGGTTGGGTAGGCCCTGTCGCTGAAATGATTGGTTTGTTAAAATGTGCATGTCCTTTTTCTGCAACATAAGAGTGGGTGGGAGGGCCCAAGGACAATTCCATCTTGCAACTCTTTATTTTCTTTGCCAGCTCATTTTGTGGGGGTCCAAACGAACCAATCATTTCAGCCACAGTTTTGTAGGCCCTGTCGCTGAAATGATTGGTTTGTTAATGTGCGCATGTCTTATTTCACCAACATTCACCAACATTCAACCAAGGACAATTCCATCTTGCACCTCTTTTTTTGGCATTATGTGCTCTTTGGGGCCTAGTTTTTTAATTTGCCATCCTGTCTGCCACTGCAGTGCCACTCCTAGATGGGCCACGTGTTTGTGCCGCCCACTTGTGTCGCTTAGCTTAGACATCCAGCTACCTCGGTGCAACCTTTTGGCCTACAAACAATATTGTGAGGTTAGAGGTGTTCAGAATAGACTGGAAATTAGTGGAAATGAATGTTATTGAGGTTAATAATAGTCTAGGAGTGAAAAAAAACCCAAAAATATGGATTTTAGCACTTTTTATGCTTTTTTAAAAAAAAAATCAGAACCCAAAACCAAAAATCAGAATCAAGACCTTGAGTGGGGTGTTTTGGCAAAACCAATCCGAATTGCCCAAATAAATACACCTCTACACCACTTGTATATTGACTTGACCTTTGAGGTTTGTGTAAACTTCTGTATCCTAAAGTGATTGCTACTTTTTTTAAACACATTAGCATACGGATACTGAAACATCACAAATACATAGCAGGCCTTGTCCAATGAAGAATATTTCAAGCCACATTACTTTCTCTTCTACAATGGGATAGATAAAACTATAAGAAATGCGTTCCAAATTTTTTTTTGAGAACTTACGTCTTGCACTTTCTCCCCTATGTTCTGCAAGGAGCTGGGGCTGCCACTGTTTGCCAGTGAATGAGACTTTTCAACTTTTGCCTCACTGATTGGCTCTAAGGCTATGTGTGGGCATAGGCTGATTTCCTCTCAACTGTCCTTAATGGAGCACCTGTCATTCAATCACAATAGGGAGCTGTAACCAGGCATTTAGGGGTGTCACAATGCCTCTGCTGACACTACATAAAGCTGGAGAGGCAAGCATTGTGTCTTGTCATTTTGGGATTCAAGCTATTGGGCTTGTTCTGTGTCTCGGATTTCCATTATCAAGTAAAAATACGACTTCTAAAGAAGAAACGATTGGCACAAGCCAACCCTCCTCCACAGCAAAATGTAGGTAGCCAAACTATAACCAACATGAGGTGTAAGTGCTAGTTGAGCTGGTGGTGGATAGGTTGCATAATGCAAACTGGCAGCTATCCTCCATAGCTAAGCAATTACTTTGGGATGACATCATGGTGGAGGACAATGCCGTTGCTCCAATTATGAGGTATGTAACTGAGGTCAAGAAAATGGTAAGAGCAAGCAGTTGAGAGTGATTAAAAAGAGGAGGCTACCAGGCAGGTGTTATGCAGCCAACATTTTATACATTGCACCACAGGAAAACCCGCAGCACATGACTGAAGGTGACTTGGGATAATGCTGCCATGATGCCCACTATTATGAGGAAAGAACCAGATGCACAGAAGTGCATTATCGCCAAGTGTGTTGTCAGTGGCGGTATTGCTGTCATGATGTTGCGCAAAGGCTCTAGGTCACTCTGTACAATGCACAGGATGTCCATTATGACACAAGGTCTAAGCCGATAGCGATGGACCACTTCAATATTTGACATACCAAAAAGGCTGACATGTGGCTTGAAAATACAATCCCTAGGCCAGAAATTGTGTACCAATTGCTCTATCATGACACTGGTACCGGATGGGATTACTTGCTAGTATCAGCGCAAATGAACTAGGAGGCGCGGAGAATAATGCGCCCCTGGTATTTATCAGGTACCACCGCAAGGAGGGTTGGGCTTTGCTGCAAGGGACATGCTGGTCGCAGTTCTTAAATCAATTACTAGCGAAGTAGTCATAGGTGAGCAGAGAATGGTTAGACAATCCACTTTCAATAGCCAGCCGGAATGTGAGGTACAGAATGCAGGTCCAGTGTAGAGTCTGGGAAGCCAAGGGGCAAAACCAGACGAGCTGATATGAGACCAAACAAGATCCAAAGAATAGTCAGGAGCCAAACAGAATTGATAACCAGGAACATTGAAGCAGTACAAGTGGAAACAAGGATGAGGCAAAAGAAACGCTGGAGCAGAGGTGGAGACCTGATACTCTGGCACCCTAATGGTGCCAGAGTCCATTATAAATAGAGGCCAGTCTGGCCTGATGGTCAGTGATAACACTGATCATCGGCATCTGCACTGAAAGCATCCCATTGCCTAGCAATGGGAGACACACTTACTGCGCATGCACCTGCAGGCACTGAGCCGGCCGGGAGGGTTGCGTCCCATTGCTAGGCAATGGGTACGGCCTACCGGAAGTCACAGGCGGCCATCTCTGGGCGATGGGGAATATGTGCGGATGTCGCCTGACAGTACACCCTCCCCCTCTCCCTACCCAGAGGGAGCCAAATGGGTGCTCCTTCTGACACTTGGCCAAGAGTCGGGAGCATGAAGATGCTCCTTGTCAACCTAAGATCTCTTCCAATGCACCAAGAACTGGATTTTGCCTTGGAGGCTGTGAGACTTCAGTGTCCGCTCCACCCCATATTCCCAAGTATCTGTATTACAAGCACCATGCCCTGACACCCAGGGCCTTTTGTGTCCTGTAGTGCACCAATGTAAAATGTAAATAAAAGACACCCCTCGTTACAACCACATTTTATTAAAAAAATCATTCTTACTTACCAACTCTGTTCTTTTTTTTTCTTTTTGATCCAGTCTTAAAAACCTTTAATAAACTTGTAATCCAAAGGAAGTGATGTAAAAAAAAAGAAACCCAAATTTTTTTCCAACTGCTGTAAAGAAAAGAAGTCCAAAAAATGTTCCAATGGATGTAAGAAAAAGCGCAAAAAATATTCCAAGGGATGTAAAAAAAAGAAGCCCTAAAAAAATCTTCCAAGGGATGAAGTAAAAAATCTTCCATCTGGCATGTCCCCAAATTAATCCAGCTGGGACACATCTGGCAAAACAAAAAAAAATCTTCAGGAGACGACTTCTTTCATTTTGCAATCCGCCACAGTATGAAATTCTAATAGCCAGCATGTCAATTTGTAACCTGGGGCTGCATCTCTGACAGAGTGGTGAACCCACCAGCTTATAAATGGACCTTGCATCTTTCAATATTTCATTCTCCGCCATGTGTTCCTCCATAGAGGAACAAAGTTTATTCTGTTTATTGGTTTGCTATTATGCCAAGTAGTATCCTGAGGATTATTTTGGGTTTTACAAGAAGGAAGAAAATATTTTTTTACACCTACCAGTGGAAGATATATATTTTTTAAAGGACAACTACAGGACCTTGGAATGTTATGGTTTTTATTATGGACTCAAGACATAAGGATTAAAATCCTGGATCCATTACAGATGAAGATAACAGATGTTAAGTATATTTGAGGTTTTATTATTTTTAATAACATTATGTGGTTTAAATGAGGTGTGTGATTTATTTGCATTTTAGTTTAGGGATTTATTTTATTTTTAATAAAATAATGTGGTAATAAAGACAAGTGTGTATTTTATTTAAATTTTACTTTGTGGTACTACATGGCTAAGTGGACCCTGGGTGTCAGGGCATGCTGGCACTTGTGGTTCTCCAAGTGCTAGCATGCCCTGGCTACCATGGGTTTGCTGGTGCTTTTAGTTCTACAAGCACCAGCATGCCCAGACTGTTAAAGCAGCTCGAGCATGCTGGGTCCACAAAATAAAATAGTGTTTTATACATTTTCTTAGTTTTCACAGTGTATTACCCCACAGAGCCCTAGTGCTTTTAGCACAGGGCTGCTTTCCCCCCCTAGGTGGAGGGGGTACGTACATTTTTTGTGGACCTCACTCTCTAGGAAATCCAGCCCCGTGGTGAACAGCCTGGGGCTGGCTGGCAACATTGTAGGGAGAACCCCTGCAGTGGGTACACCTGCTATGGTGGCACCAGCTACAGCTGGTTAAACCTATGGCTACTTGGAGTTGAATCAGGGGTACTCTATGCTGTTTATTTCACCAATTTTCCCACGGAGAATCCTAGGCTGGCAGCACTATGGTATATAATTAACTCTTTATTACCTCACATCCACTGCCCAGGGGTGTGGAAAGACCTCTTGTGCTTTTAGCACTAGGCTGGAAGCACACGGTTTAATATCTTTAGGAGGAGTGACCCCATGCTTTTTTCCTTTTGAAATCTTTCTTTAAACACAGGAAAGACTCCAACTGAACTTAGACTAGCCCCATAACTGGTGCAAGAGATAAGGCAGAAAACAAGTTACTTTGCTAGCCATAGAGCTGGAAACGGCCATGGCTGTGCGCGCTCGAGTTTAGTATGCCCCTACAGTAAATTGAACACAGCAAAATGCCCCTTCCCCGTCCATGACACTCCCCAAACAGGGACACTATAGTAAGTATCCTTTGGGTGCACTGCTGCACATAACAGGCCTGCATTAATGGCTGTATTTGCCGGTTCTGAGCATGTGCAGAATGATTTTGCATTTGATATGCTCAAACTTGGCTGATACGTGCCTTGATAAATAAGGTTCAGTAAGTATAAGTTACATTGCAGATCAGCAAAATGCAGCTGATATGCTAACAAAAGGACTTGCTTCACAAGAATTGATCACGTCATGAAAAATGTGGCCTGAAATGTTATGACAATTGATGTTTTGTTTTTTAGCTGACATTATTTGGTGTATTAACTCCATGTTTTCAGTTGCTGGAGAACTACGTGAATGTTTATTAAGTTAATGAATGTGCTTTTTTTGTAGTTGGAGACATCGCTAGACAAGGGGGAATGTTGAAGAGGAGCACTACACTCCATCTCTGATGGTCTAGAGACTGGAAGTGCGGCACCCTTGGGCTCCGGTCCGTGCATCGCTACATTAATACTGCCCATAAGCACCCTCTATACCCTGTGGTTCCTGGCTCTCTGCATGATATCTGCACTGTGTAAGCAGCATGGAAGCTGCATGTGTGTCTGAGACTGTGCCAATAGTATTGGATGCTGCATGGACGTGAAGCTTATCAGTGCAACAAGTGCCCCTGCATGTATAAATAAACTGATTTACATGGCTGTGTAGTACATAGAGACTACATGACACTGCTCTATATTAGAGATGTTCAGTGGATCTGGATTTTATGGAAAAAATTGCTAAAATAACATAATTTGGCTTTTTTTTCCCTTATATTATTATTGCCCTCAATAACACTAATTTCCAGTCATTCCCAGTCAATTTTGACAACCTTACAGGTCACAATATTATTTTCATACAGTTTCGGACAAAGACTGCAGCGAGCTGGCTGGCTCCTAAGTGACAGAGCAATGACACAAACACACAGCAGTTTATATCACATCTAGGAAACACTGCCACACAACAGTGGCAGAAAAAAAGTGGTGCAAGATGGAATTGTCCTTGGGCCCACCCACCCACTCATATGCTAAAAAAGTTTAACAAACTCATACAGAAACAGGATGGGCAGCAGGTACAGTTTAACCAGAGAAGCACTTCACCAACAAGGAGTGCCTGCCACTTTTATGGCTGAAGTGCTTGGTTTGTTTGGACCCCCACAAAACAAGCTAACAATGCTCTTAAGGCAGCTAAGCTAACAGTGCTGTCACACAGCAGATTATATCAAATCTAGTAATCATTACCAGTGCCACACACAGCAGAGTCAGGAAAGAAAAGTGGCGCAAGATGGAATTGTTCTTCGGACCGCCCACCCTTTTGTTGGATCAATATAATATGATTGATGGAGAGCAGAGTAGACAAAGTTATAAGTCCACAATATAATGACATCAACAGTATTATTAGGACTATATACAAAAAATGAGTACATACACTTGCGCTTCCGTTCATGCCCATAGATGATCATAATTTACAGGCTCTGTCTCCTATAGGTCTCAACGCAGACTTTGAAATCAAATGGTTTCTATGATTGGTTGTGCATGATTGACTATGGGGTGTTGGCCCCCATTTTTGAGTCCTATGTGGATAGGGGTTATGTATATATTATATGTAAGTTGTGATTTAGATGTCTGATCTGTTCTAAGATTAATATTGATCGTATTATATGTTTTTATTTTTTCCTTCACGGGATCCACGAATTTGTCCTAGGATTGGGCATGTTCATGAACAATAAAGTTGTTTGGGTATATTCACGAACAATAAAGTTGTTGAACATCAGACCTCGTTCTGACTCGAGGACTGTCTCCTCCGAAAGAAGATTGAATGGAGGAGGGACTAGGGGTGGATCCCTGAAACAAGAGTGATTATTTAAATTGCGGATGTATGGTTTTAACTTTATGCCTTGAGAAAGACCCGCGACGGACAGGGTTGAAACGCGTTGGAGGTTTTTCCCGGATACCGAGTGACCAGTGTGACACGTACTTGTGTTTTGGATCCCAAGCTGCAGCAATACCATCTTTAAGTGGAATCCTTCACAGGCTGTATACACAGCGCCATCCGGTACGGGACTTTTATATTATTATGTGGATGCGTTTGCACATGTGTGCTATCCAGTTTTATTATTGTTTTTATTTGTGCCATTGATATTAAATGTATATTTTGGGGTAATGCACGGAGTTGTCTTCATATGCTTCTTTTTACATATTCCATGCCCTATCGCTCTTCTGGAGATATTTCCGTATTTGTTCGTATGAGGAGGAGGAGGTTGGATTTGAAAAGCGCATATTACTCTATGGAGATGTAAGCATACACCCGAGAGGGTTTTTGAGGAGAAGATATCACAAGTGTGGTGCTGTGAAGAAAAACGACATATTTTAGGACTTTTACACATACTATCATTCTGGTGGTGGACTTGAAGTATTATATCATATGTTTACATAATACGCTATGTGGTCTTGTATGTTTTTTGTGTTTTTCCATACATGTACACATTTCATATGATGATATCATTGAGTCCTAAGCGGGAAATACCATCTGGTTATGAATAGAACACTTGGTTTATGATCATCTATGGGAATGAACGGAAGCGCAAGTGTATGTACTCATTTTTTGTATATATCTATGTGATTTTGAATTAGTTGTGGAAATTCTAGAGTATACACGTGGCTGCATGCTGGAGTGGAGCGCCTGATAGAACTGATTATCTATTCTATACATAGTATTATTAGGACATTAATTGAAATGTAGACAGTATTTATTAGGTTGACAATTCAAATGTAGACAATATTATGCCTAACTCTATCCCTGTCCCTATTCCTAGACCTGTCCCTATCCCTAGAATTGTCCCTAGACCTGTCCCTATCCCTGTCCTTAACCATATCCCTAGCCCTATAATAATACTGTCCACATTTGAATAGTTTACCTAATCATCCTGTCCACCATGGAAATTGGCAACCTAATGAAACTGTTGAAACCTGAAATGTCAAAGTTAGAATTGGCCTTGGGAAATATGTTGAAAAACCTTTACAAAATCACACAGAAACAGGAGGGGTAGCAGGTACATTTTAACAAACCAATAAACTCTATGACTATTGTTTTTCGCTGTTCCTCCATCCTCTGAAGTACATAAAGGGTGGAATTCAACCTTGTTACCACATCTTGCTTCAGTTGGTGGCAGGGCAAATTGTATTCTTCTTGTAGCTGCTGCAATCTAATCGACAAAGCAATGGCACAAACACACAGCAGTTCATAGCACATCTAGGAAGCATTGCCACACCCACTTTTATGTTGGATTGTAAAAAGGACATGTACACGTTAACAAACCAAGCACTTCAGCGTCAAGCAGTGCCAGTTTTGTGGATGAAGTGCTTGGTTTGTGTGGGCCCCCACAAAAAAGCTAACAATGGGCTTTTATGGGCTGAAAAACATTTTTTTGTTTCTCTTTTTCCTTAACAGAGAGCTAAGCTAACAGCGCTGTTAATTAACTTTACAGTGACAAGTCCTGCACAAGTGATAAGAACAAGGTCATTGTCATGCCTGGGCATAAGATAAAAAAATCCACCTCTTATGTGTGGAATTAATTTTACCCAAATCCTGACAACAGTTGTCTAGCCATTTGTAGCAATTGTAAAGCCACAGTCAGTAGAGGTAGGGACATTAACCATCTAGGGACCTCCTCCATGTTATGCCATTTAAAGTGAGTTCATGGCAAGCTCTTGGGAATATCAGAAACTAAAAAAATAACAACAAGCAGTCCAGCAACAGCTAGCTCCCTTCTCTCAGCTAGATCCCAGCACCTGCAATATACACCACCAACACGTTCATAATCAATATCAGAGTTAGTCCTGCATCCAAGTTGATAAAGCTAGATGACTCCTCCCCTACCCAGGATTCCTCAGAAGAATCCTTGAGCATTAGACTTGCTGCTGCTGTTCCTGCTGCTGGGGTGGATGTTCAGCCCAGAAGCAGACCAAGAAGAAGACTACTTGTAGTTTAAAACAACAATTGACTGTTAAATAATATTTTACAAGAGGAAGCAAGTATGACAGCTGCCACCCAGCTGCACAACGGATCACAGGCGCACGGTGAATATGCTAGTGTTACATCTGTGTACAATATTCACCATTATGCAGCAGGCTTTAGACAGTTAATTAAGATCCTGTGTCCCTGCTACCAAATTGTATCTTGACACCATTTTACTAGTTAAGCCAGGGTTTCCCAAACCCAGTCCTCAGGGCTCCCTAACAGTGCAGGTTTTTCTCCTTCCTGGAGCACAGGTGTATTCATTACTGACTGACACATTGCAACAGATCCACAGGTGGTCCTAATTATGTCACATGTGATCCGGAAAACCTGCACTGTTGGGGAACCCCGAAGACTGGGTTTGGGAAACCCTGAGTTAAGCAATTCCACACATGCACCAGGAGGTTACAAAATGCCATTCTACCCACTATACAATTAATCACTGATATGTGGACAAGCGGAAATGGGCAAAGGAAAGATTATATGACTGTGACAGCCCACTGGGATGTTGAATCACCTTCAGTAGCAGGAACAGCAGCAGCATCTAGCAATCAACAATAGGGGGTAAATGTATCAAGGTGCGTTGTTGAAAAATCAGCGATTTTCTTGGGAGAGTTGAAACTCGCAGATGTATGAAGCTGAGATTTCATACAAAATTGCCAGAGTTGTGCTTCTGTCAAACTCGCTCTTTGCAAAATCGATAGAGATCAAACTCCCAACTGTTTGCCACTACAGCTATACAAGTCTCAAATTTATGAAGCTGCGATTAAGTAAACTCGGGAGAATTTGCTTTCAAACATGCCAGATACAACACACTGCTTGCTAGCAGCGTGTTGTATAAACACATCACTGTTACACTGTCTGTCATATAGCTGCCGGAGTTGCGGCAGCTGTCAAAACTGTTAAGAATAGAAAAAAGTTAAAAAATAAAAAAGTGTGGGGTCCCCCCTCTATTCAGTCTTAAGCCTAGTGCTGCCAGACTACTGCTGGTTCCGTGAAAATCCGGGGAAAATTTTGAGTGGGGTCCCCCGTATTTTCATGGAACCAGCACTAGGCAAACCAGCCTGGGTTGGAGGCACTATAGCAGGGGGACACGAGACAGGGGCTCCCCTGCCATAATGACTACCCAACCCCAGGCTGTTCAGTGCTGGGCTGGATTCCCTAGGGAGTGGGGTCCGCTGAAAAAAACGAGCGGGCCCCTCCCTAGGGACACCCAGCCCAATGATGATAGCACTAGGGCTCTTCCAACACCCCTGGGCGGTGAGTGTAGGGTAATAACGGCGAAATAAGTAAGATAAAAACCAACATGCCATTTTGTTTTGTGGAACTACAAGTCCCAGCCAGCCAGGTTGCCCTAAATAGTGTGGGCATGCTGCTACTTGTATAACTACAAGCACCAGCATACCCACGGCAGCCACGGCATGTTGGCACTTGTGGTTCTCCAAGTGCCAACAACTCAGGAGAGTTTGCTTAATCGCAGCTTCATACCTTTGCGACTTGTATAGCTAGAGTGGCAAACAGTCTGACTTTCATCTCTATTGATTTTGGAAATAGCGATTGTGACAGAAACACAACTCTTGCGATTTTACATAAAATCTCAGCTTAATACATCAGCAAGATTCAACTCGCTGGAAAATTGCTGATTTGCAAAACCGCACCTTGATACATTTACCCCCTGGTTTGGTTTAAAAGAATTGCCCAAAAATCGTGACAGCTCTGTCGTAAAATGAATTACAAATTCAACGAGGAAGGCCTTTACCGGCATTTACATCAAGTACAGAGACTTCTGAAATGGTGGATTCCAGTGGTGATTAATTAATACTGTGTGAGGATGATGTACACACTGATGAGGGTGAGGATGATCACAGTGTAGATTGCAGGTGCTGGGATCTAGCTGAGAGAAAAGAGTTAGGAATGCTTGTTATTATTTTGGTTACAACGGCATGTTGGCAATTTATGTTTTTCTACAGTAAACTTTCCCTTTATTTGAGAGGTGTTTTTTCTTTACCAGTGTAAAAGCTTGTTTTTTGGATTTCAGTTTCCCTGGCTTAAACCCACTAGGATTTAGTGGATGGAAGTACTAGTGTCATCAATACTGGTGCCATCAGCTGGTTGTCATATCGATGGTGCTGAGCATTGGCACGGGAGACTGACAATAACACTGCTACCCCTTCTATTTCTGTGTGACTAATAACACTGTACAATGGCACTAAGCAGTGGTACTGGACACTGGAGAGTGACAAGAACACTGCTACCCCTGTTTCTGTGTGAGCAATGGCACTGAGCAATGACACTGGAGAGTGACAAGAACACTGCTACCCCTGTTTCTGTGTGAGCAATGGCACTGAGCAATGTCAATGAGTCTGGGAATTGACAAGAACAATGCTACCCCTTCTGTTTCTATGTGAGCAATGGCACTGAGTAATGGCACTGGAGACTGGAGAATGACAAGAACACAGCTATCCCTTCTGTCTCTGGGTGAGCAATGGCACTGTACAATGGTACTGGAGACTAACAAGAACACTGCTACCCCTATTTCTGTGTGAGCAATGCCACTGGAGACTGGAAAGTATCAAGAACACTGCTATCCGTTTTGTTTCTACGTGAGCAATGGCAGTGAGACATGGTACTAGTGCCTGAAGACTGACAAGAACACAGCTACCCCTTCTGTTTCTGTTTCTGTGTGAGCAATGGCACTGTACAATGGCACTAGAGAATGAAAAGAACACTGCTACCCCTTCTGTTTCTATGTGAGCAATGGCACTGGAGACTGGAGATTGACAAGAACACTGCTATCCCTTCTGTTTCTCTGTGAGCAATGGCACTGTACAATGGTACTGGAGACTGACAAGAACAATGCCACCCATCCTGTTTCTCTTTGAGCAATGGCACAGTGCAATAACAATGGAGACTGACAAGAACACTGCCACCCCTCCTACTTTTGTGTGAGCAAAGGGACAGAGCAATGTCACTGGAGCAATGTCACTGGACAAGAACGCTGCCACCACTCCTGTTTCTGTGTGAGCAATGGCATAGAGCAATGGCCCTGGATACTGACAAAAACACTTCCACCCCTACTGTTTCTGTGTGAGAAGTGGCACAGAGATGTGTCTCTGAAGACTGACAACAACACTCCCACCGCTCCTGTTTCTGCGTGACCAATGACTCTGAGCAATGACACTGGATACTGCCAAGAACGTTGCTACCCTTCCTTTATCTGTCTGAGAAATGGCGCCTGATCTCCAGGGAGGGAGATACTTATGGAATCCAAGACCCACGAGAGCCGATGACATGCCAAGGATGTTTTGCCTTGATTTCAGTTCCAAGGACACAAGAAGATACCGAGCCCGCTCGACTCGGTACACGGATTGGGGATGTTCAGGAGGGCTTAGTTCTCAGAAAATCGAGCCTGAGCATTCCTATTCTATATACATGTATCCAAAAGACAGTTTACCTCTGTTTATCAACTGCAAGATATCTATATCTATATCTATATCTATGTATGTCAGGATTTATACAGACAGCAATTCTTGTAGTTCTAGCAATCAAGCAAACAGAAATATTTGCAATTCTATGCGACCCTGCTTATAGCTAGACATTTGCTCCCCTCACTAGTCACCGGTCACTGGCTGGCGTCAGTTCCCCTGCCCACAACACAGATCCAGTTATTTATGCTTCTTTCCTAGCATTAACTGGTTGAACCATTAATTAATTAAACCCATTTACTCCACTTGTGATCCTGTGCTCTATGTGTAGAGAAGTGTGGAGACTTAACTCTGGCTGCAGCATGAGCCTGGAGACTGCCAGAGAACTTATTAGTCTCTACTTCAACGGTCTGCGGCAAGCTATCCTTTTGTAACATCCTTGTAACAACATTTGTATCCTTAGATTCGTCAACCTAGACAAAGCCAATTCTGAGTTGAGCAAATATTTGCAGGAGAGAGCATCTGCGTTTTATGCATAGCTCCTAGTCTATACTCTGCAGTGAATTAGAAAGGTTGCAATGCCAAGAACCTTCGGGTTACTCTGGTATTGATCTGTTTATTTATCTACATCCATTTTAAATGATTGCGTGGTCCGTCACCAGGATAAACTCCCTACCGATGGGGTAGTAGTGGAGGGCTTCCACAGCCTCTTTAATGATGAGGTACTCCTGTTTAACAGTCACATACTTCTTCTGCCTAGTTAGCTTGTCTGTACAGGGTTTTTTGAGAAGCTCTGTCAGTGGAGTAGCCTCAATGACAATGTTCTCTATGAACTGGCGGTAGTATCCTACCAACCCATGGAATGTCCTGAATTAGGTTTTTCTCTCTGGCTTAGGGCAGTTCTTTACGGCTTCCACATTATCGGCCTGGGGTTTGACTTTCCCCATCCACCTACAAAAAAAAGGTATTTTGCCTCTGGCATCGCCAATGCACATTTCTTGGGATTGGCCGTAAGGCCATTTGCCCTCAAAGATTCCAACATGGCCTCCACTTTGGGGAGATGTGACTCTCAATCCTGGGTAAAGATGGCTATGTGATCCAGATATGCAGTAGCATGCACTCTATGTGGATTTAAGAGCTTATCCATAGCCTTCTGAAATGTGACAGGTTCCCCATGTAGCCAAAAAGGCAATACCTTATACAGGAATAAGCTCTCAGACAATGCAGTTTTGGGCTTGGCAGAGGCTGTTAGGGGTATCTGCCAAAAACTCTTTGTAAGGTCTAAGGTAATCAGATACTCACTCCCCCTTTCTACCAGTTCATCTATTTATGGCATAGGTTAAGTGTCAAACTGGGAAACCTTATTTAACCATCTAAAGTCATTAAAAAAATATATTATTCCATTGAACTTAGGGACCAACACAATGGACTATTCCACTCTCTGGTGGACTCTTCCACAAAGCCCAGATGAACCATGGTTTTGTTGGGGTTCTTTACCTATGTTAACAGTATAACCACCTGTAATTGAATAAGTTAGTCAGTAGTTTATCAGGTATCTATAGTAACGATCGATCGGAGCACAGAATGAGACCACACAAGTGTCTGGTTTCCAAACTGAAACTACTTTACTCCAGAAATAAATCATATAATTATACATAACAGTTTTTAGGGGTATAGTAGTGTAACAACCAATTAGAAGAATTAGAGGCATAAAAGCGTGACAGTCAATTAGAAGTATTAGAGGCATAGATTCGTAACAACCAATTAGAAATCAGTAAAATATGAATACAATAAGCTAATGATACATTATGCGTATTCTGCAATTTGTAAGTTATAAACAAGTCTTTCTTATATTGTTATCTTCTCATGCATTTTCTCACCAGTCTAAATGTTACTTTTCATAAAACATTCAGATGTGCGTCCTTGACTTGTCCATATTCTCTGAGAACATTTATTGCAACATTTTTAAAACTTCAATCTTTGTCTTTTCTCATTCTGAGTAAAATATCTGCTAATTTCTTTTAAAGCTATAACATAATGATTACTTATATGATTATATCATTTTTATTTTGCAAGCTCTCACAGTCCCCAATTTTAATCATTATTTTAAAAAATTCTGCCTAACAGGAATCAGGCAAACAGACTAGGCTGATAGTACTAGAGGCTATGTCCCTACGAGGCGATGCTTGTCATCTTTCCAAGCAGAGGGTAATAACCGTTCACACACATCCATCACTGTAGTCTATTCACGACCTTCTAAGGGGGAGCTATGAGAGGAAGAGATACAGAAACAAAACAAACAAAAAAAAAAGTACAATCATTTAAACAAACATATTTCTCTTTAAACTTGACTTTCATCCCAGGTAGGAAAGTGTTGTAATCAGAGTCCCGTCTTTTCAGGATAATCTGTTATTCTTTTAAGGGTTTACAATCTTTTGTTAAATTGAAGCATTATTCCAGAAGCATTCTTTCCTCATGTCTTTTCTGCAATCTCAGTATATCTTTTCTAAAGGCACATTTCATGTATGCATTACATCCTATCAACATGGTTAATACTACAATGATAATAACTAGTGGATGCACAGGTTAAACATATTAGTCATTGAGGGGGATGACCCCGTGAATACATCCCACCAATGTTTTTCTAAATCATCCTTTAATTTGGTGGCCATACCTTTCAATTCATTTCCCTCAATGATAGTTACCATTTTTGCATGATTATTTGTGTAATTTACCTGTTTAAGGTGGTCATTTAATAATTTTGTTTTATTTATAATTTTCACTATTTCTTCTATGTCTAGGGTTAACTGAGGCAAACTTAAACTATTGTATATAAACATTTTGTCTACCTGTGACATTTTATCCTTATAGAATATTAACAACTTCCCTTGCCACTGCAAATGTGTTATGTTTATTAAACATCCTGAAAATGGGTAGGTCAGCCCGTAAGCTTGTATTATTACTTCATCATATGTAATTAAACAGACCATTTGTGGGGCAACCTCTATTAATGTTTCATACTCTTTTGGGTGTAATGTCCATACGCAAACACTGGTGTTATGCTGCAATAAACATGGTTCAAATACTGCAGTTTGTGGAGGGCACACAGGTCCCATGTCTGTATTATCACAGAGATCTAAATTATGTGTCTTATTCTTTCCATCAATGTAATGCCCCTTAAAGTCTGGTGTCCATAGATTGCCATCCTGTAGGATGATAGGCATAACTATAAACTTGCATACTTGCGTTTCTGTTTTTATGGTGTATGTTTCCAAAGTTCCTGCACAAAAACTTTTTTAAGTCTTTATATTCGGGCATTTGTTCCTGTATTTTGTCCATTAACTGTATTTGGATTTTATCCCTTGGCCTTTTTGCTGCCTTTTTTGCTTCAGCATCTGCAAAGGTGTTTCCTTTTGTCTCAAGTGTATTGTTTCTTGTATGTGCTTGCACTTTTACCACTGCCACCTTGTGTGGTAGTTGAAGCGCTCTAAACAAGTCTTTAATCAGCTTTGCATGTTGAATTTCCTTACCGTTTGATGTTTTGAAGTCTCTACTTTTCCACATGGGTCCAAAATCGTGGGCCACGCCCCATGCATACCTGGAATCTGTGTAGATGTTTGCTGTTGTTCCATCTGCATGCTTCAGGGCCTTGGCAAGCGCCACTAGTTCAGCTGCTTGCGCCGACAAACCTGATGACAATGGACCCGAGTCAATAACTTCACTGGCGGTGGTTACTGCGTATCCTGTGTATGGGATTCCATCCTCATAGTACCTGGAACCATCTACAAACAACTCAAAAGCAACATTTGTCAAGGGCACGTCAGTAACATTAGGCAAAGCTTGTGTCTCTAATTCCATTAACTCTAGACAATTGTGGGGAGACTCAGAAAAATTTTGATTATGAATATTTGCATCTTCACAATCCCTGTTATTATCATCCTTACCAAACTGTTCAGATGATGAGACATTGATGATGACACATTGCAATCCTTTCTCCCCCCTCTTGAATCGTCCGATTTAAACATCAATGGAAGTAGTGTGGCTGGATTCAACGTAGTACAGCGTTTAATAGTAACATGGGAGGCACTTAAGAGTGCCACTTCATACTTAGTAAGTCTTGCTGCAGAGAGATGTTTAGTCTTTGCTTGTTGTAAAATCTCAAGAACTGCATGTGGCACCTGTATTGTTAGTGGGTGATCAAGAACAATGTCTGTACTCTTGTCTTTTAATATAGCTGCTGCTGCTACTGCCCTTATACAAGTTGGTGTCCCTTTAATGATTGGATCTAAATTTGCTGAGTAATATGCAGTGGGTCTTTGTTTGTGTCCATGTTCTTGTGTGAGTACTCCTAATGCATGTCCTTCATACTCATGACAAAATAAGTTGAATGGCTTATCATAGTTTGGTAACCCTAAAGCTGGTGCTGTTACAATGGCTTGTTTTAGCTTCTCAGTAGCATCAATTATTTGTTCTCTAGTAGGAAAAGGTCCATTTTTTTTATACTGTCATATAACGTCTGCATGTATATAGAAGCTGATGGAATCCAATCACGACAGTAGCCAATTAGGCCCAAGAAGGCCCTGGTTTGTTTGACAGTAGACGGTACCTTGGCCTTTTGTATTAACTGAATTATTTCTTGTGTAAGATGTCTAGTGCCTTGTGAAATACAATGTCCCAGAAAAGTTACCTTAGTTTGTGCCAACTGCAACTTTGATTTGGAGACACGGCAGTCCTGTTGGGCTAAAAACTTCAGCAGAGATACAGTTTCCTCTTGACACATTTTTTGAGTAGTAGTAGCCACATGTAGATCATCTACATACTGCAAGAGCTGAGTATGGTCCGGGTGCAGCGGTCTCCATCTGTAGTATGGTTCCCATAGCTTCTGAGAATTCGGATAGACTCGTAGCCCCTCCCTGTGGAAGTCTTGTCCAACAATATTGTTTCCCCTCATGTGTGAAAGCCAGCATTTCCTGTGAATCAACTGTGATAGGTACAGAGAAAAATGCATTTGCTAAGTCTATTACAGTGAAATAGGCAGCAGTAGGTGGTATTTGGTTTAGTAACGTATGAGGGTTTGGGACAATGGGTGTATTGATAATCAGTCTTTTTTTTATTTCTCTTAGAGCGTGAATTAATCGAAAATGCGGCTCGTTATTCTCACCTGTTTCACTTTTTTTTATGGGATAAAGTGGAGTGTTAAAAGGTGACTTACACTTCTTCACTATTATCTTTTCAAGATACTCTTGTAGTTGATTTGCAATAGCTTTGTTCTGCAAAAGGCTTAAAGGGTACTGTTTGAAAGACACAGGCAGAGTATTGGGTTTGAGAGTTTAACCGGTTGTACATTCAAAAGTCCAACATCAGTTTTTCCCCTTGACCATACCCTTTCAGGTACTTCTGCCAACCACTCGGGCAAAGGGTCCTGTTTCTGTGAGTCATGCTCAGTTTCTGCAAGATACAGTTGTATAGCTGCCTCAATCTGTCCTTCAATGTTAGCTGGTAAGTTACTGGTATATCTTATCCCATCAGGTGTATATTTTATACATGCCCTCATTAGATGCAAGATATCTGCTCCCAACAGATTTACCGGGCATGTGTCTGAAGTAAAAAACTCGATTGGTACAGGTGTATAGTCTTTTTCTATTTGGATTTTAACTTTTTTGCTCTTTTTTCGTTTTACTGGTTGACCTGTTAATCCTGATGCGTCAACTTGCTCTCTAGTCATTAATGTTTCTGGAATTTGTCCCTGTTTGAATACAGTTTGGCTTGCCCCCATGTAAATCAAACATTCCAATTCTTGACCAGTAGGTAACGTAACAATTACTGTACTGCCGGGTAGCTTACCTTCGCTGTTGGTGGTCATTATGTGTGGAGGAGGCAAATTTGACATCGGGGCGCCTTTATCTCATGCATCAGGCTGAGTCTGGCGTTGTTGTTCGGCACTGCTAGATTGTTGTAAGGCCTGTTGTCCTTGTTGCCACCTCTTGTACTTACGGCAGTCCCTCTTGTAGTGTCCAGCCTGCTTACACCAGAAACATTTACCTGTCATATCCTCATTTTGGACTTTCTCCTTCTGACTCCATTTGTTCTGTTCTGGACCAGTTTTCACTTTCCATGAATGTCTTTTCTCCTGTACCACATGCACCGTTACTTGTGGAGCCTTACTTGCCTTTTTTTCCCTCTTCTCCGCTTTCTGGTCTTCCAGACCTTCCAGTACCTGTAAGAGAGCTGACAGTTCCATAGACATTGCTTCAGGCCTTAAGGAAAACAGCTGGCTTTTTACCTCATTCCTTAGTCCATTTAAAAACTTGGTTTTTAACATCCTTTGTCCTGCAGGTTGGTCCGCTGGGTAGCCATCATCATTTTGTCTGGTGGTGAGTTTATCAAGATAGACTCTTACCGGGTCATTCCTTTGTACGATATCTGGAGCAGCGGAGCCCTCAGCCTTTGTTCATGACACCACCATTGGACTCTGGCCAGGAATTGAAGTCCACTTTCATACGTTTGTCTTTGGTCAGCTGGGGGGGCATCCTTAATTGCTCTTCTATCTCCATCAACAGCTCTGTTTGTTAATGCCAGAACTTGTGTCATTAGACCTACACCAAACAGAGGGGTACATACCTTCTCGAAATCCACCCAACAGGGGTTCCATACCGTCTGCACCCTTGTCATATAGGCTGAAAATGCAGCAGGATTCTTCCTGGGATCTGGAGCCTCCTGTATGATAGTATGCATATCGGACTTATACCATGGAGCGTAGGTTTCTTGTGGATCCACCAGGTACCTCTCCCTGTTTGCATGACCTACAGCTGCAGCAGGATCAAAGTTAGGGTTAGGGGCTCTTTGCAATCTTACCGGATACATCCGTTGTGACTCTGCGGGAGACTCCGTCCCTTCCTCTGCTTCTTCATAATAGACATGCTGTAGTTGAGCATGATTCTTCCTTGTTTCTTTGGTCTTTTCTGGTCCCAATCTCACTGGACTTGTATTGTGGTCACGGAGGCGTCTGACTGCTTCAGAATAAGTCTTAGGCTTATAGCAGGTGTTATCAGTACAAGGTGGTTGGTTTGGAGAAACAAAATTTCCATAGTTAGAACAAGTCATTTCTCCTTCAGGAATACAAAGGCCACAATCAGATATTGAACATTGTCTTTCTGGAAAGTAAACATTGGTTCCAAGGTGTGATGGAGCAAAGTTATGGGTCCCCTTAGCACTTGAATCATTTTTAACCTCACTACCTTGCGGTGAGTCTGACAGGGGTGGCATAAGTGCAGTTAAATCTGGGTAATGCTTAAGTGGTGTGTGTGTGTCTGACTCAGTCAGTGCCACTGTTCCTGTGCCAGGTGTGCCTGCCTGCTGTGGTTCGAGTGGGCATTGGCATAAGGTGGTGGGAGATCCACATTATCTTCCTCCCTACGCTTTTTTTCCTCATCCTCTATCTTCAAAGACACTGTGTACCACATGTTGACAACATCAGTATGTCCCTTTTTAGCTATCCATGCCTTGTTGTTAGTTATAAACCTTCGCCATTGTTCTGGATTTAAAGTACCGTCAGGGGGAAATCCTGCCCTTTTGAATATTTTTGGGAGATCCACCTGTGATTTCTTCCCTTCCCTACAGCCTAATATGTATTTGGGAGTAAGTACCTGTTTCTTGCTAACCTGTGCCCCCATCTGAAGATAGCTAGTCTTCAGATACTTTTGGGTCGCTAAATACTGCACGCACCTTTTTAGCCCGTAATACTGTAGTTACCGGAAGGAAAGTAAACCTCTATTCAATAAGGGTTATGGCTTTGTTTAAACAATCCCAACAGCTGTTATCCCCGCTGCACAGTACTTACAAACAAAACAAATGAACATCAATGCTAGGACAACAACGCCAATAATTATGAGAACCTCGGCATTTGGAACCATTGTCTTTTTCTTAATGCATAATCCTCTGGATAACCTTTGATAATTAGATCTTTAATATTTACTGGTATCTTTCTTGCACTATAGGTACACAGAGGATATCCATTTGCTGGTATACAATTTACTGGCCAAAGCAATAGTATTTGTGACCAATCTCTTCCTACACGCTGAGTCGAAAGTTCCACATTCAAGTGACACCCTAATGTTACATAAAATTCTTCATTACTTTGTATACAACCAAACGGTCTTTTTCTGTGAACCACCGCCTCTAATTTTGGGCCCCTCTCTCCTGAATATCTTCTGAGTACCACCGAACACTTACAATGACAACAATACCCCTGCTGATTATCTGACTGTTCCCACTGTCTCAATCCGTCATAATCAACAGTGTTCATTTAATTTTTTTATTGACAACTTATTAGAATCCTGCTTTAAAAACCAGGCTAGGCAACATGCTGATTAAATCACTATTTGGACAAAAAGGACAACCTTCAGTATCTCCTTTATTATATCTTTCTTACACCTGTTCAAATGTTTGGCCCAATGTTAGTTTACAAGTTCCATGAAACCCAGTCACTACAACCAGCTGCTACTTTACACCAGTATTGTGTTCGTTGCCTTTTGTCACCCCTTGCTTTATTCTATGTGGGCTAATTATTGAAACCTTGATATCATCTCCTGTATATCCCGAACAATACCAAATCACACAAGAGGTACAACAATTACAGCCCCAATTTTCCCTCAACGGCTCACACACTTTCACATTCATAGACAATTAGACTGAAACAAATAACATTTTACAAAAAAACCAAAAAAACATGTATTTTCCCTTATGAGATATCAAGAGCTGACTTATCAATTAGGTTCATAGGAGTGCGACAAATCAATTAGACAGAAATATCCCTGGGAACCATAAGTGCTGAGTACGAAGTAAACAAAATGTAAAACACATTTAGGGCTAGATTTACTAAGCTGCGGGTTTGAAAAAGTGGGGATGTTGCCTATAGCAACCAATCAGATTCTAGCTTTCATTTATTTAGTACATTCTACAAAATGACAGCTAGAATCTGATTGGTTGCTATAGGCAACATCCCCACTTTTTCAAACCCGCCACTTAGTAAATCTAGCCCCTAGTGGTTAGTTTGTGTTTACAATACCTATTGAAAGAAAGTCAATTATCTAGTGAAATACATGATCAAAAACAATGGATGTCTGTGATCTACATATCTTAAGCTGGTCTCTTCACAAAGGGTTTGCTTAACTTAATTACCTCCTACTGGGCTAATTGTTTCATTTTTAAAAAACATTTGGTCACACATTTATCTGAGTTGAAAATCAGGTTCATTTATACATTCATGCAAAGTTTTATTTGGGCCCTGACATTCAATGTTCTATTTCAGCATATCAGATTTATGCTCTCATCCTGACATAGAGAATTAAAAATCCAAAACCAGCTACACTGCACCTTTCATGAATCAAATCCCAGAATGAATATCCCCTCCCTCCCTGGAGTGGCTTGTCAAAGTCAAATAATTGGATGAAAAAAAGTATATTGAGTAATATAGTTTTACTGTGCGATTGCAATTAGTACGCCACGTGTCATGGCACAATCGCACGATAAATAACGCACGCGTACACTCGCACTTACACATTCACTTGTATATAGTTCATTTTTATAATAGTTCAAATCCACAGTAGTTTTCAAACCCTTAGCTTAGTAAATCTAGCCCTTAGTGTTTACTTACCGCACGGATTTGTGTAGTCAGCAGTTGCAATCTGTTCCAGAGGGTCTTATTTTTCTGGCAATCGATGTGCACTCCCGGGTTTCCGGCACCAAGAAATGTTGGGGTTCTTCACCTATGGTAACAGTATAACCACCTGTAATTGAATAAGTCAGTCAGTAGTTTATCAGGTATCTATAGTAACGATCGATCGGAGCACAGAATGAGACCACACAACTGTGCGTCCTTGGCTTGTCCGTATTCTCTGAGAACATTTATTGCAACATTTTTAAAACTTTAATCTTTGTCTTTTCTCATTCTGAGTAAAATATCTGCTAATTTCTTTTAAAGCTATAACATAATGATTACTTATATGGATATATCATTTTTATTTTGCAAGCTCTCACAGTTTCAACTTCTCATTTCACTGCAGCTCGTATAGCCTTATTTATACGGTCTGGCCATTGCTTAACTACTACCCCTGGGAGTGTGATTATATCATGCTCTCTCAGAGTGGTACGCCCAGGGATAGTAGAAAAGACATCTCTGTTTTAAGTAACTATTTCTACCACTTGTTGCCTTTAAGGTAGTGTCAAGGAGGTCTACATGTGAAACACATAGTCTACTGTTTTAATAGCTAGCATCGAAGACACAGGACTTTCCCCATGTCAAGGTTTTAGAAAATTGACTTGATAAATTTGTTCTTCCTGCATTCTAACCAACTGGTGGACTCTATAGTTGACAAGGCCAACTGCCTCAATGACCTCATAAGGTCTCTGCCAGTGTGCACAGCTCTTACTTTCCTGGGTGTCACCTTTTCTGATGCTCCTGTACATCCTCTAAGTGTTGTTACACCAGAGGACCTATTTGTCTCATCCTTCTATACAATTGTGCTACAAACTGAACTACATCTTTCTCCGTTGGTTTTTGTTGCTTCCAACCTTCATTGAGGATGTCCAAAAGGCCCCTAGGTTATTGTGCATACAAGAACTCAATTGAGGCATGTGGAACATCCTGTACCGCGAACATTAGAAAAGGGAGGAGTGTATCCCAATCTTTAATTTCATATGCCACCACCCTCCAAATCTTCTGTTAGGATAAGACTCGGGAAAGAATGCTACTACCATTTTACTGGCTGGAAATATTTATGGTAGTAAAAAGTTATTGCCCATCCTGCCCAGTATGTCAGAAAATCTCTCCAAAACCTGATAACAGGTCCCCATTGATTCCTAATTGTGTCATTCAAGTCCCCTTTGAATGGATATTAATGGATCTGTTGGGTCTGCTGGAAAAATCAGCTCACGGCACCAGTATGTATTGGTGATTCTGGACTATGCTACGTGCTATCAAGAAGCCATTCCCTTATTAATATCAAGTCAAGTACCATAACCAAAGACTTACATCTTCTTTATATAAGGTTGAGGATTAAGAAAGAAATCCTAACTGACCAGGGCACTCCTTTCATGTCAAAATTGTTGAAATAATTAAGACAGTTATTTAGCATAAAAGCCTCAGTCTATCATCCGCAAATGGATGGGCTGGAGGAATGCTTTAACTGTACTTTAAAACAAATGATTAGGAGGGCAGTGGCAGAAGAAAGAAAGTAAAGTATTTTATACACTCCTCCCTTTTGTAATGTTCTCGATACAAGAAGTACCACAAGCCTCAAGGGGGTTTAATCCATTTGAGCTATTGTATGGATGGCATGACATACTTAAGGAATGTTGGGAACAGGAAAAACCCAAGGAGCCAAATGTAGTTCAGTTTGTTGCACAATTGTATAGAAGGATGAGACAAATAGATCCATTGGTAAAACAACACTCAGAGGATGCCCAGGAGCATCAGAAAAGGCATTATGACATTCGGGTAGTAGTCTGTTCTTTGAACCTAGGTGACAAAGTTTTACTTCTTGATCCCACCCAGGAAAGTAAGATCTTTGTGCACTAGCAAGGACATTATCAGGTAATAGAGGTGGTGGACCCGGTGAACTATAGAGTCTGCCAGTTATGTAGAAGGCAGGAAAAACTAATTTATAATGTCAATTTACTAAAACCTTGGTATTAGAAAAGTCCTGTGTCTACAATGTTAGCTATTAAGACAGAAGACTGTGAGCTACCCATTGAGACCTATCAAAAGCAACAGGTGGTAGAAAAGGTGACTCAAAACATAGATGTCTTTTCTCCTATAGCTGGGCAAACCACTCTAATAGAGCATGATATAATCATACCCCCTGCGGTAGAAGTTAAGTGTAACCAGCCTGTCCATCAATTCTCATAATGTGGATTATAGCAAGTACTTTTTATAGCCCTTGCTTTTGTTCACCAGCTGGACAGAGTACAACTGCATTGTCTAATTACACATGGATAAGGGGACATTGTAGAGAATTGTAAATATGTATATTGGTTATTGTATATTATTGATGTGGCAGTGAGTTTGTTATTCATTGGCCATAAAGTGAAGCCAAGGAGGTTATGGGTAGGGATCAGGTTGCAAGATACTGGAGAGGGGGAAGGCTAATTAATATCCATTGTTCTCACAAGACTACTCCAGACATTTGGTTTACAGTCTGGCAGGGGGAGCTCTGTGGAAGTATAGCTCATCTCCACTACCCTCTCCAATACCCCTAGTCTAGGACGCATCAATGTTTAACAAGGAGAGCCCCACAGGTTTGCCCAGGGATGGGAAAGCACTATGGAAATTTGACCCTATTAAAGTTATTTTTTCGTTTTCCAATAACCATTGTCTATGTGATTTGTGTGGTTTCAAAGTACAAGCAATTCATTTACCAAAAGCAAAAGAATAACAGTTCAATAAATAAGTACTGCCGATACATACACTGCGTGGTGCTGCGCTCTGCTGGATACAGCTAGACAGTCATTCTGTCCTGAAGACTGTGGTCAGAGTGACTGCAAAGCTGATTCCAGGGAGCAATATATATATACATTTGGTGTTACAGTAAATACAATACAGATGACTTTGCAAGTTTCCATAGGTTCAGGCTTCAGGAAGGTGCAGTGTAATGCAGTCCATAGGTCAGTTCAAACGACACCCTCCAAGGGTGGGGGTTAACTTTCCAAGGGTGGGGGTCAGCTTTCCAGAGTATGAATACTAATCTTCCCGCCAATACCATTCTAATCCTTTATTGCCTATCATCCATAACTAGCATACACAATGTGCGATTCTTTCACCTCATTAACCGAACGTCTGTGGATAAATAGGGGATTAGAATGATACCAGACATGACATGTTTCCTATGACCTGAAACTTAGATCTCACTAACATGCACATATAACCTTATAATATTTAACTATAAACTAAATAACAACTGTTTATAAACTACTGTGGATTTGAACTATTATAAAAATGAACTATATACAAGTGAATGTGTAAGTGCGAGTGTACGCGTGCGTTATTTATCGTGCGATTGTGCCATGACACGTGGCGTACTAATTGCAATCGCACAGTAAAACTATATTACTCAATATACTTTTTTCATCCAATTATTGGACTTTGACAAGCCACTCCAGGGAGGGAGGGGATATTCATTCTGGGATTTGATTCATGGAAGGTGCAGTGTAGCTGGTTTTGGATTTTTAATTCTCTATGTCAGGATGAGAGCATAAATCTGATATGCTGAAATAGAACATTGAATGTCAGGGCCCAAATAAAACTTTGCATGAATGTATAAATGAACCTGATTTTCAACTCAGATAAATGTGTGACCAAATGTTTTTTAAAAATGAAACAATTAGCCCAGTAGGAGGTAATTAAGTTAAGCAAACCCTTTGTGAAGAGACCAGCTTAAGATATGTAGATCACAGACATCCATTGTTTTTGATCATGTATTTCACTAAATAATTGACTTTCTTTCAATAGGTATTGTAAACACAAACTAACCACTAGGGGCTAGATTTACTAAGTGGCGGGTTTGAAAAAGTGGGGATGTTGCCTATAGCAACCAATCAGATTCTAGCTGTCATTTTTTATAAAGTACTAAATAAATGAAAGCTAGAATCTGATTGGTTGCTATAGGCAACATCCCCACTTTTTCAAACCCGCAGCTTAGTAAATCTAGCCCTAGGTGTAAATTAGAGAGCCATATGCCTAGGTGAGAATCTTGGAGAGAAAAAAAAAAAAGAAAAAAAACAAGGTTGTGCTGCCATAAGTCTGATTTAGAAATATGTAATAAATATAAAATACATATACTAATGTATCTAGAGAATCTCCCAATGACCGAGAAAGGAAACTCAAAAATAATAATAAGAGTTGATATTTATTAAACTATCCATATAAACAATATACAGGGTGATTCAAAAGTCGCAGTACACCCTTTTATTTCAAAAACTCTACAGGAATTGGGCCGATTGGCCGATTTCAAGATGGCGTCCATGTTTGGTACATACCGTAAAAGATAGACCACGTCACCCATACTTTACTGGAGTATTCAGGTTTCCCAATTTCCTGTAGAGTTTTTGAAATAAAAGGGTGTACTGCGACTTTTGAATCACCCTGTACATTAAAACATAGAACATCTGCATATATCACAGCTAGTTAAGGAATATTAGCACATATAAGCATAAAAATTATTATACCTTCAGTACTGAGGTGACTAATTAAGTGAGAACAACCGCGGCTGCCAACAATTCACAATGAAAATGGTTATACGATCAATCAGAAAAAATATATAAATCCAGTTGTTGGTAAAAGATCCAGTCCATACGTGACTACATCTCGTGATATTCAATTGAACTGGAAATACTAAAACTGAGATGAGATAAGTTTCCAAATAAGTAGACCGCATGAATTGATTCCACAGAGCGCTGTTATATATACTGCCACCACCTCGTTTGCCTGGGATCCACTGTCAATCAGGCATACAAATATACTCACACTGCTTGTTCCTGCACAGTTGGCCCTCTGGAGGGATGTAGTAAGCACCAAACGGGCTTCGTTAATAAACTTGAACCTCCTTTTCCCAGTGAATGAATCAGTCTTTACCACAATGGTGCGCAACTGCATTACCAGTTTAACTGGCAACAAGGTATTGGTAGTCCACACTCAGGGGATAAATCATTAACGGAGAATTCAATTCAGTTGGTATTAAAATAGAAAACGGATCACAGGCAGAGATTTGACAAATACCACTAGTGGAATACAGCAGTCTCAACTCCAACTACAGACACAGCTTACGCGTTGCATGCCGAGGATGGGCACTTTCTCAAAGAATCAGAGAATCTTGGAGACTCCTGTATAAAATCTGTAGGGTCTTTATGCAGGTATATAGAAATATGAACTTGAAAGGAAATGCCTTCATTTTCCACATTTTGGAAAATCCATTTGCAACTCCATACTGAGGGGTAAAAACCACACCAGGGTTGTGAATGACAGGTATGGGTGGTATCCGTGAACAGCTAAAATCACATATCTTTGAAAATGGTATGTCACATTGTCAAAAGGTCATTATGTTTGGTATCAAAAGATGGACAGAGTCATAGGGGATTTATTAATGCTAAAATTGGATCGATGTAGCGCTCTACAGAAAAAAATTATATCACATAGTAGAATTGGTTAAAGGCCACAACCCCCGATTAGCATTAAACTCTGCCCCTGTGAAGACCATCCCATTTCATTTTGCTTAAAAACCTGTGTTTTGAAAGGACAAAGGGTCAGTTTCTTGGGGAATCAATCTAATTGAAGGACTGTCCATCATTTCTGCCTACCCCCAGGCATACAGATTATGATAAGTAAGCTATGCTCTGTACTTTTATCCCTTTTGTTTTTATACTGTTTGCTATTTTTTATTTGTATGTCAAATTGTTTTTATTCTCTGTAAGCATGGTACTTTTTGTATATTAAATCTAAAATTTAAAATTTAATAGTTCTGCCCTTATTGCTTTAAACAAATTAATTGCCTGTTTAGAAGAGACAGATTGCTTGGCTGGATTAACTCTTTAGAAATCAGTGTGTGAAGGGTTAACTATTTAGCTACCAGGGCACAGAGTGTGCACAATTGAGTGACTAAGTCATAGCTTTGCTACGGGCCTTATACGTAGCTGGTGGCAGTTACTGAGAGGTGTGATGCGTGCATCTGTGTTGGGAAAAGGGACCAGCAAAATCTGTAGCCTTAGAGAGAGGTGAGTGTGAGATTTGCTTTGGAATCCTGTGTGCTCCCTTACAGTAAGATTTCAAGTCACAAGTGCACAGAGGGTGGTTTGTGACAGATAAAGGGATTTCAGGAGTGGTTTCCTGACAAAATAGAGGTGATATATTGCATGACTGTTGGAATATATGATAAGATATCTAATTAGGGAGTAGCTAGAGGGGCTTATCCCTGACACTCTACCAATGGACTACAGCTGCATCTAAGAGAAGAACTCCTTGGGTATTTAAGTCAGTACATCCAGGTGACTACAGCTCCCTAAGCTAGTAGGGTAAGGGAGAGATCAGGGGCGGATTGGCCATAGAGACTACCGGGAATTTTACCGGTAGGCTGGTGACCACAGGAGGCCAAATGATGCTTGTTTGGGGGAGTTGTTTTTTTTAAAAAAAAAAAAAAAGATTTATTCCTAGCCCCGCCCCCCTCGGATCGGGTGCCGGCGGGGGGTAGGGGTCAGTGTGGTGCTGGGTGGCTTGTGCTTCCACTGTGGCCGCGGATCTATAGATCCATCCCTCTTCCAATCCCCGTTATGCTAGATGTCCCATGTGAAAAGACAGAGAAGTTTCCTGCAGCTCCTGTAAGGTAAGTGTGAGAGAAGGGGAGAAAGGGGGGTGGGTGTGTGTGTTATACTGTGTCTGTGTGTTTGAGAGAATGGAAGCTCCTGCTATAGTGTGTGTGTGTGTGTGTGAGAGAGAGAATGGAGGCCCCTGCTATACTGTGTCTGTGAGAGAATGGAGGCCCCTGCTATACTGTGTGTGTGTGTGTGTGAGAGAGAATGGAGGCCCCTGCTATACTGTGTCTGTGTGTGTGAGAGAATGGAGGCCACTGCTATACTGTGTGTGTGTGTGTGTGTGAGAGAGAATCGAGGCCCCTGCTACACTGTGTGTGTGTGTGAGAGAGAATGGAGGCCCCTGCTACACTGTGTGTGTGAGAGAATGGAGGCCCCTGCTACACTGTGTGTGTGTGTGTGTGTGTGAGAGAATGGAGGCTCCTGCTATACTGTGTGTGTGAGAGAATGGAGGCCCCTGCTATACTGTGTGTGTGTGTGTGTGAGAGAGAATGGAGGCCACTACTATACTGTGTGTGTGTGTGTGTGTGTGTGTGTGTGTGTGTGTGTGAGAGAGAGAATGGAGGCCCCTGCTATACTGTGTCTGTGTGTGTGAGAGAATGGAGGCCCTGCTATACTGTGTGTGTGTGTGAGAGAGAATGGAGGCTCCTGCTATACTGTGTGTGTGAGAGAATGGAGGCCCCTGCTACACTGTGTGTGTGTGAGAGAGAATGGAGGCTCCTGCTATACTGTGTGTGTGTGAGAGAATGGAGGCCCCTGCTATACTGTGTGTGTGTGTGAGAGAGAATGGAGGCTCCTGCTATACTGTGTCTGTGTGTGTGTGTGTGTGTGAGAGAATGGAGGCCACTACTATACTGTGTGTGTGTGTGTGTGTGTGTGAGAGAATGGAGGCCCCTGCTATACTGTGTCTGTGTGAGAGAATGGAGGCCCCTGCTATACTGTGTCTGTGTGTGTGTGAGAGAATGGAGGCCCCTGCTATACTGTGTGTGTGTGAGAGAATGGAGGCCCCTGCTATACTGTGTGTGTGTGTGTGTGTGTGTGTGTGAGAGAATGGAGGCCCCTGCTATACTGTGTGTGTGTGTGAGAATGGAGGCCCCTGCTATACTGTGTGTGTGTGTGTGAGAATGGAGGCCCCTGCTATACTGTGTGTGTGAGAGAATGGAGGCCCCTGCTATACTGTGTGTGTGTGTGAGAGAATGGAGGCCCCTGCTATACTGTGTGTGTGAGAGAATGGAGGCCCCTGCTATACTGTGTGTGTGTGGGAGAAGGTGGGGGCTGCTATACTGTGTGTGGGAGAAGGTGGGGGCTGCTATAGTGTGTGTGTGTGTGTGTGTGTGTGTGTGTGTGTGTGTGTGTGTGAGTGAAGGGAGGGCATGCTCTACTGTGTGTGTGAGAGAATGGAGGTCCCTGCTATACTGTGTGTGTGATTGAAAGTGAGGAGCCTGCTATGCTCTGTGAGGGAATGGGGGTTCTTAATATAATGTGTGATATAAGGTAAGGGAGGAGTGCTGTCTTAATAGTGTAATGGTGGGAGGTAGGCTATTAATTTAATGGTGAAGATTAGGTGGGGGCTAATGGGTGCTATTTTATTTGTGGGGTGATGGGGAAATTTAATTTATTGGTGGGCTATTTAATTTAATAGTGGGGCCTATTAAATTAGGATGGGGTGACAGGACCTTTGATTTAATGCTGGGGTGTTATGGGGCTATTAATTGAATGTGGGGCTGAGTTTTGGGAGGTGGGCTCTTTATTAAATGTGAATAAGAATGATTTAATGCCGGGGATGGTTGTGAGAAATGGTAATATTAAACGTAAATTATATTCATTTTTGCTGGGGTTAGTTGGAGGGAAATGGGTCTATTTATTAAATGTGTATGCTATTAGTTTAATGTAAGGGCAGGTTGGATGGAAATAGATCTATTTATCAAATGTGAGTACTATTATTTTAATGTTGGGACTGAAGGGAGGCCTAATTATTAAATGTGGGTGCTATTGACTTAATGCTGGGGCTGGTTGGCATTTTCTAAATTTCATGTACGCATTATTTTTTCCATATAGGGCCTCCAGCATTCCAGGATCCAGACAAGCAGCAACTGAGCTAAAGACACCAGCAGCCACAAAGAGTGAAAGTGACAAGAACAGATTGGAGAGAGCAGGACTGTCTGCCAACTGTCCTGAATCTGGTGGGGCAGTCAAGAATTTCGGCGAGTCTCTTGCTTAGTCAGGATTTGGTCCAACTTCAAGGACAATTGGGAGGTAAGTCCCGCTTGCCATGTACTGCTCGTGACGGCAGAGCTGCGTGCATCTAACAGTAGTGCACACAGTTTTGCCTGTGTATTTGTTTAAAATGATAACCCTCCCCTCTGTCTTAAGAGTCCCGGGCCCCTCAGAGCCTTATTCCAGCTCTGGTGATACTTTAGTGGTTGTTGCATTGATTCCATTGCCTGCCTTCTACCTTGCACAATTCTCAGATCACTTTGTTGAACATATGGCCAGCCCAAATTACACTGACAATATCATTAATCCTGCCTCCTTTGCACCTACTATATCACCAGCAAACCCTTGGAATAGCTCTCCCCTTCACTTATGCCATTGTCTGCCAACCCTCCCTGCACTGTTATTAATTCAAACCACCTCCAATCACAGGGCACATTTAAGGCTAATATACAATTGTTACAAAAGAGGTGTTTTCTAGCAGATGCTTGAAGCATTTCACCTTTGTGGTGATCGCAGTGGATAGCCATTAGTTCTAAGGATTATTTTGTAATGCATTTTTTGAAACAGACAGTACACATTTATATATAATATACAGAGAGAGATTTGACTGGTAGTTTGCATCTCATGACGTCAGGGGAAGATGCAACAGTGCATGAGGTGCTCATATGCTGCTCTACCAGACTGATCAGATGCAATTGTGCCAACATGTTTTGTAATAGTTGGATTTATTAAACAAATAAAGATTTGTTTCTGTGAAGGGAATATTGTAAGGATGTGTTAGTAGGCAACTAAACAAGTTGGAGCACAGAGGCATAAACCAGTCGCAGATAATGCAAAAGTGTAATGTAATTTTATAACACAGGACTGGCTGCATTTGCCCTGCATTGCTTTAGAGATGACCCACTGTGTATTAAGTCATCACATTTAGGTTTTCCTAAGTGTCACTACAACCAAATTCCAGTAGCTCAAAATCCTGCCCACTTTTGTGTTGGCCCCACCTACCATTGTTTTGGTCCCGCCCACATGAGGCCACTTCAATAATTTTTTCCAAGGCCACTTTAAGTTCACAATCCGCCCCTGGGAGAGATGATGTGGTAAACCTGCCTGGCATTTATGTACTGTGTGTACATAATAATCTAGTGATTGTTTTTATTACAATAAATGTATTGCTTTACTTTCTAACTGCATTTGCCTGAATTACTAATAAGAACCTTAGAAGGTACTGGGTAGTTTTCCCTGTGGCTGGCCAGCCAGAGTGAAGTGGGTAGAATTGGGCCAGAAAACCCGGTATCTTCACATTTTTGGTGGGAAGCAGTGGGGTCACTCAATCCCAGGTCCTCTCTGGATAGAGCTGCAGGGAAACTGTATTGTGATACATTCCAGCGCTATGTAAAGCTGTTAGCACTAGAAACCAGTGACCGCACTATCCTGATCTTACTCCTAAAGGCTTTAAGGTAGAAAGTGTCACGAAAGCGTTCTGAACTTTAGGCAAGGGAAGATGCTGCCTAAGTGCCAATTTGATAAGGGGAGGCGCACCAGCCAGTGGAGAACCGAAGATGGAACTGGGGCAGCACGGTGGCTCAGTGGTTAGCACTTCTGTCTCACAGCGCTGGGGTCATGAGAACAATTCCCGACTATGGCCTTATCTGTGTGGAGTTTGGATGTTCTCCCCGTGTTTGTGTGGGTTTCCTCCGGGTGCTCCATTTTCCTCCCACACTCCAAAAACATACTGGTAGCTTAATTGGCTGCTATCAAAATTGACCCTTGTCTCTCTCTGTCTGTCTGTGTGTGTGTGTTAGGGAATTTAGACTGTAAGCTCCAAATGGGGGAGGGACTGATGTGAATGAGTTCTCTGTACAGCACTACGAAATCAGTGGCGCTATATAAATAAATGGTGATGATGATGATGATGATGTCTCAAGGAGGGGAGATCACAGTGAGGTGATCGCTGGAAGTAAAATGGGTGTGAGCTCTGGGAAGAAGAGAGCAGACCACTAATTCCACAGTGTTGTACAGAGAACTCAATCACAACAGTCCCTGTCCCATTGGAGCTTACAATCTAAATTCCCAAACATACACACACATAGACAAACACACACACACACACGGGTCAATTTGATAGCAGCCATATATATATATAGTACTTCACTGTATCCTAGCATTACTGTGTGGCCTACCATTCTTGTCACATTCTGCTACTGCAGACATTGTCCCATATGTTCTGCCAATAGGTAATGCTAATATACTAAATAAACTATAATAACAACCAGTAGCCACTACTCTTCACTTTCTGACACCCAATTGACCCTGTCCAGCCATCTACAAATAATTTTCTTAGCACAGAGTTGCAACCACCCTCCTATCCTTATGCTATCACTTCTAAAATGGCATATGAGAACAAGGGGGAGGGGGCTATATATAGAAGAAATCGATCCAAAACTTACAAGATCTGTAATTTTACCGGAAATTATGTAATACTTCGTCTTGAGAGTCGAATTTGACTTGATTCAACTCGGATTCCCCAAAATTTGGATCTGTCGGATTTCTCTGAATAAAAACTGCACATCTATATATGAAACTCATCCTTGCAAAGCCAGTATTGCAGTGGACAAGAATAAACAAAATTTTTTTAATTTATTAAGGATGGGGTCTAGAAGTGATTGTAGACAGGACCTTGAAGTTACATTTTTTCTTTTGTCAGCCATAGTCCAAAGCACAATCTTACAAATGCTCTCTTACCTTAGAAGGAATCATATATAAATATTGAAACAAATATCAAGAAGATAAAAATTTTGGAAGAATGTACCACATTCGACTTTCCATTATACCAATTCCCTTAAGTTGTTGATAACCATTGGAACTGCAAAATATCATGCTGCTTGCTGTCTGTTTACATTAAAGAGACACAAGCCAAATGCAGTTTATATTTGCCTAACCCTCATCATTTCATGTATTTAGGTACTAAAGTCAAACAATTATATTCTATTTCATTGTTTTAAAAATATATTTCCAGATGCTGTAAAAAAATGTTTTTCTCTTTGGAATGTTTTTTCATTTATTAATGGATTCCACAATTTTCACACATTCTCTTGCTTTACTGGGAATGAAAAAACTGATTTGTTGGCAATCTGTTTTATCTCTTCTGCAATGTTCTGCACTGCTTATTCATCCTGTGACTTACCTCCTTCCTTGTATTTAGCTACCCCTTTTGATATTTCCAACTACAAGGCATACAGTAGTCCTCATTTACTACATTGTTAGGATACAATGACTACAATTTATAATAACAATATAAATGTATGTACAGTTAATAAACGTTTAACTGTGGAGCATGATGTATAATGATTTATATAAGAAATATTTAAATACAGCATTGATAATAGCTGAGGATAAGAAATTAAAGTTTCTTACCATGCACTTTCGCAATGCCTATATCTGTTGATATGAGGTGCATTAAGCCACCTGAAAATGTAAATAGATAGAATATTGTTCTTTATGAAAATAAGCTGGTCTATAAATACCAGCTTTTAGTGCCAACAACAACACCAAGTGGTGGATCACACAGAAAAATTTTGTATGTTCTATCTTCCACATTGGTCCTTTAAGATCTGTCTTATTGCACATAAATTGTTGCAATAATGCTGTTTTTGAAAACCTGAAACTCTGAGGATCACTGTCACAGCTGCTAGTTCTGGACCCATTTAATTGCTAGCAATTGGTACTAAATTACCTAGGGTGCAGCGTGTAAATGAATATCTGGGGGTAAATGTATCATGCTCTGGTTTGTACAAGTTGCCGGAAATCGGTGAGTTGACAGCTAAAATTTAAAGTGGCGCTGCCTTGTAAAGGCAAGTTTCCCTTTACAAGGCAGCGGCGCTTTAAATTTTAGCTGTCAACTCGCCGATTTCCGACGACTTGTACAAACCGGAGTATGATACATTTACCCCCTGGTCTTGTCTCAAAACACCCACAGGTCTCGACCCACAGTTTGTTCCATTACACAGCAACCGACACAGAATGAGCCAGGTAACAAGTGGAGATCTAAATTTGTAGTCAGGGAGAAGCCAGGGTTTAGGTTGGGCAGCACAGGATACAAATCTAAGGTTAAGGTTACAAGCGTACAGGCATGGTCAGGACGTAAGCCAAAGGTCAAGGTTACAAGCATACATGGATGGTCAGGATACAAGCCAATGGGTAACCAAAACAGCACAATAAACAGGAAAAGCATAAAATGAAAAACAGGAAAAAGGCTCTAATAGAAGACAACAACTACAAGTGAGAAGACCTGGACTGTGGCTGGCTAAACAAGCAATGTCTCTGCTAGTGGCATGTTATAATCCCATACTTGCCAAGATTTAAGAAGAAAATTGTGGAGAGATTCTGGTCAGGGGGCGTGGTTGGAGGGTGGGAGGGGGCAGAGCGGGGCGAATTGCATCATTTTGGCACCGCCCCAGTGACAAAAACATCATTTTGTCGCAGGGCGGGGCCAAAATGACGCAATTCACCGCTAATCGTGTCATTTTGATGAGTGAGTTCCATATGTGGGTTACTTGCCCGCTCTCCTGGGAGTCTGGGACACCCACCTGAATTTCGGGAGTCTCCCTTACATTCCGGGAGAGTTGGCAAGTATGTATAATCCCCATAGTTTCAGGGCCCTGATCCTAGACACATTCAGGACAGAGGTACTAAATACTGCAACTTCACTGATGCCATGCGCTTCTACTATAAAGGAAAAAAAGTCCATGGCACATAACTCAGACATCCCATCCTACAGCATTCCAGTGATACCTAAGACTCAGGCAACTAGCCCTACATTACAAATATGCTACATACCACTGAAGCCATAAAACAGAGTTTTTTCTTCTTCTTTCTGAACTAATGGGACATCAGTAGTTGAATAAATCTGTGTAGGCCTCTCCATAAGATGGAGCCACTCTTTAAGAGATGAAGCCCCAACATTTATATTAAACAACTTGTCTAAGTATAGTCAGGGATAATACAAAATATTTAAAATAATTAGAAAGAAAACATAGTAAAACATTGTAGTGACCAACACCGATGGATATGTTGGAGCACACATTTGCACAGCACCACTTGCTATGCAAACACTTTTTGTGGCAGCCGTGGATGCACAATCTGAAAAAAGAGGAGTTTGCGCTCAACTTTCACTGAATTGCAAGAGCTGCAATAGAACTAGGGATCCCTCCCTAGATATGCAAATTGAACCAAAATATCTCTGCGCTCATTGGCTTGAATATGTGCTAGACTATGTGCTAAACTATATATAATGTCAAGTTAAATATAATGGAAGCCCCTGCGCACAAAGCCAAATGCAGCCTCTTTATCCTTTTAGCACAAATCCCCTTTTTGTGCTCAAGGTAATAATCAATGCAAAATTCAAAAGGAACAAGATGGCGCTATTGGTATACTCTAAAACACAAGTGCATAAAAGTCTCATATGAACAATTCAATTAGAAGTCAATCTTGATGGTGGTTTCCACTTTACTTTCAATCCTCTTGATTCTCATATCAGTCCATTGAACATAAAACGAAAAAACATCCAGAAATAGGGTCTTAGAATAACTTTGGTAAAAGCTTTAAAAAGTTACACTCTTTATGGTTCCCCTATTCACCGGTGAAATATACCAATTAACATGCAACACCCCGTGATGAATACTGGATGTCTGAATAAAATGTACACTTACGCTAAAAACGGATAAACAAGTCCAGTGGGTAACTTTTTTCCTTTTATTTGAAGTTTTTGTATACTCTGTACCAATATAGAGAAAGAAAGAGAATTCCTCATGTGTAAAAACGTTGGTACATTTATTTCAACAACGGGCACACATCCCGATGAAACAATAAAAACATATATTGTAAAATACACGACTCTCTTGTGAAGGTGGACTCTTACCCCCACTCAGAGATAAACGGCACGTAAGGAGATGTTTATGTCCGGGTCCGGATCACCGGCTCGATCACTCACAGATCCCGCTGTTCCTGGGTGGAGGGGAGTTGCCTTTCACGTTCTGCTTACGTCACCTCCTCCTTGCCAACACATTTCGAATACCAAATCTTTATCAAGGCATAGTAGGCAGACATTTCCACTATCTTAAATAGTGTTCTCTTAATTGATTATCCATACAATCACCGCTTCTCACATAGCGGCTTAGTCATATAATAATGTGAGAATACCAATAGTCTTATAAACAGCTCTTATGTACATCAATAATAAAACAAAAATATAACAAATATTAAAACATTTGAATAATTTCAGCTGTGAATATAAATTTGTGTCTTAACGCTCCAAATTCCTTTTCATATCTCTCTTTAAGAATTATGCTCAAAATACAATGTGGTCTATCAACAAACATCTAAAACTACCATTTGGCTCTGAATTTTGTCCGTTGAAGTCTACATGTTCTTTACCTTTTAATTAACCCTTTCCTTCCTTATTCTTCTAAGAACCATTTGACTTCAAAGTCTTTGTTCAGACCTTTCGGGGCTAAAGTGCCCATGGAGTAAATCATCTTCATTTCACACCTGGCCAGGTCTGCTTTAGAATCTTTTTTTCTCCAATCACCAGTAATTTTTTTAATTCCACAAAAAAATTTGATAGCACTCACATTACATCCACATTACAACTTGTAATACTAAGAACTGTGTGTACTTAGTGGAATGCACCTGTGGGATCCAGTATATAGGGAGAATGGGGAGAAAGCTAAAAGAAAGATGGGGAGAGCATGTTAGGAATATCAGAAAGGGATATGAGCAACACTCCCTGTCTGCTCATTTTAAAGAAGTACATGGATGTAATGTGAGTGCTATCAAATTTTTTTGTGGAATTAAAAAAATTACTGGTGATTGGAGAAAAAAAGATTCTAAAGCAGACCTGGCCAGGTGTTAAAATGAAGATGATTTACTCCATGGGCACTTTAGCCCCGAAAGGTCTGAACAAAGACTTTGAAGTCAAATGGTTCTTAGAATAATAAATAAGGAAAGGGTTAATTAAAAGGTAAAGAACATGTAGACTTCAACGGACAAAATTCAGAGCCAAATGGTAGTTTTAGATGTTTGTTGATAGACCACATTGTATTTTGAGCATAATTCTTAAAGAGAGATATGAAAAGGAATTTGGAGCGTTAAGACACAAATTTATATTCACAGCTGAAATTATTTAAATGTTTTAATATTTGTTATATTTTTGTTTTATTATTGATGTCACATTATTATATGACTAAGCCGCTATGTGAGAAGCGGTGATTGTATGGATAATCAATTAAGAGAACACTATTTAAGATTGTGGAAATGTCTGCCTACTATGCCTTGATAAACATTTGTTATTCAAAACGCGTTGGCAAGGAGGAGGTGACGTAAGCAGAACGTGAAAGGCAACTCCCCTCCACCCAGGAACAGCGAGATCTATGAGTGATCGAGCCGGTGATCCGGACCCGGACATAAACATCTCCTTACCTGCCCGTTTATCTCTGAGTGGGGGTAAGAGTCCACCTTCACAAGAGAGTCGTGTATTTTACAATATATGTTTTTATTGTTTCATCGGGATGTGTGCCCGTTGTTGAAATAAATGTACCAACGTTTTTACACATGAGGAATTCTCTTTCTTTCTCTATATTGGTACGGTGTATACAAAAACTTCAACTAAAAGGAAAAAAGTTACCCACTGGACTTGTTTATCCGTTTTTAGTGTAAGTGTACATTTTATTCAGACATCCAGTATTCATCACGGGGTATTGCATGTTATATGGTCTATTTCACCGGTGAATAGGGGAACCATAAAGAGTGCAACTTTTTAAAGCTTTTACCAAAGTTATTCTAAGACCCTATTTCTGTATATATCATGTAAACCTAACCTAATGATTGATGACCTAAACAAAGGTAGGTATGTTGGATATAGACAGTTGTGATCTCTTGATGCTTTGCTAGAATTTGTATAACTAGGATTAAAAGAGTGAAACGATTTATTGTAGCTTAAAACATACACTTAAATATGTACATAAATACAAAAGTATACCTCGAGGTGTCAATAAAGTAAAAACTATTAAACAAAATCCTATAAATACATGATTGATAAATGACAATAACAAATAGTCAAACATGTAATATGATCAGCCAACCAGTCCTTATCTTGGTGATCATGAGAATGAGTAGATATGGTAGGTGAAATAAACCTACTAAGGTCAATTGGCATAAATAATATTCGCCAGTGGTCCTTGTGAGTGGTAGACAGAGATAGACAGCAGAATGTGAAACCAAATTAAAAAAATTAAATGAAAGAAATGTCCAGTGCGTGTTATGACTGACCGTAGTAGACCTCAGATGTAAAAAACGTGGATCCAAGAAATCGTGAGGCTTCATTGAATAGATGTAACGCGCTGAGATGTTGAAATGATATTTGCGGTTAGTAGTGAACAGCGGGTGATCACGCGGCTGGCGCTTGGAAACTGTTCCTGCATTCCAACCGTGGAGCGCACACGCATTCTGGTAGTTGGATCACTTCCAGTCTAGATTGTAACGAATAGGATAGGAATGGGGTGAATTCCAACGCGTTTCGTCCAAAGACTTTTTCAAGGGATTAAGGATGTCATGCATTAATGTCTATTTATAGAGCTTGAAATTTCATACTATTATCTGGTTGGCTGATTTGGGACTTACTAATTAAACTTGTTAATATTTATGTTATAGATAGCAAAATATATTAAACAGTCATTGTTATTCAGGTCAGGATAGAATTATATCATAATGACGATATTTCACACTGTGAAAATCCACAGTGGTAAATGCAAATCTTGGTCCCAGGCCTAAAGAATGACTCAATTGTAAGATGGGATTTGAAGGCTCTGTGCCGTGAACGGAGGATTCAAGATCAATATCGTGATGGGTCAATTTGGTCAAAGGGGTGGAATAGAGTGTCGTGTTGTTGCTTTTCTTAGGGGATGAGGGTTCTTGATTGGTTTGTACAGGTGTCATGGGGAGAATATTATTGACTATTGGGGTTCTACATGTATAGTGAAGTCTTGCTGCCAACCGACTTCAAATGATTGTATCGCTAATTTTTCGTATTCCGAACTGTGTTCACTAGATGCCGAGTGTGAGGTGTCACAGGTGTTACTGGTGTCTTCATTATCATCAGCTACCGTCATAGATGCATGGCAAGTATGGTACTTCATATGGGCATATATATTTATTTTAGTTTACAACATTTATATGCAATAATAAATCTGCCCATTTCATTAAGATTTCATATCTTATATCATTACAATAATTATAACTGTACACCTGGTATTAGGTATGGGTATACATATTAATTTATAACATTTACATGCAACAATAGGTACATTGTGCACATAATGGCTGAGCCAGTTATAGTCATCCAGAACACCAAACTCCAGCAAAAGATATTTTGAATGCACAATCTGCAACTATGGCACTCCAGTACAATAAGGGATTTAAATCATAGAAAGACAAAACAATCAGTGTGTAATGGTCTGGTTTTGCAAACCCTTAAAGAACTTTAAGAGCAATAATTCATATATATAAAAACAGAGAGAGGAATCTGAGGAATGCATAATTTAGTAAAGTTCTGTTCAACTCATTAATGCAGAATACATCATTGTCACCATTTTTTTTTACAGGTCATTTTATTAGGTTTTTTTCAAAACAAACAGTGAATTTGACACATACCAAGAGAAAGTATAAACATAATGTATACATACGGAATTCCAAAATGTTTACTCTCAATAATACACTATCACCATTTATTTATATAGCGCCACTGATTCCACAGCACTGTACAGAGAACTCATTAACATCAGTCCCTGCCCCATTGGAGCCTACAGTCTGAATTCCCTAACATAAACACACAGACAGAGATAGACACACTAGGGTCCTTTTTTTTTTTTTGTTGATAGCAGCCAATTAACCTACCAGCATATTTTTGGAGTGTGGGAGGAAACCGGAGCACCCGGAGAAAACCCACACAAACACGGAGAGAACATACAAACTCCACTCAGATAAGACCATGGTCGGGAATTAAACTAATGACCCCAGAACTGTGAGGCAGAAGTGCTAACCACTTAGCCACCGCACTGCTCGCATATTCAGTAACTTCATGTTAGTGGTGGACTGGGTTAGATCAACATGGGGCAATTAAAAAGCACACCTAATGGCTGCATAAAACCTTGGTTGTTTTCAACTAAACTACTGCTCTGTTTAGCTTCATTTATGGCTTTAATTGTGAGAGTAATAGAACATAAGAACTGTCTTTATTTCTTGCCAATTATGTACATTACTTAGAGTGCACCTAGAAATCTCTAGCTATAATGAGAACTAAAGACCAGAACTGAAGTCCAGTTGAAGAGTGGAAATGGTCATGCGCAAGGGCATTGTAGGAAATGTCCCTAAAAATACACCCTTTCTATCTTTTTACCTCATTACATCATCTTGCTTTGCAAAATGAATTCTCATTTCTATGCTGTTATGCAAAACAAGGTCTTTCTACTTCATACCTCAGTAAGAACACCTTCATTCCATTCAACCCCTTTCATCTGTCTATGCAAACAGCTGCTGGAAAGCTAGGGGCATTTTAACTAGAGATGGGCAGGCTCGGTTCCCCGAGATACGAATCCTATCGAATTTAGCCTATCCGAGTACCGATCCGAGCACGCTCGGTACTCTCCCGCCCGTTTAGATTCGAAATCGAGGCAAAACGTCATCGTGATGTATTCATTTTTCTGAGCTCGGTTCTCGCGATATTTGAAAAGCATAAATACCAGCCTCCACAGCAATCCATCGCCATTTGACAGAGGGAGAGAGCAGGGTTAGGTCACACTGGCTATTCAATACCATTGTAATCTTAATACCAGTTGTTTCAGCAGTAAGAGGAGAAGAGAGGAGGATTTTTGTTCAGTTTCTGGCACTCCAAGTGCTTTTGGGGTGTCCCCCATTCTTTTGCATAAATTTTTCAGGCTGTCAAAAAAGTCCTATTTGGCAGCAGTGTCCAAAAAATATATATTCAGCACTCCCAAGTGCTTTTGGGATGCCCCCGATTCTTTTGCATACATTTTTCTGGCTGTCCAAAAAGTCCTATTTGGCAGCAGTGTCAAAAAAATATATTTAGCAATCCCAAGTGCTTTTGGTGTCCCCCATTCTTTTGCATACATTTTTCAGGCTGTCAAAAAAGTCCAATTTGGCAGCAGTGTCAAAATAATATATTTAGCACTCCCAAGTGCTTTTGGGGTGTCCCCCATTCTTTTGCATACATTTTTCTGGCTGTCCAAAAAGTCCTATTTGGCAGCAGTGTCAAAAAAATATATTTAGCACTCCCAAGTGCTTTTGGGATGCCCCCCATTCTTTTGCATAAATTTTTCTGGCTGTCCAAAGACCTATTTGGCAGCAGTGTCCAAAAAATATATTTAGCACTCCCAAGTGCTTTTGGGGTGTCCCCCATTCTTTTGCATACATTTTTCTGGCTGTCAAAAGTCCTGTTTGTCAGCAGTCTAAAAAAAATAATATTTAGCACTGCCAAGTGCTTTTGGGGTGTCCCCCATTCTTTTGCATTAATATTTCTGGCTGTCAAAAGTCATATTTGTCAGCAGTATCTAAAAATTTTTTATAGCACTACAAGTGCTTTTGGCTCAGAATGGATTCAAAGCAGTCCACATATGAGCATAATGAGCAACCAGGTTCTGTCACCAGTCCTGATGGTAGTGTACCCAGTACATCATCTGGGAAAGGCGATGTCAAACTACACAGTCTTTTGGAATCAGTCAAAAAAACACACACCAAATTTTTTTTTACCGTGTTGAAGCGAAAAAGAAGTGTAAGTGAAGAAAAGTTAAGTGCCGATAAAAAAAAAAATTGCCAACATGCCATTCTACACACGCGGTGGCAAAGAGAGAATGAGGCCTTCACCTTTCTCTATTAATGGCAGATCAAAAAATGTTACCGAGCCTACAAGTGGTGCACAACTACTGTTACGCGTCAAAGTCGAGCTGCAAGATAACAGTAAGGCATTAGAGGATAATGCTTGCTCTTAATCACAAATGACAGCAATCCCTGTGGAGAGTCCATCCACCAGTGGGATGTCTAATCGTGAGCATTCTTTTAGTGTACCCATAAAGAGGAACCCTTTCAGCAGTTCTGCTGATGTGTGCCTGAACAGCCCGAGTGTAGCCGGTGATACACAAATTGAGGATGCCACTATGGAAATAGAAGTGGATGAGGGGGAGATTTGTGTAGGCGATGAGGGCGCTAATGAGGATGTCGATAAGGATGAGGTTGTTTGTGTAAGTCCTGCACCAGTGGCAGCAGTTCTGGCACGTGACAAGAAAAAGGCCATTGTCATGCCAGGCCATAAAACAAAAAAATCCACTTCTTATGTGTGGAATTATTTCTACCCCAATCCAGACAACAACTGTATAGCCATTAGTAGTGTATGTCAAGCCACAGTCAGTCGAGGGAGGAACCTTAACCATCTTGGAACCTCGTCTATGTTACGCCATTTGACAAGAGTTCATGGCAAAGTATTGGGGAAAGCTGAAAGTTCTTCCAAAAAAATTACAAGCACTCCATCATCAGCTAGGACCCTCCACTCACCGACATCCCGACGGCTACAAAATACACCCACCACACCATCCTCATCAATATCTTTAGTAGCGCTCGGAGTTAGCCCTGCATCCCACTTATTAAGGCTGGATGACTCCTGCACTATTATTGATTCCTCTGAAGAAAGCGTTAGTCCCACTGCTGCTGCTGTTGCTGCTGCTGGGGGTGAATCTTCAGCCCAGAGGAAGGGCAAGAAAAAGAGCAGTCCTACATTTCAACAATTAACTGTGAAACAATCATTTGCTGGGGGAAGCATATATGACAGCAGTCACCCAGTCGCCAAGCGAATCACAAACGCCATGGCTGCCATGTATCAGACACCGTCCCTGCGCCTCTTCATTAGGCAGGGATGGGCGTCTTCTTCCGGCTGAGCGCCCCGTTGCCAAGCAACGGGGACGCTTCTTCCGGCGGCGTGGTGCGCATGCGCGCCCGTCGCAATAGCAACGGGATGCGCTGCTGGGCTTCCTGTCGGCGGTCAGCGCGTCTGACCGCCGATCCACTGCCCACCAATGAGGGCTGTCCACTTCCTTTAAATAACCTGCTCTGACACCACTAGGGTGCCAGAGCAACTAGTAATCTAGCCTCCAGCGTTCCAGCCTCATATATATATCTACTCATATTGCCTGTCTACTCCTGTTACCGACCCGGCTTCCTCTGACTTCGCTTTTGGATCTCCTTTTTGTCCTGCACTGTATTTTCCGGTTTGACCTCGGCCTGTTGACTCCTCTTCGCCTCCTGATTCGGTACCTTATCTGCCCGCTTGGTTCCTGACTCTGCTTGTACGACCACGGATATCTTCGCCATCTCGCAAGTAGCTACCTGGGAGGGCCGCGACCTGCACGTCGTTCGCCGCAAAGTCCAAACCTACTTGCGGGGGTCCCTGGTGAATACCGGCGGCGTGTTAGACTCCGTGCCTCCTTGTGTAGTTGTGCCAATACTTGCAGGTGCTGATACCTCCTTCGTGACACCATGTTAGTGTTAGATCTGCGTCCAATATCCACAATAAACGCAACTGGTTTTTCACAGTTAATTGAGTTTTGTGTCCGCGTTACAGAATTCCATCGTGACACCATTTTTCCCGTAAAGCTATTCGACAACTCTACTAAAAAGTGTGTACAAATTTAGAGATTGCGCTGAAAAATGCCATTCTGCCCACTGTCCACTTAACCACAGATATGTGGACAAGTGGAAGTGGGCAAACCAAAGACTATATGACTGTGACAGCCCACTGGGTTGGTCATTCACCTTCACCAGCAGGAACAGCAGCAGCATGTACACCACTACGTAACATCTGTCACAGGCAGGCCACTCTTTGTATCACCGGCTTCACTAACAGGCATACAGCTGACAATTTGTTACGCAAACTAAGAGATGTGATTGATACCTGGCTTATACCACTTGGACTCTCCCCAGGATATGTCATTTTTGATAACGCCAACAATATAGTGCGAGCATTACAGCTGGGTGATTTTCAGCACATTCCCTGTTTTGCTGACACCATCAACTTGGTGCTGCAGAGCTTTCTAAGAAATTACCGTGAGGTGCAGAAGATACTTTCGGTGGCCCGTAAGATTTCAGGCCATTTCAGGCATTCTGCCACAGCATGTAGGAGATTACAGCAGCTCCAAGAGCAGTTTAACTTGCCCTGCCACCAACTTAAGCAAGAGGTGGTAACTAGGTGGAATTCCACCCTGTACATGCTGCAGAGGATGGAGGAACAGCGCAAAGCCATCCAAGCATATTGCACATGCCATGACATTGGGAAAGGAGGGGGCATTTATTTCACTCTTGCACAGTTGGGAATCCTTACAGTGCTGTGCAAGGTGCTGAAACCATTTGAAGTTGTGACGTGTGAAGGGAGTGAGTGCAGATTCTGCTAGTTTGAGCCAAGTCATTCCTTTAATTAGACTTTTGGAAAAGCAGCTTGAGAAACTGAAGGAGGAGATGAAAGCAAGCAATTCCGCAAAGTATGCTGGCCTTGTCGATCAAGTACTTAATTCGCTTCACAATGATCCTCGAGTTATTAAGATCTTGAACTCGGATCAGTACGTTATGGCCACAATGCTTGATCCAAGGTTTAAGACCTACATTGAGTCTTTGCTTCAAAATGAATGAGATGTGAACTTTTCAAGGAGCTATTGCTCAGCAAGTTGTCCACTGAACTGGGCCTTGGCTTGACGATGTGTCCTCCTTCAGTTTCTCAAGCAGATGCTGCTCGTAAAAAATAGAATTTTCAAAAAAGAAGCAGGGAAGATGCAGAGGAAAGACCAGAACAGTTTAACATCTGGGCTGGTTTGAAGGATTTTTCAAAAAAATGTGTGACCTTGCCCATAACTCCATCCAATATGAGTATTAACATGCAAAGGATGGTGGAGGATTATTTTCAAGAGGTAATTGATATGGAAATGTCAGACAGTCCCTTTCCTTACTGGGAAGAAAAGCAGGCAATTTGGAAACCCATGTACAAACTTGCTTTGCAATACTTAAGCTGCCCACCCTCCAGTGTGTACTCTGAGCGAGTGTTCAGCACATCAGTGATCGCCATCAGGGCCGGATTAAGGGAATGGAGGCCCCAGGGCTAAGGGGGCCTCCATTCCCCCGTGAGGGCCCCCTCCATGATCCGAGCTGCCCGCGCCCCCCCATGATCCGAGCTGCCAGCGCCTCCCCCCGCACTTACCTCCTTCTCCGGCGCGCTGTACGCTCTTTGCTGAGGAGATCTCGTGAGAGTGAGACTCACGAGATCTTCTCAGTAAGGAGAATACAGTGCGCCGGAGAAGGACCGCAGTGAAAGTGCTCAGCAGCACTGATCGCGCCGGGGGCGCCCCCGCCCCGACCGATCAATACTGCTGCTGAGCACTTTCAAGGGCCCCCTGGATGCCATAGGCCCCTGGGCTGTAGCCCAGTTAGCCTAATGGTTAATCTGGCCCTGATCGCCGTAGAAGGTTACTTCCCCTAAATGTGGAGAAAATGATGTTTATTAAAATGATCTACATCTTCCACGAGAAAGGCTTTCACCATCCAAGACATCCAAGCACTGACTGTTCTCTAGTGGCGGATTCAAGCGGCGATGAATTGATAGTCTGTGATGATGACATACACACTGATGAGGGTGAGGATGAAGCTCCAGATGATGATGATAACATCTTTTTAAAACTTTCTATGTAAGTGTAGGGTGAAATCTACCCCCAAAGAGGAAAGGGACTTGGGGCATTTTCATATCACGTACCGTCTTGAAAGGCTGCTGTTTGGGCAATTTCTCCTTAAGGGTGTCATACACAGAGTGACCCTGTAGAGGACTTACCTGTCCGGGGCCGTCGTCATCCCTCGGGCGGCGGTCCCCTCCGTTCAGCCGGGACGGTGAGCCAATCAGGGCTCACCTCCCGGCCATTTCAAAAAGAAACATGGCGACGGACCAATCCGGGCCCGCCATGTCATCACGTGGCGTCGCGGCGGAGAGAGTCAGAAGAGGACGTGTCGCGGAGAGCTGCGGGATCAAGACCAGAACAGAAGACAGTGGAGACCAGCAGTGGCGGCAGAGAGCCCTTGTTAGGGCTAAGAGCGCCTCTGCTGCCTGAAGACCGGCGGGATCAAGAGCAGAAGCCGGCGGCAGAGCAGAGAAGCAGCGGCAGGCGGGGAAGGAGTCCAGGAGAAGCTCCCCGAAGACAGCCCCAGGTAAGGCCTTGCCAGGCAACTCCTCTCCCGGGCCCACGCCCGCAGTACATATAATAAAGTCGGGCACAAGGCCCGTTGGCACTCTAAAGTAGGGGCACAAGGCCCAGGGACCTGGGCACTAGGCCCCAACGAAGTAGTGGGCCAGTAGGCCATTAGTATACTGATATAAAGGGGACAAGCCCCTGTTAGTTAGAGAGGGGGACTCAGAGCCCCAGGTGTACAAGGGCACAAGGCCCTTAGGTAGTTAGGGGCCTAGAGGCCATAGGAAGGCCAGAGGGCCTGGTTAGAGGCTGGTAGCCTGTAGGTTATTAAGGGCACAAGGCCCTCAGTTAGTTAGAGAGGCCACAGGCCTCAGGCAGGGGCTAGGACCCCCTAGGTAGTAGGGCATAAGGCCCTAGTGAGTGGGCTCAGAGCCCTGAGGTAGAGAGGGGGCTGAGGCCCAGGAAACAGAGCAGAAGGCTCTGTGTGTAGCTGGGCAGAGACCCATGGTGTGTAGGGCATAAGGCCCTGGTGGTGTGTGGTAGAGGCGTGGGAGCCTCGTGAGAGTAGGCGCGGTCCTGTGTTCGGGTAAGTAGCGGGCAAGGTACTGTATACTGTATCTATTTATTCTGTCTGTGTGGCGAGTGTAGTTTACATTACAGTATTTTGGTGTGCTTTCTAACTGTGTCCAGGGGCAAGACGTCAGGCCCCCATTAAAGGTAGGCTCTTGTTTCCTGTGGTTTTCCTGTGCTAACCCGTGCTGTGGGGGGACAAGTGTAAGTACCAGCATACACATAGTCAGGGGAGAACACATGTAGTTTCCCTGTCCCTTAGGTCCCCGGGGTCACACTGGTACCCAGAGGGGGTGGCTGAGTGAGTTGGTGGCAGTACAGCACACCTTGAGGCAGTTCCAGGGGCGGCCGTGGTTCTGATCAAGGGTCCTCAAGGCCGGTTCTGTGCAGGTGGACCTGTGGTTCCGGACGTAGGGACACGTGTGAGATACCCGAGTACAGGCAGTCGGGCGGTTCAGTTCGATCGGCTGTTCCGTGCGGCAGTTGGCCCGCGGGTTAGTGTGCTGTTTTACTGAGCCTCAGCCGGGCTTAAAGAACCCGTACTTAGGGCCTGTGTGTGACTCCATAGCAAGAAGGCAGCTTCTTGGTAAGACCTGGGTGAGGGGGTTAGGAACCGCCCTCCGGTTTAGGCTGTGAACACCGGCTGGTGTTCCCCGTAGCGTGTAACTAGTAGTTCCGTTAGTGCACCACATTTAGTTAGTCCTAGTGTTTGACGTAGTTGCGTTGCCGACCATTAGAACGTTGTTAGGGTCGGGTCGCCGTTGTAGTAGTCCAGTTTGTGGGTGCCATCTTAGTTTCACGGAGAGCGTAGAGGGAGGCTGTGTGTTCTTGTCATCCGCAGGAGTCGGGAAGGTGCAGGAGAACCGGATCGGAAGTGGGAGTGTCCCGGTGAGTATCACGCTCGATTCCCCCTTTCGGTTAGGCCCTCACCGGCAGGTGTGTGAGGCACTTGAGGCGGGATTAGTCCTCGGATTAGTCTTGGCCTTCAGTGCCTGTAGTCCCCCGCGTCTTGGCAAGAACAAAGTGAGGAGGCGGCAAGGAGCTTGGACTGACCGTGTCCTTGTCCTTTGCCGTAATCTCGGACAGCCCTTACCTGGTAGGCACGGCCGTAATCTCTGCCTCTATCTTAGAGGGACGTGATTGGAGGTGGCTGCGGATCTGCTGGGATCGGATCGCAGCTGGGAAATCAGAAGCGGACTGGAGGTGACCATCGTTTACAAGGTGAGTTATTTTCTGTTGCGTCTGTCCCTGTCTTTCCCCGCAGGGGGCGTTACAACCCCAAACTGTCTTTGTCCATTTCTCTTAATATTGTACAGTCTATAATGGGTGAATTTTTTTGTATTTTCAACAACTGGAGGGGGGCCTATAGAGACAGAAACCAAACTGCCTTTGACTATTTCTTTATATATTTAAGTATAAGTGTAGGGTGTAATATACATCCAAAGACGATGGCTGCATTGCCAATATTCATAGATGTAGAGGAAGACAATCTGGTTTGTGTGTAGAATTAATGAAGGCCTACCAGGAATTAAATTTTTGGATAATTTATTAGCTTTACAATTACATTACTTATCCAAGAAACAGGTGGAGCACTAAATTTGGTTATTTTATGCCCAAAAACATTGATTTTTAAACAAAATAGCAAAACAAAACCAAACCCAAAACACGCAATGACGGTTTGGCAAAACCAAAACCAAAACACGACGGTAATCCAGATCCAAAACCAAAATCAAAACACGGGGGTCAGTGAGCATCTCTAATTTTAACAAACTGAGAATCACTACAGGCCCAAAGCTGCTTTTGTACTTTAGAGAGAACTTTTGTACTTCTTAAAAGGCCTTCTATGATGTTGTGCTGTATTATGTTTGGATCTCTAAAATAAGATATACGAATACATGAAGGTTTTTTTAAAAAAAGAATATTGTGTGGTGTTTTTGGTTAGCACATTTAGTACACCCATAAGATCTGTTTCTTAATTGTATTTCATCTAAGATATAAGGATATATGTATTTAGGCAAATATGGAGGAAAAGGGCGAATTTCCACTATTAACTCCATCTTCTTTTGGTGGCGTCCCTGGAGGAGGAGTTGGGGCGGAGTAAGGGCATGGTAATGAGATTATTCATTACTATGTTCAGTGAAGCCACTAAGCTGAAGACACTTAAAAGCATTGGTTTATGAACTTCAGGCACTTACTCATTCGGGGGCAAAGTTTTTCTGATATCCAGCCAATAAGATCCATGGGGAGTGGCATAGTTTTCTTCATATTACTTCCCATGGAATGCTGGGTCCTTTCTTTACAGCACTTTATCAGACGAGAAGAAGCTGCTGCAAATTCAGATAGGATTTTGTATCTTTTCTATTAATTAAGATTACTTAACTGTATTTTATTTCTTATCTCTCTATATTTACTTGTCTCCCATTTGTTTTCCACCTATATTTTCTGTCAACTTTTCTTTTCTTACCTTTCCCTCTTATCTTTCAACCCCCCCCCCCTCCCTCCATTCTCCCTTTCAGCCTTTCAACTTATTTTTTCATTTCACCTTCATTCTATAGTATTTTTCTCCTCCCTTTTCATCCCTTTTCGCCTTTCTTTCCTGTCAGTATGTCTAAGCCTAGGAGATCCTCTGTTTCCCCAGCCTGCCTCACTGACAGCTCCCATCTGCTGTCAGGGAGCCGTCACTCGTCTTCCACCCAGCAGCCTCCTTCGTCTCACATGACTCCCGGAGACGTCAGATCAGTGGTCAGAGGCCATGGAGTTTCGAGTCGCTTGTGTGGGGGCATGAAGGAGGTAGTTCCCGTGCACTTGAGCTCCATAGGGGCTGCGGTCACAGGGGGAGGGTGCCTGACTCGGCGGTCGCAAGCTGACAGCCGGGCAAACTTTATATCCGCAGATCTCACGCTCTAGAGTGGGCAGTGAGGCAGCCTAGCTCTGCAGTCATATAAATAACATCAGGGGTATGTAGGAGACAGATGAGAGGAGCCCCTTCCACTCTTGCTACAGTTAATAGCAGGATGCATTTCAGGGAGGCCCACACACCACCCTCCATAGGTGCATCTCATTTTCAGGGCACACCCAATTCACCTTCTCAAAGGGGGATTACTACTCCTCGTTTTGATCCCCCTGTGGAGGGACACTATCAGCCCCATCATTTTGTTTCAAATGAAAATGTTTTTGGAATAAATGGGGGAAGATTAAGATACTCCGGGGCGACCCCTCCTAGTCCCTGGTTAAGCTTCCGTTGTTAGTTATAGTGCATAACAAAACAGATTACCCACCCTCATGCCCGAGGGGTGGATGCAAGGAAGATCTCAAACCTGCTGTTTCTCAGCACAGGTATTATCAGGCCTCTACGTAGCCTCTTTTATATTCCCAGTCCCCTTCTTCCTCAATTTTACCCATACAACATGCCCATTCCTCCTCTTCACACTGGACCCATGCAACGCATACTGACGAATCATATGTCAACCTTACAGTCCTGGGGGTTATACCCCTCCTAGAGATCCACAATCCAGTAATTTACACCTCACTTTTTCTACTCTACCCCCCTCCAGGGCTTCTCCGCCAACAATATTAAGGAAGTCTGCCCCTGCTGCGTCAACTAGTTGGTTTCTTCCATACACCCATCCCACTCCAACAGTAGATACACTTGATTCTCAGCATTGGTTGGCATCTTACCCCCTGCCTTCAAATGATTTATTCTACCCTGCCCTTAATTCTGCCGCTCCACGGCCATTACATATTCCTCCCCCCGACCATAGTACAATCATCCCTTATCCATTTCCTGATTGAAACCTTGCCCGTCCCCTTGCTCCAGGTTTCTCTATAAGTTCCTCAACTTCCCCTGGCGCTCAGCATTCAGCAATTAGGACAGCTTCTTGTAGCGAGAACCCTTCTGTCAGTTTGGATGTGGCTAACATGTTATCTGTTTCAGTGCCTCAGGTGTCCTGCAAAGGTGGAAGTGCACCTGTACAAAGTGCAACGCTAGAGACAGTGCATTCATCTCCGCTGCCATAAGTGCTTGATTCATCGGATTTGAGAAGAGAATTACTGGCACTTTAACGAGGGGTTCCCGGACGTCTGGTTCAATTGGTGAGTGTGAGTCTATTACAGCACCTTGTTCAAGTACACTTAGCCCTCCACTACCTAGCGCTAGTGAAGACTGATCTGATGATGTTTTGCTTACTATAACTTCACGTGCGGAAGAGGTGAGACTTGTCGCTACAAGAATGTCTGTTTCAAATACAGTGTCAATCACCCAGCCAGAGAATGTAACAGGAGTACAGCAGGCTTTGAAAGAGGTTGAGGTGCATCAGGAAGCACTAATTAAAGTCCCATTACCAATTAAGTTAACAGTTTTATGCACTTGGCTTAGTTTGTTATCGTATGTCTCCCAGGCTGGCTTCCTTGCTCAGGCTTTTCTTCACTGTTTTCATCTTCCAGTAGTAGGAGAGGTTAGGTCATCTGCGGGGCAGAATCTGAGATCAGCATCCCTACTTTTAGCGGTTCTGAAGGAGAAAGTTGTGAAGGAAGTTAGTTTAGGATGTATTCTTGGTCCTTTTCCCTCCCCTCCTATTCCAAGTGTAATAATCTCCCCAGTAGGGGTTGCCTCCAAAAAGACAGCTGGCAAATATCGTTTAATACAACATTTGTCCCATCCTCACAGTTTTTCAGTTGATGATGCCATAGACACGAGCCATAGCTCGGTGACTTGCCAGTCCTTCAAGGAGGCGTTGACAATGGTCAGGACATTTGGTCAAGAGGCTTTATTAGCTAAGCTAGATGTAGAAGCCATGTTCAGACTCCTTCCTCTTCACCTGGAATCATTCAGATTCATGGATATTAAATTAGATGACGGTTTTTACCTTCCCATGGGCTGTTCAGTGTCATGTGCCTTTTTTGAACGGTTCAGCTCCTTTCTGCATTTGTGCGTACAAGCAGGAACGGGGCACACAGGAATCGCCCTTTGCTTGGATGATTTCTTTTTTATGGGTCCCCCCTCTTCCTCGGTGTGTGCAGTTACCCTTTTTTCAGCAAAAGCATTGTTCGCTGTCATGGGTGTTCCAGTGGCACACGACAAGACTGAGGGGTCTACCGCTTGTTTTTTATTTCTGGGTATCAAAGTTTTATAATGCTGGGCGCTCATCAAATGTTTTACCTGAAAGTGCAGAACCTAGTAATCCAATGATGTTATAAGAAAGGAGGAAATTGCAACTGGCCATGGCCGGCCTAAAGCGACCTCACGCGAAAGTGGGTTTATCTGCAGAGATAGATAGCAAATTGCAGATAAGGGCTGAATTCTTGTGGACTTTTAACGTAGTTCGTATCCGGCCAAAGAAGCAGGTTTCTAATGTGTCTTTGGATCTGCATACAGATGCCTCTGGAGCTAACGGTTTTGGGACAATTTTTCATGGTGAGTGGTGTGCAGCCCCTTGGCCTGTGAAATGGTACCATAACGGACTTGTGACAAATTTATTGGTTCTTGAACTATTTCCTATAGTTTTGTCCCTTTACCTCTGATCCCATTGATTATCAAGCCAGGATTAATATTCTGGTGTGATAATCTAGGGGTGGTGCAAGCGATCAATCGCCAGAGCGCCACATCTTTGACCACAGTTAACCATTTACGCAGGCTTGTTTTAAAATGCTTGGAGAATTATATTATTTTTCATTCTAGGCATGTCCTAGGTGCGGATAATGATCTGGCTGATGCACTCTCGCGCATTAAATGGTCCTGCTTTAGGGAACTTACTTCTTCAGATCAATTAAACAGTATTCCTTGTCCTTCTTCCACTTGGCAGTGAGTCGAATTGGGATGATCGGGCTGGCGGAGTTGTCCCTTGCACATGCTAAAAGATTGGCTTATCAAGCGGCCTAGCATCAGTGGGAGGAGTTTTTAAGATCCAAGGCCACAAGTACCTCACATCAGGCAGAGGAGATACTAAATTTTATGTGAGATAAATATAGGAATGGGGTAAATAAGATGGCTATGGCTTCAATTTTAGTGGGCATATCTATGGCTCGCTTACATAATAAATCGGATCCCACAAAATGCTTTGTAATTTCTAAGGCCATTAAGGGCTGGGCTAAGCTTCGTCCAACTAGGGTTGATACTTGGTGACCCATTACTGTTCCCATACTTAAGAAGTTGTGAGGGACTCTGGTGTGTATTACCTCAAGCGCTTATGAGACCATATTGTTTAGTACTCTTCTACCTTTTTCTCTCTCCCCCCTGCCCTCTCTTTCTCTCTCCCCTCTTCCCACCCTCCCTCCACCGGTAATTCAGGACGAATGCTGCTTGTCGCTATTAACAAGGTTGTGAAGGGATTTTTCCCATTTATCCCTCGGATACAGGCCTGATTAGTGAGCCTCCGGGTCTTTATGGGTTTTTTACTTTCACGTGGATTACAGTTATCCTGGTGTTAAACCTGTACAGGTTGGAACCTCCATTTTTCCTACTTTCCCATTACCTGGTGATAAACCTTTTTTAGGTTTGTACCTTTCTTTTCAAGTCAGTAAACCTTTGGTTGAACCCTCTCACCCTTTTACCCTATTTTGGCATTGTGTTTAAACCATATAGGTTGGTCTCTATTTTCCACTATCCCTGTTCGCTGAAGTAAAACTTTACAGGTTGGAATGCTGCCCCCCCCCCCCCCCCCAACAGTTACACTGTAATAAACCTTAATAGGTTGAAGCCCCTCCCCTTCAATTATTAACATGAGAAATCTATATAGGTTGGACTCCTCACCCCACAATGCCACAGTTAAAACAACCCCTATAAGTGGGATATGTTTGGTGCTAGTTGTATAGTCCACATGATGTAATTTGTAAGTGACCTTCTGTTATGACATTGGTACGCATGGTTACAGGTGTTATTTCATGGAAAATTGGGTATTTTAAGGCAATCTTTGTATTTATGGGCATGATTGGTTGCTACCCTTTTAATAGAATTGATAATCTATCTCTAAAGTTAAGGTGTTCTGTCAGGTGTCGTTATAGGACAGACAGCATGTAGTAGTCCTCCCCCTTCTTTCCTTTTCTTTGGTTTAAAGAAATACAAGTCCCCTTAAGATCATCAATTCTCTCTGTCTCCGGTTTACAGTCCAGAAGATACAGATATGGATAATGGGTCATTCATCATCATCATCAACATTTATTTATATAGCGCCACTAATTCCACAATGCTGTACAGAGAACTCACTCACTCACATCAGTCCCTGCCCCAGTGGGGCTTACATTCTAAATTCCCTAACACACACACACACACACACACACACACACAGACACACACACACAGACTATGGTCAATTTTGCTAGCAGCCAATTAACCTTCCAGTATGTTTTTGGAGTGTGCAAGGAAACCCACATAAACATGGGGAGAACATACAAACTCCTCACAGATCAGGCCATGGTCAGGAAATGAACTGATGACCCCAGTGCTATAAGGCAGAAGTGTTAACCACTTAGCCACGTGCATTCATTTGTTTATTGGGCCTCCAAACATCATCTTGCAAGTGATTGGTCAATTTTACCCTGCCATGTTATTATCAGGGGGATTGGGAGAAGGGGGTCTATGTTGGCATCCATCTTACCATTACTTGACTATGAAGTATCAAAGTCACAGCCTCCTGACATTCTAGTTTAACACCTTGGCAGAGATGATGTTGGTAAGACTAAATCCTTGTCCTTGATTAAAAGAATTAGGGAAGATTTGAATGCTATACATGCACAATGGCCAATTGTAATATTATGTTGGTCTAATATGGTTACCCGCCTTTCTTGGAGGTTTCCCATGCAGGCTTCTATTTTAACTAAATTACTACGGAAAATTAATAATGTCACGGGATGGGTGGTTAGAGAATTAGGAGGTCTGAATATTCCCCACCCATCCATTAAAACAGAAAAAACGCACCTACTTCGGCCCAATGGGGCTCACTTGAATGATGAGAGATTCATTTTATTTATACATAAGATTTAGGGTCTCGTGGTCGCGGGCTGGGAACCCAATAAAGGGTACCAGCTGTGGGTAGGATAGCGGTGCAGTCAGTGACTAATCACAACGGTGCTTACACTACTTGGACACATGTCACTGCCCCTTTTGAAGTAACATGACTCTTGATCCTTCTGCATGGAGAATCCTTTGTGGGTGCTTTGCGTGGCCGCCAATGGTAAGTCCAAAAGGGAGCAGTCACGCTGATGCCTAATTTAGCACCGGCCACTGTTAGGGGATTATTCCTTGGTCTAGTTTTAATGTCATTTCGGCATTGCACTATTTGGTTTAATGATTGTTTGCTAGCTGACTGCATTCGCTCTCAACCGCCACCATTCATAATCTTGCAATTAGTAATTTATTATTAATAATACTGCAACCTTTTTGACAAAAGTTAATATGTGTCCATGTGGTTATTTGGTTTTATTAAAGGTTACACTTATAACATATGAAGGCTACTTAAGGTGCGTGAAAGGAAAGACATTAACCATATGCATTTTATGTGGTGTGTTGCCCTGCTATCTCTCCCTTCTGTGCACCAAAATTCTCTGTCACTTCAGAGATGGCAGAGGTCAGCTCTTCCTCTTTTCTGAGCAGAACTACATTATATGTAATAAAAAATATTACATATGGTAACCCTCTGTTCTAAAATGGAATGCGTCTGCTTTCTTTACTTTACTACACAGAGCCTATAATGTGTCAAGGTTTCTTTGAGCATACTTTTAATTTATATGCCAGTTGCATGATCGTGCTATATAAGTGTTCTGTCTGGTACCAGTATAAACATTCCTTGACAAGCGGTACAGCTGGGAGGTATTTGATGCTATAAACCAGGGTTGTTCAACCCGCGGCCCGTGGGCCGAATGTGGCCCAGCCCCCTTGTAAATGTGGCCCAGCGGTTGTGGCAAGGGGGCAGCGCTGTTAATGAAAAAAATATCCTGCAAAAAAAAAAGAAGAAAATACTTACCTTGCGGTCATGTCAGCTGGCGCTCCGGTTCCCTCCCTGGTCTCCTCCTCCGTGCGGTGCTCACAGTAAATGTCGGGGGTGACGTCATCACACCCGACATCCATTGCGTAGCGCAGCACAGAGGATTCACCCACTGTTACCCTCATCGGAGGCTGCTCCATGGCCATGAGCCATTTTTCCCGGCACCCTATCTTTAAATCTCTGTAGATTTCTATTAGTCCTCCTGATGCTACCTATATCGATGACCATTTCAAACTGGTCAATAAAAAAATGATTCATGGGTGCAGAAAGAGAGGAAAAAAAAGTTTTTGGCATTTAATTCCCCGAACCCCACTAAGGGGCAGATGCAGGTAAGTTAAATTGTAGCTGGTAATGGGACTACTGCTTTAATCATGATTCTGCAACAGGTTTCCTAACTCTTACTAACTTCATTTCCAAGTAAGTTTAATATGTTAACTATGTTTTCTATGTTTTTTTGGATGATCAGCTATCATTAGTGTTAGTGTATTTTATGTGCGGCCCAAACCAACTCGTCGTCTTCCAATGTGGCCCAGGGAAGCTAAAAGGTTGGACACCCCTGCTATAAACATTAACCAGAAACAGATGCAACCTAGAATGGGGATGCACATCCTATAGGTATGGACCCCAAATTTTCCAAGGATTTGTTTTTGTTGATTCTGATTGTTAGCTATGGAATACATATGTTTAGGACCTGTATCTGTGTCTAGTGGAAAAGTAGAACATTGTGAATGAGAATTTTACTGTGGTGCTTAAACTAGTCTACTATTGAAGCAGGAAACAAAAGATGGCAAACAAACTAAGCTAAAACACCCTTTCACATTCCCATTCTACTATTTTTTTATCATTACTCCTGCTTAATCACCTACCGTCAATTAAGAAGGTTCATTACCAAGTACAGTGCAAGTAGTTGCAATTAAACCAATTTTGTGCACTTAGTAAATTATCTTCCTAAATTATTTGCTGCTTTGTTTACAAATCTAATAAACACTCCAGGGTAAAAATTTGGGCAATATTGACATATCTCCAATATAAACAGATAATGCTCTTATCTCCACAAACCACAGGTAAGTAGTAGTTCAAATAGTTGCTTACTTAGAACACTACAAACAGACAGCGCATCTCAAGGAATCAGCCTTATAGACCAATCAATCAATCAACCTATGAGCATCTAGCTTCACCCTGCACTTGGATCATTTAGTCCAGTTTGACTAGTGTTTTCTTTTTCCTGAGACACCAAATAAATGGTCTATTTACACACCATGAGCCTAATTCATTAAGGAACTTAAATGAAGAAGTTTCTTATTTAAGTCTCCTGGACAAAACCATGTTACAATGCAAGAGGTGAAAATTAGTTTTCTCTTTTGCACATAAGTTAAATACTAACTGTTTTTTCATGTATCACACAAATACATGATAGCTTATTTGTACTCTGAAATTTAAAGTTGATATTTGTGTGCTACATGAAAAAACAGTCAGTATTTAACTTATGTACAAAACAGAAAACTATTTTTCAACCCTTGCATTGTAACATGGTTTTGTCCAGGAGACTTAAACAAGAAACTTCTTAATTTAAGTTCCTTAATGAATCAGGCCCCATATCTGTAAATTATATTGTAGCTTTTCAGGCATGTGAATCCTAGTAAACTGTTTTCCTAAAAACCTGGTATATTTCCACCTCATTTTGATTTGGGTGGAGAAGTGCTTCTTAAAATACACAGTGCAATTTCACAGGTTGTGCTCACTTTCATCCTTGGAACTGGTCTGTTATTAGCCTAAAAGGAGGGATAGTCCCTTGGGAATGCTACAGAAAAGCATATGACTGCAAAGTGACAAATTAGAGGGCTTTTTAAAATAATTAAATGTGGGCAATTTGTCTATTTTTCCTTTCATTTTTTCCTAAATAGAAGCACGACAGAGACTCTTTCTCAATTTTTAATTTGTGGTAAAGGTCAGGCAAGGGTTTGACGACAACTACAATTTAACATTGTGCTCCCAAACTGGGAAAGCTCTATGCAGGCTATGTGCATAAGTATATTTAAAAAGATTTAAAGATTTAAAACAGGTTTAGAATGTGTATGTTACATACTGCATTTTAATTAAGTAAAGGTACTTTTGAACTAAGGCTATTGCAATATTTAAGTAAACTTTGGCAGCTTGAGAGGACATCTATAAATGCTGGAACACCACTTAACTGTAAAACAGCCTTAATTAGACAATTTAGTGCCCTGGGCAAGACAGAGCAATGACACCCCTCCTTTTCACGCACATGCGGTATGCACCGCCAGAAGGGACATGCTCAGCTAGTGCAGCTGCTGGTGTTTTAAGCTCAGTTGTTGGTTGGCCAGAACCTAGAACATTGGTTTCCTGTTTGGAAAAGAGATAGTAACTATTCACCTCCTGGAATTCGAGTAATGACTAAACACCAACATTTGACTTAAGAAACTTCTTATTTCAGTCTCCTGGACAAAACCATGTTACAATGCAAAGGGTGCAAATTAGTATTCTGTTTTGCACATAAGTTAAATACTGACTGTTTTTTCATGTAGCACACAATACACAATACAATACAGCACAGCCGCCGCCGCTTCTTTGACAGTGCCGCGGCTGCTGTATAGTACAGTGCAGCCAAAATGGCGCTGGAGGAAACCCCCCCTGAAAAATCCTCCATGCGCCCCTGTTCATGGCGAATGGCCCCATACCTTCTGACATCACTTGAGACAAAGACCGCTCTTAAAGAAACGCTTGATATGTTTATTGACACTAACTCACCGGAGGACACGTCCGTGTTTAAATTTTGGTGTGCACTCAAAGCTGTAATGCGTGGCACAGCCAGTCAGTCTGGAGCCAGACTTAAGCGGGCATTTCTTGGCAACAAGTGAGGTTGGAGGCGGAGTTGTCCTCCTTTGAGTATCTAAATAAAACCCATTCCTCAGAAGACCTCAAGGCCCGTCTATCTCAAACCAGGAATCAACTACAAAAATTATTGCTCCTCCGCACTCAACAGGCCTTAAGTAGACTACGCCAGAAATATTATGTATCAGGAAAATAGAGAAGGGTTACTGCTTGCTAGAAAGTTGCAAGACCAGAGGACCCAAAACCGTATTAAATATTTAACTGACGAATCGGGTGCTAGAACATCTAACCCGCGGGATACAGCTAATAAATTTGCGGCCTACTTTTCTAAATTGTATAACCTCTGTGATTGTGATTCCTCTCCCCAACTGACTTCAACCCTGATCGAAGAGTTTTTAAGTGAGCTAAAACTACCATCCCTGGACGCTGACTCTTTAATCACCTTAAATGCCCCTTGGACACAGTTTGAGATTGTGTATGTATGCATGTTATAAAATCCCTACCCAAAGATAAAGCTCCAGGACCAGATGGATTCATTAATAATTTTTATGCTACATTTCAGACTGAACTCACTCCACTCTTAGAACAATTATATAATGCAGGCACTCACCAGGGGAATTTTCCATCAGAAATGCTAGAATCCCAGATTGTCACAGTTCCCAAGCCAGACAAGGACCCAACCCAATGTCAGAATTATAGACCAATTGCCCTTCTTAATACATATATAAAAATCTACGCCAAACTGATCGCTAATAGGCTTAGCCCCCTCATCCCGGCCTTGATCCATCAAGATCAAGTAGGCTTCGTCCTCGGACGACAAGCATCGGATAAAACCCATAGGACTATCAATATTATAGAACAGGCCAACAAACACTGTGAATTGTTAATTATGTCATTAGACGTGGAAAAGGCCTTCAATAGGCTCCATTGCGGCTATATGGGGAGGGTCCTTGCTCGGTTTGTTTTTTGTGGTGAAATACTTAAATCTATATTAGCTTTGTATAGGGGTCCCTCCGCAGCGGTTTATAGCAATGGTTTCACATCAGATGTCCCCTTTCGCCTCTCATTTTTCTTTTAGCTATTGAACCCCTGGCCGAGCAAATCAGGCAACACCCTCAACTTCCAGGCATCAGTTTAGCCGCAACCACTCACAAACTATGCCTTTTTGCGGATGACATTTTGCTATATGTGACTAGTCTGGAGACCTCTCTGCCACTCTTACATGACTTGCTACAGAAATTTCTAAGAGTTTCTTACTACAAACTGAATACGTCCAAAACAGACGCTCTCCCTATTAATATAGCGGATTCTCTCCTGGTGCGCCTGAAGGCGGCCTTTCCATACTCTTGGAGGTCCCTTTCTATGCCCTATCTAGGGATTATGATCACTCCCCTTCTAGACTCCTTGATTGAGGCTAATTACACTCCATTATTGATACAACTAAACGCTTTAGCAAAATCATGGCAACATCATAAGGTCTCCTGGCTGGGCAGGATCAGGGCTGCCAAGAGGAATTCAGGGCCCCGGTACAACAAATTCATGGGGCCCCCTTTACAGGTGCACAAATTAAAAAAAAATTACTTTCAACACATCTAGTACCACAGTGTAATACACAAAGAATGCAGTGTGTACACACAGTTCACAGTCTTGGCCTGTACCTTACATTGGGCAGAACACTCACCAAATATTGACATTGTCCCACTAGAATCACAACATTTGACACACTCTCCTGCTCTCTCCTACCTGTTCTTCTCACTTTCATCCCATGTGGCTGCAAGTTTCTTTAGTTGTGGCTTGTCTGGCTCCTGGAATGTTGGGGGACCCTATTTGGAAAAAAAAATGGCTACATTTAGAAAGTTACAACCAGCCCCGCCGTTAAATCAATAGCACCCATGATTAATAATTAGGCCTTCCTCCAGCCCCAACATTAAAATAATAGTATTCCCATTGCCCCGCAAACAAAATATCAACCATTAATTAGCCACCATATACCTCACACACACTACATTGCCAAAAGCTCCCTGTGCTGTCACACACATTACTGTGCCACATCATCATCACCACGCTATGCCCCCTTATGATCACACTGCGCCCTCCATGCTGCTTTTGCCCCTTTCTTCATCCCCCTGTGCCATGCTGCCTTTGCCCCCCCTTTCTTCAACCCCCTGTGCATTTCTGAATTTGCCCCCCCTTTCTTCAACCCCCATACCATGCTGAATTGGCCCTCCCTTCCCTCATCCCCCTGTGCCATGCTGAATTTGCCCCCCTTCCTTCAACCCCCTGTGCCATGCTGAATTTGCCCTCTTTCCTTCATCTCACTGTGCCATGCTGAATTTGCCCCCCTTCCTTCATCCTCCTGTGCCATGCTGAATTTGCCTCCCCCTTCCTTCACCCCCCTGCGCCATGCTGAATTTGCCCCCCCTCCTTCTTTCATCCCCCTGTGCCATGCTGAATTTGCCCCCTTTCTTCATCCCCCTGTGCCATGCTGAATTTGCTTCACCCTTCCTTCATCCCCCTGTGCCATGCCGAATTTGCCCCTCCCCTTCCTTCCTTCATCCCCCTGTGCCTCTCTGCGTTTCTCCTCTTTCACTTACCTCTGTATTGCTTTCTTTCATCTTTCTTTTCTTTTCTTTTCTTCTAACTGTCTTCTGTCTTCTTTACTGAATGACGGGAGTGACGTGATGACGTCACGCCCGACATTCACTGCATGCAGAGGAAGTGATAAGGACGCCGGCGCCGCGATCATGTGAGTATTTGTATACACACATAATCGCGGCACGTTGTCAATGAGTAAGGAGGAATAGTCTACCCGGTGCGATATATCTTGCTGCAGTACAAATACTGCTGTGACTGTCAGTACATTTCTAAAAAGGTGTAAAAATGATCAAAAAAATCAGAATCCCTGGGTTGTATTTCATAATGTCATCTTACACATAATTGTCACTTATTATATTTTAACTTCAATACATACACTCCCCCTAGTGTCCAGTAGTGTACTGCATTTGTTGCTTGCATATTTTTCCCATCTAATATGGCCTTGATCCATCTTCGAATGCAATGTGAATGCAACTTGCATTTAAAAAACATGCACGTATCGTGTACACAGGTACACCCATGTTCAAATACAAGCATACCTGAGTAATATGTTAGGAGATGAATACCGAAGTAAGCCATTTACGTGATTTAAAATTCCACAAACATTTCATTGTATTTTTTTTTGCTCTTCTACTTGATTAAGGAGCAATTGCATAGTTATTCGCTAAATCCATATTTACTCCTAATTCACATATGTCTACACATACCTTCATTTCCTTAATTACCCTCATTTACCTTATTACTCCTAAACATGTTTGCCATGTTTCAGGACAATTACATCATGTTAACCATTCCACTGCATTGTCATCAATTTGCACTATTCTATGATAAAAAAACCTCTTCATCACATACTTTACTTACTTTTATATCTCATCATTACACATTTACTTTTAATAAAAACAGACACACAAAGGTTTTTTCAAACTTTTTTATGACCAAATAAAAAACATATTTACAATATTGAAGAATGCTAATAGAATAGAGATTGCGATGTAAGTCAATTTCCCTTAAATGTAAGGAATATGGCTCTCTTATAAACTGTATTTAAAGGTTTATTATTCATTACAACTATATGCTATGGGACAACAGTGGGAATAAACTCTGGACACTCCTGAAACGCATGTCAGATGCTGAGCTTAATCCATACAAATGTTTATTGTCTATTGTCACGAATGCCCAGCCTGTCCCAGATACAGCAATCTGAACAACCGGCGTACTGGCGTCACCTTAGTTAATTAACAATGAATTAGAGATGCTCATTGACCCCCGTGAAGTGGTTTTGGTTTTGAATCTGGATTAGCTTCGTGTTTTGGTTTTGGTTTGGCAAAACCACCCTCGTGTGTTTTGGTTTTGGTTTTGGATCTGTATTTTTTTTAGACAAATTGCTAAAATATGCTAAAATATGCTAAAATCACTTAATTTTTATTTTTTGATCAAACATTATTATTATTAACCTCACTAACACTAATTTAAAGTCATTTGCAGTCAGACCATCTCACAGGTCACTATATTATTTTCATACACTTTCAAACAAAGACTGCAGCAGTTCTTGCCAGTGATAAGAAAAAGACCACTGTCATACCTGGGCATAAGACCAAAAATCCACCTCTTATGTGTGGAATTATTTATACACAAATCCTGACAACAGTTATCTAGCCATTTGTAGCGTTTTAAAGCCACACTCAGTAGCGGTAGTGACCTTAACCATCTAGGATCCTCATCCATGTTACGGCATTTGTAGCGAGTACATGGAAAGCTGTTGGGAAAATCAGAAACTTATGTTAAAAAAATAACAACAAGCAGTCCAGCATCATCTACCTCCCTTCTCTCATCTAGATCCCAGCACCTGCAATCTACACTCCCAACACCTTCATCATCAATATCCACAGAAGTGATGGGATTTAGTCCTGCATCCAAGTTCCTAATTCTACACGACTGCTCCACTAACCATGATTCCGCTGAAGAATTATTGAGCGTTAGTCCCACTGCTGCTGCTACTGCTGGTGGTGGATCTTCAACCCAGAAGGAGACTACTAGTAGTTTACAATAATTGACTGTTAAACAATCCTTTGCTAGAGGAAGAAAGTAAGATAGCTGTCACCCAGTCGCAAAACAAATCACAGACGCCATGGGGACTATGCTAGTATTAGATCTGCGTCCAATGTCCACTATTAATGAAGCTGGATTAAAAGAGTTACTTGAGGTCTTCTGTCCCTATTACCAAATTCCATCACAACACCATTTTACTAGAAAAGCTATTCCTCACCTCTACCAGAAAATTCGTAATGCATATCAATAACATTTACAAGTATTATCATTTAGACTGTGAGTGCCCTAGAAACACACTTTCCCTTTCTCTCTCTCCAACTCCTAAGAGCAGTATTTGTACCTGACACATTGCTTTGATGTTTAAAAATTCATTGTTTGTTTGAGAGGCATGTTGGCATCAGTAGCTGATAGATAGTGCTTGGGCTTTATTGCCATTTGGAGGAATTTAGAGTACCTCTTGGTAAGTTGGCTCTCAATTTAAAAATACATATATATATATATATATATATATGACTCAAAAATAGGGACTATCACTGTTTAGAGTTAGAGGAAGCGCTGTGAAGTGGAAAGTTCGTAAAAATGTAATTAGTGGGCTACAAAATGCAATTCTACCCACTGTACACTTAACCACAGATGTGGGGACAAGCAGAACTGGGCAGACTAAAGATTATATGACTGTGACAGGCCACTGGGTTGGTGATTTGCCTTCACCAGCAGGAACAGCAGCAGCATGTACCCAAGTATGTCACATTTTTCAGAAGTAGGCTACTCTGTGTATCAGCGGCTTCACTAAGAGGTATACAGCTGACAATCTGTTACAAAAAGTAAGGGATGCCATTGCAACATGGCTAATCCTGCTTGGACTCTCCTGAGTATATGTTGTTTCAGATTACGACACCAATATTGTTAGAGCAAGGAGGGAAATCCATCACATTTCCTGTTTTGCTCACACAATGAAGTTGGTGTTGCAGAACTTTTAAAAAATGACAATGACATGCAGGAGAAGCAGTTTGTGTCCTAAAAAAATTAGGGTCATTTTTGGGATTCTGCAACAGCATGTAGGAGAATGCAGCAGTTGCAAGAAGACTAGAATTTGAGGGGAATGTACTTTAGTCCAGCGAAGTAGTCACCAGTGAAGAGAGTGCAGAAACGGTTAGCTTGAGTCTTGTGATTGCCTTAATTATACTTTTTGAGAAGGAGCTACAGAAATTGAAGGATGAAATAAAACTAAGCAAACCTGCTAACTATATTGTAATTGTAGGTCTAGGATTCAATTCGCTTCACCAGGATCCAAGAGCTATCAACATCTTGTAATGATGTCTCCTCCTTCAGTTTGTCTTGCATCTGCTTGTCGAAAAAAACGTAGCTTTCCCAAGACACCCAGTGGAGATGCAGATGAGTCACCACAACATTTTGACATTTGCTCTGCTGTAAAAGAATTGCCCAAAAATCATGACAGCTCTGCCATAAAATGAACTGCAAATACCATGAGGAAGGCCATATTCGGCAATTACATCAATGTACACAGACTTGATGGTGAATTCCAGCAGGGATGAATTCGTATTGTTTGAGGAAGAAGAACACAATGATAAGGGTAAATATGATGACAGTGTAGACTGCAGGTGCTGAAATCTAGCTAATAGAAGGGAGCTACCTGACGCTGGTATGCCTGGCAATATTTTGGGTAGAATGGTATCTTAGCAATTTTATGTTTTTCTACAGTAAACTTTCAGCTATTTTTTGAGAGTTTTTTTTTTTTAAAAAGGTACAATGGAGCACTGCTCTTTGTCTGTTAACTATATAACACTTCTGAATTTGCCTGCAAATTCAGAAAAAAGCCTGCAAGGAGTTGTATATTTGAATTTCAGCAATGACTCTTAGCAATGGAGCACTTCTCTTTGTCTGTTACCTATATAACACTTCTGAATTTGCCAATGACAAAATTACCAAAGCAGTTCTTCTCTTTGGGTGTATATTAGACCCTATACTTATTAGTGCAAATTAAGAAAAAAGCCTGCAAGGACTTGCATGTTAAGAAAAATTACCAACGCAGCTCTTCTCTTTGGGTGTACATTAGACCCTACACTTATTAGTGCAAATTAAGCAAAAAAGCCTGCAAGGACTTGTATATAGTATTTCAGCAATGACAAAATTACCAAAGCAGCTCTTCTCTTTGGGTGTATATTAGACCCTATACTTATTAGTGCAAATTAGGGAAAAAAGCCTGCAAGGACTTGTATATTAGTATTTCAGCAATGACAAAATTACCAACGCAGCTCTTCTCTTTGGGTGTATATTAGACCCTACACTTATTAGTGCAAATTAAGAAAAAAATCCTGCAAGGACTTGTAGATTAGTATTTCAGGCAATGGAGCTCTTCTCTTTGCCACTTTATCCTACCCCTTTTGTATCCCTCCCTCAAATGGTGCTAGATCGCTGTGGAGGGCGGTATTTATAGATTCCAAAAATCGCGAGATCCGAGATCCAACGACATCACAATGACGTTTTGCCTCATTTTGGAATCCGAATTAGCGGGAAAGTACCAAGCTAACTCGGGTTGGTACTCGGATCCCCGAAGTTCGGGTGGGTTCGGTTTTCAAGAAACCGAGCCCGCTCATCTCTACAATGAATATACCTTTTCATTCACCACAAAGGATTTATTATGGTGTTCTTGTGTTCACCAGAACCACTTATTAATGTTTCACACTTAAATCACATACAGATGTAGCATGAGCCTCCCTGGGCTTCGTACATTCACAAAGAATAACAGAGAAATACACTAGGTTAAATATGGTTAATCTGAAAAATACTTCCAAGGCTTATTTACAAAAATTAATAATAAGACATATAAAATGTTGGACACATGAGTTTCAGAAAATAAAATAGGAAATAAAATCAGAGTTACTACTTACTAGTTAAGACCTGATGTGTGAGGGAACACAGTTGAGAAGTATGGGACACTTCAGTCTTGATAGACTCTCTCAAAGAAATGAACACTGTACTACAAGGGATTTTTAAACGATTTCTTGTTGGCCCTTCACCCCACCATGTTAGGAATGTTTGAGAGCAGTATGAAGGTAACAGTCCAGTGTAGACTCCGCACTTGGCTAAACAGAGGTATTTGTGGTAATGTCCAGTGCTGGTTGCTTTCCTGAAGCAGAGAGGCTTTCTCCACTGCCTCCTCCGACACTTAGCTTCTGATCAGCCTCCATAAGCGCTTGAATCAGTTACTCTCGGTTCCTGACGGGAACAACAGCAATTCTACTTTCGACACACAAAGCCAAAAACTCATCCTTTTTCCTGTTTCAACATTCTCCTCACCGATTGACTCATAGGACATGTGTGGGCGTAGGTACATAAGTCGTGGATCCCTTTTATAACATAGAAGGATTTTCTTTCACTGTCATATTCCCTTCAATCACAATAGTGGGCTGCACCAAAGCAATTAGGGGCTTTCCAACATCTGGGCATTCACACAGAACAAATGGAGGGAGAATATGCCTCTGCAGACACTATACAAAGCTGGAGAGGCAATCATTGTACCATGCCATTTTGTGATTGAGCTCCATAATGAATTTCAATGGAGAGTTTGGTTTTATATTGAGTATATTATAAAATGTCCCATTCAGAGGAAGAGATTCCTGGGCAAAGATAATCCTCCACCAAGCATAGGCAGCCCAACTTTGCCTATGAAGAAGTAGAAATTCTAGTGGAGCTGGTGGTGGAGATGCTGCACTATACATGCTGGCATCTGATTTTTTAATACGTGTGCAATTTTTGTGTTCTCGTTTTAATAAAATGTTTTAATAATATTATACCATGGAATCACCCCTCATTTCAATGATTTTTAGATTGAATATCTATATGCATGTCTGCACCAGTATTTTGAACTTGCTTTTGCCAGTATATATTGCAAAATTCTTCACTTCGGACATTTCTCACAGGTAGCAGGACTTTAAGTGGCGCCTTAACGGCAAACTGAGAGACCACCGCAGATATGCCAGGGGGACAGGTGGTGGTCCCATTGAGTCTTTGGATCTCAGTCCTGTGGAGCGGATAGCATTGGCGTGCAATTATTACCAAATGGTGCAAAGCCTGAGGCAGATAGATACTGGCGAGAGCCCTCCCCCAACTACACAACAATCCCCTCAGGGTAAATTTCATATTAGAATACATTCATTATCTATTGAAATGACTGTAATCAATTTTAGCACCCCCACCAACAATGTATATATTCCTGTGTTTACTAAATTAATCTCCAGCTGTCCTTTTACACATGAGATTTGGCCATGTAGTCAAGATTACTATATATTTTCTGTGATGATCCCTTGGAGACTAACTATGTTATAAATTGATGCATATGTAAAATTGCCATTAAGCTAAAAATATGAAGTTTGCACTATTGTCAAGTTATGCATATTGTCAAATCATTTGGTGTAATTTTTTTCTTTACATTTTCCAACATATACACATGTGCAAATTACTAATGTGTTTTATGAAATCTACTTATATAATGGTAAAAGTAGGATGTTATGAACAAGAACATATATGGTTTTAATGTTAATGTTTTTTTCCATTATGGGAGCTGTAGATACCGAGGGGTCATGTGAGGACACCTATGTCTGGGCAGAGGGAACAACAGCCACATGAAGAAAATAGAGTTGATAGTGGCAATAGGTCAATCTCGCAACAATTGTTCATTAAAATGTTTGAAACCACCACAGCTTTATATGCAAAAATGGATCATATCCCTTTTGAGAGCTTGACTAATTATTATTATTATTATTTATATTGGAAATAAAAGTGGTTTTTTTCTGCCACTATGGCACCTATTGCCCCTCCTGCCCCTGTGGCACCTGCTGTTTCCCAGGTGACCTGGAAGCGGCTGCGATCAAGCAACACCGGAAATATTGGGCCAGGGGCAAGTGAGTGCGCAAATCAAAATAATTTTTGAGTGTTTCACTTATGTTCGTGTGCGTCATTATTTTGTGTGTTTGTTCCAATAAATGCACTGTTTTGTAAGCATTAAATTTTAAACAAGCACGAAGGTACTTGCATGTAAAGTAAGATGAAATCACATATGCCTTGAAGCCCGAATTATCTTGAGCACTAGGATCAATGTCATCATCTCCCTGGCCTGCAACCTCGGCCTCTTGCACCCATGGAACCACAATCCAAATGGCAATACTGTGAAAAATTCCCTTATGCATTATAGATTTTTGGGTCCCTTTTGAAATTACACATTATAGACAAAACTTACTTAAAGATAACAAGGCTTGGTCCATCCTAATATTTAACTTTTTATGGTTCTGTGTCAATTTAAAAAATGAAACAAAAACTAAACTAGTATAAAAAAAACATAAAATGTCATTTTTTAAATATTTTTAAAAAAACATTATATATGCATCTATGTATAAACTAGATCACATAGGCAACACACTCCTAACATTTTAAAAACACATAAAATCAAATTGCTAATGTATGCAACTCCAACAATGTATGCAATGTCTAAGCATTTGAAACAATATTCTGCAATACAAACTATCAATATGGTGTCCGTTTCTTTCTCACAATGTGGTACATTTTAAAAAGGGTCAGTAAGACAATTTAAAACATCCCACATGCTACCATATGCAATGATTTTGAAATAAAACAAAATACTTTTGTTGCTGAGATGCACATGTGAAAGTTTCACATACCTCTTTAAGACAGCTGTCAGCAGTTTTCTTTTTTTAGAAACGAAGTGACACAATGGTGTCCATCTGCAATGATCTTGTATAGTGTTTTTTTCCTAAGATCAGTGGTGTCAGATGACAGTCACCCCATTAGATTGTGAGAGTGAATGCTGAGTTTTGTCATGACTATTATCTTTCAATTACACCTGCTCTGCAAACTTTACATCTGGAAATAAGCACAGTTCGGAGTACAGCAGAACTTCAATCACCTGAATCTGCTTAGGAACGCCCTTACTGTACCTGGGCTATGTTCATCTGCCTCTATCTTCCCCCATTCCGTCCTTCAAGTTGTAAGTGTCATTTGTGTTTGGACATGAACTGCATGCAATTGCATTAATTTGTATAGATTTCTGCGCATGTGCAGAGCGATTTTCACACAAGATACAGTACGTAAATAGACTTACATCTGAAGATGAATCAGGTCCAGTATGTGACCCACTTTGCTTAACTTCTCTGGGATTTCTAGTGAGGCATAGAATTGTGAAAAAAACATAAAATACAGCCCATCCTATCCCTAGTACATTTCTGACATATTAAGATGTATTAAGAGCATTAGCACCAAGTGTTATTTTACTGAGCAGTAAAATAGCAGCCACATTACATAAACCATAACAGAAATACCAAAAATAATTTTACTGTGCAGAACAGGATGCAACCATGTTTCATGCTCCATGAAAATGACTCGCATAGAGTGGATAGCATGAAAAATAGACAAGTAACATATGTGTCAGCCCAAAGTGGCTAATTTTTAATGACTAGGTCTGTCCAGGTGACACAAAGGAGCACAAAGGGTCATTTATGAAAGTGAAAAACTGAGAGTCATGCGCTATTTATGAGAGGATGTGCTTAATTCAAATAACTCTCACAGCGTTTGCGAGGGGGTGCAAAATTTGAATACATCATCATCATCATTTATTTATATAGTGCCAACATATTCCGTAGCGCTTTACAATTGGGAACAAACATAATAAACTAATAAACAAACTAGGTAAAACAGACAAAGAGGTGAGAAGGCCCTGCTCGCAAGCTTACAATCTATGGGACAATGGGAGATTGACACATAAGGTTAAGTCTACATTTTGCATTTTGGCCCAGCCAGACTGCAAAGGTAAAAGTGACTCATAAGCTAAATGATCCTTTCACACAACAATGTTGGTCAGGGGGTAGTTGTCTTGTGTGAAATTGTGTAACAGGCTAAAGGTAGCGAGGTTAAGAGGGTGGCTGAGGAATATTATAAGCTTCTCTGAAGAGGTAGGTTTTCAGAGAACGCTTGAAAGTTTGTAGACCAGAGGAGAGTCTTACTGTGCGAGGGAGAGAATTCCATAGAGTGGGTGCAGCCCGAAAAAAGTCCTGTAACCGGGAATGGGAGGATGTAATAAGGGTGGATGAGAGACGCAGATCTTATGTAGAACGGAGTTGCCGAGTTGGGAGATATTTTGAGACAAGAGAGGAGATGTATGTTGGTGCAGCTTTGTTGATGGCCTTGTAGGTTAGTAAGAGTATTTTATATTGGATTCGGTACAAAACAGGCAGCCAGTGTAGAGACATAATGGGAGGAGGTGGGAGGATTGGTCTTGTGGACTACTAAATGTAGACTAAGTGCACTTGTGTGATAAGTGTTATTCCCATATGCTAAAATAACATTTTGCTTTGCGGGGGCAAGATATATAGATGAGATTCAAGGGCTGTAGAGGGTACATTTATTGGAGGGTTCCATGGATTGTGGACAACCATACATCCTTCTCTTCCCACTTGGTTGTTTTTTCCTTGTCTTCAGAGGTGGCGGAAACCAGTACTTGGCCTATACTATCAATAGGATGGCTTTTGCACCTTCCATATGAGAAAGGACAATTTTAGTATTGTGTCTAATAGTAATAAAATATTCAATGTGTGATAGTGGCACAAATAACATTTTGATGTCCTGTTACTGTAAATCAAACTTGAACAAGCCATATTTTAGCAGAAAACCTCCTAAGTGAGTTGTAGGGGGAGATTCAATTCTGCTAGGTGTGCCCCCGGAACAATCCACGTAGACACATTGCACCATTGGTGCAGCTGAAATCTCCACTGAATTTTCTTTGCACCACATAGAGGTGTGAGAAAAAATGAGCTGAGATTCCTTACCGTAATAGCCAGCAATGTGCGCAGCAAGACATCGCAGTGATGTCCAGCGGCACGTTGTGACCAAATGAATCTCCCCCACAGAGTTGAATTTAATGAATAGTGTGGAAGTAGGTTGGGTTTTGAAGCAGGGCAATGGCGTTGGTATGCTAAACCTTTAACTCCAAATCCGATTCCAACTACTCTATTTTTCTACTATCCGACTCTGGCTCTGACTCATAAATGGCAAATATATATTAATTAGTTATAGCAAATTTACTGTATGCAATATACAACTCTTGGCATTTTCGAATCTGAACATCACCTGATTTTATTATAACGTGTGCTTCACATCTGTGCAAACTGTGATTTTGTGAAAAAATGTAACAGGAATTTGAAATCTATTGCTTTAACCTGACTTAGACTGCTGATGCATAGTTTATGATACCATTGTGGTCTTGTGTTCAACTAGCCTGACTAAGACCAATAAGGTTTTTTACTGATGAGCAGTTACCATAGCTGTAGCTAGTTTGTTGTCACGCATTGGGAGCCTGATCATTAGCAATCAGATCTGTTGCGGAAGTTGCAATGCGTATTTTAAGAACACACGGGGAGAAAGAAAAATAAATTCATAATTCAATAAGGAACAGAAAGTTGAAAAGCACGCCCACCTTCAGTCCTTTACACAACGGAATATAAATGTATTGGCTCTTAAGCTCATCTTAAAATCTGCATTACAACTTACACTCCTCATTTAAGGATAAAAGAAAAGTGTGCTACGTAACGACAATTGTGGGATGTGCTAAAGGTTTGTTTACCAAATGTTTAAACACACTCGGGAGTTTATTATGCAGCACAGTTATATCCTAATTATTTGTTGCAACACTTACAAGTTGATAGAGACTTGGACAAATGATTTTGTTTTGTTTTTAATAAACTAAATTATCACAACTTCTTAATGAAAGTTTGTGTAAAGAGTTTGATTACAACTAAGAATGTTTAATGAAAGTTAATCTCATAATAATTCGCTAGCATAAATGAACATGCATATTAACAGTAATAAATGTATTTTTTAAATTTCTATCACTTGCATTAAAAAAATACATATCCTACTCTTCCATAAGCGATACATAGAAAAGTGCATACAGAGAAAGAGCATGAGTCAGGAATTGAACTCATGAATCCATTATTGGAAGGTGGATTTGCTAACCACTAAGGCAACACTCATTTGGAAACATAAATTAATTCTATAGACTAGAGTGAGAAGCACAACAACAAATCATGTGTGCAACCGATGTAAGAGCTAGATAATAGTACACTTCGTTATTGTCCAAAATCATATGCTAGTTACAATCCGCATAGGTACCTTAGTGGTTAGCACTTCTGTCTCACAAAACTGGTGTTATGAGCTGTGTGCAGCTTGTGGCCTTTATTCATTAATGAAAGAAACACAGCAGGAACCTTGGCCAAACTAGCCCATGTTTTGTTTTAGCTAATAAGGAAAGTAATGATTTGCTATCATGTAACACACAAATACTTGCTAGCTTCTTTTTTACTTTGTCATTCAAACGTGATCTACTACACGCTCTACCACAATGACAAATCTGCCCTCATATTTTAGATGTATCTCCCCCTCAAATGCAACTTTCTTAGGGCAAGTTGCATTTTTTATTTATAAAAATGTTTTAACTTTCAAAAAGGTGATGCCTCACTGGTCACATGCACATTATTATGTGCACACTGACATCTATTAGTATGAATGACCTAAGACTCAGAGGTGGGTTGGTTGATTTTGAGGGGACAGGCTCCTTGGAATTAAATGCTACATTGTCTTGAAACCTTGTTTGTAGGCCCATCATGATGGAAACCTGTGACATTTATGTCAACTTCAATTGAACATGTGTGACATCAGGGATTTATTACCAGTACAATGGACAGCTAAATATTATAAAATTATGGAAAGGATTTAACGTAAATACTTAACATCTACAGAGGCCTCCGCCTCTTGGCTGGCCGCCGCCACCTCTACTTCCTCCACTGCCTCCGCGACCTCCACCTTAACCACCGTTTTCACCACTTCTGTGAGTACCTCCTCATCCTTCTCCTTGTCCTCTGCCTCCACTACTGCCTCCTCCTCCTAATCCTCCCAGGCTCCTCATCTGTCTCCACCTCCACCTCCTCCTCCTTCTTAGGCTTTTCAACCACCTCCACCTCTTGCTCCTCCTCATCCTGCTCTGCCTGGCGTTGTTCAAAATTCAAATATTAACCTGCTTAAAAATTATATAGATGTAGTCCAATAATAATGTGATCAGACATTGTGAAACATTTTGTTGCACCACAGATAAAGATTAACTTTTCCAAAAGGATATAAACATGACAGACACACACCACTTTCACATGGCCTGTAACAAATGTTTGCTTTTGGCTTAGGGATGTGGACTATTTCAGTTTTAGTCTGTACTTTGGAAATTGTCCTTTATTTGGGCCCCATCATAATTAAAGCAACCAGATAATTAATGACTGATTAGGGACATATAATACAGGAAGTATTTGTGTTTGGCCTGCTCATATTTGAAAATCATCTTGGGTCAACTGTGAGCATTGTTTACAAAAATGGCAATATAACACATCTGCCACTTTAATATTATACTGTACCACCCTAAAACTAAGAAACAGAGGCCTAAGTATGTGGCGTTGGAGGGGGGCTCACATTTCAAATCTGGACACAGACTTCTATTTGGGGTAGACCACCTCCTTGTCAAACTTTGAAACTAAAGTTTGAAACTATTCATAACTTTAAAGCAAGTGTTTGTATTACAGAATTGTATGCAATTAATACAGAACTCACATCTTACTATCTCCTCCCTGAGATCTGCCAAAAGCTGGGGCTGACGCCAGCGTAGGACGCTCCAGTGCTGCTGCAGCTGCACTATTGTGCGCTGGCGGTAAAAACTAAGCCAAATGTAGTGATGCACCCTCTAGTATGCACGCGGCTTGGCCTTATTGCTTATGTAACGACCAGAGGGCATGCTTTCCATGCCCTCGGTCAGCACCCTCAGCTCTCTCCTCGAGAACGTTGTGGATCTCAGCATTGTCATCTTTACAATCTACTCTCCAATGCTCTCTGATTCATTATATTAATGTAGTTCTATCGTTTTAAAATAAGCATTGCCCAATTAATTGTATGTGTTTCCAAAGCACAAAGTATTTATTTTAGCAGATGTAAATAGTCAACAATTCAATACATTATTATATTATGATAAAGTACAGTACAGCAGAGCCAATACCAAAAGATAAATACATACTAATGCAATCGCATGCGCTCACTGCGCACCCACGGGACCCGGTGGATAGTATATCTGTTAGAATACTGTGTCAGAGTTGACTGAGAACTAAAGGGTGTGCAGCGATGATTATATACAGTACAGTGTTACAATTGAACAATAGAGATGATGTAGATTGTTTCTATAGGTCCAGACGTTGGGTGGGTCCAGGGCAGACAGATAATAGGTTGATTCAATCTAAGGAATCCAAAGGTGGGGGTCGTCTCTCCAGGGGGTCTGCTCCTTTCATAGCCAGCATCATACAAAGGATTATTCCCTAATAACAATAACTAAAGTATGCAATGTGCGATCTTTTCGCTGACTGCACCGGACAGCTGCTGATGATTAGGGGATCAATATATCAGGCATGACACCTTTCTTATAACCTAAACCTTTAATAACACTAAAATGTACATATAATCATATTATATAAACTAATAATAAACCAAATATTATCTGCTCATAAATTACAGTGTAACGGTACCAATATGAATACGAATTATATAAATAACTAAATGTTGTAATGCGAGTGTATGCGTGCGTATTTTACCATGCGAACGCACCACACCACGTGTTACGTGGCGTACGGATCGCATTTGCATGGCTAAACAATATTAAACCAATATACTTTCGTTCATCCAATTATACAACTTCAACAGTCCACCCATTGATAGTATAATAAACTATCACCTTAAAGATGTTATATGCAGGATCTCAGTACCATGTTTCATTGTTATATAATACAAATCCCCCTTGGTGTATGACCACGCTGTTTGTAGATCTAAACAAGTTATCATAAGACAGAGTCTTAATCCTCTAAACAATTTCTTCTTTTACTATAGACCGTACATTTCTGGAGCTTGGAGATATCCTTTTGCATGCCCTTCAAGGGTACAATAAAACACGTAATACATTATTTGGAAAGGTACAGAGTACAACAGATCATGTATCAGTTATACAGAATACTCTACTACAGTTCTTCAAGTTTAACAGGTTCATCTGTCCAATGCATGTCTTTAAGCTCATAATACATTTAAACACTTCATGTTCATTAATAGCATCATCCTATGTCTATCAATAATGTCATATACAATCTCCTTCAGCTTGCGTTAATATACACTTCTAATAATGTCATCAGTTCTTTTCATCAACACTTGTGGGCGGGCTATTGTCTGTTCGTTCTTCCCAGTCTCCCAATACTCAAATTTAACAGTGATCGGCTTGCAAAGCATTGGGAGACTTCGGACTAAGGGACCTAGGTGTCCTACTTTTTCCCCTAGTGACCTCCCACCTATAGTTCGGGTACCTCAAGAATATTTAGTGGAAAGAGAACTAATCCTACTTGATATAATCACTGAGGCACGTGTGAGCATGCCCAGCACTTTGTTTGGTCTAAAACCATACCCTCCCAAGAATGATAATCATTCTCAAGGATGCCTGCTCAAGTCCGAATATTCCTGGACTGGCATCGCTGGGTGTACCTCTTTTTTAACCATGGGGTCGCCGTACTTACGGACGTAATGCTACTCAGACAATAGCCCCTCGCACTTTCTCCAAGCTCCGAGGTTTCCAAATTTTCCTTTACCCCTGAATTGAATAGAGTAATTGGCTGCACCGATTATGCTACTAACTTCTTCCTCCCCAATACCTCCTTATCATTACCTGAACCAGTCTCTGTCACCCGCTAATAATCAAAAGAATTAACCGTCCTGAGAAGAGAATGAAATGAGAGAACACAAAACAGGAAAAACTACAACTTCATGCTGGACAACAGTCTTAGCCTTTGGCTCAGGTGCTACTAACTGCATTCGAGGCCTTCCAGAACAGACTCATGAGTGCCCTTGGACCCTTCTCTGAGTGTTGGCCCCTCTGCAGTGGGTGAAATGGGCACCAGTGTGTCTCTGCTACCCTTGAAGCCGTGATGCTGGTAGCCTACACCTGGTACCTGTCTGTCAAATAACCTAAGTTTAAGAAATTTCTGCTCCACAACTTACTCTCCCGATCCAACATCCTGACAGTTAGTGTGACCTTTCAGGAAACAGTGTTTTGGACGTTCTTGGTTGCTGTCTCACTATTTACCTTCTCTCAAAGTCTAACCTAGCCTCCCAGTTACAATCTCATCTCACGAGGGGTCAAGAACATTTCAAAAACTGACAGGTTAGGAGTCTGCCCAGGAGTGATCTTTTGGTAGCGGAAGAGGACTAGTGGCCGAAGCTATCAGTCACTTCAATCAAGTTCCAACTCTTAATCTATTCAATTCGTTCTACTGAGTACCGTTACTTTGTGTTCATACTGGTTTATGGCTAATTGAAAGTATGTGATTTGTTACCACTACTCATACATTATACATCTGTTATTAATAACATGAATACCCCTATCATCTATTATAACTCTAGGACTATCACATTTAATAACAAAAGCTTTGAGTATGACACAGTAAAACATTAGACACATTTCAATATACTTTTACCCAGACATATTTCATTGGTACACCAGTGTATACTTGAGGATCCCGCATGGTGGTAATTGGATGACGTGTATTTGTTTTACCTGGAGGAAAACCCATCAGCAGGAGGGATATGGGATGGCTCTATTGGTCTACCTTGTCCATCTTTCCAGAGTCCACCAGACTCCTCACCATATCTCTTCACCTTCCAGACAGTTTATTCCTCAGGTAACACAAATCTTCATATATTAACCAATATGTGTATGTGTGCATGTTTGTGTGTGTGTGTGTGTGTGTGTGTGTGTGTGTGTGTTCACCTTTTAGGACTAAAACAATACAACGAAAAACAAAATAAAACATAGATTTGTTAACTGTCACATAAAACCCTGCTGTCTATTTGACAGCTATGTTCGCCCTGGTGTGACAGCCATGTATGGTCGTGTGTAAGTGTGGACCTTACTAGCAGCTACTTCAGTTGGTAACTGTGTCACTGTATAAAGTCCTCTATGTAGTGTCCTAATCATGTGCTGGTATTGCTATAAAACGATTTCTCAGTCACCTCAACATCGCCCACTAGACTAGAAAAATGCTGAAGACCAATGTATATCAATCGATTTTCCCTCTGCCAACTCACATGTCATTCTCAGTACCTCACATTCAGTTACTTGACTAAGTGGGAAAGGCAAAGGGGTCTATTTCTATAACACTTTCTTCAAATATAACAGTATCCAGTACATGTCTGTCTAACAGTAAAAAAATATAAAACATGAAAATTCTACATTTTCTAGGGTTTCACATTATGTTGTATCTTGTGGTAACAATCCTACTCCAATGTTCTATACAGAGATGCATATCTGTATGCCTAACCTCCAGCAATCTCCTATCCACCCTTTGTGCATCCATATAAAGGCACATTTTTGAACAGGAGGCACGAATAACAAAAAAAACAAACAACAAAACAGATATGCAATCTATAAAACATGAATCGCATTTCCACAACAGAACCTATCTGCTTAAAATCAGCAGTTTTCTATACACATGAAAACAAAACCCCTGACTATTTCTGTAACTCATGTTAATCTAGTGTGTATATCTCTGAATTTGTCTTATGTAAAAAAATAAAAATGTCTTAGCCCCATTGTTGAGACTGTGTCTGATTTTATCTCTACGAGAGAGAGAGAGAGAGAGAGAGAGGGAGAGAGGGAGAGAGAGAGAGAGAGAGAGAGAGAGAGGTAGAGAGAGAGAGAGAGACTAGCGTTTGTGGAAAGAATGAGAAATAAGAAAGCAATGAATGATGGGAATACAAAGATTTGAATACAAACATACATGCAGAAAGGGAGATTTTTACAACAAAATGACAGCTGGATTGGACTCTGACTCTATGGGGAAATGGCTGTATTCATTTAACTATGATCCCTCCCAAGAATGACTAGGGGGTCTTAACCGTGCAATCCAGTGTCGTCCGTCATTTGTTCATTAAGAACTCGGTATCTCATTGACTACATACCTTTTCAACGGACTTTCCTAACTTATAACAGAGAAATGTAAAAATTAACTGTTGATGACTCATCTGAGATACATAAACGATATTTTGGAGCAAGTATGTATATACTTCATTGTTGGATAATGATTCTCAGCCAAACAAATTATCATGAGCCACTGCAGCCTAAAACAAAGTGTCTTCTATTTGTCTATTGTTAATTAGTCTTTCAAGAGTAATTCTTCTATTTCTCTATCTCACCCCTTTTAAACACTAAGTTTATATATCTTCTGTGTACCCTTATCTGTGAGAAGAAAAACAAGATAGTTATCTTAAAACAGCAAACAAAACAAACATTTCCATTCTTTTCCATCGGCCAGCGATTTAGGAAAGCAAACATGTGACAACATAAAACAAACAAACAAAATCAACAAAGATTACCTTTTAAATAAGTTTCTTTCTACATTTTGCACCTTAATACTTACCACAGATTAACTCTAGAGTCGGCTATATTTCTCCCCCAGAATATTAGTTTTTACAGAGTGTGCAATCAATTGTAGGGGAACCTCTGAGAGAAGTGTACGCCTCCTTTGTGGATGTCTATCTGATTTCCAACCCAGGTATCCATTCTTCTCTCTACACAGTTCCTACTCATGTGTCCCTTCTTACGGCAGTAGAAGCACGTCCCTGTCATGTCTGCACAATGTTTTGCTAGGTGTCCTATTTTATTGCATTGAAAACACTTCCTCAACTCATGTTGTTTCTCTTCCTTTTTACAATCTCTCCTAATGTGTCCTTCTTCTCTGCAATTGTAACATCTCACTATTCTGAGTTTCCTGTTATGTGGGTTGTATGCTGGTGGTCGTGTGTGCAGTCCCTCTAGTGCTGGGATACTTACCATCATTACCCTATCACTTAGTGTCTCTTTCTGTTCATTTATACTTTTATCATGTCCTATAACTGACTCCCTGAGAGCACTTACAGTGATTCCTCTCCAGTTTGGCAATGAAGTTTGCACCCTTCTTTTCAAGTTTTCCCTGAGGCCATCCATTAGAACTTTAACAGCAACCTCTCTGTAATATACATTATCTTTTATGTCTGATACCCCAGTATATTTGACCATCTCTATCAGAGCCCTGCAAAAATAGTCTGTTGCATTTTCACTATCCTCTTGCCTGATAGTAAAAACTTTACTCCAGTCCACTATCACTGGAAAATATATGGCCAACCGTGTGATTATTTGTCTAATATTGTCCTGATTATAATCCTCGGTTAAGGATTCATCCTCCTACAACATACAATCCTTAATGAACTTTTGTATATCAGTATTGAGTGGAAGACAGGTCTTCAATTATACTCGCCAATTGTTATTAGTTGGCTCGTACACATTACCATAATATCTAATAAACTGCTGACATTTGGTCAAATCTTTCCTAGGATCAGGGAAATCAGACAAAATTGAAAATGTTTCAGACCTAGTGCATGGATCATGCTTTGCTACATGTTTTAAAGGAACATCACCATCTCTGTCCGCTTTCCCATTGGGAACTGTTGTAGTGCAGACAGGATGTAAGTCTACCAAATCACTATGACTAGTTGCTGAAATTGCTGCTGCAGTACAATGGATGTCTTCCCCTGTGTTAACCTTTACATTATTCTCACCACTTTCAGCCGCTGCCCCTGCTGGTGGAACCGTTCCCTTTCCTTGTCCTGAAACATTACTTTTAACATTACTTAAAACAACATACAAGTTACTAGTTACAGTTTTCACTTTTTTGGTATTGGCTGTTATATCCGCCCAGACCAAATTTGTCGGGGGCGTGTTTGCGCTCAGTTCGCCACGCTTAGCAACGCACACTTCCGGAATGCTTGTTTCCGGTATGCTTACTTCCGCTGAACACACGTTTTTCGCCACACTCACTTCCGCTGTGCATTCGCTGCTCTGCCACGTGTTACCTTCCATTTGCCACGACTTTAAACAATCATTATGTGCATTTCTCACTTTCGTTGACTTAATCAACCGTACTTTATCTTTTACGTTATTTAGTACCTCTGCATTAAAACTCCCTATTGTGGGGAAAGGCCTATCAGAATCTTTGGTCATCTTGACCCACGTGTCACAATACACAGTTGCGTATGCACCATATTTCTTACACATGAGAAATCTCGCTGAATCAATAAGGCCTTCTTTAGGCAGTAAATTGGCCATCTCTAGCGTATGCTTAGCACCCATGTTGAACAATAGGGTTCCAGAAATATAATACAATATCCTGCCACTACTCTCAACACTTTGTCACCCGCAATCTATCGCTAGAGATATTTTACTGGCTTGTGGACGTATTTGCTATAATCCGCGTCCACTCGCTTCCTCTTGTCTTAGACAAGGACCCCTAATACAGAAATATCAATGTGGGCTAAGGGATTATCAGCTCCTCGATTACCCCTGACTCTCCAACAAAATCTGTTGAGATTATTACGCTCGGTGGCATCCGGTAAAGTCAATTACCAGCCTTACCACGTAATTCCTCCCCATTGCTCCCAAGTTCCAATTACGGATTCTGCCACCATATAGGGTCCCAGGAATATAACAATATCCTGCCACAATATAGGGTCCCAGAAATATCCGTGCCGTGCGGTGCAATCGCAACGCTTACAGATACTAATTATCAGCAAACAATGCGATTACCCTTGGGTGCACGTCGCGAAAACTTATTCAGTTTCCGCCCCCCCAGTATACCTGCCTTGTATACCGTACACCAGTTGGGCACCTGCCTCGTCAAACAGCAACTGACACTCTATTTTACAATAGATAAAACCTTAGTGTATTTAAAGTCAACAAATCACACGACATACACCTTTTCTGCGCAGAAAATAAAATAATTCCCAACAATAGTAATAATGTCCCAGAGGTTTTCGCAAGTGATTTATACTATGCATGTATAACTATCAAAGCCATTGTTTAACCACGTGGAAAATCTACCGGAAGTTCGCGTACGCACAGCCGGAAATACACATACGCTATGCAATGCAATACAGTTAACGTAAAACGACAATAAAAAGAAAACATTTTTCTTTCTTGTCCCTAGATTCTTATTAGCGTTCCCTCAGTCTATGCAACAACGGACATTCGGTTTTGCAACACACAGTGAACCCCAGGTCTTAAACACATTGCGTTCTTTCCTGTTATGCGACGCGTCCGTCAATCCACCCTTTGTTGAGGAACCGAATACCGTGAGCGTTGCATACCTGCCGATAATGTAACTCCTAAACTCACGAGCCCCCAAATTATTAAAGTAGTTCTATCGTTTTAAAATAAGCATTGCCCAATCAATTGTATGTGTTTCCAAAGCCCAAAGTATTTATTTAGCAGATGTAAATAGTCAACAATTCAATACATTATTATATTATGATAAAGTACAGTACAGCACAGCCAATACCAAAAGATAAATACATACCAATGCAATCGCATGCGCTCGCTGCGCACCCACGGGACACGGTGGACAGTATATCTGTTAGAATACTGTGTCAGAGTTGACTGAGAACTAAAGGGTGTGCAGCGATGATTATATACAGTACAGTGTTACAATTGAACAATAGAGATGACGTAGATTGTTTCTATAGGTCCAGACGTTGGGTGGGTCCAGGGCAGACAGGTAATAGGTTGATTCAATCTAAGGAATCCAAAGGTGGGGGTCGTCTCTCCAGGGGGTCTGCTCCTTTCATAGCCAGCATCATACAAAGGATTATTCCCTAATAACAATAACTAAAGTATGCAATTTGCGATCTCTTCGCCGACTGCACCGGACAGCTGCTGATGATTAGGGGATCAATATGATATCAGGCATGACACCTTTACTATAACCTAAACCTTTAATAACACTAAAATGTACATATAATCATATTATATAAACTAATAACAAACCAAATATTATCTGCTCATAAATTACAGTGTAACGGTACCAATATGAATACGAATTATATAAATAACTAAATGTTGTAATGCGAGTGTGCGCGTGCGTATTTTACCGTGCGAACGCACCACGCCACGTGTTACGTGGCGTACGGATCACATTTGCATGGCTAAACAATATTAAACCAATATACTTTCGTTCATCCAATTATACGACTTCAACAGTTAACAGAGCATGTGAGAGCGAGGATAATTTCTACACCCGTGAGTAAAATATAATAGGTAGGTTCCCAGGCGCTAAAATGGTAATGTGTAAACGAAAGAGAGATCTGTGGTATAAGAAAGTGGCTGTACGCCAAAGAGTTGTTTATTAACTTAGATTGATGGTTAATCAAGATGTATATTAAAATTAGCACACATCAAACAAATGAAATGAATACAGATATCATAATACATTCGGAATGGCAGGATAGTATATGCAAGTGTGTAGAGAAATCATAGCATATATGCAACTATTGCACATAAGTAAAAAGGATGCCAGTATATGCTCAAAAACCAGTACAGCTAGAGTCCCGTAAATAGGTGTATAAATAGCAGGTGCACCGGGGTCCGAATAGATCCAGAAAAAAGTCTTTAATAGGGTGCAAAGATCCGGATGGACACTAAATATTTTGATGGATCCACAGGTTGGGACGCTATAAAGAATTTCTGTTGTGGAAATAATATGGTGTGAAGCAGCAGTAGTGGTAACGCTATGTGTGATCAGGGGAAAATGAGTTCATACACATGGTACCAGTGAAAAGATATTATGTATACCAGAAGTTGATAGCTAAATCTGGAAAGAATGCCCTGAGTAATCCTGGTCCGGTATTAAAAGCTCCACAAAGACAACTGTAATGGTATCACTATGTGTGATCAGAAGGGAATGAGTTCATACACATGGTACCAAAAATCGGTGTATACCGATGAGAGAGTTCTTTAAGGAACAAAGTGTACTAACCTAGATCCGGATACCTGTGAGTAAAATGTCTGCCTGTCATTCAACCATAGTATTCTTGCAGCCGGGATCGGATTGTTAACTTTTTGCGTTGAGACGTACACTACGCTTGGCAAATCGGATGAGACATGTACACCTGGATTCAAAATTCAATGGGTATTTAGAAGCAGCTGTGCTCTTCCTTCAGTCATGCTCTTTTTTTTCAATGATTTAAGGCAGATACATTTGTTTGTGGGACACTTGGAAGACATTATTGCAGTGAGTACACTTTGATATGTATTAAGAGAGATTACGTAGCTGTTTTCAGTGAAGGTAAATCACTGTTTATACATAAAGCAATTTTAGTACAATTTGTCATTTTACATGAGCCATGTATTCTTGTATATGCTGGTGATAAGTGACACATTTCGAGCTACATTTTGCTACTGGGTTTTCCACTCTAAACCCAGGAGTAAGTATACTATAGCATGTCCTGAATCATTGTAATGTATTTAAGGAATATCTTTAACATGCCAAAATTTTATTAAAAAAACACTCTAATATCAATAGTCTTTATCTTTAGCTTTTGCCCTCTGCTTAGATTCTTTGGAGTTGTTTGAGAAATTTTCTAATTTTTGCTTGATCGTCTGGACCAGAATTTGGAATTGGGTGAGTAGTCTGTGCCGAAACATAGGCTGTTGAAGTAGCTATAGGAATTAAATCTGTTCACTTTACTTTAATTTATCCGGCTCTCAGAAGGGAGTTAAGGGCCGTTACTGTGGGTTGAGAAGTGACTAGACCGATTTTCAATTACATACACCTCTTCTGGATAATGTTTACATTATTTTTGGGTTTGAAGTTTGTTATGATGCTGTCTCATATGTATTATCAGGTTATTCACTCATTTCCAATTTGGAGTTTTTACTTTGGCCAATATCTATGTTTTGTTTTATAAAACTGCCTTGGGGTGGCTTACAATGGAAGTTTTTTTTTTTAGTTCATATGTGAGCGCAGAAAAATGGTGAGTTTCTGACTTTTTCCGCCCACTTGTGTACATGCTACACATATTAAATTCAAATGCACCACCATTTATATTCTAATGTTCATGTAGTTGCAAACTATGTAGGATTGTGAGCAATGCATTGCTCTTGTTAAACATGCAATCATTTTGTTTTGGGGGGGTTGTTAAGAAATGTAAATGTTTGTTTTTGATCTTTCTTTTTTCATCTCTCTTTAGTTTTCCAAATAAAATATCTGATGCTGGGCCAAGCACTGAGGGGGGCTAAAAGGAGATGGCAATTACATTTTACAGGGAGAGAGGTGGAGATTTTGGTGGAATTGTGTGACAAACAATATAGAGAAATATAGAGAATTTCCACATAGGCAAACCGAGAGGGGGTTTCCTAGTGCCTGGAAACCCTCCTCCAAGCCTGGGGCACTGTATAATTGAGATGGCTGGACCCTGCTCCCGCTTCACATGGCTCTGCTTGAAAAGGGAGAGCTGTGTGCACCTACCAGTATTGCACGCAGCATTGCCCATGTATATTATGGGATAGGAGGAGTTGGAGAGAAGCCAAGCACTGGTCACGCCCACTGGTGGTGTGGTGTGGAAACTCCCCTCTACAAATCCTGCGTTTGCCCCTGTTCCATACATGTATATGTCGGCCATTGGAAAAACAGACAGTGGGAACAGATCACGCAGCAAGTGAATGCCATTGCTCCTTGTCGGCGGACGATCAAGGATGTGATAAAAAGGTAAAAATAATAGGTTGAACCAATCCTTAAATTATTTGGGTAAAGTGTAAACATAGTAAAAGAGTGTTAAGTATTACCTTGACACATATTTTACCAATGTAAGCCATGTGTTTTTGAAGGGCACATTTGTACCTAGATAATGTTCATTGTAGTGTCAAAGAGTAGTTGTCCAAATGTACATGTCACGTTCAGACAATTATCCAGCCAGGACAATGAACACACATGTAGCTGTGTGTGTGTGTCTGTTTTTTGCAGTCGAAATGTAAACATTGTAATGTTAGGTTCCATGGTTAATTTGATGCAATATCATCAGGTGGTTAGACTTTAAACTGAATTTAAAACAAAAATAACAGAGCAAAGGAGGCAACCTCAAGGAACGGGTGGAGAGCCAGCACAGGACATAATATTATCACCACTGGAGGAGTGAGCGAGTCTCGCGATTTCTGAAGAGTATCTGGTTGGGGTGGGCTGAATTGATACTGGCAGCGACCCACCCCTAACATGCCATTAGCTCCTCTAGATACATTTGGACTATCTTCTATGGGTGTCTGTTAATGTGTCCGGCGCCGCCCCGCTGCTCCTTCGGGACAGCTGCCTGTCTCTGCACCCATCGCGTTTGACTGCCAGGCAATCAGACGCAATGCTTCAGGCTGGATTTTAAACTGCACATGCGTGTCTCATTGCGTAAATTCTAATCTGCGGCGACGACCGATGACAGCGCCGACACCTCTCTCTCTCCATTGGCTGTCAGCACTATTTAAGGCAGCCCCTCTCCCCATGCCTGTGCCAGAGTATCAGGTCTATTCCTGCTCTAGCGCCATAGTGTGTTTTTGACTTGTCTGACTACCCTCTGATCTCCAGTGTCCTTACTAACCGGATTGATTGACTACGCCTTTGGATTTCCCCAGTGTATTGTTTGCTCCCGAAAGTTAACGACTTGGCATTGTTTGACCTCTCTTCTGGATTCTCCCTTGTACCTCATTGCCAGCACGTTACCAGACAGGCTCACTTGACTACTCTCATTCTGTGCTTCGCTATACGAATCAGTGTCTTCTGCAGCAGAGCCCATACTTTCGTGCGGGGGTTCTTTGTGAAAACCAGGGGCGCTTGGGATTCCGCACCTTCTACTAGAGTTGTTCCAACGTTAGCAAGTACTCTAAGTAGAAGTTGTGACATAATGTTTGTGTTTTGTTTACAAACATGTGACACCTCTATCAGTATTCACTTCATAATGACTGTAATTCCTGTATTGATTATCAAATGTGTATTTTATTTATACAATTTAATACCAAACCTAAATTCAGATGAATCTTAAAGTGTGCATGCACAACTCTTGAGGCAGCAGACACTATCGCACATAAGCCAATACTTTGAATCGGCTACTGAGTCCATTGATTTTAATGTTCACAATATGTCCAATACTCTCACCTGTCTAGAGCACAAATTTGATGAGCACATGAGCATTTTAAATGCAACTCTCTCTCATATGTTTACCCTCTTGACCCAAATTGTCCAGAATCAGCAAACATCACAACACACTCCACTAAATGTCACTCCTTCACCTACTCCACCACCACAGCTCACTATTCCAAATTATTCTCCATTATCCATTTCTCTGCCTCCTTCCCCTTCTCAACCTCCTGCCCATTCACACCCCTCGGCATAACACACATACCCCCATGCCCAGCCCTCTGGCTACCCCCATGCCCAGCCCTCTGGCTACCCCCCTGGCCAGCCCTCTGCTTATCCCCATGCCCAGCTCTCTGGCTACCTCCTGCCCAGCCCTCTGACTACCCCCCTCTGCTTACCCCTGCTGCCTCATTGCCGGTTATAGCGTTCTGTCCTCAGTTCTGCTACCTGCTTGTGCTATCCATTTTGGTTCCTGCTACCTTAGATTTGATCACCCGTGTTTGACCCCTGCTTGTTATTGGACCTGTGACCCTTCTCTTCTGACCTTGACCTGTTGCCTGGAAATCGGATTTTGCTTCTCTGCCTGTGAGTTTGACCCTTCGCTGCCCTTGGATATTGCATCTTTGCCTGTGACCTTTTGACCTAGGATTCTTCTTATACTACAGTCCACCAATCAGTCCCCTCCTGGGAACTCCTTTAAGTCAGTATACGTTACTCGACCCTCGGTCGGCCCGCAGCCCAGTCTGTCCCCACCACTAGGGGCTCCAGCGAACACCTGGCCTTCTGAGTAGTTCCCGAGTTTCACTGTACTGACTTGGGAGTTTCTAACACTCTGGATCCATTTCAAATATAAGTGCATGATCGCAGGAGATCCAAAATAGGTTGAACTTGATGGACTGGTGTCTTTTTTCAACCTCATCAACTATGTTACTATGTTATATGTAAGCAGAAGACACTTTATTGGTAGTGATTGCTGACACTATAACAGGGTACTATTTATTATTATGAGACATTAATACATAATTCCACCACAATACATACACACTATAAGACACTGGCATTTGACATAAAGCTCCTTGGGTTATGACCAAACAATCAGGCCAAATTAAAGATTCACATAGGCAGGGTTGTTGAATTTCAAAAAATCTTTAACGTGTCAGAAGACAGGAAATGCAGGTTCCCAAAATGCATCACATCTCTTCCTGTTGAAATGATAAAAAGTGAACTAAATTACAGCAAAAATATTAGCTCAGAAATTACTGTAATGCATGCACTTTCTTTATGCCTTTCTGCAGATGAAGGTGGCCAGTGTAACATAACATGCAAGGGATCTTGTTAGCCTTAACACAGTTCTCTATGAAATAGTGCATTGTGGGTTCCTGCTATATGTTTGGAAGTCTGGTTTGTTGAGCATTGGGAGAGCTTAACATTAAAAACACATCATGGGGTAAATGTATCAAGCTGAGAGTTTTCCGGCGGGTTTGAAAAGTGGAGATGTTGCCTATAGCAACCAATCAGATTCTAGCTATCATTTTGTAGAATGCACTAAATACATGATAGCTAAAATCTGATTGGTTTTTCAAACACGCCGGAAAACTCTCAGCTTGATACATTTACCCCCAGGTCTTAAACCTGGGGATTTGATATTGTTGTTGAGCCACACACACAAATCAACTTTTGACTGCATAGGCTGAAATACCCACAAAATCTATGCTGCACCCACACTTTAAAGTACCTGTAATTTTACAATACACTATACTTCACCTAGGTGCAACTCCATGGCCACCTTCAACGACACCAAATGACAGTGCTGTGGCCCCTTTACCCTGGCAGCACCTACATGTTGATGCATGTGGTTCAAACAATCTGTGGTTAAAAAGGTCACACATTACTTCATTTACCAATTTTGCATGTTTTTGGGTAATAACCAAAGAGTTATAAGATTTATTTTCTAAACCTTTGTAAACACTGTAATCCTATTATTAATAGAGAGATGTGTGTGGTTTAGAGATAGAACTGCAAATATTGCACGCACCATCTACTCATATCTAGGTGTTAATACTGAGGAGTTTTTTCTGGCATCATTAGTCAGGCGCTATACATGTGTGAGTTCTATTTCTAAACCACACACGTCTCCAGGGCTGCCAAGAGGAATTCAGGGCCCCGGTACAACAAATTCATTTGGCACCCCTCATAGCTGAGCATGGTAAAAAAAAAATCGGGATTGTGGCCGTGCATTTTGGATCATGGCAAATTTGCCATTGGGGCGTGGCTAACACATCAAAATCACTCGGCTCTCAATTCGCACGAGCGTCACATATGTCCAAGCACTCCTGGCTTTCAGGACATCTAGCACCAAAGTGTAGTATAGAAAAAATGCAGTGTGTACACAAAGAGTTCAGTCTTGGCCTCCACCTTACATTGGGCACAACACTCACCAAAAATTGACATTGTCCCTACTAGAATCACAACATTTCACATACTGTCCTGTTCTCTCCTACCTGTTCTTCTCACTTTCACCACCTGTTGCTGCATGTTTCTTTAGTTGCGGCTTGTCTGGATCCTGGAATGCTGGGGGCCCTATTTGGAAAAAAATAGCTACATTTAGATAATTCCAAACAACCCTGGCGTTAAATCAATACCATCCACGATTAATAATTAGGTCTTCCTCCAGCTCCAATATTACAATAATGTGCCCCTTCATCATTGCCATGCCTTATGATCACACTGCGCCCTCCATGCTGCTTTTGCCCCCTTCATCTGGCTCCCCTTCATCACACTATACTATGCTGCTCCCCCCCCTTTTTCAATCCCACTGTGCCATGCCTCCCCCCCTTTTTAACCACACTGTGCCATGCTGCCCACCATTTTTTAACCCCACTGTGCCATGCTGACCCCTGTTCTTTAACCCCACTGTGCCATGCTGCCCCGTTTTTTAACCCCTCTGTCCCCCCCTTGTTTTTTAACCCCTGCCATGCTGCCCCCTCCTCATTTTTTAACTTCTCTGTCATGCTGCCCCCCCCCGTTTTTAACCCCCCTATGCCCCCCCTCGTTTTTTAACCCCTGTCATGCTGCCCCCTCCCTCATTTTTTAACTTCTCTGTCATGCTGCCCCCCCCCCGTTTTTAACCCCTCTATGCCCCCCTCATTTTTTAACCCCTGTCATGCTGCCTCCCCGTTTTTTAACTCCTCCGTGCCCCCCCTCTTTTTCCTCCCTGCACTTACCTTTTCTCCTTTCTTGGTCCTCTCTGCTACTCTGTGCTCCATTGCTCCAGACTGACTAAATGCTGGGCATGACATGATGACATCACACCCGGCATTTAGACAGTCTGAATGGAGCACAGAGCAGCAGAGAGGAGGGATGCCGGCTCCGCGATCAGGTGAGTATGTTTTGGTTTTTTTTTAAACTAGCCTGCTCCCCTCACCAACGACTGAGCCCCCCCCTGCAAAAAAAAAAGAAAAAAAAAAAAAAAAGAAAGAAAAAAAACGTTTTTATAAAAAAAAAAAAAAAAGCAGCAGCGCAAGGGCCCGGGCCGGGCCCCCTGACATGCCCGGGCCCGGGTAATTAGTACCCGCTCCCCCCCCCCTCTCGGCGGCCCTGCATGTCTCTATTAATAATAGGAGAACCCTCTCATGTAGAAATTCAAGTGCTACAAGAGTAGAAGTCAAGGCGCAGGATCTGATTCTAAGTGCCTGTAGTACATTATTAAGAGAATATTCTCTATAAAATAAAATATTCTTCTTTAAATCCTCCACCAGTGGGTGTGTTTTTAACCACATGTATTTGTGCTTGTATGTCATGATTTTAATATTTCACGCTACTCTCTGGGCGGGTGGCCCATTTTAATAAATCAATAAAAGTTATATTTTATCAGGGAATGAGTGCTGCCAGGTCCTACTACCATTAACCTCTGTTCAATTTCTTCTTCTAATTGATTATAGCACCAGCACCCCATCCTGCACACTTTACACCAGATAATAAGTAAAATTAGCAGGAGGTTCTCTGCCATTCCTAGTGCAGAGCTATTCAACCCCTTTGTTCCCACTTAACACTATAATCCCACTGTTTTTGGATCAATGTTAAGGACTAATAATGGAAAGCTCCTTGCCATTGCCTGTCAAAACCATTGTGCAATTTAATCAATGTTGTTCTTAAAACAACATATTGTTCATTTTAAAAGATATGAAAGGCAAGTCTGAGTTTCTAACTTTCAACTTAAGGTTTGTATTGAATGAAATAATGAATTATTAACATAAAAAACATTAGTCCAATTACCAATAAGCCATGCATCTCCATGTGGCCTTGCACCCCCTTGCCTCTCTTGCAATCTGTACCACATCCCTGATTGCCTAAACGCAAAGGAATCATGGGTATTCCCACCCGATTTGACAACCAGCTCTTGAATCTGGAGAAACAGGTCACATATAGTCTGGACATTAATCAAGTGAAAATGCTTCCTGTTCAATTACAGAGAAGCATTCCCACTGGACGGGACCAAGGTCACATGTGTCCCATCTACTGCCCCTATGACGTTCAGGAGCCGGCTATGGTGGCAAACTGCCGCTTAATACGCAAAAGAATTGCCTAATCGAGTGGCAGATGTATAAATTGGGAGATGGCCGACAAGAATGCCCTGAGCACAACCTTCAGCTTACGACTGAAGGTGGCCTGGGATATACCTGCCACGATCTTCACTGTAGTCTGGAACGACCCAGTCAAACAAAAGTGAAGTACCGCCAATAGTTTGGTCAAAGGCAGTACTGCTGTCGGGATGTGGCGCATTCGCTCAAGGTCACTCTGCACAATGCACAGGGTGTACAAGATAACATGAGGAGTAAACCAATAGCGATGGACAACCTCAGCATCTGACATCCCAAAGAGGCTGACACGTGGCCTGAAGACACGATCCCTAGGACAGCGATGTTGTACCAGTTGCTGGCTTGGACGGTGTGGAGGATCATGCTCCTCAAGAGCCAGATTCTCATTTAACTTCAGAATCTCCTGTATGTGTGACAAATGGATGATTTTAAAAACAAACACACTAATTAACTGAGGGCTTTACAACTAACCCCTAAACTCCCAACAAAAACAAGTGCACCAAATAGTGTTTTGAACCGATTATTAACTAAAGAAGTGTCTGCAGGTGTACACGCTGCCACGGATCAAATGATGACAGATGCAGGTGCGGTAAGAAGACGCAGTTCACTTATATGTTTGAAAAGTACCAAACTCATAGCATGTACTCCGATTACTAAGAATCAAGTTGTAGGAAGTGTCTGTGTTCATTTTTTGGGGATTTATTGTAAAATATTTAGGTGTTCTTTATGTGAAATGTAACAGTTGTCTCACTTGCAGACATTTTTTTTGACTTGGTGTAGTCTATACAGTGTATGCAAATTTCAATCTGGATATTGCCATAGTGGTTTGGCATTCATCCTGCTAACATTAGGGTACTGAGTTCAAATCCAGAGTCGTGCGTATCTGTGTGCACATTATATATCCCCAAGTTTCACTGAGTTTACTTGAATGTGTCACTTATAGAAGAGTACGACAGGGTATGTTTAGGAGACAGCTATGTCTACAGAATGTTGTATCGTGTATGTATATTTATGATTGCGAATTATCAGATGTTGATTTAGCAAACACAATGTGTGTGCATTTTTAAATTGTTTAGCCTTAAACCTTCATGTTGCCAGTTAGTGTCTGTGTTGTGTTGTATGATTTTTCAGAGCAGTATTACCTTGGTTTCTGGCTTTTATACTCACATGTTATTAGTTTACATAATAGAACTTTCAAACATGGTGGTTGTCATTCAAGACTTGTAAATTTGAATGTAGGCAATTGTCAATCTGCACGTTGGGTTAGTGGTTAGATAATACACTTTTCATCAGTGGGTTCATGAGTTCAATTCCTGACCTGTTTTGTGGAATATGGATAAATTGCATGTTGAAAATTGTGTGTAGCTACAACACAGAAAAGCAGCTGTTCAAAATAACTTGATTTCAAAGATATAGGAAATATCCACAGATAAAAGCTAAAAAAAAACTGCCCGCCCCCCAAAAAAAATGTTAATCAATTTGAAGTCCAATTACTATTATTGTTATTATGCATGACTGAATTTCCATATCCAAAAATTTAAACTGTGCATGTACCAAGGATTTATGTCTATAATATTTCAATGTATAATTATTGACATTAATAAAAAGTAAAAAAGAAAAAAAGATCATTATGAGAGAAGTTGATGCTCTGTTTTTCCTTCTACTCTATTTCATGCGCATATTGTTTCCACTTGCACTCTGGAGTAGTGGTTAGGCAATCTACCTTTCAACAGAGTTTGAATCCTCTCCAACACCCTTATCCCTCTGAAGTTTATATATCCTTCTTATGTTTGTGTGGATTTCCTATGTGTCCCTTATGTAAGAGTACGCTTGATTTAAGCTTGCACAAATTATCCATACAATTTTCATAAATTAAGCTGTTATGCTTTTATATTATTACTAGCAACTAACTGTTGACACATCAGCCACTTTACATTGCAATTTATTATTATTGTGGTTGTAATTAAAAAGAGGTTGCTTTAAAAAAAAATGTATACAATGTTTAATGTTTGATATAAAGATTTTTTTTTTTTTATGTGAAGTGCATTAAGATGTATGTTGTGCATATTTAGTTGTGAGTGTTTTAAGAAAACAAAGCTATTTGAACAGTTTAATGTTGTTATTCAGCGTTGCGGCTCTAGCTGCTGGATTTAAACATAACCCTGAGCTTCCTTAAGTTTAAGCAAGAAGTTAAGATAAAACTCACAGCATTTCTTCATAATTATCCGACGGATACGGAGGTAATGTCTAGTCTTCTTAGAGAACACCTACTCTTTTAATTTCGTACGGATCTCCGCCCATTCCCCTCCCATTCCCTTCCCTTTTTTCTTAAGAGTAGAAATTCTTCTTAAATTCACTTAGGGAGAATTTTTCTTCCTATCTCTCTTTTCTGGGCATGCGCAGGGAAGATTTTCGTAAGATCCGCAAAAAACGGCAGATACGATCACTAATGAATCAAGCCCTGGATATGCAGACCACTCGGTCGGGATCTGGTGCTCCTACCTACCTCTCCATGGTAGCCGTCTTCTTTCCTTCGGGTCTGTGGCTTTTTATAACTTTATTAATTTCATTCATTGGATAATAAGGCTGGCATCCCAGACTACTTAAATCTCCTGACCCTATGCTTAGGCGCCAGATTTTCAAGTCTCCTTACCTGTGAGGACATGACTTCTCACGGCTCCTGCTGATTCTCTGTTCACAGACTATCGCCGCATCTCCTGCATACCTGAGCTTCCTAGCTCACCTGGACCTTTGCGTGACTTTAGCCTGTAGACCATATACCTCCAAGTGATCCAGACCAAGGGAATCCCAGCTCACCTGGACCTCCATGTATTACTTACCTGCAGACCATAGCATCTCCAAGTGATCCAGACCTTCAGCTTCCCAGCGTATCTTGACCCTCATGTCCTTACTACCTGTACACCTTTACACTACCAAGTGATCCAGACCCAGAGCTTCCCAGCTCACATGGACTACTGTGTAATACTTACCTGCACACCATTACACCTCCAAGTGATCTAGACCTTCAGTTTGCCAGAGTAACTGGACCCCTATGTCCTTCCTATCTGCTGACCCTTAAACTGCCAAGTGATCCAGACCCATGGCTTCCTAACCCACATGGATCTCTGTGTACTACTGACCAGCAGACCGTACCACTTCTAATTGATCTAGACCTTCAGCTTCCCAGCGTAACTGAACTCCTATGTCCTTCCTATCTGCTGACCCTTAAACTGCCAAGTGATCCACACCCTGGGCTTCCTAGCCCACATGAACCTCCATCTACTACTAACCAGCAGACCATACCACCTCTAATTGATCCAGACATCAAGTCTGCCAGCTTACCTGGACCTTGTGTTCCTCTGGCCTGCAGACCGACACATCTCCTTGTGATCCAGACCTTGAACTCCTAGCTTCCCTGGACCTCCGTGTTATTTCTTTCCTCCCAGTCACCTCCGTCTCCTCCTTTCAGTGTACAAATAAGCTATCAAGTATTTGTTTGCTGTCGGAAAAAATCCGACAGTATTTAACTTATGTGCAAAATAAAAATCTAGTTTGCACCCCTTGCATTGTGACATGGGTTTGTCCAGGAGATTACATACTCAATTTTTTTTTACTTTACTTTCCCTAATGAGTAAGGCCCATAGTACATGAAATATATTTATTTGACTAAAATGTCTAAATAATAAAAATAAAAGAAAAATAAAACCTGATATGGTTAGCCCTATATTCCATTAAGTGTTCCCTAGCAACGGCCCGGACAGAAAGAAGTTCCCTACCAGTGTGCCTGTAACCAAGCTGACGAGCTGCAAGTAAGGAAGTACCATTGGATCCCTGCAGAGCACACCTCAAAGGAGGTCATTGGGCGCGGACCTAAAGAAACATTTTTATGAATTCCATAAATCTTCAAAATGTGAGTGAATATATTTTAATTGTTTTTAATAATGCATGTTGCGTTACTGCAATAAGAGCGATCCCCCTCTCTCTCTCCTCCATACATGGTGACATGGATGGAGGAAAGAGAAATTAAAAAATAAAGGAACATATTGGCTGCTGCCAAATATTCAGTGTAATGAAATGAACTTTCAAGTGGAACTTTAACACTAAAGCAGATAGTTACAGTGTCATTCTGAGCATTGCACCTTACATTCTATGCACTCCCTTACAGATATAAGAGGACAAATGCAGAAACACTGAAACTAGCAGACATATTAAAATCTCAGGAGAGTGGTACATATCAATATAACTCCCAACCTGTCCATACTTATCCTTTGCGCCCCTTTCCCAAACAAATTTTTTTCTTATCTAATAAATTTTGGGCTAGTAAGGCAATCCATAGGGGTCAGTGGCAGCATTCAATTTCCTTTCCCCTGGTCTAGTGGAGCCTGGGCCTAACAAAAAAACAATATCACCAATAATGGAAAATCCATTGGTTCTTTTGTTCCGTATATAACTTATAAGAACCTTTTGGATGTTGCCTATTAATGAGAGCAATTCCGTGACTGTAAGTTTTGAAAGGGATATAGCCAGATTTTCATTTTACCAAGAGGTTACTTCAGACTGGATTTTGGTGAAGATTAGAGGGAAATTTTTCCTGGATTAATAAATCATGCCTTGATGTTATGAACAAGATTAAATAATTTTGTGGCTACTTAAAGATGTAGCTTGAGGCATTCTTTATCCTGAGGAGAGATCTGGGGAAGCATAGCCTCTGATTTTAAGTAATTATTTTTTAAAACCTGTAATCTCACTGTATTTTTGTATAACTATAAGACTGGGCAGATACATTCTTGTGTAAGTTAAATATAATAATACATCACTGGCAAAGAGAGAAACTTTAGAACTACCTCACTTGCAAACCATGAATATTAGGGTTTGATCTGATGACAAATGCTAGTGGTTCAAACACAAGTGCGGAAATCAGGGGAGACCATCAGCCGCCTCGTCTGGTTACTTTTTCAGAATGGATTCCATTAGTCAGCACTAATAGTATAGTGCTAGAATAACCATTTAGAAATTGAGTTTTTTAGAATTTAGAAAGCATGTGACATAAAATTTCAGGATATGTTATCACATATGGTTTCAATATTAAGGCACAGGAAATAACTGGATATCTCCTGGAATTTATAATTTGTAATAGATCTATGGCTTGTGTAGTCCCTGGCATGATACCCTGGTATTAAATCAACTTTTTCACAATGGATCAAGGAGGGAATAAGTTAGCTCAAATGATTATATAAAATTATATAATACTTTGGCATATACTTTTTTTTATAGTTGTTTAGGCATTGCCCTCCTTGTGTCACTGGACAATCCAGAGATGGTGGATTCCTTGTTACCAGTTAAGATTAGTGCTGGCAGAACAGAGGCACAGAGTCTAACGAAGTCCAGTATTTACTAGGGATGTGCACCGGCGACTTTTGAGGTCTCGTGTTTTGTGTTTTGGATCCGGATTTTCATTATTTTTGGGGTTCGGATTTGTCTCGCAAAACACTTGACGAAAGGTCTCGGTTCGGATTTAAGGTTTTGGATTCGGATTTTTTTTTGAAAAAAACATAAAAAGTTTAAAAATCAAGTTTTTGGGCTTATTTTCACTCCTACGCTATTATTAACCTCAATAACATTCAATAACAAGCATTTCCACTAATTTACAGTGTATTCTGAACACCTCAAAATATAGTTATTAGTCCAAAACGTTGCAACGAGGTATCTTTCTGGACTGCGTAGAAGAGTGGGTCACCACAATATATATAATAAGAAAACCACCAACTTGTATGATTCGCAGCAATAAATGTACCTGGACTGCGTAGAGGAGTGGGTCACCACAATATATATAATAAGAAAACCATCAACTTGTATGATGCGCACCAATAAATGTACCTGGACTGCGTAGAGGAGTGGGTCACCACAATATATATAACAAGAAAACCATCAACTTGTATGATTCGCACCAATAAATGTACCTGGACTGCGTAGAGGAGTGGGTCACCACAATATATATAATAAGAAAACCATCAACTTGTATGATGCGCACCAATAAATGTACCTGGACTGCGTAGAGGAGTGGGTCACCACAATATATATTAAAAACCCTGAACTTGTATGATTCGCACCAATAAATGTACCTGGACTGCATAGAGGAGTGGGTCACCACAATATATATTAAAAACCCTGAACTTGTATGATTCGCACCAATAAATGTACTTGGACTGCGTAGAGGAGTGGGTCACCCCAATATATATTAAAAACCCTGAACTTGTATGATTCGCACAAATAAATGTACCTGGACTGCGTAGAGGAGTGGGTCACCACAATATATATAACAAGAAAACCATCAATTTGTATGATTCGCACCAATAAATGTACCTGGACTGCGTAGAGGAGTGGGTCACCACAATATATATTAAAAACCCTGAACTTGTATGATTCGCACCAATAAATGTACCTGGACTGCATAGAGGAGTGGGTCACCACAATATTATTAAAAAACCCTACATAGGTCTGAATTCCAGCCAAAAAGTTTATGGACTGCGTAGTGTAGTGTTCCCCACAATATTATTTAAAATTTTTGCAGCAACAGTCAACGTTGTTTAATATCTGATACACCTCTATCTGGACTGCATAGTGGAGTGGCCCCGGTACCCAATTTGGTACCGGGGCCACAATACCTCCTCCAAACATGGTACAGACCATTCATCATTGAGATCCCATTAAGTATGTTAAAGACAGACAGGGTCGAAGTGTTATTGGTTGACTTTGTAAACCAAAAAACTGTCCCTGTTGCACATAGTCGTGCAATGAAGACTCACTTTTTCATTTAAAGGCACCATCTTTCAAGTGTAGTGTTTGTAAGCCTAAGTCATATTATACTTTTGGTAAAATTGGTTTATTTTGTTCCTCTTTATGGTAACTACTAATAGAATTAAAGTATTAAATAGAAGCGGCAGTTCCTCTTTATGGGAATTAGTAATAGAATTAAAGTATTAAATAGAATTAAAGTATTAAATAGAGTGGTATAGAGTTGTAGTGTGGTATAGATAGAGTGGTCTCCACAATATAATAATAAAACCCTCAACTGGTCTGAATTCCACCAAACAAGTATCTGGACTGCGTAGTGGGGTGGCCCCGGTACCCAATTTGATACCGGGGCCACAATAAAATAAATACACCCTCAACTGGTCTGAATTCCACCAAACAAGTATCTGGACTGCGTAGTGGGGTGGCCCCGGTACCCAATTTGATACCGGGGCCACAATAAAATAAATACACCCTCAACTGGTCTGAATTCCACCAAACAAGTATCTGGACTGCGTAGTGGGGTGGCCCAGGTACCCAATTTGATACCGGGGCCACAATAAAATAAATACACCCTCAACTGGTCTGAATTCCACCAAACAAGTATCTGGACTGCGTAGTGGGGTGGCCCCGGTACCCAATTTGATACCGGGGCCACAATAAAATAAATACACCCTCAACTGGTCTGAATTCCACCAAACAAGTATCTGGACTGCGTAGTGGGGTGGCCCAGGTACCCAATTTGATACCGGGGCCACAATAAAATAAATACACCCTCAACTGGTCTGAATTCCACCAAACAAGTATCTGGACTGCGTAGTGGGGTGGCCCCGGTACCCAATTTGATACCGGGGCCACAATAAAATAAATACACCCTCAACTGGTCTGAATTCCACCAAACAAGTATCTGGACTGCGTAGTGGGGTGGCCCCGGTACCCAATTTGATACCGGGGCCACAATAAAATAAATACACCCTCAACTGGTCTGAATTCCACCAAACAAGTATATGGACTGCGTAGTGGGGTGGCCCCGGTACCCAATTTGATACCGGGGCCACAATAAAATAAATACACCCTCAACTGGTCTGAATTCCACCAAACAAGTATCTGGACTGCGTAGTGGGGTGGCCCCGGTACCCAATTTGATACCGGGGCCACAATACCTCCTCCAATTTCCAAGTGTAGTGTTTATAACATCTTAACACTACACTAATTCTAGCACGTCAAAACCTCTTGTTTTAAATAATGACAGGGCATTTAACTTTTGATTTAATTTATTGAATTTGTTGGCATTTTCTTTTACTTTTTGAACATGGCAAACGACTTTTGAATGGTCACATAATGCCAAAAAAAAAGTTGCAAGATGGAATTGTCCTTGGGCCCTCCCACCCACCCTTATGTTGTTGAAATAGGACATGCACACTTTAACAAACCAATCATTTCAGCGACAGGGCCTACCAAACAACTGTGGCTGAAATGATTGGTTTGTTTGGGCCCCCACACCAATAAAACAATTCATCTCTCCCTGTACAAACTAAACAGGCTCTACTGAGGAAAGATGTCGTCCTCATCCTCAACCTCTGATTCCTCTCTCCCTACAGTGTGTACTTCCTCCTCCTCACACATTATCAATTCGTCCCTGCTGGACTCCACAACCACAGTCCCTCTGTACTGTCTGGAGGGCAGTGCTGTACTTCATTGAGGAATTGATTATTCATTTTTATAAACATCATTTTTTCTACGTTGTGAGGAAGCAACCTCCTTCGCCGCTCACTGACCAGGTTCCCCGCTGCACTAAAAACTCTTTCCGAGTACACACTGGAGGGGGGACAACTCAGTTAAAAAATAGAGCCAGTTTGTACATGGGCTTCCAAACTGCCTTTTGGAGTTCTACCACGTCACTACCTCTAGTTAATTTAGATTGCAAGGCTTGTAAATATAAATACTTTGAAGATAAAAAAAGCAGGCTGCACAGACTGTTGAGCTAGAAAGTGAAATTAAATGGACCACGTTACTTTGGTGGCTATCTATGCCCCCCCCCCCCGCCCTACACTTGTAGTTGAATATAAATAAAGCAGCCTGCATAGACTGTAGAACTAGAAATTCAAATATACAAAGAACTGGACAAAGGCAGTTTGGTATCTGTCTGCATCAGATCCCCTCTCCACTAGGAGTAAAACAGGAAACTTTTCAGCCGTTATATAATCTAGAATATAAATAGACATTGAGAAAGGCAATTTGGTATCTGTCTGCATCATAATCATCAACATCCTCCTCAGCGCCAGCTACATCAATATCCTCCTCCCAGTGTACAACATTCACACCTTCATTAGCCAAATCTGTAACTGGACTGTGGGTGATCCTTCCAGCATATGCAGAGGGCGTGCTGCAAATGCTGGATGGAGTCACCTCTTCCCGTACAGTGATGGGAAGGTCAGGGTTCACAACCAACAACACCCTTTGACTCGCCTTGGGGATTTGTGATGTCATCTGTTTAGAAGGCAGAGTTCTTTGCTGTTTTGTTGTTGTTGCTGACAGCATAACTCTCTTAAATTTTTTGTAGGGGGGGGAGGTGGGCTTAGATCCTTGGGTGAAGCTGGACCACTAGTCATGAACACGAGCCAGGGCCTAAGCCGTTCCTTGCCACTACGTGTCGTAAATGGCATATTGCCAACTTTACGTTTCTCCTCAGATGATTTTAAGTTTCTCTTTTTGCTATTTTTTGAGAACTTGGGCTTTTTGGATTTTACATGCCCTGTACTAGGAGATTGGGCATCGGGCTTGCCAGACGACGTTGATGGCATTTCATCGTCTATGTCATGACTAGTGGTAGCAGCTTCAGCATTAGGAGGAAGTGGGTCTTGATCTTTCCCTACTTTATCCTCCAAATTTTGGTTTTCCATTATATGTAGCACAAGAGAGCGTACCCCTAAGCCACACACACTCGGCAAAGCCTTTAAAAATTATATGCGGCACAGGAGAGTAGCACTGGACTTATACTGCTGAATCAGTGAACTTTGTAATAGCAGTACCACTGGACTTTTACTGCTGAATGTGTGAACTTGGTAATATTGCAGTACCAATGGGCTTATATACTGCTGGATTGGCTTTGCAAATTTGGTTATAATTATTTTTTTTTAAAAATTTTTATTTTAATTTTTTTTATAACTTTTTTTTTATTTTTTAAAAACTTGGGAATAATGGGGAATTAACTATGCCCTTAGAAGCACAGAGCACAGGACACAGCACCACTGGACTGAACAGGACCCAGCAGCACTACTGAACTCAGCAGGACAGAGCACAGGACACAGCACCACTGGACTGATACTGCAGAATGTGTGAACTTTGTAATATTGCAGAACCACTGGACTTTTACTGCTGAATGTGTGAACTTTGTAATATTGCAGTACAAATGGACTTATACTGCTGGATTGGTTTTGCAAATTTGGTTATAATTATATATTTTTTTTTTTATTTTTAATTTTTTTTTTTTTTTTACTTTTTTTTTATTTTTAAAAAACTTGGGAATAATGGGGAAATAACTATGCCCTTAGAAGCACAGAGCACAGGACACAGCACCACTGGACTGAACAGGACACGGCACAGGACCCAGCAGCACTACGGAACTCAGCAGGACAGAGCACAGGACACAGCACCACTGGACTGATACTGCAGAATGTGTGAACTTTGTAATATTGCAGTACCACTGGACTTTTACTGCTGAATGTGTGAACTTGGTAATATTGCAGTACCAATGGGCTTATACTGCAGGATTGGTTGTGCAAATTTTGTGGTAATTAAAAAAAATTAAATTAGTTTTTGGTATTTTTTTAAATAACTTTTTTTATTTTTTTAAACACAGGGGAATATTGGGGAAATAACTATGCCCTTGGAAGCACAGAGCACAGGACACAGCACCACTGGACTGAACAGGACACAGCACAGGACCCAGCAGCACCACTGACCTCAGAAGGACAGAGCACAGCACACAGCACCACTGGACTGATACTGCAGAACACAGCACAGCACAGCACAGAACTAAACAGCACAGCACAAGATCTACCAGGACAGAGGACCACCTAACACACCCTCCCTCTACCCTAATCAATGCCCGAGTGAAGATGGCGGCGACTAGCGGGGAATTTATAGGATCCGAGTATCGCGAGATCCGACAACGGGATTATGAGTCAGAGCCTCAGTTTCAGATTTGAATTTGGCGCCAATACCCGGATCTGTCTCGGATCCGACTCGGATCGGCAACGTTCGGGTGGGCTCGGATTTCAGAAATCTGAGTGCGCTCATCTCTAGTATTTACAATACTCCCACAAGGGGGTTTGGGTTTCACTGCTGGGTTATACACAGGTAACAGCTCTCTGTGCTTCCCCCTGACATGATAAGCTAGTAACTACTGGATGCAGAGGGCTGAGTCAGTGTGGAGAAAATAGGTCAGGCGAGACAGGGTCTGATATAATGAAGCTCAAAATAAGAAACCAAAACAATCCAGGATCTGTAACCAGGCAATACATGCTGAGCATTGTGGAGTAAAATCAAAACAAAACAGAAGAGACAGTAGCCAACCTGAAGTCAGTAACTAGGAGGATGGAGGATCTGCAAAAACAGATGACAGGGAGACCTTCTATTCTGGCACTGAATAATGCTCAGAGTCCAATGTGAATAGAATCTAATTCACAACTGCTGCCGCAAGTTAAAATTCATCCGGAAGTGCAGTGAGCCCGCTAGTTAACAGCAGAGCGGGGTCAGCGGTGGAGGAGAGGATGGAGCGCGATATGCTAATTCAAGTAAGTAAAGAGCAGATACCAGGGTCAGCTTGTGACAATGAGTGGATAAGTAGTAGCCTGGCTTCTAACATTTAGCTAGGAAAAGGGTTACATAGAACACATTGTTAAATTGGGAGTGGAGACAAGGGATTAGCAAGTCTGAAAAATGTCTTATTATATGTGACTGAAAACTCATTTGTTCCTACATGGATTTACCACATTTTTGTTCTTTTATGGTGAGTGCAAATTCCTCTAAAATGATTTCTCTGCTCAATTCCTTTATTGGTTTTGGGTTACTTTGGGAAGATAAGCATCCTCTAAGAACTTACTAAATAGGATTTGGGAGATTATAAAGGCTATTGTAATTGTTTTGGACTTAATAGTGGATGGCTATAAGGTTATATTTTAATTGACTTTTGGAATTTTTAATGGCCATTATATTTTTATGGGATCGCTCAGATCTCAAACTCAATATCCTATCTGCCTTATTTTCTATTCTGTAAAAGGCTTGCTTTAACCATTTCAGAATTTTAGCAGTTTGTTTGAAGATAAAGGGTCTAAGTCATTAAGGAGAGCAAATAATAAAAAAGGAGTAACTTTGCACTCGGGCAAAACCATGTTGTATTGGAGGGGGCGTTAAATTTTAAATGTGGGGACAGATTTTTAGTTGTGAAAGTGCATGTACTACATCAATTTTAAATTTCAGTGTAAAAATAAAGCAATCAAGTATTTGTGTGCTACTTAAAGAAACTGCCAGCATTTTTTTTATGTGTAAAATAATAGACTAATTTGCACCCCTTGCATTGTAACATGGTTTGTCCAGGAGAACATTTACTCTTTTTTTGCCTTGCTCTTCTTAATGACTCAGGCCCATAGATGTTAACTTCATAATTTACTGAGTTCTGAGAGAGTTTGTGGTTCCAGGTTTTATTTGTGTTTCAGTGTTTGGAGTTGCATGAAAAGGTTATTTAATTTATGTAATTTGTCCTGTTTCTGCTAAGTTCTCATAATAATCAAATGTCCATTGGGCTGTCCGGAGATCAGCTAGAGATATATCATGGTAATCACTGATTTTAAAATATTTAGAAAGGAGAACAATGAGCTGCTAAGCTGGAAAGTTATATGGAAATGGAGGTGTAGTCAGATGAACCTGAGCTTACTTTAAGTTTAGGGCAAGCTCATGAATGAGCAGGATCATATCTATTCTTGAATATGAATTGTGGACCAGGGAAGAAAAAAGTATATTCTCAGGTCAATAACTCGCTGACTCTCCAGGAATCATAGAGAAGTTGTGATTTAAAAAAATTTGCAAGGAACTTGGATCTCTGATAATCAGCCTTGTCTGGAATGGCATTCACATGGGTAGCCCTATCTAGGGTGTAAAAAAATCCCAGCTTAATAAGATCATCTCTTTCATTTTGAGATATAACACCATCTAGTTTAGGAAAAAAGCCCTTTCAATGGTTTGGTTAGGGCTTAGATGTTAACTATAGTAAATAAATGATTGATTATCTTGCCTATTAAAATTAAATAAAGACCCTCTTTGTCTAGATGGGAATTGATTAGGTCAAACGTTAGGTGGCAAGGAAACAAGATTCTCAATCATCTCTTCTATTGTTTATTATCACATGAGTGATATGCATTTGATTCAGCCCTTGACTGTAGTTAAGGATGAATATTCTGTATAAGGTTGGTCTCTTGTGTGGATAGATTTAAAAAGGCAAAGCGTTTGCCCTTTCTGAAGGGCTATTAAGTAGAGATGAGCGGGCTCGGATTTTCGAAATTCGAGCCCACCCGAACAGTGCGGATCCGATGGGATCTGAGCACTGTTCGGGAACTTCCGGGCGCCAAACGGAGCCAAACCGAGGCTATGACATCCAAGTCTCGCGTCGGATCTCGCGAGACTCGGATGTCATAAATTCAGTGCTAGCTGCCGCCATCTTCATTCTGGCTGCGATCACTCGTGAGAGAGGTTGCAGTTAGGGAGCTCCTGTCCTTGTTTTAATATTAGTGGTACTTTTGTGCTTTGTCCAGTGCTCTGTCCTGCTGTGTCCAGTGGTGCTGTGTCCTGTGCTCTGTCCTGCTGAGTCCAGTGGTGCTGCCTGTGCTCTGTCCTGCTGAGTCCAGTGGTGCTGCCTGTGTCCTGTGCTCTGTCCTGCTGAGTCCAGTGGTGCTGTGTCCTGTGCTCTGTCCTGCTGAGTCCAGTGGTGCTGCCTGTGTCCTGTGCTCTGTTCTGCTAAAAAATAAATTAAAAATTATACAAAAATTATAAAAAAAAATTTTAAAAAATAAATTCAAAACTTATAATAAAATTATACAAAAATAATTGTAAAAAAATATAAAAAAATTATTTTAAAAATACTAGGTACTGCTGTATAACTCAAGTCCAGTGGTACTCTCCTGTGCCGCAGATAATTTGTAAAGGCTTTGGCGAGTGTGTGTGGTTTAGGGGTACGCTCTCTCGTGCTGCATATAATGGAGTACAAAAATTTGGAGGATAAAGTAGGGAGAGATCAATACCCACTTCCTCCTCCTAATGCTGAAGCTGCTGCCACTAGTCATGACATAGATGATGAAATGCCATCAACGTCGTCTGCCAAGGCCGATGCCCAATCTCCTAGTACAGGGCATGTAAAATCCAAAAACCCAAAGTTGACTAAAATTACAAAAAAAAGAAAATTAAAAACATCTGAGGAGAAACGAAAACTTGCCAATATGCCATTTACGACACGTAGTGGCAAAGAATGGCTTAGGCCCTGGCCCGTGTTCAGGACTAGTGGTTCAGCTTCACCCAAGGATATAAGCCCTTCTCCTCCTCCCCCCCTCTAAAAAATTTAAGAGACTTAAGCTGTCATCAATAACACAGCAAACAACTCTGCCTTCTAAACAGATGACATCACAAATCCCCAAGGCGAGTCCAAGGGTGTTGGTGGTTGCGAAGCCTGACCTTCCCATCTCTGTACGGGAAGAGGTGGCTCCTTCCACCATTTGCAGCACGCCCTCTGCATATGCTGGAAGGATCACCCACAGTCCAGTTACAAATTTGGCTAATGAAGGTGTGAATGCTGTACACCGGGAGGAGGATATTGATGTAGCTGTCGCTGAGTAGGAACTTGACGAGGAGGATGCTGATGTGGTTATCATAAATAAGCCATCAGGGGGGGAAACAGTTGTTGTCCATGGGATGAAAAAGCCCATCGTCATGCCTGGTCAGAAGACCAAAAAATCTTCATAATTCAGTGTTTAGTTCAGGACCTGTGGCTAGGACTGTCAGCAGTCCAGGGACACCTAAATCCCTTGGTCCTGTTGGATACATACCACCAACACCCTCCTCGTCAACTTCCTCCACGATCTTCATCAGATTTAGTCCTGCAGGCCATGTCACCAGCCAGACAGAGTCCTCTTCAATACGGGATTCATCCAAGGAATCCTGCAGCGATACGCCTACTACTGCCACTGCTGTTGTTGCTGTTTGTAGTCGGTCATCTTCCCAGAGGGGAAGTCGTAAGACCGCTACGTCTTTCACCAAACAATTGACCGTCCAACAGTCATTTGCCATGAGCACCAAGTACGACACTAGTCATCCTATGGCAAAGCGGTTAACTGCGTCAATAACAGCAATGTTGGTGTTAGATATGCGTCCGCTGTCCGCCATCAGTGGAGTGGGATTTAGACGGTTGATGGAGGTATTGTGTCCCCGGTACCAAATCCCGTCTAGATTCCACTTCACTAGGCAGGCGATACCAAAGATGTACAAACAAGTAAGAACAAGTGTCCTCAGTGCTCTGAAAAATGCGGTTGTACCCATTGTCCACTTAACCACGGACATGTGGACAAGTGGTTCAGGGCAAACTAAGGACTATATGACTGTGACAGCCCACTGGGTAGATGCATCGCCTTCCGCAGAAACAGCAGCAGCTGCATCGTTGTGTATCACAGGTTTTAGTAAGTGGCACAACGCTGACAACCTCTTAGAAAAACTGAGGGAAATAATCTCGGAGTGGCTTACCCCATTTAGACTCTCCAGGGGATTTGTGGTGTCAGACAACGCCAGTAACATTGTGCGGGCATTACACATGGGCAATTTCCAGCACGTCCCATGTTTTGCCCACACTGTTAATTTGGTGGTGCAGCATTACCTCAAGAGTGACAGGAGTGTGCAGGAGATGCTTGCGGTGGCCCACAAAATTGCTGGACACTTTCGGCATTCTGCCAGTGCCTACCGCAGACTCGAGCAACATCAAAAAAGTCTGAACCTGCCCTGCCATCACCTCAAACAAGAGGTTGTGATGCGCTGGAACTCGTGTGTCTCTGTTTCCGGCTGACACAAGTCTACAGAGGTGCAAAGACTTGCTGGTCAGGAAATTGTCCTCTGAAGAGGACCGTGACATGCCAACAGCTCCACCTTCATATTCTTCCACACCTGTGGCAGCGAGGAAAAAACTCAGTTTTCCTAAAAGACCCGCTAGCGGGGATGCAGACAACATCTGGTCCGGACTGAAGGACCTGCCAACCATTGCAGACATGTCTACTGCCGCTGCATTGGATGCTGTCACAATAGAAAAAAATTGTGGGGGATTATTTTTCTGACACCATCCAAATAGACATGTCAGACAGTCCATATTGTTACTGTCAGGAAAAAAAGGCAGTTTGGAATCCCCTGTTCAAACTGGCTCTATTTTACCTGAGTTGTCCCCCCTCCAGTGTGTACTCGGAAAGAGTTTTTAGTGCAGCGGGGAACCTGGTCAGTGAGCGGCGACGGAGGTTGCTTCCGCAGAACGTTGAAAAAATGATGTTCATAAAAATGAATTATCAATTCCTCAATCAAGTACAGCACTAGCCTCCAGATACTACAGAGGGACCTGTGGTTGTGAAGTCCAGCGGGGACGAATTGATAATGTGTAAGGATGAGGAAGTACACACTGAAGGGGGAGAGGAATCAGAGGATGAGGATGAGGACGACATCTTGCCTGAGTAGAGCCTGTTTAGTTTGTACAGGGAGAGATGAATAGCTTTTTTGGTGTGGGGGCCCAAACAAACCAATCATTTCAGCCACAGTTGTTTGGTAGGCCCTGTCGCTGAAATGATTGGTTTGTTAAAGTGTGCATGTCCTATTTCAACAACATAAGGGTGGGTGGGAGGGCCCAAGGACAATTCCATCTTGCACCTTTTTTTTTTCTTTGCCAGCTCGTTTTGTGGGGGCCCAAACAAACCAATCATTTCAGCCACAGTTTGGTAGGCCCTTTCGCTGAAATGATTGGTTTGTTAAAGTGCGCATGTCCTATTTCAACAACATCAGGGTGGGTGGGAGGGCCCAAGGACAATTCCATCTTGCAACTCTTTTTTTGGCATTATGTGACCGTTCAACAGTCGTTTGCCATGAGCACAAAGTAAAACAAAATTAAAACAAATTAAACAAATTAAACCAAAAGTATAATATAACTTATAAACACTACACTTGAAAGCTTGAGCCTTTAAATGAAAAAGTCACTCTTCATTGCACGAAGATTTGCAACAGGGACAGTTTTTTTGTTCCCAAAGTCAACAAATAACACTTCGACCCTGTCTGTCTTTTACATATTTGATGGAATCTCAATGATGAATGCTCTGTACCATGGTTGGAAGAGGTATTGTGGCCCCGGTACCAAATTGGGTACCGGGCCCACTCCACTACGCAGTCCAGAAACTACCTCAGTGCAACATTTTGGACTAAAAACAATATTGTGAGGTGTGAGGTGTTCAGAATAGACTGGAAATTAGTGGAAATGATTCTTATTGAATGTTATTGAGGTTAATAATAGCGTAGGAGTGGAAAAAACAAAAAAACTGGATTTTAGTGCTTTTTATGCTTTTTTAAATATAAATCAGAACCCAAAACCCGAAATCAGAACCAAAACCTTTCGTCAGGTGTTTTGGCAAAACAAATCAGAACCCAAAACCTCAAGCTAATCAGAACCCAAAACCCAAAACACTAAAAGTGCCCGGTGCACACCCTTACTATTAAGCTTGTTTACATTAAATGAAAGTATTCTAAGAGCCATTCATGATGACTATTTAACTTGAGTCAGTTTGTGATTGTATGTCACATAGGGCCTACATGTGCACCTTTGGGAGATAATGGTGATACATACGTGAACATCTTCTTGCTGAGTACATTAAGATTTTATTGTTGCATCACAACAAACAGCATACATTTTCTTCAGGATGGCACCAGGCAACCTAACACTGACTAGACATAGTCCTCCTGTTTAGACACCGGGCTCTGCCTGGCATAGGTCATGCTGCACAGTAGCACCATATAGGTTTAAATAGGATAAATCCTCCCCCTTGAGTTCATTTACTTCATTAGGCCCTATTCTCCACCTGTGTGTGCAGCCTAAAATTCTAACTCTCTAGAGAATTAAGCCTGCCTATAGCATTTACCTGCAGACTGTCAGTTGAACATCTAATTCTTCTCTTAGAGGCCTGTGGAAAACCAATTCCATTGTCACATATCCCTCCCCCTAGCGTCTCCAAGTCGGGTGACACAGGATTTTCAAGGAGCGCTTCTCTATGAAAGACAACCTTTGTTTTGTCTATCTGACGTTTTAGGGCTCAAGACAAGGAAGGTTTTATTGCATTTTTAAATGTTCTCAAAATCACACCAACCAGCACATTAAGGAGACCTTATATTATTGACACCAGAGAACCCTACTTCCAAACACCTTGTCTTCTTTCCCATGGCCTTACAAAAGGATGCCTATGAGTCCTTTCCAACTGTGGCTGTACTGTGACAGTGGGATGGGTTTTCTGGCATTCAGAACAAGCCCTGTGGAACCTTTGAATGGCTAAGTAGACTGCGGGCCAGTAAAACCTTAATAGAACTTGTTGCCTTATTCTACCTTCCCCTAAGTGTGTGCACTTTCAAACTCTAAGGGTACATGAACCCGTGGAACTGCCAATTGCTCTACCTTCCTCCCTTTCACAGTAACCACTCAAAATAATACATTATTTTTAAAAATATATAATGGCATACGGCCTATCGAATTGATAGGTCTCGCACTATATCCAACATTATTAGCCAACTTAACGATATGCTGTAAAGTTATGTCATTACTTGCCACATGCAAAGTTTGGCACACGCAACAGTTCTGGATAAACAGACCAGTCAATACCCCACCAACAGGCATGAAGGGCTCATACGCGACGTCACCAGCCAACGCTGATTTTGACATTCCAGGCTTCCATGAACAGTGACACCTGCCGTGACCACCCCATGATAGCATTCAGGATTGGCAATTCCCAAAGTTCAAGGTCCAGACACTGTGACTTCTTGGGCAGGTCCCTTGAGACTGGGCTTACGACTGTTAATTCAATTGCCGACATGTCCAGCTGGATTTGCTCACAGAGGACCTCTTTAAACAGTGGGAAATCTTGCCCTAGATACGGTGGCTTAGGCACTATGGCAGCCACCACCTTCACAGTTTGGCCTTTAAATCTAATGGCCAAAAGAGTTCTTTGCAAACTCTTGGTTGCCCCATGTGTGCAACGCACTTTAACTCTGGGCAACTGCGAGACCTTGATTCCAGCCAGGACAGAGCTAGAGACCAGTGTAAGCTCACTCTCAGAGTCCAAGACTGTCTGGACAACCTTGTTGTTCTCCTGCATAGTTACTTTAATTAAAGGAGGGCCACTAGTTGTGAAACTATGGGACAGTAACTTAGAAAGACAGGCCCAGCTTGGGCATCTGAACAGTCGTGGGTTTTTGGGGTCTAATGTACTTGGCTTTAAAGTTCCCAAGCTCTGCGCACTAGAAACCTCTCCGTTCATACACTCTTACAGCTGGATTTCAACTCGCAGCAGTGTTCTTTCTGAGGAATTGGACTTTAGGTCTTCATAATTGGATGTTCTCATCCTTGGTGTTTACTAAGTCCCTCAGAGAGGATGCCAAGGCCACAGCTTTGTCACGTTCCTCTGCATTGTTATCAGCGTCTTCTTCTTCATGGAGCAATTGTTCAAGTTTTTCATGCTTTACAGCCAGATGAAGCCTCTCTAACTTGCATTCCACAAGTTCCTTTACAGACTTTCTTATGGGTGTACCTGTTGCTGAACCATGACAAACTTTTGTTTTAAAAAAGCAATTTTTTTTTTCTCTGCTGCTATATCTTTTAGAGCTTCCACTGCTTTTCCTCTTTCGTCATATGACTCTTGCAACTCATCTTTCAAGGACTCAAAAACCACAATTTCCTGCTCTCCCTGCTGCAATCTCTTTGCAGTTTCTTTAAGAGCCTCCAATGCTTTTCCTCTTTCTTCATATAACTCCTGCAATGCATGCAACTCATTTCTCAAGTACTCAGAGCCAGCTTCTTGGGTTTTTATCTTTTCGTAATACTGTTGCTTTAGATTCTACACTTAATCCACAAGACAGCGGTTTTCTTCTCTAAAAGTTTTCTCCAAACTATTCCATGGCCACATAATCTGACACACATAACACCAGGTTTGTGCAGGGAGTAAGAAAGTTTTCAATTTCATCTCCACTGCAGGTACAAGTTTTGCAAATCATCCTGTTTGTAAACTTTATTTTTGGTATATTTTATACTTTATTTTTGCCCATCTTTAGTTGTAGCAAAGACAATTTGTACTGTCAACAATTACTCTTTGTTCTATTGTAGCCTATAAACAAGTATCTTGATCTTTATACACATCCAGCACTTTCCACAGGTAATTAGCAAAACAAACTTCTGTGTACAGGGTTTTCCCTGACTACACCCAACTAAGTGAATGACCAGGTGTGGCACTACAACAAACAGCAATTTTTAAAACTTTTGCTTTCTTTGCAAGACAAAAACCAGTCTGAACAGTTTACAGTTATATTGGTCCTTTCTTTGTCTCTCCACAGACAAAATATTTTCTTTTCTGCAACACAGTAATCTTCCCACTGCAGCTGACAGCTTTATAACAGCTTGGTGTGTGATAGTGGTATTCAATATATTTCACATATACATGCTATACACACACATGGTGGCCAGCTGAAACAATAAGTTGGTACAACATTGTCCCTTGGCTCTCCTAGAGGATCCCCATCTCTGCTTCCATTACGAGAACACTCTTTTGGAAATTTAATAATGCCACAGATTGCTTCATTGGAACCATATGAGGTTTGGCAATTGCCCACCCATCAATCACTTATTCTGTCCCAATGGGGTACACCTTTCTGACAAGGGTTATAGTTATTTATTGCTTAGTTGTATGGGTGTTTAGGATTGCTAGTTAGTTCTCTTGGTGATGGTCTGGGAATCCATTAAATGATCCCAGCAGTGGGCAGGAGAGCAGTGCAGTCAGCATAGCCAGCCATTAGATCCACAGGGAGGGTTATAGATTTCACCATACATTCCCTCCCAGTGCATGCTGGGTCTCTTTTTTCTTCTCTTTTTTGGATGCCTTCCCCCCAACCTGGCTAGATGATGGAAAGTTTACTTGTGTTTGTTTTAACTAAATTTCTTTTCCCCTCACAGAGGAGGCACAGTGGGTGGAAGAACAGTGCAGTCACAAACTATTCACAATGGTGCTTCCGCTGATTGGCTGCACGTCACTGTCCCTTTCAAAGTAACATGACTCTTTTTCCTTTTGCGTAGAGGATCCCTTGACATGTTTTGTGTGGGCACGTCAATGTCAAGTCCAGAAGGGGAGCAGTCTTGCTGATGCCTGATTTAGCATTGGCCAATGTTAAAGGATTATTCCTTGGATTAGTGATAATGCAAAATTGACATTCCACTTTTTGGTTAAAGGATGTTACTTGAAGTGTGTGAAAGGAAACACATTAACACTATACAGTTTAGCTATACATTTTGTATAATTTTGTTGAAAATGGAAGGAAATTGCACATTTGTACTTCTGCTCATTTTAATAATTGCTTATGCAGAGAAATTACCTTATTTGGCAAACAAGTTATAACAATATATTTCTCTAAACAATAAAAGAAAGGTTATCAAAGCATTAATTATAATAACATTTAATCTTAAACTTTTTATTGATATAGTACCCACTTATAACATTGCAGAGAATATTTAATCATTCGCATCTTCCTGGCCCCAAAGGTGCTTACAATCTCTATTCCTTACCACACAAACACACTAGGTGTAATTTCCACAGAAGTCAATTAATCTATCAATATGTGTTTGGAGAATTGTTGTGCAAATCGTGGCTCTATAACATCAAATAAATCATTCTGTCTCTCGGACTCTGGAATTTAAATTTCTTCTGGGCACATAATAATAAAACTTTTCTAGCTACAGTATATGCTAACTTTCAGTCTTTTTCCTCCTTCACAGAAAAAGTTAACTATAGTTATTTCTAAAAACCACCAGGTGGCACTGCAGCTCTACATTTTATATAGGAAGCCATGATGCAATGCACATAGTGTGCTATCCAAAACAAATTGTATATTTTGCAATCAATGTCAGGCAAGTAGGTTTGACACCCAATTTAAAGGTGCCAAAATTACCCATCCACCCCTGTCATCCTTTGTGCCACTGCACAGTCAGCTAGCCACCACTTCCCTGTGTCTCTAACATTTATTTTTTATTACTTTTTTCCTTTTTTTAATTCCAATTTATTAGCAAAAGCAAAAGAATAACAATTAAATAAATAAGTACAGCCAACACATACGCTGCGCCCTGCTGGATCCAGCTTACTGTCATTCAGTCCTGAAGTCTGTGGTCAAAGTGACTGCATGCTGATCCCAGAGCCCCTGCTTATATACAATCAGTGATACAGTGAAAATAATACAGATGATATGGCATGTTTCCATAGGTTCAGGCTTCATGAAGGTCCAGTGTAATGCAGGTCAATGGCCAGTTCAAACGATGCCATCCAAGGGTGGGGGTCAGCTCTCCAGAAGATGCATACTAATCTTCCCACCAAGAACTAGTTCAAATTGGTCTATTTACATTACACAGACAATACCATTCTGATCATTTATTCCCTATAATTCATATCTAGCATACGCAAGGTGCGATCCTTTAGGCGATTGAACCAGACGTCTGCAGATAAATAGGGGATTAGAATGATAGCAGACATGATATGTTTCCTGTGACCTGAACCTTAGATCTCACTAACGTGTATATAACATTATAGTATTTCAACATTACTCTGCTACATTTGTTCACGTGGCGTACTGATCGTCAATCGCACGGTAAAACAATAATAATCAATATATTTTCTTTCATCCAATTATTCGACTTTGACAGCTGAGTGGTAGATAGTGTACAAAGATAGGTTACGTTAGGTAGCTAGTATGTAATGATAAAAAGAATCTGATGGCTAGTGAGCAAAGAAGGGTCCAGTCTGGTATCTAGTGTATAAAGCACATCTGAGTCTGGTGACAATTGTGTACAAAATGTCTTAGTTTTGTGGATAGTATAAAAAGCTTTCTGGTGCATAGTGTACAAAGCAAACTCTACTCTGGTGACTTTTTTATAAAGTAGTATTGAGACTGGTGGAAAATGTACAAAGTGAGATTCAATCTGGTTGCTAATATGACATGTATACCTGGGTCTGGTGATTACAATAGAAGGTAGAGCTAATTCTGATTGGTTGTGTGTAGCATACAAAGCAGTTTTGTTACACACATTCATGGTCTTTACATACATCTTTTTATCTGCATAATCTAATAATTACATCTGTGTTATGCTATGTGATGTCTAATTAACTAATAATTTGGATCATTATATCATGCTTCCATAGCCAAATAAAGAAAAAATAGATGCACATTGTTCTTCATTATAAACCACCAATATTTAAGAGTACATCAATTCCATAACTTTAAAAACATCATAGTCCTACATTACTACTTTGTTGAATTTCACTGAAGCCCCTCAAATTATAACAGATACAATCAGGGCTACTGCTGGGCTCTTCAATGCCCCTATGCTGAATTTACACATGTGCGGCGCCAATGCCCCCATACCCTACTCCTGTTCCCATACCCACTCTATTTAGAACAGGGACTCGAAACAAGTGGGCACTGTGCAGACGGGTGGGCAAGGTGCCCCAGGAATTGCAGCACCGTCCTGTCGGGATTATTGGGCTTACTGTGTTCCGGCGCCTTGGATAAAATGTAGCCATTTGACGTTGCTCAGAGTCGAATTGTAACAATGATCTCTATCTTTCATTAATGTGAAACATATTATCCAGTAAGTTAGATAACAGAGCTTTGCTTGCTACAACTTGTTATTATTCATTAACAGGTTAATTTTGCTTTATGCCTAGAAGAATTTGTATTTCACAAATCCATGACCTTTAAGTTATCTCAAGCTTTTTCCATATGTAACCCCCGGTCACTGTGTGTAAGGTGGGTTGCAAAGGTTACACAGTGCACCTCCTCAAGGCCTGACTAGCTGAGGGGCATGGATGTAAATGACCAGGGGGTCCCTGCACATGCAGGTGTTTCTTTGTAAGTAGCAGGACACAAGAGATGTCGCTTTGCGGTGCAGTGCAATAAAAGTCACAATAATTTGGGCGCCAGACCATCTCTATGACAAACTGAACTCTTTATTTACACTCCTCTACCTCCAGCATCATAATCATAATGGTTGCAGCAATAAAGAAATATATATACAGCTCCTTACTCCTCCTGCACAGTTTTTAATGTTGTCTCCATGTTATATAACATAGTTCACATGTCTCTTACACTCCAGTACTCCATACTCCACTGCAGTTCACCCCTTCTCTGCAGGGGCATTCACATGGATGCTAATAAGCAGGCAGCTTCCCTTCAATGCAATTCTGACACACGCTGTGCAACTCTCAACTGCAGCTCACCCCTCCTCTGCGGGGATGATTTTTCCTTTATGCACTTACACTACTCTCTGTGTATGTACAGCCTGTCTCTGACACTTCAGCTACCAGGCCTCTTGCAGCAGAGTCTCCAGAGTCTCTTCCATGCAAAATGTCCCCCTCTCTCTCGGGGTTCTCTTTAGTGATATGAGGTTCTCCCCCTCTCTGGGATTAGGAACTCCTCCCCTCTGTATATGCAGCCTCACTACTGCATACACCAATCCCCATTTCTCTTTTTGGGTCCTTCCCTTTATGGGCTCCCCTACTCTTGCTTAGGGGATAGTAGTGATTGTTTCTAAGCAGCAGCCGCCACTCACCAGCTCCTGGGCAATGCCGGGTGACCTTTGAACACCAACCTCCACTGTCCTCACTGTTGATGGTTTTTTTTTATTTGTTTGGTTTTTAACCTAATTTTTTTTTCTTTTGTCTTTTTCTTTGCAGTACCCTGCTCCCCCCGCCCCCTTCGTTGGTGGGGGGGAGCAGGGTACTTAAAAAACAATAAAAATACATGATCGTGGCACCGGCATCCCTCTTCCCTCCTCTCCCTGCTCCGATTGCACTGAATGTCAGGCATGACGTCATCAAATCATGCCCGACATTCAGTGAAGAGCAACGCAGAGAGGACCCAGCAAGAAGACAGAAGTGAAGCAAAGACGGGAGATGAAAGAAGCTAATACAAAGGTAAGTAAGGGAACGGAGGCAAGGGGAGGAAAGCAGAAAGGCACCAAGTGGTAAAGAAGGAGGAGGGGAGGCACTGTGTGATGACAAGGGGGGGGGGTAGAAAAGCACAGTGTGATTAAGAAGGGGGGGAGAGAAAGGCACTGTGTGATGAAGAAGGGAGGAGAGAGAAAAGCACAGTGTGATAAAGAAGAGGGGAGGAGAATGGCACAGTGTGATGAAGAAGGGGGAGAAGCAGCATGGCACAGTGATGAAAGAGAAGGGAGAGCAGTATGGCACAGAGTGGCATCACAATGGCAACACAGTGGCCTAGTGGTTAGCACTTCTGCCTTACAGCACTGGGGTCATGAGTTCAATTCCCGACCATGGCCTTATCTGTGTGGAGTTTGTACGTTCTCCCTGTGTTTGCGTGGGTTTCCTCCAGGTGCTCCGGTTTCCTCCCACACTCCAAAAAACATACTGGTAGGTTAATTGACTGCTATCAAAATTGACCCTAGCCTTTGTCTGTTTGTCTGTCTTTGTGTGAGTGTGTGTCTATATTAGGGAATTTAGACTGTAAGCTCCAATGGGGCAGGGACTGATGTGAATGAGTTCTCTGTACAGCGCTGCGGAATTAGTGGCGCTATATAAATAAATGATGATGATGATGATGATGACTGATGAGGGGGAAGCAGCATGGCACAGAGTGATGAAGGGGGGAAGATTGGCACAGTGTGATGAAGGGGGGCCAGGTGAAGGGGGGGGGGGAAAGCAGCATGGAGGGCGCAGTGTGATCATAAAGGGGCAGAAAAAACCCAAAAATAAAACTTTCTATTAGCGCCCAAATAAATGTAACAGCAGCTGCATAGGAGGCTGCATCCCTCCTCAAATACAAAAGTAAATCACAAAAAAAATACAGCGCTAAAAAATATATATCAAAATATTGAATATTACAGTCCTGGAGGATGAATAAAGGATAGTTTCACACAGTCTTATAATAATGTTTATAATATTTAATATATCAATCAAATAAATTAAAAATAGGAATTTTAGAATTATTGCAAATATAAACTAAAATAAAAAACCCTTTGGAATGACATTGAATAAACAGTCTGGATTATATCGTAATAAATAGGACAGAATGCTGCCAACATATGAACACCTAGGAATTCGTAATCAATGTAACACTGCCCACAGAAAAAAGGCATTCGGTTGGAACAAAATAGCAAAAGTCTATATCCAAAACAAATATAAAAATAAAAATAAAAAAAATGTATCAACCAGATACTGAAACGGAGTGGATGAATCCAATAGATGCAGACAAATATCACAGGCAATGGATGTGTTAGGTATAAAGTTCTCCAGGAATTATAGATGGTATAAAGAACCTGTCCAAAACTCACCAATGGTTATTCCAAAAATGCAATCTGATGATATTGATATGTAACAGGAGCAGTAGTTGTAAATGCACAAGGACAATGCTAAGCAAAGATGTATATAACAGCTGGCCCTCTCGGAATAGAACGTCCGGCAGCTCTCACCTGTCGTGCCGGCAAATTCAATCAGATTCCTATTGAGCTGAAGTCCAATGCAGAAAATCCTGTGAGTCACCAACAGACCTGTAATGCAGGCTCCATCCTTACTGTGAAAATGCTCCCCGTGGTGATAGATGTATGCGCATATTAAAATAAACTAACTGGCCACTAGTGCAGGATAAATACTCTATTTTGGACCCAAATAAAGTAGCGGGCTCATGATGGAGAATGCCCGGACACCGAAAAAAAAATACAGATCGGAGGTGAATTTCAAAGAGCTGGATGTAATCCATTTGCATTGTGAAATTGCATCACAAATGACAGTCCAAATAGGGTTCACTGAGATTATCAAAATACCCTATTTACCAGAAACGCAAACTGCTTACTGTTACGAGCCGCAACGGAGAACAGCCAGGCACATGCGCAATTAAAGAAACTAGCCTGTGGGCTAATTAGGAATCATTTATTAATTAGGCATAGGCTGGGAGCGGTTTCAGAGTTAGGCTTTGATTGTTCACATTGAGTATTTAAGGCAGGGAGGGCTAAGCCTCCCTGCCGGTTATAGCTTCCAGATTTCTGTTTGCTACCTGCTGTTGTGCTGTTGTTTAAACCTTTGGACTTTCATTTGCCGTGTATGACCCCTGCCTGTACCTTGGATTTGCCTTTTTGCCTGTGCCTTTGACCTTCTGGCCTGAACCTTGGATACTGCTGATTTTCTCGTGACCCCGACCCTTGGCGTATTTTCTGACTACTCTACCAAGCAAGTGACCCCGGACCTCGGCTTGTTCTCTGGATACGCTGTCTGCCAAAACTCTCTGTTCCTGGGTTCTCCACAGCCGGTACACATCTCACGACCCTCCGTTTGTCTGCAGCCAAGTCTGTCCTCACCGCTAGGGGCAACAGTAAATACCAGACTTTCGGAGCAGACTCCGGGTTTTGTTGTACTGGCTGGAGGGATTTCTAACACTTACTACAAAAATATATTTGCTGCACAGCTTTAAAGGTCAAAGATGAGACAGGAGATGCATTCTTACTTCCACACGTTGACATATTCAAAAAAAATTTTTATTCTAATAATTTTCAGACTTAAACAGTGCCAGAGTAAGGATCTCCTCTATCTTGAAATGCATATTAAGATTCTGACTGTTGAATTGATTTGACTGGACTTTTTCTCTCCCAACATTTACTTAGCTTGCTTCTCAGCAAACAATATGACTACATTTTCTAATGAATGAATGCAGATGTCAAAGTTCATGAACATTTGGAAGAACCTTTCAGGGCCACCATCAGGGGGGTATAGGCAGTAGAGCTGTAAGGGGCCCAGACAGACTAGGGCCCTGGATGGACTCCTTTGTCTGTCTGAGCTCCCTAGTCTGTCTAGGACCCATAGTCTGACCACCATGTCTCTGCATTCCCCCGAAATGCAGCGACTCCCAGTCACTAGCTGGGAGTGCGTGGCTCGGTGACATCATCACTGTGCATTGCGTTCCCAGTCTATCATTGTCTGGAAGCAACCACATCATATCAAGAACAAGACAATTAAATGGTGGGTATGTATTGCGCCTAGGAAGGGGGGCATGTATTGTGAAGATGGGGTATGTATTGGGCATAAATATCAACTACCATACCTTTTTGTAGTGTGGAGACAACATTTAAAACAAAATGATGCAACTATAATAAATCTTTAGTGTCATTATATTTCAGACTATTGTAATCAGCTGTTTTTATTGCCTTAGATTTATTACTTTCCTCTAACAATGTGATCATATTCTATGATGTCATAGGAATTTCCACAATGGCTAAATTTTCACTGTTTCCTGGGTGCAAGGTTACTTTCCTCTTCATTCCATCAACCTTCTCGTTACTCTTATTAGCTAATTTACAAAGCAACATGTGTTCATATTAACAAAGGGCTTCCTCCTATACGCCCACCATGTGCATGTTTACTGAATGTATTCATGCACCCATGCGTGATGAATCTGAAATTAGTATAAATAGTGTTCTCCGTTATTTTAAATATGCCTTTTTATTACAGCTATTTTTACATACATTAAATAATCACATGTTAGTTATGTATTGGTTACTTAGTAATCTTCAATATATTTATTCTTTTTAGAAGTTAGTGCAGAGGTCATTGCTAATACCAGTATGTATTTGTGAAACAATCCATATCTGTTTATGTTTTTACTTCATTGTTACTTCACTCTTTAATGGGAAAATTAAATAGTTTAGATAGGAAAATGGTAGACACATTTTAGAAAGGAAAATACCACTGCACTAGGTATCGCTATTCCAGTGTCATATTCTTGTCAATTATAAATATTTAGGTAACATGATTACTGGATGGTGCACTTCAACACAGATAGCTAATCAGGTAAGAAAAGAAGATAGGAAGAAATTGTGTATTCGAAGGCACTCTGCGATATCAATAATAAATTAAAATAACTATATCTTTATTGGTATGCTTTAAGAAAATCCCTCTTAATTGGATAGCGAAATATTAAAACCAAAGTGATTAAAGTGAATTAAAATAGCAAAATAAATTGCTATGCCCCGCTACTTTATATATATCTATATAAGTATTCAGTATATAATATAATAATCACTCCTATATTAGACCAGTCTCACAATTGGATACTATTCCAAATCAAAATAATTGAAGTATGTGTGGTATAAAAAAGACTAATTTGGCAGTTATTACTTTAATCCAATATCCCAGTAATCCTTTATAGTAACTACATTATCGATAATGGGATATCCTGATATAATTGAAACTCCATATGAATCAAAAACACACTCTCAGTGTAATAACCCTGATCCATATAATTGCTTGCATATAGAGCCCAATAAGGGCTTAAGCTATTGTTATATTAATAATGGGATTACTAGTGCTTAAAATAGGGTCTCTGCCTGACGGTTGTTTGGCTTAGTTATATACCCTAGCACTATATTGCTCTAGTAATTACACATGTGTGTTGAATTGATTAGTCATTCTGGTATCACACAGACATCTGATGTATCTATTGGAGCTCCTTCTAAATTAGAAGCCTTCCGTTTTTTAGTCATATACACACACACACACACACTCGTGCTGTTATATAACCCATACAAGGTTTGGTTATCTGAGAATGCTGAATAGAGACAAATAATGAGGAGTGATTGAGCACAGTAGAAACTCCATATAAATCAAAAACACACTCTCAGTGTAGTAACCCTCATCCACATAATTGCTTGCATATAGAGACCTGCAAGGGCTTAAGCTATTGTTATATTAGTAATGGGATTACTAGTGCTTAAAATAGGGTCTCTGCCTGACGGTTGTTTGGCTTGGTTATGTACTCTAGCACTATATTGCTCTAGTAATTGCACATGTGTGTTGAATTGATCAGTCTTTCTTGTATCAAACAGACATCTGATGTATCTATTGGAGCTCCTTCTAAATTGGAAGCCTGCCGTTTTTTAGTCATATGCACACACACACACACTCATGCTGTTATATAACCCATACAAGGTTTGGTTATCTGAGAATGCTAAATCGAGACTAATATTGAGGAGTGATTGAGCACAGTAGCGGGGTAAACGCCAACGCGCGTTTCGCTACATGCTTTTTCAAGGCAACCCGAAATGAGGATGAATGAAAATATTTATGCAGCTCACCACGCCTTCTTGTCTGACGTGTCATAATCTGATAGGTGGCAACTCCGAAGAGCAGAGCTTTGCAGCACATGTGTGGAGGGATCACATGATCCCTTTCTGTCACACACTGCTCTCTCTGCAACTGTACAGTTGTAGGGATGTTTGTGCGCATGCAGGGCCTGATCAACCACTAGGCTGACCAGGCTGCAGCCTGGGGCGCTGGGTCCCGGGGGGCGCGGCGCTGCGGGTATTTATTTATTTTTTTCATTCTTTTTTTTTTTTTTTCTTCATTTTTTTTTCGGGGTGGGGGAGGGAGGGGGGTCGCCGCGGGGGGGGGGGGGGGGTGGAGGGCTCGACTATCAAAAGCATTGGTGGTCAGTGGTTAGCAACACACAGCCAATCGCCAGGCTGCCTGTTGCTGTGCAGCAGACAGGAAGCAGAACGTCTTCACTTCCTATCTGCTGATCTGAGGAGAGGAGCGACGCTGGCACAACTACAGGTAAGTGAAGGGGGGAACTGCCCTGCATATCTATAGGGAGAGGGGGAACTGCCCTGCATATCTATAGGGAGGGGGGGGAACTGCCCTGCATATCTATAGGGAGGGAGGAGAACTGCCCTGCATATCTATAGGGAGGGGGGGAACTGCCCTGCATATCTATAGGGAGGGGGGGAACTGCCCTGCATATCTATAGGGAGGGGGGAACTGCCCTGCATATCTATAGGGAGGGGGGGAACTGCCCTGCATATTTATAGGGGGGGGGGGGAACTGCCCTGCATATCTATAGGGAGGGGGGGAACTGCCCTGCATATCTATAGGGAGGGGGGGAACTGCCCTGCATATCTATAGGGAGGGGGGAACTGCCCTGCATATCTATAGAGAGGGAGAACTGCCCTGCATATCTATAGGAAGGGGGGGGGAACTACCCTGCATATCTATAGGGAGGGGGGGGAACTACACTGCATATCTATAGGGAGGGGGGGAAACTACCCTGCATATCTATAGGGAGGGGGGGGGACTACCCTGCATATCTATAGGGAGGGAGAGGGGGGACTGTCATGCATATGTATAGGGAGGGAGAGGGGGACTGTCATACAAATCTATAGGGAGGGAGGGGGGGCTGCCATGAAAATCTATAGGGAGGGAGAGAGGTTGATATGTTATGAGGTCAGAGGAGGGGGGCTGATATATGTGACTCGGGGAGTTTTGATGTGATGGGGGGGATAGCTACAGAGTGGAGGTAAGGAAAATAGCTGCAAGGGGGATGGATGCAGGGTGGGAGGTAAAGAAAATGGCTGCAGCAGGGGTTAAGGAAAATGGCTGTGGGGGGGTTGTGGTTAAGGAGAATGGCTGCAGGGGGTATTTAAAAAATAGAGCAGCTTTGGGGGGCAGAATCTCATGATTGTGTGGTGGTCACATGGGTGGTCTCAGCAATCACTAGAATACTAAATATTAGTGAGATGGGGCTGGTAGAGGTTTGTATTTGATTGACAACAAATATTCAGATATTGCTTATATATGCCTGTCCAATGGGGTACTTTTAGCTGGCCATAATGGAGTGTTTTGTTTTAACTAAAGGGCCTAATCATTCAGGGTTTTCATTATAATACATTTTTGCATTTTCAAAACAGGACGCCAACTTTCCAGAAGCCAGCGAGAGGATAACAAAGTTGTAAGAGAGAAGAGCAAGAACAGGTAAGAGGCAATGGCACAATCTGTCTAAATTTGAATGCTGGAGAATACACCTGAACATTCATATTCAGGAGTGTTCCTATACACCTAAATATATTCGGAGGAGGGGGGTGGGGGGGGGCTGCGGCCGTATTAGCCTAGGGCAGCCAGAACCCTTAATGTGCGCATGCCCGAGTTTTTCAGTCGGGCTTGCGCACTGGAGTGATAAGAGGACCCCCATGATCAACAAACTTCTTCGGAAGTGAAGAGGCAGTGGTAAGTAAGTTTTGCACTTCACAGGAACAGCAGTTTTTCGGAACTACTCTTCCTGTGTTGCTTTTTTCTTAAAAATGAGAAATAGTTCAATCCTTATCAATGCAATAGCGATTGAAAACTATTTTTCATTTTATGCAGTGGTTGACAAATGTGCCCCTAAGTATAATATTTCCATATAATCACATGTTAGTCATTCCTTGATAGTGAAGGTTTCACCTGTTGTCATAGATAGAAAATGTGTCACAGGTTTGGTTCCAATATTTCTGAGTGCATTGCATTTAGTGCAGTGGAAAAAGCCATGGATTTTCTGTTGGCTAGTTAGCCAGTTGTCTCTGGAGTTGCTTTTCCATGGTAAATAACTCATAACTATTCTTTGTTTTAGATTAGGAGTTTTTTTTAAATAACATTTTTTGGGATTTTCTAGAATAATTGTGGAGAGAATGTCATCCGTCCAGAGGAGATGGCAATGATTTTTGATGATTCTCTTGTTTGTAATTGCTGATTCTGAGTATTGTGTTATGAATGGGATATAGGTTTTTCCTTCCATGTCTTTGTTATTCTCCCTGGTTTCCTTCTCTTTATGTTGCAAGAGATCATCCTTGTTGGTGTGCTCTACTTTCGCTAAGGTCGCATTTATCCTTTCTCCCTTACATCCCTTTTCGCAGAATCGGGATTTCAGGATCCCTCCTTGTTTCCTGTAATTGGTCAAAACAATTTCTTCTTACGCGGGTGAATTGTCCTAAGGGAATATTATTAATCCAGTTAGGGTAGTGATTACTAGTGATGGATATAAAACTATTGCAGTCTACTGGTTTGAAATGTGTTTGAATCTCAATTCTATTATTATGGATATATATTTCCAGATCCAGAAATACGACTTTCTTTTTGCTTGTGATTGTGATGATTTCCAGATTCCTGTCTTTCTGTGTTTTTAGTGGAGATGAATTCAAATAGATCTCGTTCCCTTTCCATATGAACAGGATATCATTGATGAATTTTCTCCAGAGGACCAAGTTTGCAACCAAGGTGGGATTAGACCAGATGGTTTTGTCTTCCCATCGACTCATAAATAGATTTGTATAACGTGGTGCAAACTTTGTCACCATTGCCGTTCCTTTTGTCTGTACTGTGAAAGTCAAATAATTGGATAAAGTTGTTTCAAATTAATAACCATCGGCTTAACTGGCTTTATCTGAAAATATGTGAATAATATTCTATGGCGTGGAAGGGCATATTACGCAATAACACTAGCAAACATTTCTACATACATTTACACTCACACGTTCATTTGTAAATAGTTCACCTTAATAAAGTTCCAACACATAGCCTTTTATAATCAAATGTAATTGATTTAATAGTTTAATATAATAATGTTAAAACCACTTTATTGATATCTAAGGTTCAGGATATAGGAAATGTATCATGTTTAGTTTCATACTAATCCACTTTCTACCATTAGACATCCGCTACAATCGGCTAAGCGATCGCACCTTACATATGCTATTTATGCATTATAAAGGATTAATGCTCAAAATGAATATTGTGTTTAGAATGCTAATAGACTAGTTTAAACCAGAATTTCAGCATGAAGACACGTAGGCAGCTGCAGGAGAGTTGACCCCCACCCTTGGATGGCATCTTTTGAACCGACCTATGACCTGCATTATCCTGGACTGCCCCAAATCCTGAACCATTGGAAAAATGCCATGACATCACCACTGTTTTTTATTTACCACAAACTGCATATAAACCAGGCATTGAGACCTTCATTCAGTTCACTTTGACCACAGGCTTCAGGACTGAATGACTGTATGCTGGATCCAGTGCGCTGTGTATGTATCCGCTGTACTTTATTTTATATAATTGTTATCTGTTTCATCTTGTTATTAAATCTCTTTTGTGCGTTGGAACCACAATTGATAGCAGCGGACAACATTTATTGATAGCGACCAAATGAACATAACTCTGAGCAGAAATCATGCTACCGGAAGATTTGCAAAACCTACGGATTTCGTTTTCTCAACAAAGGGTGTAAGATTCGTCATAATTGGGTAAGAACGCATATAGTTCTGTGCCTTACTTTTGTCATTCTGTGTTGCAAAACTGAATATCTGCTTTGTGTAATCCAATGGGCGCTGGTTAAAACCTAGGGACAAGGCTGTCATTGTCATTTTGCGAATGTGATTTGTTTGCATAGCGTACACATATAAATTTCCCTGTATATTTGCTACAAGCTTAAACAGTTGTATTGATAGATACCCCTGTTTTATTTTATAAGTGAAGTGAATTGTTAAAACCTCTGAGAAGTTTTTGTTGGTTATACCTTTTGAAGTTACTAAAGGCGTTCAGCTGTATTAATGTAGATGTTAAGCGACAACTCTTTTGTAACTTAAACAGGTTGCTGTTTATTTAAAGATAATAACAACAGATGAATGCAGTTACTCACAGTTGCTTTTAGTACAGCAGTATTTAGCAGTAACAACAGTTGCAGCAATCAGGAAATAAAGATTATATGCAGTACACACTTGTATATAGCTGGTGTGCAGATGTACATATGATGCAGCATTAACACACTGCACTACCGTGCAGGTACTTGTTGTGTGGAAACAGACTCTAATATTATATGTAGGAACAGTAGGGAGCCTCCTGTCACCTTCTAAACGTGTTTGGGAACTTCATACTACATGCGGGAACGCAGCTCTCAAAGCTGCGACTTGTCCCCTCACTTGTCTTAGCAAAAGTAACGGCGCAAAGCCGAACTTACAGTTTCGGGTACTTGCATATGCGCAGTAGCGTAATCCAGACACCGATGTCCTGCCCCACTTCCTGTTCTCATCCTAGACCATGGGAGATTACAGCAGTTGCCATAGCAACCCAAATAGGGAAAGTATTTTTTTTTCTCCTCAGAAAACAAAGGTGTATGTGAATTGTGAATTGTGTGGTTGTGCATATAAAGTAAAGCTGAGGTTTCAGGTTACTGTTGAAAGAAACAGGATATAAAGATAACCTGAGGGAATTCTGATTACTGTTGAAAGAAACAGGATATAAAGATAACCGAGGTAAGTATATGAGGTATATAGTTTGATGAAAACAAGAGTTTTTTGTGGCAATCCTAATAATAATCAAAAAAATTATTGATAGCTAGTATTTGTAAGTGGTGCGACTGGACCGCACATGTTGCATACGCAACTGTGATTGAGACTTGTGGAGTTACATAGTAACATAGTTGATGAGGTTGAAAAAAGACACCAGTCCATCAAGTTCAACCTATTTTGGATCTCCGGCGATCCTGCACTTATATTTGAAATTAATCCAGAGTAAGCAACCGCCAATCTGTTTCAATTGTGAAAATCCCCCCAGACTCAATATTGCAGTCCTATTTTTACCTTATATCCACTACTATTCTTTATTTTAATTAACGGTCGTATCCCTGGATACACCTTTCCGCTAAAAAATTGTCTAACCCTTTCTTAAACATATCTATTGAATCTGCCATCACAACCTTCCCTGGCAATTATTTCCATATCTTGACTGCCCTTACTGTAAAGAACCCCTTCCTTTGCTGGTTGTGAAATTTCCTCTCCTCTAACCTTAGGGGATGACCACGTGTCCTGTGTATGGTCCTTGGGGTAAAAAGTTCCCATGAAAGTTCTCTGTATTGACCCCTAATGTATTTGTACATAGTAATCATATCTCCCCTTAGACGCCTCTTTTCTAAAGTAAACATGCCTAAACTGGCTAACCTTTCCTCATAACTTAATGACTCCATACCCTTTATCAATTTTGTCGCCCTTCTCTGAAGCCTTTCTAGTTCCAAATTATCTTTTTTTATAGTGCGGTGCCCAGAACTGTACTGCATATTCAAGATGAGGTCTTACCAACGATTTATACAGTGGCAAAATTACACTGTCTTCCCTTGCATCTATGCCCCTTTTTATGCATGCCAATACTTTGTTGCCCTTGCAGCTGCTGCTTGACATTGAGCACTAATGCTAAGTCTATTGTCTACGAGCACTCCCAAATCCTTTTCCATTATAGATTCTCCTAAATTAATTGAATTTAATTTATAGATTGCGTACTTGTTTTTGATCCCTGATTGCATAACCTTACATTTATCTGTGTAGCTACATCTTGTTCTGATTTTATTACCTTACAGAGTTTAGTGTCATCTGCAAAAATAGAACTTTACTCTCTAAACCATCACCAAGGTCATTAATAAATATATTAAAAAGGAGTGGCCCCAGCACGGAACCTTGAGGTACTCCACTTAAGACTTTTGACCAATTAGAAAATGTTCCATTTATCACAACTCTGTGTCCCCTATTCTCTAACCAGTTTTCGATCCAAGTAGAAATGTTGATTCCTAGACCCAGTTCCCTTATTTTGTAAACCAACCTCTTGTGTGGCACTGTATCAAAGGCCTTTGCAAAATCTAAGTAGACCACATCTACTGTCCTGCCCTGGTCTAAGTTCCCACTAACTTCCTCGTAGAAACTAATTAAATTAGTTTGACATGACCTATCCCTCACAAATCCATGTTGATTCCCACTAATAATTTTATTGCGTACCAAGTAATCCTGAATACTGTCCCTTAAAATACCTTCCAGTAGTTTCCCCACTATTGATGTCAGGCTTACAGGTCTATAATTCTCTGGTTGTGATCTCGTCCCCTTTTTAAACAACGGCACCACATCTGCTATTCGCCAATCCCTTGGTACTGAACCTGATGAGATTGAATCTCTGAAAATTAAGAATAGCGGTCTAGCTATTTCCGAGTTTAACTCCATAAGGACCCTTGGGTGTATGCCATCTGTACCTGGAGCTTTATTTATCTTAATATTCTTCAGTCGCCTTTGGACTTCTTCCTCTGACAACCAAGTATTTAATTAATGGCATGGTTTCATCTCCATTTTTATGTATTACTCCTGCCATTTGTTCCTCTGTGGTAAATACTGAAGAAAAGAAAGTGTTTAATACCTCTGCTTTTTCCTTAGTATCATTTATCAATTCACCCATCTCACTTCTTAGGGGTCCTATATTATCTTTTTTAATCCTTTTGTCATTTATATACTTAAAAAACTTTTTGGGTTTTGTCTTACTTTCTTTTGCAACGTGCCTTTCATTTTCTAATTTAGCCAATCTAATTTCCTTTTTGCATGTTTTATTACATTCCTTGTACCTACGGAAGGACTCCTCTGACCCTTCAGACTTAAACAATTTAAATGCACGCTTCTTCCTTTTGCATTTCTTCCCTTACCTTTTTATTTAGCCACATTGGTTTAGACTTAATTCTTTTACATTTATTTCCCATAGGAATTAACTTATACGTGTATGTTTCCAACAACATTTTAAAGACAGCCCACTTTTCTTCCGTATTTTTTCCTTCAAAGGCTTTGTCCCAGTCTATGCTCTTTATAGAATCCTTTAGCATATTAAAATTTGCCTTTCTAAAGTTTAAAGTCCTAGTTGATCCCTTATACCGTTGTTTCTGGAAACTAATTTCAAATGAGACTATATTATGATCACTGTTTCCCAAGTGCTCCTTTACTTGAATATTTGATGTTATGTCTACATTGTTTGTTATTACTAGGTCCAGTATAGTCCGGTTCCTAGTTGGTTCCTCTACTAATTGGGACATGTAATGATCTTTTAGCGTGCTCAGAAACCTATTTCCCCTAGCTGTACCGCAGGTCTCAGTACTCCAATCAATGTCCGGATAATTAAAATCCCCCATAATTAAAATTTGACCTAGTTGTGTAGCCTTTTCAATTTGCTGTAGAAGTTGGGCTTCCTCAATCGTACTAATATCTGGCAGTTTATAGCATATCCCTATCAGCAACTTCTCTGAACTTTTTCCTCCGCTGGATATTTCCACCCACAATGCCTCTATATTATCACCATGTCAGGATATCCCAGGTATGACCACAGAGAGAGCGTAAGTGGTTAAAGTGGCTTTATTAAGAACACAAATAACAATCCACCACGGATTGTGGCACAGATATACTGAAATGGAAAGACAGAGCAACAGTTCAATGGGATCAACAATTTAACAGAACTTGGTAATGCAGACTGGAGATGACAACTTGGTAATGCAGACTGGAGATGACAACTTGGTAATGCAGACTGGAGATGACAACTTGGCAATGCAGACTGGAGATGACAACTTGGTAATGCAGACTGGAGATGACAACTTGGTAATGCAGACTGGAGATGACAACTTGGTAATGCAGACTGGAGATGACAACTTGGTAATGCAGACTGGAGATGACAACTTGGTAATGCAGACTGGAGATGACAACTTGGTAATGCAGACTGGAGATGACAACTTGGTAATGCAGACTGGAACAAACAACTTGGTAATGCAGACTGGAGATGACAACTTGGTAATGCAGACTGGAACTGACAACTTGGTAATGCAGACTGGAACTGACAACTTGGTAATGCAGACTGGAACAAACAACTTGGTAATGCAGACTGGAACAAACAACTTGATAATGCAGACTGGAACAAACAACTTGATAATGCAGACTGGAACAAAGCACATGGAAATGCAGACTGGAACAAACGACTTGATAATGCAGACTGGAACAAAGCACATGGAAATGCTCACAGGAGTGACCTGATGATCTGGCCTAGACAGTTTGAAGCAGGCAGGTTTAAATAGGCCTCATGCAGCTGAAACCACTCCCAGTGATCAAGGAGAATAATCAAAGTAACACAGTGGCCCCTTTGGTGGGCAGTGGTACTACAAGTAGAAAGCATAACAAATCCAATAGAGTCACTGCAGACAGCAGCTGCAGAATGTAAATCGTGACACACCAATATTCTCGTATATAACTTCCTGAATACTTGGTTTTAATTCTGGCTTAATATAAAGACATACTCCTCCTCCCCTTTTATTTACCCTATCCCTCCTGAAGAGAGAATAGCCTTCCAAGTTGACTGCCCAGTCATGTGTATTATCCCACCAGGTCTCCATAATACCTATAATATCATACTGCTCATTCATTGCTAATAGTTCTAACTCCCCCATTTTACCTGTCAGGCTTCTTGCATTTGCCAGCATACACTTAAGTCTATTGCCTCCCTTAGGTATTTCTTTTTGCTTTAAAAAGGGCCTCTCCTTATCGGCTATGCTTCCCTTTCCCCCCTCTCCACCCCCTTGACTCTTGTTAAATTCCTCCTTACTACTCTCAATGTCTATCCCATAAATACTTGCTTGCCCCTCCCCCCTGGAGCCTAGTTTAAAATCTCCTCCAACCTTCTAACCATCCTCTCCCCTAGCACTGCAGCCCCCTCCTCATTCAGGTGCAATCCATCACGACAATATAGATGGCAACTGACCGAGAAATCAGCCCAGTGCTCTGAGAATCCAAAACCCTCCTTTCAACACCAATCTTTTAGCCACGCATTAACCTCCCTAATCTCCCGCTGCCTCCCTGGACTAGCACGTGGCACAGGTAGTATTTCCGAAAATACTACTTTGGATGTCCTTGCCTTAAGTTTGCGACCTATGTCCCTGAAATCATTCTTTAGGACACCCCTTCTTCCTCTAACTCGGTCATTGGTGCCAACATGCACCAAAACCGCTGGGTCATTCCCAGCCCCTCCCAACAATCTGTCCACCCGATCCGCAATATGCCGAGCCCGAGCACCCGGGAGACAACACACTGTTCGGCATGCACGGTCCCGGTAACAGATTGTCCTATCTACCTTCTTAATAATTGAATCCCCTACCACCACAATCTGCCTGGGTCCCTGAGTAACTTTGGTCCCCTCTATGCTGGAGAGACCATTTCCCTGGTTACTAGAGGAAGCAGTCTCATCCAACTCCACCAATTCTGAACTGTCTTCCACAGTATCTTCATCCAATCTGGCAAATCTGCTGGGATTGCTTAGCTCAGAGCTGGCCTGCCTCTTCCTCCCTCTGCTACCCCTAGTAACTGTTACCCAGCTGCCTACCTGTGCATCCTTCTCTGTCTCTTCTCCACCATGCTCAGCTAACGCATCAACGGTGAGCTGTAAACTTTGCTCCAGGTTGGCAATGTCTCTCAATGTTGCAATGGTCTGCTTTAGATCAGTTACCTGGGCTTCCAAAGAGACCAATTGCTCACATTTCTCACAGAGGTATAAACCTTGGAACACTTGCTCCAAGTGTGCATACATATGACAAGATATGCATTGAGTGAGATCATCAAGCCTTCTACCACTCATCTTATTATGGCTAACCTAACTTCTTATAGCCTACAGTGAACGCGAGAGTACTAACCTTTGCTAGCCACTTACCAGATTAAACCCCTTCCTGGATTCAACTCCTTACTGGATCTAACCACACTTTAAACAAAACAGCACTTGAAATAAAAAAAGCAGTGAAATCACAAGTTGTCGGAGGAAATTCGCTGGAAAGGCTGATATTCTTCAATACTTAGTTCTCCTAGTTCTAAAGTACTCAAAGATATGTGCTGGAAAGGCAGGCTATTGCAAGGTTGACATTTTTGTTCTCCCAGTTTCTGTGTTAGGGGTCCTCGCTGTGTGCGCTTATGATCGTATGAATTGTTAGGTTGTACCAAGTTTAGAGGAAGTAAGTGGACGCAGCTTACGGAATTCATCCACTGCCAATAAAAATCTTTAGCGGGAGTTTATGTGCTGCAAAGCGTTGAGGATTCCATTTCCACATGGGTACTAAACACCCTCTGAGACTGTCAATGAGGTACTGGTTAAGAAAGGGCCGATAGGTTCGGCAAGATATATCATGTGTAAGAAATATCACAGTTCGCCGTTGCGTTTGCATCATAAGTGGGTCAAGATGACCAATGAATGTGTGAAACCCTTTCCTAATGTTATTAGATTCGATCCAGAGGTATTAAGTACAGTTTGAGATAAAATCTGTTTGATTAAGTCATTAAAACTGAGAATTAAACAAGACTGTTTAAAATTGTGGCAACAGGAAAGGAAAACGTGGCAGGGCAGCGCATGCATAGCGGAAGAAAGCAGTGCAAAGTGAAGAGAAGCGATTGCAAGCGTGCCCCTGCTACCATATGCGGATGGGGGGAAAAGTACAGCCAATACCAAAACTTAAAAAAATAACACAAACAATTTATATCATATATTGAGTCACTTGAAAGGTAGTGTTTGTGAAGAAGATGATGAACTCGCTGTAATTTCAGCCATTGCCCATGCAATTAACATGCAAGAGTTGACACACAGACAAGGAAAGTGAGCGGTCCCACCACCAGGGGCAAAGACTGAGATTGGTGGGTGTAGTGTAGAAACCAATAGATGGGGCAACATTCATTGTACTGAAACAGTGATTCAAGAAAACAGTCCCAAATGTAGTGATTTAGTAGGCTTACATTCTGTCCGTACAATAACAGTTCCCAATGGGAAAGCGGACAAAGATGGTGTAGTTCCCATAAAACATGTAGCAATTAGAGATGCTCAGGCTCAATTCCTCGAGAACCGAAAACACCCGAATTTAGGGGATCCAAGTACTGAGCCGGCTCTGTACTTTTGCGCGCCTTTGGAATCAAAAACGAGGCAAAACCTCATTGTTACGTCGTCGGATCTCCAATTTCACGATTTTTGAATTCATTTTTAAGATCCAACATAACGGTGGGTGGGAGGGAGGGCGTGCCCAAGGACAATTCCATCTTGCATAATTTTTCTTTTCTACCACTGCTGTGTGCCAATTTGTCCTAGATGTGCTCGAAAATGCTATGTGTTTCTGTCATTGCTCTGTCGCTTAACGTCCAGCCAGGTCGCTGCAGTATTTGTCTGAAAGTGTATGAAAATAATTTTGTGATCTGTGAGGTGGTCAAAATTGACTGCAAATGACTTGAAATTAGTGTTATTGGGGTTAATAATAATGTAGGAACAACAAAAGTGCAAAAATTTGATTTTAGCATATTTTAGAATTTTTTCTAAAAAATCCAAAGCAATAGCCAAAACCAAAACACACGAGGGTGGTTTTGCCAAAACCAATACAAAAACACGAAGATCCAGATCCAAAACCAAAAGCAAAACAAGTTCACAGGGGTCAGAGAGCATTTCTAGTACCAATACATTGTCCATGGACTAGATTTGAGTTGCATGAGGGCCTGTCTTCCTTCCAATAATGACATTTAAATTTTATTAAGGATTGTGTATTGGAGGAAGATAAGTCCTTAACAGATGATGATAATCAGGAAAATATTAAATGCATAACTCTTCAATTGGGTATATATTTTCCAGTGGTAGTGTACTGGAGCAACATTTTCAAACAAAAAGATAGTAAATCTGCTGCAGACTATTTAACTAGAGCCCTGACAGCAATGGCCAAATACACTGGGTTATCAAAAAATAAAGGATGATGTGCAGGGAGGTAGCTGTTTCAGTTTTAATAGATGGCCTCAATGAAAATTTGAAAATCAGTGTACAGACCTCTTTACCTAATTGGAAGGGAATCACGGTAGACGCCCTTAGGAAATCTACTGTGGAACTTGATAGAAATATAAATAAAAGGAAGGAGTCGCAAAATGATAAGCTAATGATGGTAAGTATCCAGTGTTGCGAAGGATAAATTACAGCCATGTCAGACCAAGGTTAACTACTTGGGACACTGTCTCACCTAGGCGCAAATACACTTGACAATGGACAGAATTAAGGCCATAAAAAACATGACCCTGCTGCAGAATCAACAGCAGATCCATTCCTTCCTGGGGATTTGTGGATATTGTAGATCATGGATTCCAGGTTTTTCCATTTTGGCATTACCATTGCAGGAATTAGTCTCATCCTCAAAGTCTGAGTGTGTTACACAGACAGAGGAGTCAGAGCAGGCATTCTTTAACCTTATGGATAGTCTGACTAAAGCACCTGCTTTAGAAATACCTGATGATGAAAAGCCTTTTGAGTTATTTTACACAGAAGCTGATGGTTGTGCAGCAGGTGTCTTGACACACATACATGGTGACGCTAGCAAACCAGTAGCATACTACAGTGCACAATTGGACACTGTGGCAAGATCACTCCCAACGTGATTAAGAAGTGTAGCAGTAACTGCTCTTCTGGTAAGTAAGAGCGAGGATGTAGTATTAGGACATGATTCAACTTTCTATACACCACATGCAGTATCTGCTCTGTTAAATTCAGCTCAAACTGGACATGTCTCCTCAGTAAGGTTCACAAAGTGGAAACTAGCTCTAGTGGCACCTGCAAACATCACCATCAAACGATGCAATACTTTAAATCCAGCTACATACCTACCATATGTGCCTCATGATGTACAAAGGGTGGAAGGAGAGAAGACTCTAGCTGAAAGTGAATTTTGCAGGTATACTGATACACATGACTGTATGGAATATCTGAACCAGACTTTTACTACGAGACCTGACATATGTGACACTCCCTTAGAAAATGTAGATTTTACGTTTTACATGGATGGGAGTTGTCATTGACAGACAAACACAGGAGAACTATGTACCAGTCATGCTATTGTAGATGATGAATGATGTTATAGAAGCTGAAACCCTTGGCACCTCTCACTCAGCCCAAGTGGCTGAACTCGTGGCACTAAGGAGAGCGTGTGAGTTGGTAGAAGGTAAATCAGCTAATATATACACTGATTCAAGGTACGCTTTTGGTTTAGTGCATGATTTTGGGGCCCTTTGGCATCTTAGAAACTTTGTGACAGCGGTAGACACACCAGTAGCACACTCACAGCACATAAAAGGACTATTGACAGAGATACTTACCTAAGGCGGTAGCTATCATCAAGGGCAAAGCCCACACATACGAAGAAGACTGTCAGGGTTTCCAAGGTAAGACCACAGAGAGAGGATAAGTGAATTAAATGGTTTATTAGAAACACTGATAACACTGGTTCAAGATGCAAGACTGGTAAGACAGTAATGTAACTACAGTTCATAATAATGGAATAAGCAACAATAGTCAGTTGATGCAGGCACAGATAGTGGAACAGATAATAGTAGTCAATGATGCGGGTTGATTGGATGACAGGTGTAGCGTTTTCCATGAGTAGTGGAACAGGTCTGCAGAGATGAAGGAAATCCAATACACAGCAGTAATGAACACACACAGCAGAAATGAATAACAGTTCACACCGGAATATGGAACAGGTATGCAGAGCTGAGGGAAATCCAATAAACAGCAGCGATGAATACACAGCAGAGATGAATAACAGTTTACCACGGATTGTGGCACAGGTATGCAGAGATGAGAGGAATCCAATATACAGCAGTGATGAACTCACAGCAGAGATGAGTAGCAGTTTACCACGGATTGTGGCACAGGTATGCAGAGATGAGGAAATCCAACATACAGCAGTGATGAACACACAGCAGAGATGAATAACCAGGAATCATCAGATAGAGTGACTTGATGATCTGACCAAGGTCCTTGAACCAGACATGTTTATTTAAGCCAGAAGCAGGTGTAAAGCTCCCAGCAATAATGAGGCAGGTAAGAACAGTCCAAGTAGCACAGTGACCCTTTTGGTGGGCTGCGGTACTACAGGCAGGACAAATATATGCAAAAGATCCAACAAGGTACCTGCAGACAAGAGCTGCAGAATACAAGTCGTGACAAAGACCCAGTGTCAGTGGGCAATAGTAGGGTAGACGAAGCTGCCTAGTGGGCAGCAGGGTTATCTGGAAACATGTCAACTGACAAGATGATGGTTTTTCAGATGACAAACACACAAGAAATTAATTGAAATGCAAGATTTGTATTCCCCACAGGAAAAAGCAGTCTGGAAGGCGAAGGGATGTGGTCAAGAGTCCTCGGGACTCTGGAGAGATGGACAAGGTAGGCCCGTGGCTCCAAGAGCATATTACTTAGGCCTGGCTGAGCCAGCACATGGTCCGACTCATCTGGGTAAAGAAGGTATGTGTAAATTGTGAGAGCATACTGGTGTGCACCAGGCTTTTCTTCTCAAGTCAGTAAGAAGGTAATGTCTTGTTTTACCTGTTTGAGGAAAAATGTCAGGAAGACAATGCCAAATGAGCCATCCCATATCCCTCCTACAGCCGGACCTTTTCGGGTAATGCAAATTGACTTCATCCAGTTACCACCTTACAGGAATCTCAAATATGTATTAGTGTATACTGATGTATTTTCTAACTGGGTGTTTGTACTGCTAAAATAATTGTTCAGGAATTTGTATGCAGATATGGTATCCCTAGAATTATAAAAAGCGATAGGGGTACTCATTTTACTGGTGATATATTTCAGAACATGTGTAAACTTATGGGAATTGATAGCAGACTTCATGCTCCTTACAAACCACAAGTCACTGGTAAGGTGGAAAGAGTAAACAGTACCATTAAGAACAAACTGAGTAAGATAATGGCTGAAACTGGATTGGAGTGGCCAAAAGCTTTGCCACTAGTCCCCAATAGCATCAGAACCACTCCCAGACCTCCTCTTAATCTGCCTCCCTTTGAGATACTTTTTGGAAGACAACCTCATTTGATCATAGGTCCACAGGATGATTTGAAATGCAATAATGAAGTTTCTGTTCAATATCTCAATATCTCATAAAAATGAGCAAACAGCTAAGACAACAGCAACAGAAACTCAAAATGCTGTCAACTGGTATGTCAGAAACAAACTGTCACGATGTTGAACCTGGGGAATATGTCATGATCCGCAATTTCTTACGCTCAGATTGTTTAACAGACCGGTGGAGAGGTTCGTACCAAGTGTTGATGACCAGCGCCACATCTCTGAAAGTAGCAGAAAGAGACACTTGGGTCCATTCCACTCACTGCAGGAAACTCAACAATCCGGAGAAGTCACAAGACAAAGCCGAGACTGACATCATAGATCTGTTACTCGTGAACATGTTCTGGGAGCCCTAAAGACTGCAGCTACTGACACCTGAGCCAAGAACATTGTACAGACTATCATCCCAGCATGGAGTGGCTGTTCTTTTAATCTTCTTCTTCTAGGATTTTTCACATTTTTATCCTTTTATGACATTCTACTCTTGTGATGGTGGACAGATGATAGAGACAGGGTCCGGTAGTGATACTGATGAAGTGAAGTTTGAGGAGAAGTTGTTAGAACAATCAGTACAGCTTGTTGTCAAACTCGGTTCAAGGGTAATGAAAAGGTCTGCTAACTCTGCAACTCGGAGACAGTGTGAGGGGCTATTGTATCTGTAAGTACTGTCACTCACTAGTTGAAGAGAAGTGCATCCAGCCATGTCAGTCCAATAGTAATTTGGATTTAGGCGGGCATCCCCTAGATGATTATCACTCCCTAGAGGGCAAGGTCTTAAACCAAACTGAGTGCTGGGTGTGCTCTCATTTGCCTCAGGGACAACATAATGTAGGAATAGTACTACTGAAATTTTCACATGAAAAGAGACTGGAGAACTGTAAAGTTAACTTACCTGACCAGACAATAGCTCGCCACAAAGGTATTGATGGGAGACTAAGGTTGTATTCATTGGGAAAGTGCCTTTAGGTTATTGTCAGAATGTTATACATATCGAAACTTGTCTTGAAAAGATGAAGACACTAGGTATGGGGAATTTTCTCAATATTAATAATAATCATACTATACCATATGTCCTCCCAGATGTTGTGTATTATGTTTGTGGAAGAAAGGCTTTCTCTTGGCTAATTCCGAGTTCCAGGGGTTTGTGTTTTCTAGGTAAATTGGTTCCTGAGGTTTTGACCATTGCACACAATGAAATGATTGATATCCATAGAAGAACATCACCCTCATACGCACACACAGAATCAACATTGTGGCAAACAAAATATGATTCCCGCTGAAGAACCTGTAGCTTCAAAGTTAATTACTGAAACTACAGTATTTCAAATTATGTTCGCATTAGACCCCACCAGGATCGCTCGGGAACCCTAAATTTTAAGTATATACAAGAAATGGCTAAATCAATAGACAATATTATTGAGATATATGATGACACTTTCAGGTATACGGGTTAGTAGCTACAGGCTTATAAAAAGGAGTTAGTTCAACTGAGGTTGGTGTTAAATTATCTCACATCTATTACTGGTGGATACTGTGTGACGTTAGCCATCCAATTTGGTGTCAAATGTTGCACATACATTAACAATAATACAGATGACACCAAAAAAGTTATTGACCGAAAAATGGATGAAGTCTTACAATTAAAATGGGAATTTCGGTAAACCATAATTCTTCACTTTATGAAATAGGAGAAAAGGTAGTAGGATGGTTTTCATGGTTGAACCCTGTAAAATGGTTTACAGGTCTCAGGGAATGGTTACAAAAAATGATCACTAGTATAGGTAAGCTCCTTATTCTTATATTTGGTGTCATTATAGTAATTGGCTCATGCGTCAGATGTGTTCCTAATGTGTTGAAGTGTGGAAAGTGTTCTGCTGAGGTAAATACCGAAAATAAGACTGTAATGATGATGAGAAGTACAGGTATCATGGTTAACGAAGAACTGCATTATAATCCTGAATTAGAAAGTGTAATTAGGTGATAGTTTTGTGCACTATCAAAGGGTGGCATTTGAAAGTCAAATGATTGGATGACGTTGTTTCACATTAATAATCATCGATTTAACTGGCTTTTATTTGAAAATATGCGAGTAGCACGCTACGTTGTGGAAGGACGTATTACGCAATAACACTAGCGAACAATTCTACATACATTTAAACTCACACATTCATTTGTAAATAGTTCACATTAATAAAGTTCCAGCACATAGAGCCTGATTCATTAAGGATCTTAACTTAAGAAACTTCTTATTTAAGTCTCCTGGACAAAACCATGTTACAATGTAAGGGGTGCAAATTAGTATTCTGTTTTGCACATAAGTTAAATACTGACTGTTTTTTCATGTAGCACACAGATATCAACTTTAAATTTCAGTGTACAAATAAGGTATCAAGTATTTGTGTGCTACATGAAAAAACAGTCAGTATTTAACTTATGTGCAAAACAGAATACTAATTTGCACCTCTTGCATTGTAACATGGTTTTGTCCAGGAGACTTAAATAAGAAGTTTTTTAAATTAAGATCCTTAATGAATCAGGCCCATAGTCTTTTATAATCAAATGTAATAGATTTAACAGTTTAATATCAAAATGTTAAAACTACATTATTGATATCTAAGGTTCAGGATATAGGAAATGTATCATGATTAGTGTCATACTAATCCACTTTCTACCATTAGATATCTGCTACAATCGACTAAGCGATCGCACCTTGCTTATGCTAGTTATGCATGATAAAGGATTAATTCTTAAAATTAATATTGTGTTTGGAATGCTAATAGACTGGTTTGAACCAGAATTTCAACGGGAAGACATGTAGGCAGCTGTTGGAGAGTTGACCCCCACCCCTGGAGGGTAGGATTTGAACCGACCTTTGACCTGCATTATACTGGACTGTTCTAAATCCTGAACCAATGGAAAAATGTCATGACATCACCAATGTTTTTTATGTACCACAAACTGCATATAAACCAGGCATTGAGACCATCATTCAGTTCACTTTGGCCACAGGCTTCAGGACTGAATGACTGTATGTTGGATCCAGTGAACTGCATATGTATTGGCTGTACTTTATTTTATATAATTGTTATTTGTTACATCTTGCTATTAAATCTCTTTTGGGCATTGGATACACAATTGATCACAGTGTACAATATTTATAGATAGTGACCAAACAAGCATAACAGTGCATAGTGTGTGTCTTGGAACCAAAAGTGATTATGAGTCAGAATAAACTCTTTACTTTTGGTGATGAACTCGATTTATTCCTTATGCCATTCCTATTCCTTCTCCATGAAGTACTTTACATTTTCTACGCCTTGATTGTGATCTATACAGGTGTACAATGTTCGCACATCTCTAGTGAACAGTATGTAGTCGTCTTCACATATCACCTGATTTAGTATTGTCGAAGTCAGCAAATTGGATAAAGTCATTTCAATTAAAGTCAAGCAAACTTGGTTGTCTTTGTCTGAAAAGATGCGTACGGTACGCTACAGCGTACAAGGGCCTGCTACGGCGTGAAAGGGCGTACGCATCCACTACACGTGGCAGCAACAGTAATTGGTCTTTTACCATACATTCGCACTAACACGCATACTTATAAAATAGTACACATTAATGGTAGTTGCAAAACATAGTCAGTTATGTCGAAATATAGTAGTATTTATGTGTTATATTAAAGTTACATGCATATTAGTGAAATATACGGAACAGGTTGAAGGAATCATATCATGAGTGGTATCATAATAAACCTCTTTACATTTCCTACTGTTTGGTTCACTCTGCGAAGGAATCGCAGAGTGCATACACAAGTTATGAATGATAGGGAATTATGAACTACTTAAGACTAAGGAATCTTGGCGGGAAGAGCCGAGCATACCCCCTGGAGAGGTGACCCCCTCCTGTGGATTCCTTAGGATGAACTAGCCAATGATTGACAACCCCTTGGACCTTCCTGAGACCTGGACCAATAGATGCAAACTATACCATCTTCATTGTATTACTGTATTTCTGTGTGCATATAAGCAGCAGCTTCACATCTAGTGTTCAGACATCTTGTCCCCAGACTTCAGGATTGAATGACTGCACACTGGATCCAGAGCGCCTGCGATAAGTAACGGCTGTATTTATTATCACTACGCTTGAGCATATTATTCTACTTGTTGCGAATAAATCTTTGTGTGTTGGAAACACAAAATCGAGACTCGGCAATCGTTATTGGTTAGCGACAATACGCACTTACCAATTTGGGGGCTCGTGAGCTTTGGAGGTTTCGTTGCCGATGATACGCAAGACCAACGGATTTCGGTTCCGCAACAAAGGGTGGAGACACGTCATATACGGGTAAGAACGCAATGTGTTCAAAACCTGAATTTTAATCTGTGTTGTGAAACCGAATGTCCGTTTTGCATTGTCTAGGGCACGCTAACTAGAACCTAGGGACAAAAGAGAAAACTGTTTCTTTTTACTGTCATTGTGCGTTTTAAAGAAAAGGTGTATAGTGTGTGATTTTGTAACGTAGATACACTGTTTACTATTCATTGTGCTCAGTTGCTGTCTGACGAGGCGGATTGCCCAACGGAAGGACGGTATACAGGGCAGGTATACCGAATGCGAAAACCAGGTTTTCGCAAAGCGCTACCAATAGATCGCAAGGTTTGCTAATAATTAGTATTGGTAGGCAGTGCGATCTAACCGCACCGTTAGTGTGAATCAGTGAAGCAGCTAGGAGGAATTATATTGGAAAGGCTGGTTGATTGTATCAACTTTGTTCTCCCAGTTATAATAAACTAGAGATGAGTGCACTCGGATTTATGAAATCCGAGCCCACCCGAACGTTGCCGATCCGAGTCGGATCCAAAACAGATCCGGGTATTGGCGCCAAATTCAAATCTGAAACTGAGGCTCTGACTCATAATCCCGTTGTCGGATCTCGCGATACTCGGATCCTATAAATTCCCCGCTAGTCACCGCCATCTTCACTCGGGCATTGATCAGGGTATAGGGAGGGTGTGTTAGGTGGTCCTCTGTCCTGCTATATCTCGTGCTGTTCAGTTAAGTTCTATGCTGTTCAGTTAAGTTCTGTGCTGTGCTGTGCTGTGCTCAGTCCAGTGGTGCTGTGTCCTGTGCTCTGTCCTTCTGAGGTCAGTGGTGCTGCTGGGTCCTGTGCTGTGTCCTTTTCAGTCCAGTGGTGCTGTGTCCTGTGCTCTGTGCTTCTAAGGGCATAGTTATTTCCCCAATATTCCCAAGTGTTTAAAAAAATAAAAAAAAGTTATTTAAAAAAAATACAAAAAACGAATTACATTTTTTTTTAATTACAACAAAATTTGCACAACCAATCCTGCAGTATAAGCCCATTGGTACTGCAATGTTACCAAGTTCACACATTCAGTAGTAAAAGTCCAGTGGTTCTGCAATATTACAAAGTTCACACATTCTGCAGTATCAGTCCAGTGGTGCTGTGTCCTGTGCTCTGTCCTGCTGAGTTCAGTAGTGCTGCTGGGTCCTGTGCTGTGTCCTGTTCAGTCCAGTGGGGCTGTGTCCTGTGCTCTGTGCTTCTAAGGGCATAGTTATTTCCCCATTATTCCCAAGTTTTTAAACAATAAAAAAAAGTTATAAAAAAAATAAAAATAAAAAATTAAAAAAATAAAAAATTATAACCAAATTTGCAAAACCAATCCAGCAGTATATAAGCCCATTGGTACTGCAATATTACCAAGTTCACACATTCAGCAGTAAAAGTCCAGTGGTACTGCTATTACAAAGTTCACTGATTCAGCAGTGTATAAGTCCAGTGGTACTGCTATTACAAAGTTCACTGATTCAGCAGTGTATAAGTCCAGTGGTACTGCTATTACAAAGTTCACTGATTCAGCAGTATAAGTCCAGTGGTACTGCTATTACAAAGTTCACTGATTCAGCAGTGTATAAGTCCAGTGGTACTGCTATTTACAAAGTTCACTGATTCAGCAGTGTATAAGTCCAGTGGTACTGCTATTACAAAGTTCACTGATTCAGCAATATAAGTCCAGTGGTACTGCTATTACAAAGTTCACTGATTCAGCAGTGTATAACTCCAGTGGTACTGTTATTACAAAGTTCACTGATTCAGCAGTATAAGTCCAGTGGTACTGCTATTACAAAAATCACTGATTCAGCAGTGTATAAGTCCAGTGGTACTGCTATTACAAAGTTCACTGATTCAGCAGTATAAGTCCAGTGATACTGCTATTACAAAGTTCACTGATTCAGCAGTATAAGTCCAGTGGTACTGCTATTACAAAGTTCACTGATTCAGCAGTATAAGTCCAGTGCTATTCTCCTGTGCCGCATATAATTTTTAAAGGCTTTGCCGAGTGTGTGTGGCTTAGGGGTACGCTCTCTTGTGCTACATATAATGGAAAACCAAAATTTGGAGGATAAAGTAGGGAAAGATCAAGACCCACTTCCTCCTAATGCTGAAGCTGCTGCCACTAGTCATGACATAGACGATTAAATGCCATCAACGTCGTCTGGCAAGCCCGATGCCCAATCTCCTAGTACAGGGCATGTAAAATCCAAAAAGCCCAAGTTCTCCAAAAATAGCAAAAAGAGAAACTTAAAATCATCTGAGAAGAAACGTAAAGTTGGCAATATGCCATTTACGACACCTAGTGGCAAGGAATGGCTTAGGCCCTCACCCGTGTTCATGACTAGTGGTCCAGCTTCACCCAAGGATCTAAGCCCTCCTCCTCCCCCCCTACAAAAAATTTAAGAGAGTTATGCTGTCAGCAACAACAACAAAACAGCAAAGAACTCTGCCTTCTAAACAGATGACATCACAAATCCCCAAGGCGAGTCCAAGGGTGTTGTTGGTTGTGAACCCTGACCTTCCCATCACTGTACGGGAAGAGGTGACTCCATCCAGCATTTGCAGCACGCCCTCTGCATATGCTGGAAGGATCACCCACAGTCCAGTTACAAATTTGGCTAATGAAGGTGTGAATGTTGTACACTGGGAGGAGGATATTGATGTAGCTGGCGCTGAGGAGGATGTTGATGATTATGATGCAGACAGATACCAAATTGCCTTTCTCAATTTCTATTTATATTCTAGATTATATAACGGCTGAAAAGTTTTCTGTTTTACTTCTAGTGGAGAGGGGATCTGATGCAGACAGATACCAAACTGCCTTTGTCCATTTCTTTGTATATTTGAATTTCTAGTTCTACAGTCTATGCAGGCTGCTTAATTTATATTCAACTACAAGTGTAGGGCGGGGGGGGGGGGGGGGGCATAGATAGCCACCAAAGTAACGTGGTCCATTAAATTTCACTTTCTAGCTCCACAGTCTGTGCAGCCTGCTTTTTTTTATCTTCAAAGTATTTATATTTACAAGCCTTGCAATCTAAATTAACTAGAGGTAGTGACGTGGTAGAACTCCAAAAGGCAGTTTGGAAGCCCCTGTACAAACTGGCTCTATGTTTTAACTGAGTTGTCCCCCCTCCAGTGTGTACTCGGAAAGAGTTTTTAGTGCAGCGGGGAACCTGGTCAGTGAGAGGCGAAGGAGGTTGCTTCCTCACAACGTTGAAAAAATGATGTTTATAAAAATGAATAATCAATTCCTCAATGAAGTACAGCACTGCCCTCCAGACAGTACAGAGGGACCAGTGGTTGTGGAGCCCAGCGGGGACGAATTGATAATGTGTGAGGAGGAGGAAGTACACACTGTAGGGGGAGAGGAATCAGAGGTTGAGGATGAGTACGACATCTTTCCTCAGTAGAGCCTGTTTAGTTTGTACAGGGAGAGATGAATTGTTTTATTGGTGTGGGGGCCCAAACAAACCAATCATTTCAGCCACAGTTGTTTTGTAGGCCCTGTCGCTGAAATGATTGGTTTGTTAAAGTGTGCTTGTCCTATTTCAACAATATAAGGGTGGGTGGGAGGGCCCAAGGACAATTCCATCTTGCAACTATTTTTTTGGCATTATGTGACCATTCAACAGTCATTTGCCATGTTCAAAAAGTAAAAGAAAATGCCAACAAATTCAATAAATTAAATCAAAAGTTAAATGCCCTGTCATTATTTAAAACAAGAGGTTTTGACGTGCTAGAATTAGTGTAGTGTTAAGATGTTATAAACACTACACTTGGAACTTGGAGGAGGTATTGTGGCCCCGGTATCAAATTGGGTACCGGGGCCACCCCACTATGCAGTCCAGATACTTGTTTGGTGGAATTCAGACCAGTTGAGGGTGTATTTATTTTATTGTGGCCCCGGTATCAAATTGGGTACCGGGGCCACCCCACTACGCAGTCCAGATACTTGTTTGGTGGAATTCAGACCAGTTGAGGGTGTATTTATTTTATTGTGGCCCGGTATCTAATTGGGTAACGGGGCCACCCCACTACGCAGTCCAGATACTTGTTTGGTGGAATTCAGACCAGTTGAGGGTGTATTTATTTTATTGTGGCCCCGGTATCAAATTGGGTACCAGGGGCCACCCCACTACGCAGTCCAGATACTTGTTTGGTGGAATTCAGACCAGTTGAGGGTTTTATTATTATATTGTGGGGACTACTCTATACCACACTACCACTCTATACCACTCTATTTAATACTTTAATTCTATTTAATACTTTAATTCTATTACTAATTCCCATAAAGAGGAACTGCCGCTTCTATTTAATACTTTAATTCTATTAGTAGTTACCATAAAGAGGAACAAAATAAACAAATTTTACCAAAAGTATAATATGACTTACAAACACTACACTTGAAAGATGGTGCCTTTAAATGAAAAAGTGAGTCTTCATTGCACGACTATGTGCAACAGGGACAGTTTTTTGGTTTACAAAGTCAACCAATAACACTTCGACCCTGTCTGTCTTTAACATACTTGATGGGATCTCAATGGCGAATGGTCTGTACCATGTTTGGAGGAGGTATTGTGGCCCCGGTACCAAATTGGGTACCGGGGCCACTCCACTATGCAGTCCAGATAGAGGTGTATCAGATATTAAACAACGTTGACTGTTGCTGCAAAATTTTTAAATAATATTGTGGGGAACACTACACTACGCAGTCCATAAACTTTTTGGGTGGAATTCAGACCCGTGTAGGGTTTTTTAATAATATTGTGGTGACCCACTCCTCTACGCAGTCCAGGTACATTATTGGTGCGAATCATACAAGTTCAGGGTTTTTAATTTATATTGTGGTGAACCACTCCTCTACGCAGTCCAGGTACATTATTCGGTGCGATTCATACCAGTTGATGGTTTTCTTATTATATATATTGTGGTGACCCACTCCTCTACGCAGTCCAGGTACATTATTGGTGCGAATAATAAAAGTTCAGGGTTTTTAATTTATATTGTGGTGACCCACTCCTCTACGCAGTCCAGGTACATTATTCGGTGCGATTCATACCAGTTGATGGTTTTCTTATTATATATATTGTGGTGACCCACTCCTCTACGCAGTCCAGGTACATTATTGGTGCGAATCATACAAGTTCAGGGTTTTTAATTTATATTGTGGTGACCCACTCCTCTACGCAGTCCAGGTACATTATTCGGTGCGATTCATACCAGTTGATGGTTTTCTTATTATATATATTGTGGTGACCCACTCCTCTACGCAGTCCAGGTACATTATTGGTGTGAATCATACAAGTTCAGGGTTTTTAATTTATATTGTGGTGACCCACTCCTCTACGCAGTCCTGGTACATTATTCGGTGCGATTCATACCAGTTGATGGTTTTCTTATTATAATATATTGTGGTGACCCACTCCTCTACGCAGTCCAGGTACATTATTGGTGCGAATCATACAAGTTCAGGGTTTTTAATTTATATTGTGGTGACCCACTCCTCTACGCAGTCCAGGTACATTATTGGTGCGAATCATACAAGTTCAGGGTTTTTAATTTATATTGTGGTGACCCACTCCTCTACGCAGTCCAGGTACATTATTCGGTGCGATTCATACCAGTTGATGGTTTTCTTATTATATATATTGTGGTGACCCACTCCTCTACGCAGTCCAGGTACATTATTCGGTGCGATTCATACCAGTTGATGGTTTTCTTATTATATATATTGTGGTGACCCACTCCTCTACGCAGTCCAGGTACATTATTGGTGCGAATCATACAAGTTCAGGATTTTTAATTTATATTGTGGTGACCCACTCCTCTACGCAGTCCAGGTACATTATTCGGTGCGATTCATACCAGTTGATGGTTTTCTTATTATACATATTGTGGTGACCCACTCCTCTACGCAGTCCAGGTACATTATTGGTGTGAATCATACAAGTTCAGGGTTTTTAATTTATATTGTGGTGACCCACTCCTCTACGCAGTCCAGGTACATTATTCGGTGCGATTCATACCAGTTGATGGTTTTCTTATTATAATATATTGTGGTGACCCACTCCTCTACGCAGTCCAGGTACATTATTGGTGCGAATCATACAAGTTCAGGGTTTTTAATTTATATTGTGGTGACCCACTCCTCTACGCAGTCCAGGTACATTATTGGTGCGAATCATACAAGTTCAGGGTTTTTAATTTATATTGTGGTGACCCACTCCTCTACGCAGTCCAGGTACATTATTCGGTGCGATTCATACCAGTTGATGGTTTTCTTATTATATATATTGTGGTGACCCACTCCTCTACGCAGTCCAGGTACATTATTGGTGCGAATCATACAAGTTCAGGGTTTTTAATTTATATTGTTGTGACCCACTCCTCTATGCAGTCCAGGTACATAATTGGTGCGAATCATACAAGTTCAGGGTTTTTAATTTATATTATGGTGACCCACTCCTCTACGCAGTCCAGGTACATTATTCGGTGCGATTCATACCAGTTGATGGTTTTCTTATTATATATATTGTGGTGACCCACTCCTCTACGCAGTCCAGGTACATTATTGGTGCGAATCATACAAGTTCAGGGTTTTTAATTTATATTGTGGTGACCCACTCTTCTACGCAGTCCAGGTACATTATTCGGTGCGATTCATACCAGTTGATGGTTTTCTTATTATATATATTGTGGTGACCCACTCCTCTACGCAGTCCAGGTACATTATTGGTGCGAATCATACAAGTTCAGGGTTTTTAATTTATATTGTGGTGACCCACTCCTCTACGCAGTCCAGGTACATTATTGGTGCGAATCATACAAGTTCAGGGTTTTTAATTTATATTGTGGTGACCCACTCCTCTACTCAGTCCAGGTACATTATTTGGTGCGATTCATACCAGTTGATGGTTTTCTTATTATATATATTGTGGTGACCCACTCCTCTACGCAGTCCAGGTACATTATTGGTGCGAATCATACAAGTTCAGGGTTTTTAATTTATATTGTGGTGACCCACTCCTCTACTCAGTCCAGGTACATTATTTGGTGCGATTCATACCAGTTGATGGTTTTCTTATTATATATATTGTGGTGACCCACTCCTCTACGCAGTCCAGGTACATTATTGGTGCGAATCATACAAGTTCAGGGTTTTTAATTTATATTGTGGTGACCCACTCCTCTACGCAGTCCAGGTACATACTTGGTGCGAATCATACAAGTTCAGGGTTTTTAATTTATATTGTGGTGACCCACTCCTCTACGCAGTCCAGGTACATGTTTTGGTGCGATTAAGACCAGTTGATGGTTTTCTTATTATATTGTTGGGACCACTCCACTACGCAGTCCAGAAAGATACCTCGTTGCAACGTTTTGGACTAATAACTATATTGTGAGGTGTTCAGAATACACGGTAAATTAGTGGAAATGCTTGTTATTTAATGTTATTGAGGTCAATAATAGCGTAGGAGTGAAAATAAGCCCAAAAACTTGATTTTTTAACTTTTTATGCTTTTTTCAAAAAAAATCCGAATCCAAAACCTTAAATCCGAACCAAAACCTTTCGGCAGGTGTTTTGCGAAACAAATCCGAACCCAAAACATCGAGAAAATCCGGATCCAAAACACAAAACACGAGACCTCAAAAGTCGTCGGTGCACATCCCTATAATAAACTCAACAGATTTTTGTGGTTTAGCCCGGGTATCGTGGAGCTGATAGCCTTTGGGTCCCACAGTGATATTGTCTGTGTTAGGGATCCTTGTTTAGTACAAGAGGAAGCGAGTGGACGCGGCTTGAGCAAATACGTCCACGGCCAGTAAGAGATCTCTAGCGGTAGAGTGTTTGTAGCTAATTGTTGAAAGCGTTCTTCATAGATTGGTGTTGTTCAACATGGGTGCTAAGCATACGCTAGAGATGGTCAGTGTACTGCCTAAGGAAGGTCCTATTGGTTCAGTGAGATTTCTCATGTGTAAGAAATATGGTGCATACGCAACTGCGTATTGCGACACGTGGGTCAAGATGACCAAAGATCGTGATAGGCCTTTCCCAACAATAGGGAATTTTAATGCAGAGGTACTAAATACTGTAAAAGATAAAGTATGGTTGATCAAGTCAACGAAAAAGAGAAATAGAAATAATGATTGTTTAAAATTGTGGCAAACGGAAGGTAACACGTGGCAGAGCAGCGAATGCACAGCGGAAGTAGGCGTGGCTAAAAGCGCGCACACAATGGACGTGGCCGTTGAGAAGCGTGGCGAACTCAGCGGAAGCGCGCCCCCGCCACCTTCTGTGGCGGGAGCGGTAAGTACAGCCGTTATTAAAACTGAAAAAAGAAAAATTGCTAAGTTGTATCCAGTTTTAAGCCAGTTTAAAACAAGTGTATCAGAAGATGAAGATGATTCCACTGTGATTTCGGCCATTGCCCATGCTGTTAGTGTACTAGAGGCTCAGCGTAAGTATAAGAAAATGGCTGAGATAGGTGAGAGTAGTGTGATCACTAGAAGTGAAAGCGTTCTAAATCTTGAAACAGCAAATCCTGTAGTGTCCCCTGAAGACAGTGAACCAGTGGGTGCGTACCCAGTCTGCACAATATCAGTTCCCAATGGGAAACCGGATAAGGATTGTGTAGTTCCTTTAAGAAATGTTACAATGCATTGTCCCTGGACTAGATCAGAATTACGTTCCATTATGACTGAATTCCCAGATCCTAGAAAGGAGTTGGCTAAATGTCAGAAATTTGTTAAAGACTTAGGAAATGCCCACAAACCAACCAATAAGGATTGGCGTGTAGTGTTGAGGGCGTGTCTTCCTCCCAATACTGACATACAAAAATTTATTAAAGATTGTTTGTTGGAGGAAGATGAGACCTTGACTGATGAGATTAACCAAAAAAAAATAGAACAAATTGTCAAACACTTAGCCATCTATTTTCCAGTAGTAGTAAATTGGAGTTTTCACCATTAAACAAAAGGATAGTGAAACAGCAGCAGATTACTTTATTAGAGCTATAGCAGCGATAACAGGGTTTACTGGGATATCCAACATAGGGGAGGACCCACATCATAGGGAAGTAGCTGTAGGAGTATTAATGGATGGCTAAAAACCAGAGTACAAACCACATTAGCTTATTGGAGAGGCATCACAGTAGATTCTCTTAGGGAGTCTGCTGTGGAGCATGACAAAAACCTTTTTAGACATAAGGAGGAGAAAGGTGATAGGTTAATGACGGTGAGTACACAGGCTCTAGAGGGGATGCATACACGACCACCAGCATACAACCCACATAATAAGAAACATAGAGTGATCAGATGTTTCAATTTTAATGAAGAAGGACACATTAGGAGGGATTGTAAAATAGACAGATACAGCCCTAGAGGTGGGACACATAGATATCCTCCAAGGAAAAACTCACATAGAATCGAAGACTCACATCTACCCGCACATATTATAAAAACAAATATTGCACGGGAAAATGATAGTCAGCGCTAGGGGTCAGGTCATACCTGTAGTCTACAGCCGGTGAGGTTAACTGAGAGTCAGAGAGAAGAACCAACAATGATAGTTGACATAGCTGGTAGGAAAGAAACTTTTCTTGTAGATACAGGGGCGGCCCGATCTGTAATAACCTCTCCTTTCAATCTACAGGTGACCAGTAAAACAATTCCAGCCATCGGGGTAACGGGAAAAGTGTTGCATTATCCACTAACTAAACCGGCTGAGGTTACTATCGGGCCCCTGCATACCAAGCATTCGTTTCTCTTGGCTGCGGTGGCTCCTACTAACTTGCTGGGAAGAGACTTGTTATGTAAAATGGGATGTGTCATATACTGTACTTCTGATGGTGTGTTCTTAGATATACCGGAGAAGGTCACACATGAGGTACAGGATATATTGGACACCCCTCAAAGGTTAATGTTACACTCTCCTGTTATAGAACAAAGTCCATCTCAAGTAAAGGGGATGTTGCTGAAAATAGCAGGTTCACTATGGACCAGAGATGGACAGGACACTGGACTGATGGCAAACGTAGCCCCTGTCATGGTCAATCTAAAAAGTGGTAGGATAGCTCCAAAAATCCCACAGTATCCATTAAAACCGGAGGTGGAACTAGGGGTATATCCTGTTATTGAGAGGCTGTTACAACAAGGGATTTTAATTCGTACAGCCAGTACAGCAAATAGTCCCATTTTCACTGTGAAGAAGAGTGGGGGGAGGGGCTATAGATTAGTCCAGGACTTAAGGGGAATTAATAAAGTTGTTGAGAGCCAATTCCCCGTAGTGCCGAATCCAGCTGTCATCCTCATGCAGATTCCACCGTCTGCCAGTCATTTTACTGTCATTGATCTATGTTCTGCTTTCTTCTCAGTCCCTCTTCACCCTGACTGCCAATACCTTTTTGCATCCTCCTACAGGGGAGTGCAATACACATGGACCAGACTAACCCAGGGGTTCATTGACAGCCCCAGTTTTTTCTCCCAAGCCTTACATGACTGTTTGCAATCCTTTCAACCCCACAATGGGTCTGTTCTAATTCAACATGTGGACGATTTGTTGCTGTGCTCTGATTCTTTTATGTCATGTTTACATAATACTAAATTGTTGTTGCTTCATCTTTCACAAACAGGGCACAAGGTGGCAAAGGATAAATTACAGCCATGTCAGACTAAGGTCAAATACTTAGGACACTGCCTCACTCAGGAACTAAGACACGTGACAACCGACAGGATTGAGGCCATACAACACATGACTCTGCCGCAGAGCCAGAAGCAGATTCGTACTTTCCTGGTGGTGTGGATACTGTAGATCCTGGATCCCGGGTTTTTCAATTCTGGCATTACCATTGCAGGAGCTAGTCTCTTCCTCAAAACCAGAACGTGTTGTACACACAGAAGAGTCAGAGCAAGCGTTCTTTAATCTTAAAGATAGTCTGACTAGAGCAACTGCATTGGGAATACCTGATTATGAAAAGCCTTTTGAGCTATTTTGTACAGAAGCTGATGGTTGTGCAGCAGGTGTCCTCGCACAGAAACATGGTGACGCTAGCAGACCGGAAGCATACTACAGTGCACAATTAGACAATGTGGCAAGATCACTCCCAACATGTCTCAGAAGTGTAGCAGCAACGGCTCTTCTGGTAAGTAAGAGCGAGGATGTAGTATTAGTACATAATTCAACTATCTATACACCCCATGCTGTATCAGCTCTGTTAAATTCAGCCCAAACCAGACATGTTTCTTCAGCTAGATTCACAAAGTGGGAACTAGCCCTGATGGCACCCTCACACATGACCATCAAACGATGTAGCACCTTAAATCCAGGTACATACCTTCCGTATGTGTCTCTAGAGACACAAAGGGTGGGAGGTGAGGAGACCCTGGTTGATGATGAGTTAGGCAAGAATACTGACACGCATGACTGTATGGAACACCTGAATCAGACCTTTACTGCAAGGCCCGACATACATGACACCCCCTTAGAAAATGTAGATTTTACGTTTTGTACAGACGGAAGTTGTCATAGACAGACAGAGACGGGAGAGCTATGTACTGGTTATGCTGTTGTAGAAGGATGTGGTAGAAGCTGAACCCCTTGGTCCACCTCACTCAGCCCAGGTGGCGGAACTAGTTGCACTAAGGAGAGCGTGTGAATTGGCAGAGGGTAAATCAGCCAATATATATACTGACTCTAGGTACGCCTTCGGGGTAGTGCACGATTTTGGGGCCCTTTGGCATCTTAGAAACTTTATGACAGCAGCAGGTACGCCAGTGGCACACTCACAACACATAAAAGGACTTCTGACAGCGATACAGTTACCCAGAACGGTAGCCGTCATAAAGTGCAAAGCCCATACCTTTGAAGAAGACCCAGTGTCATTGGGCAACAACAGGGCAGACGAAGCTGCTAAATGGGCAGCAGGGCAACCTATGACTGTATCGACCGAGACTATGATGGTTTTTCAGAAATTAGACATGCAGAAATTAATTGAAATGCAAGATTTGTGTTCCCTGCAGGAAAAGGCCGTCTGGAAGGCGAAGGGATGTGGTCAAGAGTCCTCAGGACTCTGGAGGGATGGACAAGGTAAGCCTGTAGCTCCCCGAACTTACTATCCAAGCCTGGCTGAAGCAGCACACGGCCTGACTCACCTGGGTAAGGAAGGTATGTGCAAACTGGTGAGAGCATACTGGTGTGCTCCCGGATTTTCCTCTCAGACTGGTAAGAAAGCAATGTCATGTCTTACTTGTTTGAGGAAAAATGTTGGGAAAACTATTCCAACTGAGCCATCCCACATCCCTCCTACAGACGGACCTTTTCAGGTAATACAAATTGACTATATCCAATTACCACCGTGCAGGAATCTAAAGTATGTGTTAGTGTGTATCAATGTGTTTTCCGGTTGGGTAGAAGCATATCCGGCAGCCACTAATAATGCTGTGTTCACTGCAAAGAAAATTGTACAAGACTTTTGTATGTAGGTTCGGTATCCCTAGAATCATTGAAAGTGATAGGGGTACCCACTTTACTGGTGATATCTTCCAAAATATGTGTAAACTCATGGGAATCGGTAGCAGACTTCACACCCCTTACCGACCACAAGCCAGTGGTAAGGTGGAGAGAGTAAATGGTACTATAAAGAACAAGCTTAGTAAGGTAATGGCTGAAACTGGGTTGGCATGGCCTGAGGCTTTGCCATTGGTCCTCCATAGCATTCGGACCACTCCTAGACCTCCTCTTAATCTGTCCCCCTTTGAGATACTGTTCGGACGACAGCCTCATTTGATCGTGAGTCCACAAGACGACTTGAAGTGTAATAATGAAGTGACTGTACAATATCTTATAAGAATGAGTAGACAGCTAAAGCAACAACAACAAAAACTAAAAATGCTGTCACCTGGTATGCCAGAAACAAACTGTCATGATGTTGAACCTGGAGACTATGTTATGACCCGCAATTTCTTACATTCAGGTTGTTTAACAGACCGTTGGGAAGGCCTGTTCCAATTGCTGCTGACCAGTACTACATCACTGAAGGTTGCAGAGAGAGACACTTGGGTCCATTCCACCCACTGCAGGAGAGTCCATAATCCGGAGAAAGTGCAAGATAAAACTAAGACCGACGACATAGATCTGTCACTTGTGAGTCTGTTTGGGAGACCTAAAGCCTGCAGTCGAGACACCTGAACCAGAGACAGTGCCCCAGAACTACCTTTCCAGCGATGGAGTGGCGGTTTTTGTTTTCCTTTTGTTCCAGGATTTTCCTTGTTTTTACTCTTTCTAGGACATTCTATTTTTGTGAAGGAGGATGGAGGACGGAGGAAGGTTCTGGTAGTGATACGGATGAGATGGAGGCAGAGGAAAAGTTATTAGGATACTCAGAGCAGCCCATTATCAAGCTTGGTCCGGGGGTTATGAAAAGGTCTGCTAGCTGAGGATCTCGGAGGCAGTGTGAGGGGCTATTGTCTGATGAGTATTGTATCTGCAAGTTCTGCGACTTCCTAGTTGAAGAGAGATGCATCCAACGATGCCAGTCCCCCAGTACTCTGAATAGAGGCGGGCATCCTTTGGAGGATTATCACTCCCTTGTGGGTAAGGTGCTAAGCCAGACCAAGTGTTGGGTGTGCTCTCACGTGCCGCAAGGGAAGCATAATATAGGACTAGTGCCATTCCCTCTAAACATATCCGAAGTACTCGAATTGAGGGGTGGGAGGCCCATAGACGGGAGGCACAATTCACTAGGTCCCCTAGTCTGACGCTTCGAAAATACTCCATAGGCAGATCTTTGCTGTGCCTAAATATATCTCATGCAAAGCGCCTGGAGAATTGGGAGGCTGACCTATCAAATCAGACAATGGCTCGCCACACTCATTTTAGAGGGAGATTCACAAGGTCACTAATAGGCAGGAATGTTGATGGAAGTCACAAATTAGGGCGTATAACCAAACATAAGAAGGTATCCATTGGAAAAGTCTCTACAGATAAATGTAAAAATGTCAATAATGCCGACACGTGTCTAGAGCAAATGGAGACACTAGGCATGGGTAGTTTTATCAAAACTCTGTGTGATATAATTCATGGGCATACTGTTCCTTATGTTCTCCTGGATGATGTATATTTTGTTTGTGGAAGGAAAGCTTATTCCTGGGTGACTTCGAGTTCCAAGGGCTTGTGTTTCTTAGCTAAACTGGTTCCTGAAATCATGACTATTACTCATGAAGAAATGGTTGGAATTCACAAGACTACATCACCACTATACATACACACACAGTATGAACACCGTGGCAAGAGAAATATGATTCCTGGTGAGGAACCCATAGCTACAAAATTGATTAGTGAAACTGCTGGTTTTCAAGTTATGGTTGCTCTAGATCTCACCAGGACCACTCGGGGAACATTAAACTTTAAATATATCCAAGACCTAGCTAAATTAATAGATAATATCACAGAGATGTTGTCACTCACCGGACTGTGAGTGCTTCTTCCCGTACATTTAGGAACCGTGGCCGTCCTCCATCCTGAGGGTCTGCGCATGCGCAGCCCTTTCAAACCCTTCAGTACCTGTCCCTTTAACTTAATTGGCAGATCAGGCAACACTCCCTATATTAAGCACCTGTGGTCAATACCACTTGGCCTGATCTTGGAGTCTCATTCCCCATGAGCCTCTGAAGGTGTTCCTGTGTTTCCTCGTGTATTCAGCGCTGCTGATTCCTGTGGTTTCCAAACCACTTCTACCCCTGTGGTTTCCAGACCACTTCTACTCCTGTGGTTTCCTAACCACTTCAACCCTCCTGTGTATCATCGTGACTGTTAGCTGATTCCTATCCGCTGCCTCCGTGCACTACAGTCTTCAAGCCACTTCAACTCTGCTATGTATCATCGTGACTGTTAGCTGATTCCTATCCTCTGCCTCCGTGCACTACAGTCTTCAATCTACTTCAACTCACCTGTGTGCCATCGTGACTGTTAGCTGATTCCTATCCGCTGCCTCCGTGCACTACAGTCTTCAATCCACTTCAACTCGCCTGTGTTTCATCGTGACTGTTTGGCTGATTCCTATCCGCTGCCTCCGTGCGCTTCAGTCTTCAGCTCATCTCATCTCTCCCGTGTTTCCTCGAGACTGCTACAACTGATTCCTATCCGCTTCTCTCCGTGCTCAACAGTTCCAGCTCAGCTCTGCTCTCCCGTGTTTCATCGTTGCTGCACCTGCTGGTTGCTATCCGCTACCTCCGTGTATCTGCAGAGTCCTGCTGCTGCTACTTCTCAGTTCTACTCGTCCTACAACAGCTGACCCGCTCTCCGTGCTTCTCCGTGTTCCCGCTGGTCTCTACTCGCCAGTCTGCATCGGATCTGCGCCTCACTGTTTTCATCTCATCTAGATCATCGCTACTCTTCAGGGTCCTCCAGGAGTCCAGTTCTACATACTACTGCTTCCTGAGTATTTGTTCCCCTGCTGGTCTACCTACCTGTGCGCTGCACCTACTTGATTACCGCTTCACCCCTCCAGGGACTTCGCATCCTGCCGGCCTCCAGCCGTTCAGGTATCTCTGCACTCCTGTCTGACAGCCTGCTTCTGAACCACGGTATGCATACTTCTCATTGACTGTGCTGGTGTATTGCATATCTTGCTGGACTGAGTTTGTTCTCCTCTGGAGTTTACTATCCGCTGAGACTATTGCCATCATTGACTGTGTTATCTTGTGCCGGATTACCTCAAGTGACTTTCTATTATTGCAGTGCTGTTCAGTCATTAATATATTGTGCATGTTATTGTGGATCAAGTTTAAGGTGCCCGTGTATCCCCTGTATTGCAGTCTCTCCCTGTGCTCCTCCTCACATATATATTCAGTGGTACAACTTGCTAGAGGCAGACCACTGATCCCTGTTTCCTGTGTCACCTGTTCCAGTATCCTCTCACATAGCAGTGGTACAACTTGCTAACGCAGACCACTGACTCCCCGGATACCTCCACTTGGATTCCATTCCTTCACTCAGACAGCGGTACAACTTGCTATCCGCAGACCGCTGACTCTCATCACCTCCTCGTTTCTGTTGGACATTCCTCCTCACTATAGCAGTGGTACAACTTGCTACCGCAGACCACTGACTACCCTCACGTGTCCTTTGTCCATACAGTTCCTCGTGTATTTCTACATCCATATTACCAGTGCTGCTAGTCATAGACTTTCCTGAGCATCTCCATCATCTGCTATTTCCTGTTCCGTGATCACCCTGCTACCAGAGTACCATATTACCATCTATACTGCTCTGGTAAGCCTATCACCTGGTGATCCCTGGGTAAAGACTCCTAGTGCCCGTGACAGATGTATGATGACAGGTATACTGGAAGGGAGCTACAAGCGTACAAGAAGGAGTTGGTACAACATAGACTGGTACTAAATTATCTCACCTCTATTACTGGTGGGTACTGTGTGACACTGGCCACCCAGTTCGGTGTCAAATGTTGCACGTACATCACTAATAATACGTATGACCCTAAAGAGGTTATAGACCGGAAGATGGATGAAATTTTGCAGCTGAAATGGGAATTTCGAAAGAGCCATAATTCTTCGTTAGATGAGCCGGGGAAAAGGTGGCGGGTTGGTTCTCGTGGTTGAACCCTGTGAAATGGTTCTCCGGTCTGGGGGAGTGGGTACAGGAAATGGTTGCTAGTGTAGGTAAGCTCCTTCTCCTTATACTGGGTGTCATCTTAGCATTTGGTTTAGTTGTCAAATGTGTTCCTACTGTGTTGAAGTGTGGAAAATGGTCTCATAGGAGTAACACTGAGAAAGAGACTGAAAGGGTGGTACCAGATACCGAGATCATGGTCTGTGAAGAAGTATTGTATAATCCTGAACTTGAAACAGTGATTGGGTGATAGTTTATTACACTATCAAAGGGTGGAGCTGTCGAAGTCAGCAAATTGGATAAAGTCATTTCAATTAAAGTCGAGCAAACTTGGTTGTCTTTGTCTGAAAAGATGCGTACGGTACGCTACGGCGTACAAGGACACGCTACGGCGTGAAAGGGCGTACGCATCCACTACACGTGGCAGCAACAGTAATTGGTCTTTTACCATACATTCGCACTAACACGCATACTTATAAAATAGTACACATTAATGGTAGTTGCAAAACATAGTCAGTTATGTCGAAATATAGTAGTATTTATGTGTTATATTAAAGTTACATGCATATTAGTGAAATATACGGAACAGGTTGAAGGAATCATATCATGAGTGGTATCATAATAAACCTCTTTACATTTCCTACTGTTTGGTTCACTCTGCGAAGGAATCGCAGAGTGCATACACAAGTTATGAATGATAGGGAATTATGAACTACTTAAGACTAAGGAATCTTGGCGGGAAGAGCCGAGCATACCCCCTGGAGAGGTGACCCCTCCTGTGGATTCCTTAGGATGAACTAGCCAATGATTGACAACCCCTTGGACCTTCCTGAGACCTGGACCAATAAATGCAAACTATACCATCTTCATTGTATTACTGTATTTCTGTGTGCAAATAAGCAGCAGCTTCACATCTAGTGTTCAGACATCTTGTCCCCAGACTTCAGGATTGAATGACTGCACACTGGATCCAGAGCGCCTGCGATAAGTAACTGCTGTATTTATTATCACTTCGCTTGAGCATATTATTCTACTTGTTGCGAATAAATCTTTGTGCGTTGGAAAACACAAAATCGGGACTCGGCAATCGTTATTGGTTAGCGACAATACGCACTTAACAGTATATTTAGGATTTCTGTTGTGTCTCTTATGTATGATGGTTGTTTCTTCATTATATCCTGAAGGTATGTATCTATATATTGCGATAGGGTTGAGGTCAATTAATCAATTCCTGATATGATGGACGAGCAGGTGATTTCAACGGGTCTTTATGTACCTTCAGACGGTAGTAGAAGACAGGTAGTTTTGAGAGATCTACTTTCAGGAATTTAAATAAATGTTGTGTTGGTATTCCCTGATCCAAACCATATTTTAAACGTTGTTATAACTCCTTTTGATAATCTTTCATTGGGTTGCCAGTTAGCTTGTCATATGTAGAAAGGATGTTGATTCAGCGCTCCCTATACATAAGGATCTGTGTATATTGCAGCCACACGGGGACCGGAGGGGAAAAGGGGATGGGGAGGGGGAAGGATAGAGGGTAGCTCAACCCTTAGACACAGTATTGATAATAGTAGTTGGTCCCTGGGCGCATAGACAATGTATCTTGTATAAAACAATTTAATGAATCATTGATAATATAATCAAACAGTGCTGTACATAACCACATATATAGCAGTAGTAAAGGACTTTAAATGGTAAATCAATATGATCCCCTTGTAAGTATCAACCATAGGTAACAACTATAAAAAGCCAATGTTGGACCAAATACATGTATGATAGTTGTATAACAGCTGGTAGCCAAATGAGCTGGCCGTGTGTACAAAAACACTGAATAATAGTCCAAAACAATATCTTGTATTAGTCACACACAATGTCCAAATGTAACTTCCATAAGTCCATCCCTCCTGAGCGAGGATATGTAACAAGTAAAAGTGATGCAAAACGGTGAATGATCCCCAAATAGGGATAGTTCAGTTCCGAAACAAATCCTGGTATATGAGTATTATAAGCCAGATAGGTCCATCGGGTGAGCCCAATTAGGAGACTGGTTGAAGGACTTACCCTTAGTGAAGCAGAGTGCGAATCACAGAGTTGTGGATAGTCCTAACCTGAAAACGCTCCTTTGTGTGTTGGGCCCGTTGCCGTGGCGATGTTCCTCATGTCCTGTTGCCTGGCGGAAGTGTCCGTCTCAGAGTGAATGTTCTTGCGCATGCGCATGCGACTGTACTACCGCCGCTCGTAGCGGTGGTTGAATGTGTTTGTTCTTAGCAGTACCTGCGGATAGCTGCACCGCTGAGTTGTTGTGTGGCTTCAAACCAACGCGTTTCACCTTTGGGGCTTCCTCAGGGATTGTAAAAGGGGGGCCCATTAATTAATTTCTTATAGGCGCCCATGTTCCGGGTAGGCTACTGATAGGTTATCATATGCCCCATCTTTGATGGACAGATCTCTCAACCAATGAGGGTAGTAATGATGAATAAATTTGTTTTTCCTTTTGTGTTGTTATATCTTCCACATTTCGTGTTGTTACCTATGGAGCTTAGGATTGATTGATAATGTACCATAATTGGATAACATATGACATGTGTCCATAATGATTGTTAACTTAAAATAGTTTTGTTGATAGTGTTCCCAGAGAAGTTGCAAATATTGCATTTTCCTTCAATTGGTTCCATTATAAGGAGTCCAAAGTCCTTTTCCAGTAGTGCAATGTCTCTCGTTTAATAAACGTCTCCTAGAAGTTCCAGGTGGCAGTGGTCCTTGTTGCTAGTTGCACAGTGGCAAGTATTGCTTATGTTTGCAACAAATTCCTGTTGCCATATTGTTAAATTAACCATAAGTATATATGCATACGGTCATAGATTCACGACCGGTGATGATGGTTGGGCTAGTTATGCCGCATTGTTGTGACCCATACTTATAGTGGGTAATGCCATTCATATTAAAACAATACATTTACACAATAAAGTGGTATTAGATACTCGGGATTCCCGCATTGCCCACCAATTAGGGGTTATGGGGATAGTTAAACAGGATTGGATGATATATATTCCCCATACATAGTTGTGCAGGATTGGGTAATATAGAATTCCCATATATAATTATGACATAAATTGGCGAGTGCTTGCATAGAAACAGGGTTTGTAGATTGTGCAGGGGGGATCTCAGAGGAATTGACCTAATTCAAAGTCAATGTTGAGTCCTTGTGGGGTAAGAGTTTTCATAAAGTAGATGTGTTTGGACTCTTCTCTCGATATAGCTTTTATATAGTCACCCCCTCTCCAAGGTTTGATGACTTTCTTAATGCCCATAAATTCCAATTTTGATGGGTCCTTGGAATGATGTTTGGCAAAGTGGTCTGAGACACTATGCTTATCAAAGCCCTTTCTAATGTTTCTATGATGCTCAGAGATCCCGATGTGAAGTTTTCTAATGGTTCTCCCAATGTACTGTAACCCACAGGGGCATTGAAGGTGGTAAATGACCCCTGTGGTGTCACACGTAATTTTCTCCTTTATGGGGTGTGTTTCTCCCGTAGTTGTGGAGGTATATAGGGTAGAAGATTTAGTGTGCCTAATGGAGCTGACTTTGCACGCTGCACATCTGGTGCAGTGAAAAAAACCTTTTGTACTCTCTTTGAACCAAGTCTCGCCGGTGTTTGGTTTGCTTGGTGCTATAGTGCTATGTACAAGTTGGGTTCTAAGACAGTTTGCTTTTGTATAGATGAACCTTGGCTTAGTTGGGAGGATTTCTTTGAGCTTTTCATCTCCCAGAAGAACTTTCCAGTGCTTCTGAATGATGTGCTCGACCCTTTTTGAGTCATTGCTGTATTGATTTATGAACGGGACATTGTATTCAGCGGTCGGGGCATTCTTTTTACAAAGGATGCTGGTCCTGTCTGTTTCCCTAACAGTTGTTAGGGCCTGTTCAACTGTTTCCTGATTATAGTTCCTCTCAAGAAACCTGTTCTTAAGTACTTCTGCTTGGTTGTTAAAATCTTCTATTTTAGAGCAGTTACGTCTAATTCTTGTGAATTGACCTTTAGGTATGTTGCGCATCCAATTCTTGTGGTGACTACTTGTTGATGGAATAAATGAGTTAGAGTCTACCTCTTTGAAGAATGTTTTGGTTTCAATTTGATTTTGTTGGATGTAAATCTGTAAATCCAGAAAATGGATAGCCTCAGTACTAGTGTCCATGGTAAAGTGTAGATTCAGGTCATTGGAATTGATATGGTTAAGGAAAAGTGTGAGTTGGTCTCGGGGTCCTGTCCAGATGAACAGGACGTCATCAATGTACCTGTACCAAAGATGCAAAAATTGGAGAAACGGATTATGGGTCCATATGTTGTTGTTTTCCCAGACAGCCACAAACAGGTTCGCGTAGCTGGGCGCAAATTTCGCGCCCATTGCTGTGCCGCGAACCTGTTTGTAGAACTGCCCCTCGGACCAAAAGTAGTTATGGTTAAGTGTGAAGGATATGGCCTCAACCAGGAAATTTATTTGCTGTGTTGGAATGTTTGATTGATGCGTGAGAATATCCAAAACATGTGCACAACCTGATGTATGCTCAATGACAGTGTATAACGAGGTGACGTCACATGTGGCCAATATATATCCTTCCCTCCAAACGGTTTTGTTGAGAATTTCCAACACATGCCCTGTGTCCCTCAAATAGTTTTTTTGTTGAGACACTAGGGGTTGGAGGAAAGAATCTATATATTTCGAAAGATTGGAGGTTAGTGACCCAATCCCTGAAACAATCGGTCTCCCCGGTGGGTTCTGTAGACTTTTGTGTATTTTCGGTATTTGGTAAATGACTGGGGTTCTTGGGAATTTGACATGAAGGAAGTCTAGCTCTTTTTTGTTTAGGATGCCTGTTTGAAAGGCTGGTTCAAGAAGTTCCAGCAGTTCGTTCTGGTATTGTGTAGTGGGGTCCATCTTAAGGGGTTCGTATGTAGTGGTATCCCCTAATTGTCTGTTCAATTCCTCCAGGTATTTTCCTTTGTCCTGGATGGTGATCCCCCCCCTTTAAAGTCCTTTACTACTGCTATATATGTGGTTATGTACAGCACTGTTTGATTATATTATCAATGATTTATTAAATTGTTTTACACAAGATACATTAGCTTGTCATATGTCTCCATGTCACTAAGCAAAATATTTGATTCCATAATATAGTCCTCTGTATTCAGGAGGACCAAGCCTCTCACTCTTGTCCGCTGGTTTGATGACAATGGAGCTGTCCTTAGACAATTCCTCCAAAGCTTGTGTTTCCTTCCATGTCATATTATTTCTTGATTTTTTTCTTTGATGTATCAAGTGACGAGATTTCCTTCTCCACAACTTTCTGGAATGTTGTTATATACTACCTTTCATTATATGTCCTGTAAAATGTGGAGGAAGATTTTAGTTCCATATGCTTGTTTTCTGATTTTACAGATCCCTCAATAGATGTCTGTGTTTTGAGATCTTTCAAAGAGTACTTTTTCAGGGTCAGATTCCTCACAAATTCCTGCACATCAATAAATGTCTGAAACTTATTTAGTTTATTTTGTGGTACAAATTTTAATACTTTCTGTAGCAGACTTATGTGTGCTTTCGACAGAGTTTTATTGTTGTGGTTGAGCTTTCCACTAATATCCTCTGGACACCCCCGTGGGTAAACACTTCTCTGGACCAGGACACAGTATGACAGATTTAAAAGTCTTAATACTGAAAGGTTTTTTTTAAAAAAAATGACATGGAGAGAAAAATTTGAGAGTTCAAGCTGATAAGAACATTCCAGTCATTGACTCAAGGAATCAACCTAACACCTGGATTTATAACCCACTACATGGACACACTTCACACCCCACAACAGAGTGACTCCAGATCTCTGGACTCCTAGGACTTTCACTCTTCCATCTGTAATGAAATAAAAAACCCTGTTTTATTACTTTATCTTATCTTAATAATGTGTTCCACCCCCTGTACAAATTGCTTGATGTAAAATCTTTTAAATCTTGTGCCCTTTTCTCAGTCATTCAATTGTAAACACCGCCAGATGAAGGGGCCTCTGTGCTCTGAAAGCTAGCAAATATAATAATTTCTTTTGGTTAATAAAGGTATCACTTCTGTAGTACTTTTGTCTTTTTTGACACGAAAGTAATTAACATCACATAGATTTTTCTGTTGACATGGTACTGCAATGATTAAAAAAAAATTTTTTGCTACACATTGTTTCATATCTGTGATAGGTGTATGTCTGTTGTACTGGAGGCTGCTATCTTGGGTGAGACATTTTGCTTCACCCTGCTTATTCTAAACACCTGACTTCATCCACCAATTAGCTCCCTCTGCAAACTATAAAAGTCACCTCCTACACTCAGCTAATTGCCAGTGCAACACTTTACTAGTTCCTAGTTCCAGCTTACCACTGTTGCTGTTTGTTCGCTGCTACATTCTGCCAGCTGCTGTACAGATTTTAGCCATTAACCCTTCCTCTAAATTCAGCTTCATTCTACCTGCTGCTGTACATATTTCAGCCATTAACCCTTCCTCTAAATTCAGCTTCATTCTGCCTGCTGCTGTACAGATTCACCCATTAACCCTTTGTGTGAATTCAGCTTCATTCTGCTGGCTGTAATACAAACTTTGGCAATTAATCCTTCGTGTGGATTCAGCTTCATGTTATCTGCTGCTGTACAGATTCCAGCTGTCACCCCTCGTGAGAATCCAGCGCATCCCCTGTGTGGATCCTGCTCTCTTCAGCCTATTCAAGTCTCACCTACTGACTATTTGGGGTAGTAGGTTACTGCTCTGAGTCTTCCAACATCTGGAGCCATCTCTGTTTCTCTGGGTACTGGCTTCCAGTTCCAGGCTTGTCTCAGGTTCTGAGTTCTGAATTGCCCGGGACTGTTCCAGGCTTATGCAGCTCAGGAGGTAGTCACCCATGATAATCAGCTGTCTGAGTTCTCAGCCTTCCCAGTCCCAGTTTTGGTACTATATATCATCTGAGTTTCTGGATCCTTAGAGGTACTGAGTCTCTGGCTGTGGATTCTGTCCCTCTGTTCCTGCATCCAGGTTCCAGTCCACCAGTTTCAGATTCCAGTCATTTATTTCAGTACGGAGTTTAGTCCAGCATTCCTCCTCCTAATATCTGGTGTACAGAAGTAGAGCACTTTCTCCATCAGCAAGACCTTCATCCAGCCTCCTAGTTTCTATTTCCTCCCTACCACAGCTAGTCCCAACGGTCCCGAGACAGATCCCAGAAACCCTATTGCCATGACAACTGCTTCCCGCCCAGAAACACCCTCTTTCCACCCAGATATGCCCACTTTCAGTAGAAAGTATGTGTAGTTTTGTAAGTCCTGTCGCTTTTACGGAACAGGTGGGAGCTATGATAGGAAAGTGTAGGGCCCTGCTTGTGAGAGCTTACAATCCACAGGGGAGGTCTGACCCCTTGTCTGATAGCATTATTTATCACGATCAGCCAGTAGAGACTACAAACTCTGAAGCAGATGGCTTATATGTCTAAAGGAAGCACATGATTCTATATGAGATAACTAGGTATTCTTAATAAAGGTACTACAAATGCAAAAAATATATTCAAGTTGTTAAATGAAACAGAGAGCTGTATATTAGCTACACCTCACTTATCCTTTATAAACTAATTGCAGGGCTCATTGACTACCAGAAAATTGATTTTATATATCCTGTGTAAGGTAGAAAAACAAACTAGGAAAATTGCTGTTGTGACCTAATACAACATTTGATTTTGATACAATTTAAACAATAAATCTTAGTCAATGGCATACCATCATGCGTTCAATGCTAACAATTGTATCATTTTCTAAATAAGACAAAATAAGACAAAACAAGAGAAAAAAAGAAGAAAAGGAAAACAACACAAAGCAAACTTGTGCACGTGTAAGGAAACACGGGAATAAATACAAAATGTAAAAACTAAAGAAGAAACATCACCCATACCTACCTATCCAGAATTCGCACATTTCAGGACCATAAGAGACCTTTACATCTTGTTGCAAGGTGGAAGTCGTGGATTGATGTAAAAAAATGTTTTATTTGTATAGCATACAGGAAATAGAAAGCAGATAAAGACTTTACCTGCTTTGTAAGGCAGAGCCAAGCATTGTATTTAAAAGATAGTACATAATTTACCTTAAGAGATTATACATATACATGTGTAATATAGTTTTCCTGACCAATGTGAATAGTAGTTAAGGAATAATAATATGCTTCAGGGTACATTGGTACATATGTATTTTTCTGTTATGGAGCCAGTCTTGTCATTTTGTAATAGAGAAACCTGATTGTTGGATGACTGGAAAAAATAAGCCTACATTGTCCCCTAGGCTGCTATACAAATTTTAAACTTAATCTGAGTTTCGCCATATGAAATTAGGCAAAATTGTTGCTTTTCATTGTCTTGAAATAGAGCCCTAAACCTGTTTTTTGAACACTGAATTTATTTTGTATATTGTAATATTTAGTCCTAATTTTCCGCACATTTGGCCAAAAATTGACACTCACTGAAAAATAAGGCCAGTTACAGTGCAATGTAAAAATGCCAGCATCAACAAATGTTACATAACTATAGCTTTATAAAAGAAGCTTACTGTCCCTCGCACACTCATTCTTCCTTGATTGCACAAGGAAAACACATCTATGGTTGCTCCCTGGGACTTGGACAATTATTAACTCTGACTATTTTACTTTACTTCCTTGTACACATTTGATACAGAGTTTCATAAACAGAACCACAGCATTGCTTGCCTGCTTCTTTTGCCATTATTTCTTACACATTTTACACCCTAATTACAACACATAGAGTACTGTGAAATACTTGATTTCTATACTTGTCAATGGTACCACTTGCCACCTAGGATTAGAAATACACAAGTAATTCAAGCAATTTCAACCAATGTATTTGTACAACACACTTACTGGTGAAAAACACACTTCTTGCTGCATTAATCACTAATCAGTCTATCGATCCATTGAACTCTCCATTTAAATCCCTTGATCATTGTTTTGCCATAACATCCAGTTTATTGACTGAGGGTTACTTTACAGAGAATAATGACTTGCATGAAGAAAAGGAAAGTAGCCAACAGAAAGTAACAAACCTCACTTTACCCAAAGTAGTCCTTTTTGAGATATGAGTCAAATACATCAGGTTATGAAAAGGCTATCCCATGTTGTCAGTTCAGATTACAGTGAAAAATCTAAATATTTTTCTTCCTTCCTATGAAACTGTGACTCAGACTTTATTTACTCATAACTTGTGGATCATGTATAATAACCTAGCAGTGGTGAAAAGTAAGTACATCTGGAATTAGAATTGTTAATGGCTCACAACAGTTGGAGGTTGAGGAACATGTAGTACTGCCATGGAAAAATCAACCACAGAGGGATGATGAGGATTAATATTTATACTCATTCCTATGCTCACTCATGGGTAGATGAGAATGAAAATTTACCTTTTTTTGTCTAAACCAAAATCTGGTATGGGGAAAAAAAAGTAAATTTGCTCAGACAAGTCCACATCGCCTAGTACATTTTACAATAAAAAAATCAGTTGTAGTGGAAAGGAAGCAAACAAAAGTGATGCTGATTCTGTAACACATTTAAATTAAAATGTAAAGTGTGGTAAACATCAGCTGAACACAACACAAACAGTATCAAGCATTGATGATTAAGCGGCCATACAACTAGATGCAGCCTATTCAGCACTCACATAAGCATCAGCAAAATACCTGCCCCACCAGCTGTATCTGAGAAGACACAACCTCTCATACCTCAACCTCCCAAAACTCATAGGAAAAGTGTATTATACCATAAAGTAATCCTAATAATTCAATACCAGACAGTGCAATGGCTGCTGAATTTGCATCACCTACAACCTTCCTACCAAGTACCAAGAAATCTTCCAATTCAAAGTCATACATCATGTAAAATGTCTTGGATAACATGTAAATTGCATAGTTGATACAAAAAAGGTTAGTCAAGCACATAAAGCATCAAAGCCTAGAACATTGGCCCCCATGAAAGGCATAATCATCTCTTTTGGGAGAAAAATAAAATTGCAATACCATCCAGGTGGCAGTTTAAACAGGATACTAGTGCCAGTATCCTGGCTGATGGCCCTAAAAGTACACTTGGTTACTTAGAATGATCAGAATGATCAGTTTAAAAAGGCCTGGAGCACTAAAATGGAGAATTACAGTAGTTTCATAGTGTAGAAGATTAGTAGCACTGAAGAGTGTCATCACAACAGAAACAAGGCTGTTTTTAGGATCTACTGCACTACATTCTCTATTCAACTGCTGGTTTCACTGAACTCAGCTGTCATTTGCAGTTGCCATCTCTATGTGACTGCAGGACCTACTGAGCTCAATTGTCAGTGTAACTTGTTCAAGCTGCAAAGCCTGCTTACTCCAATCACCTTACTTACTTCCCCTTCTACACCATCCTTTACCATTTGGATAAATTGTTATGTCCCTGTCTCTAAATAACTACCCCAGCTTATTTGCATGCATCCACATGCTTCAACCACCTCACTCACTGGCCTACAAAAGCAGAAACAAATCTCACACCCACAAATCATTCTCACACTCAGTCAGCCACAAAACCAGACCTGAAAAGAGACTAGGGGCTAGATTTACTATCAGGCGTGTTTGTAAACCCGCCGAAAGTCGGCGGGTTTGGCGGCGGTTTAGCCATCGTCGGATTTACTAAGGCTAAACCCGCCGTCCAAACGGCCAGAAATGATGTTTCCAAACCCGCCTCTGTATAAAGCGCCATGACGGTTTCAACAATGTTCAACATACAAACAGCCGGATTTACTATTAGGGGGTTTATAAAGCCGCCGGAAAACCGCCATTCAATAGACCAAAATGAAAGCGCTGCTTGTGAGCGGCGAGATTGTTCAAACAGTGTGCTGTTTCTGATATTTGGGCAATCAGAACAGAAGGAAAAGGGCCATTTCATGTACAAATTTTTTTACTTTGGGATTGTATATGTTAAAAGGCCAGTGTCTTGTAATTGCAGTGTTGTTTTGGTTTCTTTTTCTCTTGTGTCTTCCCACCATGCAATTTATTTACTGATTTAGTAGAGGTGTGTTATAGCGTACCTTTGTACTTTGGTAAACTAGGTTCAGGTTACTAGAATAATCGGGTTGGGTGGCTATGTATGCACCTGAAAAGGGGTCGGATATTATCCTGGCTGGCTGTTTGATACATAATCTAGCAATACATCAACTTACCCCACCGATTATTGCAGTAGACAGTGAAGAAGAAGGGGTCCGTGTCACATCTGGTGATGTGCAGAGCACAGAGCGCGGAAGGGAGATTAGAGACCGTCTAATTGCAAACTACTTTACGTGTAAGTACATAGTATGAGAAACTTTTTTTGCTCAAAAATGTGTTTTATGTGAGTGCAATTTTAGTATTTTATTTTAAATGTTTTGTAAATTGGAACCTTTAAAAACAGGATAGTGTGTACTCCTCATGTGGTAAATATGAACATCCCTGGAATGTGACAGTCAGAGGTCAATGTTTAAGTGAAATTAGTGCATAGTTTTTAAAACATCAGTATACTCTTGTTTAATTAGCAGAAAAGAAACACTGACACCATAGAAATTTAACTGCATTTATTGCAGAACACAATAAATAATAACGTATAATGCTTACGCAAACTTGTGAAAACATGAAGCAATAATAAATATTGCACTAGCGACGCCTTTTTGCAGGCATATCACAATGCTTGGTGCCGGTAAACGGGCTACAATTTCTGAATGTAGTTGCCCTGCCAGCCGGGTCACATTGGCATTCCCCTCACGTACTGTGGAATGTAAGGCCTCCACAGCCCCAGTCATTTGGGCCAGCTGCACATTGGTCTGTTCTAAAGCTGTTGCCAGACGGTTGATTCCAGCAGGGAGTTGACTATTGGACCGGTGTATCCGCCTCAACTGGGCCGCAATTTGTGACATGTGGCGAGTTTGTCTGTCCATGAACAATGTCTGTTGCTGCTGGAATGCGCCAATAGACAGCGCCATTTCTCTGGCTGGGTCCATAGTTTCAGGTGCAGGTTGGTGGTGTGATGGTTCAGCAGGTCCAGGTGAAACTTCCTGGAGGCCAGACACAGGGGCATCCACTGTTACCAGGGTTATGGTCGTTTGATCCTCTGGCTCAGGGGACATTTCCAGGGACTCCGCCTGAGGTGGCTGGTATGAAGAGGGCCCTGTGTATGAAAAATGACGGTAAGTATATAGTATATAATATGTTTGTATATTGCATTCTGAACACTGGATAGGAAAGAATATTCTTTAGCAACAACAGATTCTTTCACAATGTTTGCATTCCTGATTTCTAGTCCTATGCTACCTGCTTACGTATGCACTTATTATCCTTTTAATACCCATTATCATTTGGACTGTGTAGTACATGCTGGGTTATTTTGACTAAACTGCATGCTATAAAAAGTGGAGATGTTGCCTATAGCAACCAATCAGATTTTAGCTGTCATTTTGTTGAATGCAATAAATAAAGTAAAGGTATATTCTGATGGATTTCTATAGGCAACTTATCAGTTTAGTAAAATGTAGCCCTAACTTCTCATTGCAAACAATAAAAAGAAAAAAAAAAAACATTGACAGCAATATTTGCACAGAAAATCAAGTAACTCCATTATTTCTCTCCTAAACAGAAATCACGCACCTGCTTGCTCATCTGTGCCCGAATCTCTCGCTGAAGGTGGAGGTGTAGGTCTGGTACTGGGACTGAACTGCGGTCCTGGCGATTCTGGATGTATTATAAAAAGCATACAATGTATTTCCAGAAAAAAACAATTTCCAAATATACTGTTTATTGCACAAATGTGTTTGCAATTTTTTTATTTTTTTTGCTATGAGAAAAAAAAACCCTTTACAAACTATTAGAGTCAAAAATACACTTTGAAAAACAACAACAAAAAAAATAATAAGAAAAAACGTTTGCAAAGAGAAAAGCAGTTTTAAAAAGAGAAAAGCACTTTTAAAAAGAGAAAAGCAGTTGTAAAAAGAGAAAAGCAGTTGTAAAAAGAGAAAAGCAGTTTTAAAAAGAGAAAAGCAGTTGTAAAAAACTTTTAGGGTTAAAAAACCAAATAACTCACCAACTACTTGGCCAAAAGAGGGCAAATCTGTGTCCTGCACATTTATGCCCTCTACAATTTCTGCCGGCATTATCTGGCGCAGCTCCTCCTCGTACGTGGTGTACTCCATACGAAGTGGGGGGCCACCACCCGTGCGCCTTGTCGCCCAGTGGCAGTGTGCCACTGTCCGCTTCAGTGGGCCCACCGCGTTCACGGCCTCACAGACTCTCCCCCACAGTTGGTGACGCCGCCTTAGAGGAGTCCGGGCTGCCAGGTTCCCTAGGATGACCTCGTAGCAGGGAATGATGTTGTGCACCAACACACAATTCTCATCATGTGAGAAGCGCACATACCTCCCTGTCTTGGTCTTCCTGCCCTGTCCTGTCTCCTCAACCTCTCCCTCTCCCTCCTCTGACCCCTCAACCTCCATCTCCCTCTCCTCAGCCTGTTCTCCCCTCCTATCTCTGGACATTTTTACCCAGAAGACAGAAAAACACAAAACACTGAAGGACTTACAAACACAAAGAACAAACTACACTACCTACAGACACACTCTCCACACAGTCACACACAAGTAACACAGACAAAGGACAAGTCAAATACAAAAAATACAAGACAGAAAATAAATGTACAAAACAGGAAAAAACCACAGGACTACTCACACTTCAATCAGATATCGCTCCACCAATCCACCAAACTCCAACTCTCACCAACTCTCAGCAAACCACTATCCTCCAAACTCCTCTCACAAAACTCCTCTAAACCCTATCAGAGAAAAAAGTGTCAGGCCAGTGGTTTATATAGGGCTTGTGATGTCAAATCTCCTGAGTTTGAAAATAGCCAATAGTAACAGGCCAGGAGACAGGTGTAATTTTCAAAAAAACCGCCTTTACACAAAAGCGCCGTCATTTAAAGCAAAAGCGCCATGTTCTATTCAAAGCCGCCGGCGGCTTTGAGCATTGCATCCCGCCGTTACATCGCCGGCGGCTTCAAATTGAAGCTGAAATGCGCCCATTAGTAAATCCGGCTGTTTGCAATGCAAACACGCCGGAAAACCGCCGCGATGCATGGCGGCTTGAAGCCGCCATGCAACACGCCTGTTAGTAAATCTAGCCCTAGGGGTTAAATGCATACTTGCCAACTCTCCCGGAATGTCCGGGAGACTCCCGCATTTTGCGAGAGTCTCCCGGACTCCCGGGCGAGTGTGGCAATCTCCCGAATTCTGCCCACTTCACTAGGAAGTGCCCCACTTAATGGAAGGTACATTGTAATGGTTTTGAGTTTTCATTCTCTACCTATGAACTAGAGATGAGCGCACTCAGGTTTCTGAAATCCGAGCCCACCCGAACGTTGCCGATCCGAGTCGGATCCGAGACAGATCCGGGTATTGGCGCCAAATTCAAATCTGAAACTGAGGCTCTGACTCATAATCCCGTTGTCGGATCTCGCGATACTCGGATCCTATAAATTCCCCGCTAGTCGCCGCCATCTTCACTCGGGCATTGATTAGGGTAGAGGGAGGGTGTGTTAGGTGGTCCTCTGTCCTGGTAGATCTCGTGCTGTGCTGTTTAGTTCTGTGCTGTGCTGTTTAGTTCTGTGCTGTGCTGTGCTGTGCTGTGTTCTGCAGTATCAGTCCAGTGGTGCTGTGTGCTGTGCTCTGTCCTTCTGAGGTCAGTGGTGCTGCTGGGTCCTGTGCTGTGTCCTGTTCAGTCCAGTGGTGCTGTGTCCTGTGCTCTGTGCTTCTAAGGGCATAGTTATTTCCCCAATATTCCCCTGTGTTTAAAAAAATAAAAAAAAGTTATTTAAAAAAATACCAAAAACTAATTTAATTTTTTTTTAATTACCACAAAATTTGCACAACCAATCCTGCAGTATAAGCCTAATTGGTACTGCAATATTACCAAGTTCACACATTCAGCAGTAAAAGTCCAGTGGTACTGCAATATTACAAAGTTCACACATTCTGCAGTATCAGTCCAGTGGTGCTGTGTCCTGTGCTCTGTCCTGCTGAGTTCCGTAGTGCTGCTGGGTCCTGTGCTGTGTCCAGTTCAGTCCAGTGGTGCTGTGCCCTGTGCTCTGTGCTTCTAAGGGCATAGTTATTTCCCCATTATTCCCAAGTTTTTAAAAAATAAAAAAAAAGTAAAAAAAAATAAAAAATAAAAAATTAAAAAAAATATATATAATTATAACCAAATTTACAAAACCAATCCAGCAGTATAAGCCCATTGGTACTGCAATATTACCAAGTTCACACATTCAGCAGTAAAAGTCCAGTGGTACTGCAATATTACAAAGTTCACACATTCTGCAGTATCAGTCCAGTGGTGCTGTGTCCTGTGCTCTGTCCTGCTGAGTTCCGTAGTGCTGCTGGGTCTTGTGCTGTGTCCTGTTCAGTCCAGTGGTGCTGTGTCCTGTGCTCTGTGCTTCTAAGGGCATAGTTATTTCCCCATTATTCCCAAGTTTTTAAAAAATAAAAAAAAAGTTATAAAAAAAAAAAAAAAAAAAAATAAAAAAAAAAAATAATTATAACCAAATTTGCAAAGCCAATCCAGCAGTATAAGCCCATTGGTACTGCAATATTACCAAGTTCACACATTCTGCAGTATCTTGTGCTGCATATAATGGAGACCAAAAATTTGGAGGATAAAGTAGGGAAAGATCAAGACCCACTTCCTCCTAATGCTAAAGCTGATGCCACTAGTCATGACATAGACGATGAAATGCCATCCAGGTCGTCTTCCAAGCCCGATGCCCAATCTCCTAGTACAGGGCATGTAAAATCCAAAAAGCCCAAGTTCTCAAAAAGTAGCAAAAAGAGAAACTTAAAATCATCTGAGGAGAAACGTAAAGTTGGCAATATGCCATTTACGACACGTAGTGGCAAAGAACGGCTTAGGCCCTGGCCCGTGTTCATGACTAGTGGTCCAGCTTCACCCAAGGATCTAAGCCCTCCTCCCCCCCCCACAAAAAATTTAAGAGAGTTATGCTGTCAGCAACAACAACAAAACCGCAAAGAACTCTGCCTTCTAAACAGATGACATCACAAATCCCCAAGGCGAGTCCAAGGGTGTTGTTGGTTGTGAACCCTGACCTTCCCATCACTGTACGGGAAGAGGTGACTCCATCCAGCATTTGCAGCACGCCCTCTGCATATGCTGGAAGGATCACCCACAGTCCAGTTACAGATTTGGCTAATGAAGGTGTGAATGTTGTACACTGGGAGGAGGATATTGATGTAGCTGGCGCTGAGGAGGATGTTGATGATTATGATGCAGACAGATACCAAATTGCCTTTCTCAATTTCTATTTATATTCTAGATTATATAACGGCTGAAAAGTTTTCTGTTTTACTCCTAGTGGAGAGGGGATCTGATGCAGACAGATACCAAACTGCCTTTGTCCATTTCTTTGTATATTTGAATTTCTAGTTCTACAGTCTATGCAGGCTGCTTTATTTATATTGAACTACAAGTGTAGGGCGGGGGGGGGGGCATAGATAGCCACCAAAGTAACGTGGTCCATTTAATTTCACTTTCTAGCTCCACAGTCTGTGCAGCCTGCTTTTTTTATCTTCAAAGTATTTATATTTACAAGCCTTGCAATCTAAATTAACTAGAGGTAGTGACGTGGTAGAACTCCAAAAGGCAGTTTGGAAGCCCCTGTACAAACTGGCTCTATTTTTTAACTGAGTTGTCCCCCCTCCAGTGTGTACTCGGAAAGAGTTTTTAGTGCAGCGGGGAACCTGGTCAGTGAGCGGCGAAGGAGGTTGCTTCCTTACAACGTTGAAAAAATGATGTTTATAAAAATGAATAATCAATTCCTCAATGAAGGACAGCACTGCCCTCCAGATACTACAGAGGGACCTGTGGTTGTGGAGTCCAGCGGGGACGAATTGATAATGTGTGATGAGGAGGAAGTACACACTGTAGGGGAAGAGGAATCAGAGGTTGAGGATGAGGACAACATCTTGCCTCAGTAGAGCCTGTTTAGTCTGTACAGGGAGAGATGAATAGCTTTTTTGGTGTGGGGGCCCAAAAAAACCAATCATTTCAGCCAAAGTTGTTTGGTAGGCCCTGTCGCTGAAATGATTGGTTTGTTAAAGTGTGCATGTCCTATTTCAACAACATAAGGGTGGGTGTGAGGGCCCAAGGACAATTCCATCTTGGAACTTTTTTTTTTGCATTATATGACCAATCAACAGTCGTTTGCCATGTTCAAAAAGTAAAACCAAATTTAAACAAATTCAAGAAATTAAACCAAAAGTAAAATGCCCTGTCATAATTTAAAACAAGAGTTATTGACGTGCTCTAAAACTACTCTATTGTTGTTTATATTTTATAAACACTACACTTGAAAGCTTGAGTCTTTCAATAAAAAAGTAACTGTCCATTGCACGAATATTTGCAACAGGGACAATTTTAGGGTTAAGAAAGTCAACTAATAACACTTCGACGCTGTCTGTCTTTATAAACACTACACTTGGAAGTTGGAGGAGGTATTGTGGCCCCGGCACCAAATTTACTACCGGGGCCACTCCACTGTGCAGTCCATATTTAGGTGTATCAGATATTAAACAACGGTGACAGTTGATGCCCAATTTTTTAATTATATTGTGGCCTCGGTACCAAATTGTGTACCGGGGCCACCACACTACGCAGTCAAGATAGATAGATGCGTATCATAGATAAAGTACATTCAGTGGTGTGGGGCAAATTGAAAAATATTCAAAATGCACTGACATTATCAAAAACAAGAGGTTGTCACACGCTGAAACTCCAACATGTATATGATGGAGAGGATGGAGGAGCAGCCGTATGTGCAGTGTAATGCAGACCTGTTGAAGGTTTTTTATATATTTCATTGTGGTGCCCAGTGCCCACTACTCTACGCAGTCCAGATACTATTTTTGGGTGTAATTCTGACCTGTTGAAGGTTTTCTATATATTATATTGTGGTGGCCAGTGGCCAGTCCTCTATGCAGTCCAGATACTATTTTTGGGTGTAATTCTGACCTGTTGAAGGTTTTCTATATATTTTTTATTGTGGTGCCCAGTGCCCACTACTCTACGCAGTCCAGATACTATTTTTGGGTGTAATTCAGACCTGATGAAGGTTTTCTATATATTTTTTATTGTGGTGCCCAGTGCCCACTCCTCTACGCAGTCCAGGTACATTTATTGGTGCGAATCATACAAGTTGATGGTTTTCTTATTATATATATTGTGGTGACCCACTCCTCTACGCAGTCCAGAAAGATACCTCGTTGCATCGTTTTGGACTAATAACTATATTGTGAGGTGTTCAGAATACACTGTAAATTAGTGGAAATGCTTGTTATTGAATGTTATTGAGGTTAATAATAGCGTAGGAGTGAAAATAAGCCCAAAAACTTGATTTTTAAACTTTTTATGTTTTTTCCAAAAAAAATCTGAATCCAAAACCTTAAATCCGAACCGAGACCTTTCGTCAAGTATTTTGCGAGACAAATCCGAACCCCAAAAATAATGAAAATCCGGATCCAAAACACAAAACACGAGTCTCAAAAAAACTCAAAAGTCGCCGGTGCACATCCCTACTATGAACTACAGCACCAGCTAAGAGAAGAACTCCATGGATCTGTAAGTCAGGACATTCAGGCAACTGTAACTCCTTAAGCTAGTGGGGTAAGGGACAGATGATGTGGTAAACCTTCCTTGGCTTTTACTTTCTGTGTGTACAAAATATTCTAGTGTTGTTTTTATTACAATAAATGTACTGCTGTACTTTTCTAACTTCATTTGCCTGAGTGACTAATAAGAACCTTAGAAGGTTCTGAACCGCTCTCCTCCGAAGTGTCAGTGGTATACTCATCTCCACTGCTCTAAGGGCTATAGTGGGAGGTACCAGTGGGCTCTGTTATGCTTCACTGTCCCCTCGTTACCTTCAGCAGCAGACGCATGTGACTGTGTCTTTACCCGCTTTGTCTATAAAGCACCGGCAGTCCTTCTCCTGCTATATATGTGGACGGTTTATGACCTCTGTCGGTGGGATGCACATACACTCTCCCCTCCACATTGGACACATGCACACTTTTGTTCAGACAAATGTGACTTGTGGGGACATGCCAGATGTTTATGCTGAGCATAGCAGCAAGGTCCCCTGCATTGATTAGCCTTGGGAAGCTTTGTGGGGACCTCAGTTTTTGTTCCCACTATGTTCCCACTATGACTCAGGTCCCCACAGTGTTGGTGTGTAAACAGGTCAATGTCCCCACAAGCATATGAATGCAAGTAACATACACATACACATACACACATACTTGTCTTTATTACATAGTTAGGACCTGTATATTTATCATGCATCATAGAGACACCACTTTCCAAATACCTTCAACAAGACAATCATATAGGTATGTGTAAGAGCTGTGTGTAATGTCAATTATCACTTTTTCAAACAAAAAATTGACATTTCACTGCCTTGTGGGAAAGGTTTCACATATTCTGGCCATTTGAGGACATTCATAAATACATATACTGACACCAAATCATGGCTAGTCAAACAAACTGCTTTAAGCTGAATAATCAGCAATTGGGTATTGATTCAAATATTTGCATTTTTCTTTATGGTTGCTATCTGATTCTGTACATGTTCTGCACAGTTAATCAGTCCCAATTTTTCAGTGCAGAAGGTTCAGCTATGATGCATGCAGCACAATCATCATCATTTATTTATATAGCGCCACTGATTCCGCAGCACTGAACATAGAACTCATTCACATCAGTCCCTATTAGAGCTTACAGTCTAAATTATCTAACATACAAACACACAGACAGACAAAGAGAGATAGAGACTACGGTCAATTTTAATAGCAGCTAATTAACCTACTAGTATGGTTTTGGAGTGTGGGAGGAAACCAGAGCATTCGGAGGAAACCCATGCAAACACGGGGAGAACATACAAACTCCACACAGATAAGGCCATGGTCGGCAATTGAACTCATGACCCCAGCGCTGTGAGGCAGAAGTGCTAACCACTTAGCCACCGTGCTGCCCATAATCATTCTTTCCCTTCTGTCACTCACCGGACGGTTAGTGCCTCTGGTCTGGTACGTGGCTCTCTCTCATTCCTGCCGGCGCCTGTCCTAAGCCGCGGCCGTCCGCCATCTTGACTAGATTGCGCATGTGCAGGACTCTTGAACTTAAAACCTTGCTTTTAATCCTATTGGTGAATCAATCACCACTCACTATTTAAGGCACCTGTGTCCTTAGTATCGTTGCCTGTTCTTGGTTCTCATTCCCTTGAGACTCCTAGGTGTTTCCTGTGTTCTGCTCGTGTGATCGGTTTTGCTGTGGACAAGTCCTCTCTGCTCTTCTGTGGTAAACGTACCCGCTATAGACTGCTTGCCATTCCGCTGCATACCTGCACCTGGACAAGCCTGCTCTGCTCATCAGTGGTAACGTACCCGCCACAGACTATTCGCTATTCAGCTGCTTGCCTGCATTTGGACAAGTCTCCCTTGCTCATCAGTGGTATACTTGCCACTACAGACTACCCGCTATCCCGCTACCTACCTGCACCTGGACAAGTCTTCCCGTCACCGCAGTGGTACAACTTGCTATCCGCAGCCCACTGAAGCTCCCGCTACCTACCTGCACCTGGACAAGTTTTCCCATCACAGCAGTGGTACAACTTGCTATCCGCAGACCACGGACGCTCCCGCTACCTACCTGCACCTGGACAACTCTTCCCATCACAGCAGTGGTTCAACTTGCTATACGCAGACCACTGACGCTCCCGCTCCTACCTGCACCTGGACAACTCTTCCCATCACAGCAGTGGTACAACTTGCTATCCGCAGACCACTGACTCTCCCCGCTACCCTCCTGCACTGACACGAGTCTTCACTGCACATCAGTTGTTATCCTACATCCTGCATTATAGCTGCAAGTCGCTGACTCTCCTGCTGCATAGTTGCAAGTCGCTGACTCTCCTGCTGCATAGCTGCAAGTTGCTGACTCACCTGCTGCATAGCTGCAAGTCGCTGACTCTCCATTGACATTTCTTATCCTAAGTTGTTGTACTGTTCCAAAAATTAACCATACCCCCCAGAGGATCGCTGCGATAAACTCCGCCCCTCTTGTAAGCATAATCACACCTGGTGAATCCTGGGTAGAAACTCCTAGTGCCCGTGACACCTTCACCCTGCATGCCTGACTAAACTTCACCAGGTGCTTCTCCACAACTTTAACCACCTCTCTGTCGCAAGTGTTTTTTTTTCACTTCTTTACAACCTTAAATAAAGCAGAATTATTAATTAAAGATGAATCTGCAAAACGCAGAAAATTAAGAGCTTACATTGTCCCCCTTGTGACAGAAAAATGTCAACAGAATACATGCCCGCTTGACTTTATAATTCTGGAGTTTACTCATCCTCTGACTTCACTCTGTAGCTGAAATGATTCTTATGAAATATATATAAAATATGTATACCAATCAGCCACAACATTTAAACCACTGACAAGTGTAGAGAATAACATTGATTATCTCATTACAATGGGATCTGTCAAAGGGTTGAAATGTAAAAAAGCTGGTCCCTCCACATTTTTCTCGCTTCTCTGCAAGAACATTGCGCTTTACATTGCTGGTGTTAGCAGGATTGGCCCTTTACTGCCTATCAAGTTTTCCAGCAATTACTACATGCAGAAAAAGTTTGATGGAGTCTTCCATTTTCTATAAAGGGGCAAGTTTTTGATGGTTGTACTCTGACCCAAGTCAGTTCAAGAGATGCTGTCCCATCTGTATAATGTTGATGCCAGGTGGAACAGACTCGGTAAAGGCACACAGAGACAGTTTTTGAGAAGTTTGAATTTGTTGCATTTTGATTTTAGTTTACATTTCTTCATGTATTGCCACAGGTATTTTTTTGCAAACAAGCCTTGACAAGTGATACAGTGCATGGAATCAGAACTTTGCAGCCTGCCCTTGTCACCTCAGAGTTGTGAGTAAATGACTGTGAACATACTCAACATTCCTGGCTATTTGAGATGTTTCTCACAGTATAGGCAGTAGTGCTTTTTGTTATATGGTCTGGATCAATCACTTCTTTTGGAAAGTGTTTGTACAGAACTGCATCAAATTTAGCCTTCTGTGTTTAAAACACCATTGCTATTAGGTAGAATCGATTTGTATAGAATAAGTCTCTGAGTTGTATATTTTTGTACTGCTTCCCTGTAATGGTATCTCATCACATTCATTACCTCCTAATAAATGTATTTTATGGGGAAAATACATTAATGACTATATTATAAACTGGTGACATTAACAGTTGTTTTTTCTCTGTGCATTTTTTTGAATTTTATATTCCCATATGTATTGGAGGTAGCCCGTGGGTACCGTCTGTTAGAGAAGAGCACACCTAGATCAATGTTCAACAATAGTAGTACCTTTACATCCGCTTCTTAAGGATAAGAATGTGTATATGCCAAATATATGTGACTTCTTAAAAATAAAGCGTACAATACATTCATTTTGCGTGCCTTAATAAATCAAGTCCTATATATTATAAATTGTGTATCTACATGAACTCAGGCAGTACTTTAGTTATGAATTTAAAATCCTAAAGATGTACAGTCTGTCAATTGAAAATAGCAACACTGTTTGTACTGGCGTAACCAAGAATCAAATATTCTTTTCATAGTGAATAACCCATTTATGCATGATTTGTGATTGTCATATTTGTAAAATGGCCTACTCCACACAAAACTAAATTAAGATGAAATATTCCTGTAACTTCACTCACCTCTACTGTAAATATAATAACTAGGCCTCTATTCTGTCATTGTTGTTTGTGTTGCTATAATTTAAGTTGCTAAGCTAAAGGATTACCCTTTATTTCCTAAAAAGCAAATTAAATTCATATTATTACATTCATCAGAAAGGTGCTCACTTATGGAGGTGCCAATTACTATAATCCACTGTGCTCCAATCATGTGATCTGCCAGCTTACAGGAACTTCTCCGTTAGTTTATGCATTAAACAAATGTTGTTCACAGTCTAGAAAACATTTTCTGTCTCTGTTTTAATTAGAGATGGTCACTGACCTCCGTGTTTTGGTTTTGGATTCGGTTTTGGATCTGGATTACCGTCGTGTTTTGGTTTTGGTTTTGGTTTTGCAAAACCGCCATTGCGTGTTTTGGTTTTGTTTTGTTTTGCTATTTTGTTGGAAAATCAATGTTTTTGGGCCAAAAATCACCCAATTTAGTGCTCCAACTGTTTCATAGATAAGTAATCTAATTGTAGAGGTAATAAATCATCCAAAAACCAGTTTAATTCCTGGTAGGTAGGCCTTCATTTATTCTACACACAAAACAGATTGTCTTCCTCTACATCTATGCATATTGGCAATGCAGCCATCGTCTTTGGATGTATATTACACCCTACACTTATTGTTAAATATGTAAAGAAATGGAAAAAGGCAGTTTACTTTCTGTCTCCATAGGCCCCCCTCCACTTGTTTAAAAAAACAAAAAATTCAGCCGTTATAGACTGTACAATATTAATTGAAATGAACAAAGCCAGTTTGGTTTCTGGCTCTCTAGGCCCCCCTCCACTTGTCGAAAATACTAAACAATTCAGCCGTTATAGACTGTGCAATATTAAGAGAAATGGACAAAGCCAGTTTGGGGTCACTCTGTGTATGACTCTACCCTTAAGGATAAATTGCCCAAATAGCAGCCTTTCAAGACGGTATGTGATATGGAAATGCCACAAGTCCCTTTCCTCTTTGGGGGTAGATTGCACCCTACACTTACATAGAAAGTTTTAAAAAGATGTTATCGTCATCATCTTCAGCTTCATCCTCACCCTCATCAGTGTGTACGTCATCATCACAGACTATCAATTCATCGCCGCTTGAATCCGACATTAGAGAACAGTCAGTGCTTTGATGTCTTGGATGGTGAAGGCCTTCCTCGTGGAAGATGTAGTTCATTTTTATAAACATCATTTTCTCCACATTTTTGGGAATTAACCTTCTACGGCGATCACTGACTAAGTTCTCTGCTATGCTGAACACTCGTTCAGAGTACACACTGGAGGGTGGGCAGCTTAAGTATTGCAAAGCAAGTTTGTACATGGGTTTCCAAATGGCCTGCTTTTCTTCCCAGTAAGGAAAGGGACTGTCTGACATTTCCATATCAACTACCTCTTGAATGTAATCCTCCACCATCCTTTGCATGTTTATACTCGTATTGGATGGAGTTATGGGCAAAGTGACACATTTTTTTGAAAAATCCTTCAAACCAGCCCAGATGTTAAATTGTTCTGGTCTGCCGCCTGCGTCTTCCCTGCTTCTTTTTGGGAAATTTTATTTTTTTTACGAGCAGCAGCAGCTTGAGAAAGTGAAGGAGGACATGTCGTCAAGCCGAGGCCCAGTTCAGCGACCAACTTGCTGAGCAATAGCCCCTTGCAAAAGTTCACATCTCGCTCATTTACAAGTAAAGACTCAATGTAGGTTTTAAACCTTGGATCAAGCACAGATGAAATACATCCCCCCTCCTTTCCCAATGTCATGGCTTGTGCAATATGCTTGGATGGATTTGCGATGTTCCTCCATCTTCTGAAGCATGTACAGGGTGGAATTCCACCTAGTTACCACCTCTTGCTTAAGTTGGTGGCAGGGCAAGTTAAACTGCTCTTGGAGCTGCTGTAATCTCCTACATGCTGTGGCTGAATGCCTGAAATGGCCTGACATTTTACGGGCCACCGAAAGCATCTCCTGCACCTCACGGTTATTTTGTAGGAAGCTCTGCACCACCAAGTTGATGGTGTGAGCAAAACAGGGAATGTGTTGGAAATCACCCAGCTGTAATGCTCGCACTATATTGTTGGCGTTATCAGAAATGACATACCCTGGGGAGAGTCCAAGTGGTATAAGCCATGCATCAATCACATCTTTAAGTTTGCATAACAAATTGTCATCTGTATGCCTGTTAGGGAAGCCGGTGATACAAAGAGTGGCCTGCTTGTGACAAATGTTACGTAGTGGTGTACATGCTGCTGCTGATCCTGCTGGTGAAGATGAATGACCAACCCAGTGGGCTGTCACAGTCATATAGTCTTTGGTTTGGCCACTTCCACTTGTCCACATATCTGTGGTTAAGTGGACAGTGGGCAGAATGGCATTTTTCAGCGCAATCTCTACATTTTTACACACTTTTTGATATAGTTGTGGAATTGCTTTATGGGAGAAATGGTGTCGCGATGGAATTCTGTAACGCGGACACAAAACCTCAATTAACTGTGAAAAACCAGCTTTGTTTATTGTGGAGATTGGACGCAGATCTAACACTAACATTGCAGCCATGGCGTCTGTGATTCGCTTGGTGACTGGATGACTACTGTCATATTTGCTTCCCCTCGCAAATGATTGTTTCACAGTTAATTGCTAAAATGTAGGACTGCTCATTTTCTTGACCTGCCTCTGGGATGACGATTCACCCCCAGCAGCAGCAACAGCAGCAGTGGGACTAACGCTTTCTTCAGAGGAATCAATAATAGTGCAGGAGTCATCCAGCCTTAAGTGGGATTCTGGGCTAACTCCAAGCGCTACTGAGGATATTGATGAGGATGGTGTGGTGGGTGTATTTTGTAGCCGTCGGGATGTCGGTGAGCGGAGGGACTTAGCTGATGATGGAGTGCTTGTAATTTTTTGGGAAGAACTTTCAGCTTTTCCCAACACTTTGCCATGAACTCTCGTTAAATGGCGTAACATAGACGAGGTTCCAAGGTGGTTAAGGTCCCTCCCTCGACTGACTGTGGCTTGACATACACTACAAACAGACCCCCGCATGACATACACTACAAACGGGGAACCGGACCCGCCCATCTCTAATTTTAATGAATATTGGCCTCAACAAAATTACCATTGTCACTTACTTACTTTTTTTGGGTCGAGTGTATAATTTTACTTATGATTTGGATTTAGTGTACTACTGTTTTTCTGATATAAAAAAAGTAAATATGTAAGTAAATGTCATGTGTTCCACAGTAGTTTCTTGATATGAAACATTGGGTGAGTAACTGTAAACTTAATTGTAATATATTTAATTTTAAGTATGTGGGGAGTATGTGGGGAGATTAATATTAATTTTGTAATTTTAGCAGTATTGAGTAATATTATGCAGAGGGTGTAAATATAAATGTGGGATTTTCACATGTACTGATTGCTTTAATGTCTCATCATTTGATTAACATTTTATTACATTTATGTTAAAGATGAGCAATTTGGATTCAGATAAATAGGACAGATCTGAATTCTGGGTTATCGAGTCCCACCAATTTATGGCTTGGTTTCTTGCACCAAATTTGGATCTGAAAATAAGACAAAATGTAATTTCTGGGAAAATGTTGGATCTCGCATGTTTTGGATCAATATCTTCTATATTTAGCCCTCCTTCCTGTTCTCAGCTAACATTTTAGAACTGAAAGCATGTAGGTAAGACATATGCAGCAATTGTGTGCTCATAGAGTGGCTTGTAGCGGGTCGGACAGGGTGAAAGAGGCAATGTATAATGCAATAGTTGTGATTTTATTGCACAAATCTTAACAGTTTATTTACAGTTTAGTTACAGTTTATTCAGCATTGGACTGGCCCACCGGAGAGCCAGGGTATTCCCCGGTGGGCCCTGATGCTTGATAGCCCCAGATTTCAGAATGTACAATATTATGAAATCACTGCACTTCTGTCTCTTCAACTGTCTATGGAAACTGACCTCTAATAACACATCAGTAACCCTAATATCTTCCAGGGCTGTCATAAGACAATCCATGCAGCCATATCCACCACGCATTATTTGCTATAATATATATTCAGTAGGACCAGGCTTCTCCCAGTACACACATTCCCTTGTTATTTTGTGCATAATAAATGTGGTATGTACGACATATGTGTTATTTCATTTTGTGCATGCAAATTGTGGCTTTACTAATGCCAATGACAAGTGGCATAGGCTTATGCATCTCAAGCATAATCTTGGGAGAAACAATAGGACAGAAAACATAATAGAATTCTTACATTACTGCATGTTCAGCTTAGTTTCAGCAAAAGACAAACATACTCCACCCTAAGATATTGCAAAACATTCTGTTCCAATTGGAACAGAAACATTTGCTGAAGAATTTTTAGAAAGATGACAAGGTCATCAGTAAAACATATAGCAGACAAATCAGCCATTCCAATATTGTGGAACCTAGCAATCTTTAAGAGAAAAATGCAAAGAATTTCTGAAAAGTGGAATTAAATTAACTGCAGGACAGGACAGGGAAGAGGGGTTTGTTTTGGTTTCTGACTCAATAAAAAAAGCACTACCAGTAGCCTAAACAATAATATACTGTTAACTGGGGGGAAAGGGGGAGGGGGGCTTTATGGGGCCTATGTCACAATTTAAAAAGCACTAACAGGAACCAAACCATTATATATACTGTTAATAAGGGGAGGGTTTGATATAAAGACGCACTACCAGTAAACATAGCACTATATACTGTTATTGGGGAGTGTAGGGAGGGGGTGTTGGGGTTTTGACACAATAAAAAGCTAACACAGCCAATGCACAAATAATAATAATAATAATAATAATAATAATAATAATAATAATAATAATAATAAAAAAGACCTACTAGTAAACATATATACTGTTATTGGGGGAGGGGGTTCTGACTTAAGTCAGCAAATGAACAAAAAAAACTCCCTACTAGTAAACATTGTATAGTATTGGGGTAGGGGTGTTCTGTCATAAGCCACAGCACAAAACTAAAAAAAATGAAAGTCCTACTCCTAAATACTATATATTTTTTTATTAGGGTGGAGGGTTCTTGTGTAACGCCCCCTGCGGGGAAAGACAGGGACAGACGCAACACAAAAGAACTCACCTTGAAAACGATGGTCACCTCCAGTCCGCTTCCTATTTCCCAGCTGCGATCCAATCCCAGCAGATCCGCAGCCGCAGTCACCTCCAATCACGTCCCTCTAAGATAGAGACAGAGATTACGGCCGTGCCTACCAGGTAAGGGCTGTCCGAGACTACGGCAAAGAACAAGGGCACAGTCAGTCCAAGCTCCTTGCCGCCTCCTCACTTTGTTCTTGCCAAGACGCGGGGGACTACAGGCACTGAAGGCCAAGACTAATCCGAGGACTAATCCCGCCTCAAGTACCTCACACACCTGCCGGTGAGGGCCTAACCGAAAGGGGGAATCGAGCGTGATACTCACCGGGACACTCCCACTTCCGATCCGGTTCTCCTGCACCTTCCCGACTCCTGCGGATGACAAGAACACACAGCCTCCCACTACGCTCTCCGTGAGACTAAGATGGCACCCACAAAACTGGACTGACTACAACAGCGACCCGACCCTAACAACGTTCTAATGGTCGGCAACGCAACTAGGTCAAACACTATGACTAACTAGGTGTGGTGCACTAACGGAAACTACTCACTTACACGCTACGGGGAACACCAGCCGGTGTTCACAGCCTAAACCGGAGGGCGGTTCCTAACCCCCTCACCCAGGTCGTACCAAGAAGCTGCCTTCTTGCTATGGAGTCACCCACAGGCCCTAAGTACGGGTTTTTTTAAGCCCGGCTGAGGCTCAGTAGAACAGCACACTAACCCGCGGGCCGACTGCCGCACGGAACAGCCGATCGAACTGAACCGCCCGACTGCCTGTACTCGGGTATCTCACACGTGTCCCTACGTCCGGAACCACAGGTCCACCTGCACGGAACCAGCCTTGAGGACCCTTGATCAGAACCACGGCCGCCCCTGGAACTGCCTCAAGGTGTGCTGCACTGCCACCAACTCACTCAGCCACCCCCTCTGGGTACCAGTGTGACCCCGGGGACCTAAGGGACAGGAAAACTACGTGTGTTCTCCCCTGACTATGTGTATGCTGTTACTTACACTTGTCCCCACAGCACGGGTTAGCACAGGAAAACCACAGGAACAAGAGCCTACCTTTAATGGGGGCCTGACGTCTTGCCCCTGGACACAGTTATATAGCACACCAAAATACTGTAATGTAAACTACACTCGCCACACAGACAGAATAAATACAGTATACAGTACTTTGCCCGCTACTTACCCGAGCACACCGCTATTAGCCAACCAGCAGGTTGCTACAGCACCACAGGAGCCTCCGCTCTACTGTACCTCCTAACCACGTGTGCTCACCTCACACAGGACCGCGCCTACACTCACAAGGCTCTACCGCCTCTACCACACACCACCAGGGCCTTATGCCCTACACACCATGGGTCTCTGCCCAGCTACACACAGAGCCTTCTGCTCTGTTTCCTGGGCCTCAGCCCCCTCTCTACCTCAGGGCTCTGAGCCCACTCACTAGGGCCTTATGCCCCACTACTTAGGGGGTCCTAGCCCCTGCCTGAGGCCTGTGGCCTCCCTAACTAACTGAGGGCCTTGTGCCCTTAATAGCCTACAGGCTACCAGCCTCTAACCAGGCCCTCTGGCCTTCCTATGGCCTCTAGGCCACTAACTACCTAAGGGGGTTGTGCCCTTGTATACCCGGGGCTCAGAGTCCCCCTCACTAACTAACAGGGGCTTGTCTCCTTTATCATATATATATGGCCTACTGGCCCACTAACTTGTTGGGGCCTAGTGCCCAGGTCCCTGGGCCTTGTGCCCCTACTTTAGTGTGCCCACGGGCCTTGTGCCCGACCGTGGCCCCGGGCCTAGTACCCGAATTTAACGTTGAGTATACTTACCTGCTCTGCGCAGGATACTCAACTTGCCACGCCGTCTTCTGTTTCTTTCTCCGGGTCTTCCAGACCCTCCAGCCGGCGGCGCCTCTTCTCCTCTTCGGCGCTGTTGAGGGCTGCTTGGCGGGGGCGCTCTCAGCCCTTACAAGGGCTCCCCGCCGACGATCTCCGCTCCGGCGGCTTGCTTGAAGTCTTCTGGCGGCAGGGTAGCTCACGGCCCTTACAAGGGCCCCCTGCCGCCGCTGCTGCTGGCTCAGTTGCTGGACGTCTTGAAGAGACGTCCTCTCTCTTCTCCGCCGACGGACTTCTGACAAAATGGCGCCACCCGGCGACTTATATAGTCGCCGGCGTGACGTCATCAGCCGGCGCGAGCGCTGATTGGCTCGCGTCGGCGCCAATCTTTTGAATGGTCGGGCGCGAGCCGCGATTGGCTCGCGCATCCGGCCGCTGATTGGCCAGCGGGGAAAGATGAGCCCTGATTGGCTCATCCTTCCCCCGCGCCCAGGACCTGCAAGAAAGAAGTTATACTCACCGCCGCTGGATCGATGGACGGGTAAGTACCTCTCCTCTTCTTTCTTCACCCACTTGTAGGGCACTGCCATCTGAGGATTCTTCAGCCCCTCCAGGGGCGCAGCACAGCCTGACATCTTCGCCCTCTTCACGGGCACCAGGCACATCCTCTGTCCCTCCACACTTGCAGGGCCTGATTATCCAATAGGTTGACTTGGCTGTAGCCTAGGGTGCAACATTGTGGCACAGAGGTTTAAACTAAAATGCACTTTCAAATATAAGGGAATATTTGTTCTCCAAAGTAAAAAGAAAACATGAAAGAAAAATATAGAAGGTTTTAATTTTGTTGTATTCCATGGCAAAGACAGGAGACAGTGAGAATAAGCAAGTAGGAGAGATAGGGGCAGTGACAGACACAGGAGAGACAGCACCCTTACATCTTCACTCTCAGTAGCTCTCGTTCATGCCTCCATTCTGCTATACAGTTCTGATTTTACAATGACAATGAAATCAGTGACAAACATTGCTGTGACCCAGTTAATGGCTATTGTCCACTTTTTCGTTATGCACCACATTATTGTGTTAAACGTTGTCATCCATGAGCAGACCACACCCATTCTTACAGTTGGCCACACCCCAATGTAGTGGGCCCCTACAATTGCATTTTCCCGGTGGCTCTTCATGACCCAGTTTGACACTGTACAGATCAGTCTACTGTAAATGTGTGCTGATAAAATTGGTGTGAGAAAGTGAATAGTAGACAATCAGTTGCTACTCATAGTAATAGTATATTAGTAAACTAAGTAGATGTGGAAACAAAAATAATTGCTGTTTTCCAAAAGTGTTTCAAGGATGTGCAAAGATTTGTGTCATTGACATCTACTGATTATTTAGTTACTTTATTAAAACGGTGCTACTCGGCTCAGAGCAGCACACTCTTAAAAAAATATTTCTTGCTTTTAAAATCCCAGATATTTCAATTTGAACACAATTGTGTCACTGACAGCTGAACTGTCTACTGGCCAAAAACAGGGTGCTATTTGACTTTGAGAAACACCCACTCAAAACAGATATATACACTGATCAGTCACAACATTTAAACCACTCGCCTAATATTGTGTAGGTCCCCTTCATGCCTCCAAAAGATCTCTGACCCATCAAGGTGTGTAATCAACAAGATTTCTGAAGGTGTCCTGGGGTATCTGGCATCAAGACGTTAGCAGCAGATCTTTTAAGCCTGTAAGTTGCAAGGCTCTGACTTGTTTCTCAAGCACATCCCACAGATGCTCGATATGGTTGAGATCTGGGGAATTTGAAGGCCAAATCAACTTTTGCAGTGTGGCAGGGCACATTATCCTTCTGAAAGAGGTCACTGCCCAGGGCCGTAACTAGGGCTGTGCGACAGGGGCGACCGCCCAGGGCGCAACGCTGAAGGGGGGCGCAATTTAGGAATATTTTAGGTTAATTTGGTTAAAATTGAGGGCTAGGGGGGCGGCATTTGTCTTTCTCGCCCAGGGCACTAGAATTCTAAGTTACGGCTCTGTCACTGCCATAAGGGAATTTCATTACCATGAAGTAGTGTACTTGGTCTGCAACAATGTTTAGGTAGGTGGCACTTATCAGAGTAACATCCACATGCATGCCAGGACCCAAGATTTCCCAGCAGAACATTGCCCAGAGAATCACACTGCCTCTGTCGGTTTGCCTTCATCCCATAGTGCATCCTGGTGCCATGTCTTCCACAGGTAAACAACGTACACAGCTGGCCATCCACATGATGTAAAAGACCAGGCCACCTTATTCCATTGCTCCATACGCAGCAAGCTGCACTGCACTGTGTGTTCTGGAAACTTCCTATCATAGCCAGCATGAACTATTTCAGCAATTTGTGCTACAATAGGGATTGGACCAGAAGCGCTAACATTCGCTCCCCATGCACATCAAAGAGTCTTGGACGCCCTTGACCATGTTGCCGGTTCACCGGTTATACTTTATATATATATATATATATATATATATATATATATATATATATATATATATATATTTATATATATATTTATAAATATATATATATATATTATATATATTAGAGATGGTCACAGACCCCCGTGTTTTGGTTTTGTATTCGGTTTTGGATCTGGATTACCGTCGTGTTCTGGTTTTGGTTTTGGTTTTGCAAAACCGCCATTGCGTGTTTTGGTTTTGGTTTTGTTTGGTTTTGTTTTGCTATTTTGTTGGAAAATCAATGTTTTTAGGCCTAAAATAACCCAATTTAGTGCTCCACCTGTTTCATAGAAAAGTAATCTAATTGTAAAGCTAATAAATTATCAAAAAAACAGTTTAATTCCTGGCAGGTAGGCCTTCATTTATTCTACACACAAAACAGATTGTCTTCCTCTCCATCTATGCATATTGGCAATGCAGCCATCATCTTTGGATGTATATTACACCCTACACTTGTAGTTAAATATAAAAATAAAATTCAGCCGTTATAGACTGTACAATATTAAGAGAAATGGACAAAGCCAGTTTGGGGTCACTCTGTCTATTACACCCTACCCTTAAGAAGAAATTATCCAAACAGCAGCCTTTCAAGACGATACATGATATGGAAATTCCACAAGTCCCTTTCCTCTTTGGGGGTAGATTGCACCCTACACTTACATAGAAAGTTTTAAAAAGATGTTATCGTCATCATCTTCAGCTTCATCCTCACCCTCATCAGTGTGTACGTCATCATCACAGACTAGTAATTCATCGTCGCTTGAATCCGCCATTAGAGAGCAGTCAGGGCTTGGATGTCTTGAATGGTAAAGGCCTTCCTCGTGGAAGATGTAGTTCATTTTTATAAACATCATTTTCTCCACATTTTTGGGAATTAACCTTCTACGGCGATCACTGACTAAGTTCTCTGCTATGCTGAACACTCGTTCAGAGTACACACTGGAGGGTGGGCAGCTTAAGTATTGCAAAGCAAGTTTGTACATGGGTTTCCAAATGGCCTGCTTTTCTTCCCAGTAAGGAAAGGGACTGTCTGACATTTCCATATCAACTACCTCTTGAATGTAATCCTCCACCATCCTTTGCATGTTTATACTCGTATTGGATGGAGTTATGGGCAAAGTGACACATTTTTTTGAAAAATCCTTCAAACCAGCCCAGATGTTAAATTGTTCTGGTCTGCTCCCTGCGTCTTCCCTGCTTCTTTTGGGGAAATTTTACGAGCAGCAGCAGCTTGAGAAAGTGAAGGAGGACACGTCGTCAAGCCAAGGCCCAGTTCAACGGCCAACTTGCTGAGCAATAGCTCCTTGCAAAAAATCACATCTCGCTCATTTACAAGTAAAGACTCAATGTAGGTCTTAAACCTTGGATCAAGCACAGTGGCCAAAACTTATTGATCCGAGTTCAAGATCTTAATAACTCGAGGATCATTGTGAAGTGAATGAAGTACTTGATCGACAAGGCCAACATACTTTGCTGAATTGCTTGCTTTCAGCTCCTCCTTTATTTTCTCAAGCTGCTTTTCCAATAGTCTAATTAAAGGAATGACTTGGCTCAAACTAGCAGAGTCTGCACTCACCTCACACGTCACAACTTTAAATGGTTTCAGCACCTTGCACAGCACTGAAAGGATTCCCCACTCTGCAAGAGCAAAATACATCCCCCCTCCTTTCCCAATGTAATGGCTTGTGCAATACGCTTGGATGGCTTTGCGCTGTTCCTCCATCCTCTGAAGCATGTACAGGGTGGAATTGCACCTAGTTAACACCTCTTGCTTAAGTTGGTGGCAGGGCAAGTTAAACTGCTCTTGGAGCTGCTGTAATCTCCTACATGCTGTGGCTGAATCCCTGAAATGGCCTGAAATTTTACGGGCCATCGAAAGCATCTCTTGCACCTCATGGTTATTTCGTAGGAAGCTCTGCCCCACCAAGTTGATGGTGTGAGCAAAACAGTTTGAAATTTGAAATCACCCAGCTGTAATGCTCGCACTATATTGTTGGCGTTATCAGAAATGACATACCCTGGGGAGAGTCCAAGTGGTATAAGCCATGTATCAATCACATCTCTCAATTTGCGTAACAAATTGTCATCTGTATGCCTGTTAGTGAAGCCGGTGATACAAAGAGTGGCCTGCCTGTGACAAATGTTACGTATTGGTGTACATGCTGCTGCTATTCCTGCTGGTGAAGGTGAATGGGCTGTTACAGTTATATAATCTTTGGTTTGGCCACTTCCACTTGTCCACATATCTGTGGTTAAGTGGACAGTGGGCAGAATGGCATTTTTCAGCGCAGTCTCTACATTTTTACACACTTTTTGGTGTAGTTGTGGAATTGCTTTACGGGAGAAATGGTGTCGCAATGGAATTCTGTAACGCGGACACAAAACCTCAATTAACTGTGAAAAACCAGCTGCGTTTATTGTGGAGATTGGACGCAGACCTAACACTAACATTGCAGCCATGGTGTCTGTGATTCGCTTGGCGACTGGGTGACTGCTGTCATATTTGCTTCCCCTTGCAAATGATTGTTTCACAGTTAATTGCTGAAATGTAGGACTGCTCATTTTCTTGACCTGTCTCTGGGCTGACGGTTCACCCCCAGCAGCAGCAACAGCAGCAGCAGCAGTGGGACTAACGCTTTCTTCAGAGGAATCAATAATAGTGCAGGAGTCATCCAACCTTAATAAGTGGGATGCCGGGCTAACTCCGAGCGCTACTGAGATTTTTTTGTTTTATGCCCAGGCATGACAATGGCCTTTTTCTTGTCACGTGCCAGAACTGCTGCCACTGGTGCAGGACTTACACAAACAACCTCATCCTTATCAACATCCTCATTAGTGCCCTTGTCGCCTACATAAATCTCCCCCTCATCCTCTTCTAATTCCAAAGTGGCATCCTCAATTTGTGTATTACCGGCTACACTCGGGCTATTAAGGCACACATCAACAGAATGCTCACGATTAGACATCCCACTGTTGGATGGACTCTCCACAGGGATTGGTGTCATTTGTGAATCAGAGCAAACATTATCCTCTAATGCCTTATGAGTTATCTTGCAGCTCGGCTTTGACGCGTAACAGTAGTTGTGCACCAATTGTAGGCTCTGTAACTTTTTGGGATCTGCCACTAATAGCCAAAGGTGAAGGCCTCATTCTCTCTTTGCCACTGTGTGTGTAGAATGGCATGTTGGCAATTTTTTTTTTATCGGCACTTAACTTTTGCTCAGTAACACTTCTTTTTCGCTTCAACACAGTCATTTTTTTGTTTTGTTTTGGTTTTTTGGACTGATTTCAAAACACTTTGTAGTTTGACATCGCCTTGCCCAGATGACGTACTGGGAACACTACCATCAGAACTGGTGACAGAACCTGGTTGCTCATTCTAATCATATGTGGACTGCTTTGAATCAATTCTGAGCCCAAAGCACTTGTAGTCCTAAAAATTATTTGGTAAGATACTGCTGACAGATAGTAATTTTGACAGCCAGAAATATTTATGCACAATTACGGGGGACACCCCAAAAGCACTTGTAGTCCTAAAAATTATTTGGTAAGATACTGCTGACAGATAGTAATTTTGAGAGCCAGAAATATTTATGCACAATTATGGGGGACACCCCAAAAGCACTGGTGAGTGCTAAAAATTATTTGGTAGATACTGCTGACAGATAGTAATTTTGACAGCCAGAAATATTTATGCACAATTATGGGGGACACCCCAAAAGCACTGGTGAGTGCTAAAAATTATTTGGTAGATACTGCTGACAGATAGTAATTTTGACAGCCAGAAATATTTAGGCAAAAAAATGGGGACACCCAAAAAGCACTTTGAGTGCCAAATATCGAAAAAAAGAAACTCCTCTATCCTCCTCTCTTCTCTTGCGATTTTTGTTAGCACAATTGGAATCAGAATATTGTGTTCTCTGTCCCTGCTCTAATCAGCCTGTGACTACACCCTGCTCTCTCCCTCTGTCAAATGGCGATGGATTGCTGTGGAGGCATGTATTTATAATCTTCAAGTATCGCGAGAACCGAGCCCCGAGATCCGAAGACGTCACAATGACGTTTGGCCTCGATTTGGATTCCGAACGGGCGGGGGAGTACCGAGCCATACCCAAAGTTCGGGTGGGTTCGGTTCTCGGGGCCCGCCCATCTCTAATATATATATATATATATATATATATATATATATATATATATATATATAATCAGCATCATCATCATCATTTATTTATATAGCACCAACATATAACGCAGCGCTTTACAATTGGGGACAAATACATTAAGAAACAAACTGGGTAAAACAGACAAAGAGGTGAAAAGGCACTGCTCGCAAACTTACAATATATATATTGTAGCAGTATGGTATACGCCCCCATGATATTGTTGTTAGTGAGCTACCTGATAACAGAGAGCAAAAGCTACATAAAGATCAGGAAACTTTACTCTTTGATGAAAAAACTGTCTTTGTTTCTGCAGAAATGCCTGTTGTGAGTGGTAATGAAATATGGACCCCAGTGTATATCCCTCCGCTTTCTCAGCCAGTGATTGAAAAGCAAATGGAGGATACAACCAAAGTGCAACCAGTGACTGTAAGAACTGACCTGTCAACTGCTGAGTGGACCAGACAGGAATTTCTAGCTGCACGTGCCAGAATGGCACAAAGAGTAACTTTACAGGAAGAGAAGTTGTACTTACAAGAAAGGGGACACGTGGAAGGACAAAACCCACAAACAGTATCACAGCTACTTGCAGGACGTGTTCAATTTAAATTCATGTTACCTGAGGTGCTAGTACTGCTTATATCCGAGTCCCTTGTGAGTGAAGCACCATTGTGGGAGGACTTATCATCGTATGGAAGAGAGCAGTGTTGGCTTACTGATGGTTCTGACACACTAACAGCTAAAGGACAAGTGTGTTCTGCTACAGCTATGCAACCAACTTCACAGAGCATCATACATCAGACAAGAGGAGGGAGAATCCAACCAGTTTGCTGACTTTACGTCTGTTGTCTAAGTCACTAAAGAGATTACAGGTCTAATTCTTTACATTGATAGCTGGGCTTTTTTTAAAGGACTGACTGTTTGAATGTTCTCCTGCAAACAGGGCCGGACTGGCCATCTGGCACTTCTGGCATTTGCCAGAAGGGCCGATGGCTGTATGGGCCGGTCCGGTCCCTGCGCTTCATGTCCCGCAGCTTTTTCCTCCTTTTTTTTTTTTTTTAACTTCCGCGCGGCTGCGCGATGTGACGTCATGACGTCACGCAGCCGCCTAGGAGCCGTCAGTCTTTTGAACTCGCGGGGTTGTTGAGGTGAGTTGGTGTGTCCGGGGGATAATGACAGGTACTGCAAGGGAGGGGAATGAGTAAAAATACACGGAGGAAGTGATTGACAATGGCTGCAGGGGGAAGGGGGGGTGTGACAATGGCTGCAGGGGGAAGGGGGGGTGTGTGACAATGGCTGCAGGGGGAAGGGGGGTGTGACAATGGCTGCAGGGGGAAGGGGGGGTGTGTGACAATGGCTGCAGGGGGAAGGGGGAGTGTGACAATGGCTGCAGGGGGAAGGGGGTGTGTGTGAAAATGGCTGCAGGGGGAAGGGGGAGTGTGACAATGGCTGCAGGGGGAAGGGGGGTGTGTGACAATGGCTGCAGGGGGAAGGGGGAGTGTGACAATGGCTGCAGGGGGAAGGGGGGGTGTGTGACAATGGCTGCAGGGGGAAGGGGGGGTGTGACAATGGCTGCAGGGGGAAGGGGGGGTGTGTGACAATGGCTGCAGGGGGAAGGGGGGTGTGTGTGACAATGGCTGCAGGGGGAAGGGGGAGTGTGACAATGGCTGCAGGGGGAAGGGGGGGTGTGTGACAATGGCTGTAGGGGGAAGGGGGGGTGTGACAATGGCTGCAGGGGGAAGGGGGGGGGTTGTGTGACAATGGCCGCAGGGGGAAGGGGGGGTGTGGCAATGGCTGCAGGGGGAAGGGGGTGTGTGTGACAATGGCTGCAGGGGGAACGGGAAGGGTGTGACAATGTCTGCAGGGGGAAGGGGGGTGTGTGACAATGGCTGCAGGGAGGAAGGGGGATGTGTGACAATGTCTGCAGGGGGAGGGGATGACAATGGCTGCAGGGGGAAGAGGGGGTGTGTGACAATGGCTGCAGGGGGAAGGGGGGGTGTGTGACAATGGCTGCAGGGGGAATTAGGAGTGAAAATGTCTGTATGGGGGCAATGGCTGTAGGAGGTGGAAAATAAAAAATGGCTAATCTGTGTGGGGGACAATATATGACTATAATGTGTGTGGGGACAGTATATGACTATAATGTGTGTGGGGACAGTATATGACTATAATGTGTGTGGGGGGACAGTATATAACTGTAATGTGTGTGGGGGGACAGTATATAACTGTAATGTGTGTGGGGGACAGTATATGACTATAATGTGTGTGGGGAACAGTATATGACTAATGTGTGTGGGGGGACAGTATATGACTATAATGTGTGGGGGGGGACAGTATATGACTATAATGTGTATGGGGGACAGTATATGACTAATGTATGCTATTAAGTGAATGTGGGGCTGTTTGGGGAAAATTAGGTATATTTATTAAATGAAATTATGAATTATTTAATGCCTGAGATGGTTGTGGGAAATGTTTATTTTTATTAAATATAAATGCTATTTAATTTCTTGCTGGGGTTGTTTGGAGGGAGGGAAAGCGGTTAATTTATTAAATGGGAATACTATTAATTTAATGTTGGGGCTTGTTGTAGGAAAATAGGTCTATTTATTAAATGTATATACTATTTAATGTCAGGGCTAGTTGGAGGGAAATAGATGTATTTCTCAAATGTGAATACTATCATTTTAATGTTGGGGCTGGAGTGAGGCCTAATTTTAAAACGTGGGTGTTATATTGATTTAACACCGCTGCTGGTTGGAGTTTTCTAAATTTCATGTAACCATTTTTTTTTTCAAATAGGGCCCCCAACATTCCAGGATCCAGACAAGCAGCAACTGATCTAAAGACACCAGCGGCCACAAGTGGAGACAATGACAAGACAGGTAAGAGAGACCAGGACATTCTCCCAACTGTCCTGAATTTGGTGGGTGACTGTCCCACTTAGTCAGGATTTGGTCTGACTACAAGGACAGTTGGGAGTTATGTACTGCTTCACATTGTACTGCTTGTGAAGGCAGAACTGTGTGCACCTAATAGTAGTGCTCACAGTATTGCCTGTGTATTTGTTGAAAATGTGTCTAATAACCATATTACATCATAGGAGTCCCCCTGTCTTAAGTGCCTAGGGCCCCAGAGCCTTAATCCAGCTTTGATTAGCAGGAGGGAGCGGATAGCTACTCCCAGTTCCTGGATAGGACACAGCCTGCAGAGCAAGCCGAGGAGCTCTAAGTCTCATGAGATTTATTAATCTTGTGAGACTAAGTGCATCCCTGCTCACTCTACAGGAAGTTCCCACCCTGCTGGATGTCAGCAGCTTCAGAAGCATAGATATAAGTGCAGTGGGCTGGGGGTGTTGTAATGTGTTTCTGGGGTGGGGTGTGATATGATAGGGAGGGCCTGATAAATGTAATATTTTCTTATAATGTATGTATCAATGCCCCATGTTGACCACGCCCCCAACATAATGTGGGCACGCCCCTGGCGGCGCCGCTGCTGCGCAGCGGCACACAGTTTTGTCCTGCTGATCAACAGAGGTGGGCCTGTATGCTTGAAATGCCAGGGCTGATTTTTAGTCCCAGTCCGGCCCTGCCTGCAAATATGACTACAGGATAATTAACAACAAACCCACTTACAGAAAACTAACACGTGGGAGAAGATGTCTGTGGGACAAGTTAATGCACATAATGAGCAAGTAAATGAACGAACTATAGAACACAGTGTGCAAATTACACCAGATGAGAAAGCACTGATAGTGCTAGGATGCTGTGTACAAGAGACATCAGGCCATAGGCCACAGAGGAGCTGAACTAAATTCCAGCAAGCAATGTGACTTCATCGGTGGAAGAAGAGTGAAATGATGCTGTCTCAATCAGTTTAATGCAAGTCAAGAGACTACCCTGAAATAACTAGTAATTGTTTTACATAAAGGGAAGCCGTTAGTAGATGACCCTTTTCTCAGGCTTACTCCAACAGCTAAAACACAAAGCACATAAATGCATAGTAATGGGTATAATTGACATACCTACTATAGAAATGCAGAATTATTTTGATTAGGAATAACAGGTTGACGAAAATTATAAAGTAAAATATTGTGTTTAATTAACCCCCCATTGTGATTCCGCACATCCAGTAGATGCCATAACAGTACAAGTATGGCTCAGTTCTCATAAGATTCAGATTATGTGGGAAATATTAATAGCACAGGCTAGCCAGAAGGTGTAAATAATAATGCTGATATGGATGTACTTTATGATCATGATACTGACATCAGAGTCTCCTTTTTTACAGAACAATATCTCTGCCATGATGTTTTACTGTGGACGTTGGGGATATCAGCGCTAATGGTCACCAACAAACATGTGTCACCAGAGATATCAATGACAGCAGCAAACAGCACTTCATCCTGTGCCGATCTACCATGTCTGTGGGATCTGTGTCTGCTGAATTTCTGAGAGAGGAAAAACTAACTGTTGAAAAAAACACATTTAATGACTAACCATCCCTATACAATCTAGGATAAATGTGAAATTCCAAAAGACAATTGCAAAAGATTCAACAGTAGATATCAAACAACTAAATATAGTATACAAGTTAGCAGTTTTAAGAAATCATGATATTGGAATGCATTGAATGGCAAAGTTCCATTGCCCAATTTAACTAATCAAGGTTTAGCCAATGTGTATTCATTGATTCTTCAAGGAATGTTTTATTATGTGTGGTAATATGCTAATTATGCAAGATAATGATTGGTCATTGTTTGGTTGGGAATTTGGGGATAACAGACAGCGATGTATATACTTGTTTTGATTATATTAATAATGATATATGTATTTGTTTACATTGTTTTATGTAATCACAAACCAATTATGCTTAAATATATTAGTATCTGTCTTAAAGAGTAAAGGGGTGGAATGTAGCAGTATGTGCTATGATCTGCCTTGTCTCTTTGTGTGCATTTTATCCTGTGTTATGATTTGCCTTGTTGCTCTGTGTGCATATTACCCTGCAGTACCTGTGATTCTCCAGAGGAGCTGCTGTTCGGCCATTCCTACTATCAGGGGTTAACTAGCACTGCTAGTTAATTATCCACACCTGTCTGTGGCCTATATATGCCTGCTATTACCAGAATCCTTTGCTGGTCATTGAAGTTCCTAGCCTGCTCATGTGTCTCTGTTCCTGGTTTCAAGTTAAGTCATTTGCTGCATTTCATTATTATTTTACCTGTTTGCCAAGATCTGGAAATCCATTGTTTCATTCAGCTTGAACTGTTTACTGTTTATTTGCCTTCCCTGGACTATACCTTTACTGCAATAAACAGTTTAAACATTTTTATCATGTGTCTGGCTCCATGGCTGTAATCAAGGAATTTGTTTTGAACAGAACCATAACAGTATGGTATTATTTTCCTTTAATTATGAAACAAGATGGAGCCTATCATTGATTTCTATGTGTCTCTTTATGAACAGATACTAAGTCTGTGATGTTTCAGCACATTATTTACTTGTCTTTTATGGCCATGTTTTCCCTAAACCTAGTATAGTGGACTATGTCCTTCAACTCACCTCAGACAATGGTTATTTACCAACTTAGGGTAATGTTGGTTTTACAACAGACAGAGAGTATTTGTGTATTCTTAAGTATTTGTTGTAATGTTTATTGTTAAGCAATATATGGATATAATTGCTTAGTTTGCAAACTTAGCTGTTTTACTCAGAATGATACTGTCATGAATTTCCCATATTGCATCAGCATTCACTTTAGTATAAGGAAAATGATTATATAACATGGCATAGTTCAGACCTTCTTGAGACCTCGCTGGTGAGTCAGGAAGGCTGTGCCAGATCTCCTCCATCAAAGTATTCTAGGATGCATCATTCAACTTGAATGTGGGATCTCCATGCTGAAAATCCAGGGAATTACGTGTGTGTCTAACAACCTATCGAAGCTAAGTATTTTAATTGTCATATTAATTATTCAATCTTTTTCTTATACATAGTTTGTGAGTGTATCATTCGTTCTTTGTGCTAGAATTTCATGATTGTAATCTTGGAACCTGATAATATATATATATATATATATATATATATATATATATATATATATATATATATATATATATTAGTCAAAACATCAGGTTAGCGTTACCTTCCTGGGGTAGGTGGCTGCTTTTCATACACATCAGTGGAATATATCACACAAGTCCAGTGCCTTGGTTCAAATAACCTCAGCTAGAATACACTAGTAAATCTCGAAGCTCTAATGACTTCTTCACATATACTTCTGTCTACCGCTTCTATCGAAATGCTCTGGACACTACAAAACAAACATACTTCCAATCTCTTATCTATGCTCAGGCTTCTAACCCCAAAAGCCTTTTCAATACATTTAAACATCTTCTCAATCCTCCTACCCCAAACCCTCCATCTACTATCAGTGCTCAGGATCTTGCTTCCTACTTCAAGGACAAGATTGATAAGATCAGACTAGAAATGGTATCCTCTTCCTCGACAAGCAATCGGCTCAATTCCTTCCCACTACCCTCTGACACCCTCTCTTCATTTGACCCCACAAATGAAGAGGAGATTTCATCTCTATGCGGATGATACCCAAATCTATCTATCCTTTCCTGATCTCTCGACATCTGTGTTGTCCCGTGTAACTGACTGTCTTTCTGCCATATCATCTTGGATGTTCTCTCGCCAACTCAAACTTAATCTTTCAAAAACAGAGTTAATAATATTCCCACCCACCAACAAGAGCATACCTGACATTTCTATATCTGTTGAGAACATGACCATAAATCCCACCCCACAAGCTCGCTGCCTAGGTGTAATCCTTGATTCACACCTATCCTTTGTTCCCCACATTGACTCTATATCTAAATCATGTTACATACATCTAAAGAACATTTCCAGAATCCGCACATATCTCACGCAAGACACTGCTGAAACCTTAAATCATGCACTTATCATCTCCCGCATTGACTATTGCAATTCCCTCCTTACTGGTCTTCCCAAAAACAGACTCAAACCCCTGCAATCTATTTTGCATGCTGCGGCAAGACTGATTTTCCTTGAAAATTGCTATTCCTCTGTTGAATCACTCTGTATGTCTCTACACTGGCTGCCTGTCTTCTACCGAATCCAATATAAAATACGTTTACTAAGGCCATCAACAAAGCTGCACCAACATACATCTCCTCTCTTGTCTCAAAATACCTCCCAACTCGGCAACTCCGTTCTGCAAAAGATCTGCGTCTCTCATCAACCCTCATTACATCCTCCCATTCCCGGTTACAGGACTTTTTTCGGGCTACACCCACTCTATGGAATTCTCTCCCTCACACAATAAGACTCTCCTCTGGCCTACAAACTTTCAAGCGTTCTCTGAAAACCTACCTATTCAGACAAGCTAATAATATTCCTCAACCACCCTCTAAACCTCACTACCTTTAGCCTGTTACCGCCTGTTACACAATTTCACACAAGACAACTACCCCCTGACCAACATTGTTGTGTGACAGGATCATTTAGCTTATGAGTCACTTTTACCTTTGCAGTCTGGCTGGGCCAAGATGCAAAATGTATACTTAACCTCATGTGTCAATCTCCCATTGTCCCATAGATTGTAAGCTTGCGAGCAGGGCCTTCTCACCTCTTTATCTGTTTTACCCAGTTTGTTTATTAGTTTATTATGTTTGTCCCTAATTGTAAAGCGCTACGGAATATGTTGGCGCTATATAAATAAATGATGATGATGATGATAGTTTTATTCACCTATATCAAAAATAAAAAAAACATAAACACAATCCTAGTCTGTACAGCTTCTAACTAATACACACAATATAATCTACCTGAACCTGCAAAATCACACCTGCAAAATAACAGCACTGACTGGTGACAAATTGCATTGTCTTTCCAGGTGATGAGAGTTTCTGAGAACTGCTAGCAGCTTTTTATCAGCACCTTACAGGTGCAACTTCTGATTAGCCTAACTTGTTAGTATGTTGGAAGACCCAAAATAGGCCTTATGAATGGAGCCTGCCCTTCTCTCTCCATTCATATCCCCATGGTCCTCCTGACCTGAAGATCCCCAAAAAATTTCAAGCATTTACTTTTGGAATTACAAAACTGGGGTCTATGTGACCTGAAGATCAGAAAATGTTTTCATGCGTGGACAAATATTGTGAGACATCTTCATGGACTCTTTGGAATAACAAATATTTAGGGACATGGGGTTAAAAGCTGCTGACAAAAGAAGAAGACATCAGATTGGTCAGTATATATGGTTTTATTATTTTAATAAATAGATGTGGTATTAAAGAGGGTGTGCTGTGTTTTTATTAGGGTTTTATTATTTTTATTAAAATGTTGTGGTTTTTGCGATAGTGTAGTGACTTATTTAACATTTTTGTTTGTGGAACTATAGGTCGAGGCAAGGCATGGGTGTCACACCATGTTGACACTTGTGGTTCTCCAAGTGCCAAAATGACCTGGCTGCCATTGGTATGCTGATGCTTGTAGTTCTACAAGCATCAGCATGCCCACACTGTTTAGGTCAGCCTGGCCTGGCTGGGACTTGTAGGTCCACAGATAAAAATGGCATCTATTTTTTTCTCATACTATCGCTGTTATTACCCTACACCAACTGCACATGGGGTGTAGGAAGAGCCCTAGTGCTTTCAGTACTGGGCTGGTTATTCATAGAGGGGAGGGTGCATTTTCTTTTTCTGTGGAGCCCCCTCCTTAGGAAATAAAGTCCAGTGCTGAACAGTCTGGGGTTGGTTTGTCATTTTGGCAGGGGAACTCCTGCTGCGTGTACTTCTGCTATAGTGCCAACCACACCTTCTGGTTTGCCTAGTGCTGGTTGCCTGAAAATTGTGGAGACCCCCTTTCAATTTTTTGCGCAACCAGCAGTAGGCTGGCAGCACTAGGGGTAATAGTGCTTGGACGGGAGGACCCCACACATTTTTTTTTCTAATAATATAATTTAATTTAGCCTAAAATCGCCAAAGTTTGCAATGCAAAACTTTCAACCAATCAGAAATCAGTATTGGTTTGCAAATGGCATTTTCAGCTAAACACCATTGAGTTTGCTAAACATGGGCGACTTCAAAATTGGCACAAATCACGAGAGATGAACAGCGATTTGAGAGATCATACTAAAAATCACTACTTAATACATATAGCGACTTGGGGACTGAAATCTTCTGCGATTTGCTGCGAAAACGCTGAAAAAATTGGACCTTGATACATTTACCACCTGGTATTCTATAAGGTTTCAACTTAAACTTCACCCCTGTTTAAGAGACTATGTCATGCTTAATGACTGTTGATTTGTCTGGTATATCCACAAACAAATCTTTATTTCTTATGAGAAACTCTTTAGCCTTATGATGTTGAATGGCTGAGAGTATTTTGACCACCAAAGAGAACAGGGTAGCTGACAAAGCTACTCTATCTTTCTACGGTTTTATAAGGTTTACATGATAGATCTGTTCTGGCTTTCTTTTCCCTGGCTGGTATACCTTATAATTAACTTCTCCTTCCTATTTAAAGAAAAAATTACTTTCTACCATGGGTACCAAAACAAGCACTCTGTCCCCAAGAGCAAAAGTGCATAATTGGACATTACGGTTATACACCTTTTGTTGTGCCTGTTGTTCAATGTGCTTGTTCACTATTGGCACAACTGCAGCTATTCTGTCCTGTATTTGAGAAACATGTTCAATCACTGTTTTATAGGGACTGGGTTTCCCCTCCTATGCCTCCTTTGCAATATCCAACAGACCACTAGAGTTTCTCCCATACAGCAAATCAAAAGGTAAAAATAGGGTAACAAACAATCCCAGTTTTCTAATTTTTACCCACTACCTTGCTGAGTAACCCTAAACTGGCGGCACAAATCTTTCATAATTCTAGAAATTAATGGTGTACCCTAGTCAGTGAGGTACCCCTTATCTGCTAAAGACATGTACCAATTCCCTAGTAGTAGCATTGTGCAACGGTATCACTTCCGGGTATCTTGGAGCGTAATCCAGTATCACCTGGATCTGCCCAGGATCACCTATTCTGATGATCCTGGGCAGACTTCATTAGAGTTCCAACCAAATCCATAGTTAAGCTTTCAAATGGGACCTCAATAATAGATCATGGGACAAGCAGACTTTTAAAATGTGGATTAGGAGTACAGCATTGATACTCATGGCAGGATGCACATTAGTCAGATACATCTTTATGGACCCAAATTTTTTCTTGCTTTTACCAAAGTAGGGTCTTTTAACCATTCTAAGGCAACTGGTTCAAAACATTTTCTACTTAAGTAGGAGGTACATTATCCTGCACTCTGCTGCTGCCCTTGTCATTTTCTGACTGATTCCCCAATCATGTTTGAGAAATTTTGTCACAGGACCTACAGCTTGCCTACCGGGGTCTGGTGTGCTTACTTGACCTCCTACACCAGGTCTCTCAGGTACTAATGCGCCAGGTCCTCTCCAAAGCTGGGCGCCATCTTGGATTTGATAGCATGGTCAGACCAGTCTTTTATTATCTTTGGTATTGAGCCATAGGCTTATTAGATATCACTCTCCATCACTACCCCTAACTGTTCAAGGCTCCTGGACAGTCCAGAGAGTGCCAGATCTTCATGTCCTGTAATCTGTGCAGTTTTTGGATTGTTTGGCTCCCTGGTCATCTCCTCTCCTGGTATTCTGTTGTCTCAGCATCCTGGTATTCTGCAATTCTAGTATCCTGTATCCAAATCCCTTCTACTGTAGTGTTATATGCTTCTAAGCTAATCCTGGTATCCTGTATCTGAATCTCTTCCATTGACCCTGGTATCCAGCGCCCAACCTCTTTGCTCTTGTTAGCATATCTACCCATCCAGATAATCGTGTCCTATTGAGTGAAGCAGCAAAGTCAAATCCTCCCCATGTATACAATTTACCCTCAATAGACTTCCTTTGATGCTTTAAGGGGATTTTAAAAGAGTAACCAACCATACTATCAGAATCTAGCAGAGCCTTTACACTTTTGCCTTCTACAGTAATTACACACATTTGTTTGTGTGGCCCAACCTGTTGGTCTGCAGTGCAGGGTAGCTGAGCAAAGAAAGATGTTCTACAATGTATAAAAGCAGTATCACATTGCATAGGTTCATACTTTGTATATGTCTTTTCATAACATGTCTCAGGAAATGTCTTCATGATCCGTGTGTATCACATACAATTTGATGAAGAGGATAAAAAGCACAACATGGTGCTTTATCCTTTAATATACTTTAAAACATTCTTCTTTCATAAAACCATGATATAAAACAAAAGAACAAAAATGCAGCTCATAAATTAGTGAATGGCAATTTCGTCTACCAGAGTCCTGAGGGGTAAACAACATGTAGCATGCAATAGAACGCTGCTCTCCTTGAGCACTCGCTGGAATTAGTGCAGGGACTCCGGTATCCAAAATGCTCCACTCCCTTAGTTTATGCAATGCGTTTCAACCTATCCAAAGCCGGTCTTTTCCAAAGATTATAAACCACAATGCTGCTATCAAGATATTTATACACATATGTAAATTAAAACTGAGCGTTGCTGCTATACGCGTCCGTTTAAGATTCATTTTCAACACGAAGCTGGGTTTTTGCACATATATTCCTATTCTGGATGTCTCCGAGAGAGGCTTGAAACGCAAATGAACTTCCGTATACACTGAAAAAGATATCCTTTCCTTATTGTTATCAATTATTGCAGCAACAAAAAACATTGCTTACTGTTCATTAATTGTCTGAATGAACAACTAAATATATATTGCGCCTCACTATAAGAATCCCATAAACAGAACATACTGAAAGACATATACATCCATAATACCATAAAAAACGAAGAGGTAGATTATTAGAGGAAGTATTTTCATCAAAGCAATATCAGAACTTAGATGAAGATCTGGACACTGTTATGAAAAAGTTGGAAATTGCTCTGCTGAAGGAGGATAAAATCTGGTGGTAATTAGTTACGATGGAAAGATACATAGTATACCAATTGATACCGAAAGGTCTGAAAATTAATAAACCACCATCCTTCAGCACAGCAAGAACCGAATTTAAAGAGGAATGGGAAAAGATACTATATACATGTTCCTTTTCCTTGATTAATTTGATAGTGAAGGAAAGAAAGGGAGACTTGGAGGTGTTAAATGAAGAAGTTACTTATTTACAGAATCTACTAAGCCCGTTTAGTGATTTGAAAGAATTCATAGAAATAGAGAAGAAAATTGAGTAGAAAATTAAGAAGAATACGAGGGAAATTATAAATGAGAAGCAAAATAAGTATAATAGAGATAAAACCAATTGTAGTATGGAAAAGGAATGTTCCATATCCTCTTATAGATCATTATCCTCAGATTTGTCTGAAAAGATAGAAACTGAAACTTATATTCCTAGCTTTAAACCACATAAATATGAGTCAAAGAAAGGATGATTCGGTACATTCAATTACAACTCTGGTTATCAGTTTGATAGAAGATATAACAAGATATTTAATTATAAGTCCCCTAAAAATAAGAATTACAGTACTCCATTACTCGAGAGAAAAAGAATGGAAAGGAATTACAAAGCTTATAGAGACACAGCGGATGTATATAGAGAAAATCATTGGCAAAGAATTACTAGAAAAAATTACAGAACTAGGGATTTAAGAAATAAATCAATAAATGAGGAACCTTTATGTCAGAATCGTTATGACCTACTGGCACATTACTCTCCTTATAACCCTTTTTTGTCTCAGAATCGCCCTTTCAGAAAGAGAAGATAGTCAATTTATTGAAAATTAATAAAAGAAAAGAGGAAAGAGAGCAAAAAAAAAAGTTGAAAAAAATAAAAAGGAATGGGAATATTTCCAAATTTAAGGAAAATATCATAAATATCAAAGACAATGGAAAATCTGTCAAAAAATATATATAGGATAAAGGAAAAAAATTATAATTTAAGTTCAAGGATATTAACAAAGAAAGAAATTTCACTCTTAGAAAGAGGGATTAATTTTGCCCCCACTATTGGTATTAATAATTTTGATTTATCTGTAGATGTACTTAAATTTGGTAGAACGTTACCCCTAAAAAAAAAAATTCTTGTAAAGGAAAAAAAAAAACAATTTGGAGGATAGAATAAGTGAACAAATTTTGGAAGCCAATTTAGAATCCAACACAACCTTTAAGAAATTTCCCTTTATGTAAGTGGCAGAGAAAGTTGACTTTTTCTTAGAGAGTTTTACAAAACTGGTACAAGATGTTTTGGAAATAATTAATAATAAACCTAAGAAAAATATCTTGAACTATAGCGAAAGGAAATCTCTGAAAGATTTACAGCAGGATCCTAATATAGTGATAAAATCAGCGGGTATGGGAGGAAGTGTAGTCATCATGGATCGTCATAAATATGAAGCTGAAATATACTGCCAATTAATTGAGGTTAATACATCTATTAAAAAGGACCCTATCGATGGAATTAAAAGAAAGATAAAAAGGATAGTATGTAAATATCTAGCTGATAATACCATCTCTACACAAACAGCTGAATCTTTAAAAATTGAAAATCCGACCACTCCATCCATTTATATCCTTCCAAAGATTCATAAGAATACAGATAACCCCCCCAGGAAGGCCCATTATTGCGGGTGTTGGTTCTATAACTGTAAATATTGCAGAATTTGTTGATCTTCACCTTCAACCTATTGTCATAAAAACTAGGTTTTCTTTGAGAGACATAGGTGATATTCTGGAGAAAGTATCCAAAATAAAATGGAATTTAGATTATATATTGATAACAGCTGATGTCAGCTCTCTCTATATGATAATTGATAATGCACAGGATATGAGAGCCACTAAGGATGCACTGTATTCAAGTGAATATAGTGAAATATTTCATTATGGAATGTATTGAATTAATTTTGAAAAACAATTATTTTTGTTTTGATGGTCATCTATACTTACAGGATGTAGGCACAGCCATGGGCACTAGGTTCACCCCTAGTTATGCAAATTTATTTATGGTCTTCTGGGAAAATCGTTTTGTATGGAATGGCCATGGATATCGGGCGAACCTAGTGTCCTGGCATAGATATATAGATAATATTTTGTTTATATGAAAGGGATCTAGAGAGTCCTTGGAAGTTTTGTGCAGACATTTAAATGAAAATCCCTATAATATCATCCTTACCTTTGATGTCAGTGAAATTCAAGTTAATTTTTTGGATCTAACCGTCTATATTGATAAGGGCTCTTTATGTATGAAAACCTACTATAAACCAACTGATTCAAATTCCTATATTCAGGCAAACAGCGAGCACCATTTGAACTGGCTTAGTGGTATTACCTATGGCCAGTTCAGAAGATTAAAACGAAATTGTTCTGATCACAATATATATGAGATCCAAGTGGAAGAAATGAAGAATATTTTTTTACAGAAAGTGTATAAAAAAAACAATTCGAGGAGGCTGAAAGAAAAATCACCACCTTAGGTAGAAATAGTATCCTATATAATAAACATCAGAATAAAATGAGGATTGCAAACAATGATAAGAGATATAAATAGGCATTTTTTTCACAAAACAATTCTAACCATAAGGAAATTGAGACCATTTTCAATATTGGTATATTCTTTTAAAAGATCCCATTCTTAAAAAAGTACTTCCTTCATTTATCAAAAAGCACCATCTTTAAAACAGAAATTAGTTAGAAGTGTTCTTCCTACATCTAATAATATTAAAACTAAAGGCTTCTTTAAATGTGTAACTTGTATAGCATGTAAGACCTGTAAAAAAAGATCAAAGTGAATATACCCATTTTCAAGTTTGGAATCAAGAATATAAAATACATGACTTCATTACATGCCACACTAAGAATGTGGTGTATTTGATTGAATGTACATGTGGTCTCTTTTATGTGGGACATACTTCCAGGCCTTTGAAAGTGAGACTCTTGGAGCATATAAGGAATATTAAAAAGGGAATAGAAAATCACTTCATTCCAGCTCATTTTAAGAAAATACATCTGTGTTCGGAAGTAGAAATTAAAAATGTCTGGGGTATCCAACGTATAAATTCCAATTGGAGAAAAAGATATACTTCATCTCATTAGGTCAACAGAGATGAAATGGATTTATACTTTTGTAACAACTAACAACTACCAATAGAGGTCATTGATTGACTCCTTGATACTTTGTAATGATCACAATTTATTAATGGTGTTGAAAGGTCACATCATCTGAGTAAAAATTAGGATACATCACTATTATAATTACCTTTAATGGTGATTATATTTAATTAATGTTGCTTCATATGTCATAAAGTGAGAAGAAATAAAGATATACCCCTACAGCAAATATTTAATCACTAAGTGATATCAAATATTTTTAAGATAATGAACTAATGGGCAAAAATAACTTTGACACAAAATAAAGAGTGAAATACACATTTATTGATTATCATAAGTGACAACAGAGATTTTGTAGTTGATCTACATTTTATTTCACGTTCCTTCACCTTTGTTTTTAGATATTTTGCATTGAATAGGATAATAATAAAACGTTTTAACTTAAATAATATAGATTATATTTTAAATGTTTGCTATATTTGCATCCCAGAGTGCCCCATTATACATCTTATTTTTTCTTTTTTTCTGTATTCTGAAATATATAGATGTTAGGGAGCACCTCTCAGGTGATTGTCTTGATGGTACACTTTGAATTTCTCATAAATTTATGAGGTAATTCCATTAGGATGGCTGTTACATCTTTACCTGGTGCGGTTGCTACATGCTTTGCTGGTACAGTGGGCCAGTATGCAGTTTTAATTCCAGACTTTAGCATCTGAACTGCAGTGGAGTAACAAAGCCCTAATGGCAACATTCTGGCAAGGGTTGTCCGAACGTGTTAAAGACGAACTAGCTTCTCGAGAGCTCGCATAATCCCTGGGCGACTTTATTACGCTTGGCAACAGAGTGGACATCCACTTTAGGGAGCGCATTCAAGAGAAGGAATCCTCTCCCCATTTTGTGGTCAAGTCACCCTGCATTCAACCTCCAGTTTTTTTCACTAAAGAACCTGTGCAATTGGGGCGAAGAGAGAGAAGGTTATAAAATAACCTTTGTCTATATTGTGCAGAGCTTGACATCTACTTGGATCCTGCCCCAAGCGTTCAGGACTTCAGAGCCTAACTGGTACCGTAGAGTCCATGTTAGGTACATGTGTAAACTCTCCCTCTTCTGATCCCAGTTCCTGTTTTGCCACTGCAGTAACTTTGTAGTATCCCACGGGATAGTCACATTGTCTGCGTTTCTGGACTTAGGTGCAGCTGGCAATTTCATTTCAGCTTCTCTAGTCACTAAGCTGTTTCTTCTCACTCACTCTCTGGAAACTCCACTCTCCTTGACAGAGATCAATGGCAGTAAGATTGCACAAGGCATGATACATCATTGAACTGCTCCACTAACCCTACAAGTGGGAGCTTTGCATAAACATAGTATCTCTTCCTATGTGATTCCTGTAGCCATCAATCCCATAGGCCTGGGCCTTCCCTGGCTGCTATTGCATTGTCCTGTCATAGATTGGCATTCTGCGCAAGTTTTAGCCTGGGGTGTTCACTGACATTTACAGTGTATACAGAGAATTCAACCTCTATCTCGTGTGCCAATATCTTCTACATCATCATCATCATCATCACTTTTATTTATATACAGCGCTGCACAGAGAACTCTCTCACATCAGTCACTGCCCCATTGGGCTTACAATCTAAATTCCCTAACATACACACACACACACAGACAGATAGAGAGAGAGGGTCATTTTGATAGCAGCCAATTAACCTACTAGTATGTTTTTGGAGTATGGGAGGAAACCGGAGCACCCAGAGAAAACCCACGCAAACACGGGGAGAACATACAAACTCCTCACAGATAAGACTGTTATGCACGTTTTGTCGCTATCCAATAACGATTGTCGAATCTCGATTTGTGTTTCCAAAGCACAGAGTAATTTATTATCCAAAGTAGCAGAAAAATTCAAGCGAAATAATAATAAGTACAGCCATTACTTATCGCAGGCACCCTGGATCCAGTGAACAGTCATTCAGGTCTGAAGTCTGTGGTCAAAGAAGACTGGTCACTAAGCTCAGAGCTCCTGCTTATATGCAGTCAGAAATACAGTAAAATAATGCAGATGATGTGGCTTGCTTCTATTGGTCCAGGCTTCAGGAAGGTCCAATGTACTGCAGGTCATAGGCCAGTTCAAACTAAAAAATACAAAGGTGGGGGTCATCTCTCCAGAGGATGTGCTCCGACTTTCCCGCCAAGAATCCAGTTTCAGCTAGTCTATTAGCATATTACAGTCAGTATCAGTTTAAACATTTATTCCCTAACATCACTAACTAGAGTATGCAATGTGCGATCTCTTTGGCGAATGAACCGGACAACTGCTGATTATTAGGGGATAAAAATGAGACCAAACATGACACATTTCCTGCAACTAACATGCATATAACTTAGAATACTGAACATAAATACTGCTATATTCTGACATAAATAACTATGTGTTGCAACTACACTTAATGTGTACTAATTACAAATGTGAGTGTTCGTGTGAATGTGTAAAAAAGTGTAAAAACTGTTATTGCCACGTGTTGCGGCTGGATACGCCCCTCGACGCCGTAGCGTGCTCTACGCATATTTTCAGACAAAGACAACCAAGTTTGCTCGATATTAATTGAAATTACTTTATCCAATTTGCTGACTTCGACAAGACCATGGTTGGGAATTGAACTCATGATCCCAGTGCTGTAAGGCAGAAGTGCTAACCACTTAGTCACCGAGCTGCAATCTGTTGATCTTTGTATACCTGCTCAGTATTCAAGCTTCTCCGATGTTTTCAGAAAACAGAAAGCAGAGGAGTTACCTTCTCACAGAGAATGACCTCTTACAGGGGCAGACTCCTCCTCAAGTTCATGTGTATCCTCTGTCCTTACCAGAAAGAAAAGCCACGTCTGATTATATCCAAGTGAATCTGGAGAGAGGTTTCATTTGCAAGTCCACTTCTCCTGCGGGTGCTGGGTTTTTCTTTGTAAAGAAAAAAATGTCAGTTTACGCCCTTGCATTGATTACAGAGGCCTAAATGCCATCACAATCAAGAATAGATATCCACTACCACACATTTCATTAGGAAGGGAGACAAGTCAAGGGCATTACAAATATCTTGTGATGCCAGATTTTAAACATTTTGTAAATTAAATCTTCCGATACGTTTTATACCTCTGTCACACTTCTGGTATCACAAACGGAACCCAATGGCCAGGTAGTTCTGAAATAAACATGATTTATTTTGATATTTAAATAAATCTCAAGAGTCCAACAAGAGACGTCCAAAGCCTCAACAAGATAAAGGTCTTGTAGAAGTATCAAGAAATTGTAGTGCAAATCACAAGGGAGCAAGGTTCTGTGGAAGCATCTGGTTCAGACACAAACACAATACTCGAGCAAAGGCTTCATAACAGTAAGTACCTTTTCTAGGCCCAAACAGGAAATGAGATCCAAGATGGAATCTTCATGAGACAGTCCCGGCCATCTTGTATAAGGGCTATTGTAAGGGCAAGTTCATAACAGAGATCCAAGATGGAAACTTCATGAGGCAATCACGGCCATCTTGAATGAGGGCAAATCTAAGGGCAAGTGTGGTGATCGAGTACTGATGGGATTTCCTTCCCTTACCTTGTTCTCCAGACACGAGTCAGGTTCTTTTTTGGTCGGATATCCGGTGGTCAGGAGATAAATTCTTCAATGAAAGGGACAAGGATTGGTCAAATAACTTGGGTTTATTAATAATGCGGTAAAGATAATTTTGGTAAGCCACCGCGCCACTGACCCCTTCAACTCAATGGTAATAACAAAATATTCATTTGATCAACATAGAGCACAATAGCATTTAACATATAATATACAACTGGTGAGTATAAGGCACAATTGCGATAAAATCTTCAATAACAATAAATCAATTTTAGATAAATCACTTAACATTACCATTCAACTAAAACATTTGGTGCACCAATATTATCCCTGGTAACGTTACCAAATTTTACACTCAGTCCTGGGCTGACCTGTGCACAGGAATTTTGTAGTACATTAAATCTGTCAGCATGGAGGAAAGCAAGTGGAGGAATCTGTGACAAAGGTGATTTGCAGACCTACTGTATTTTCAACTAGAGTTCCTTCATATGATCGACTTCCAGCAGTAATACCTCTTATCTCTCTCAGCCTGTTCCTGAGGTAGTGAGCAGCTACATGGAAAGATTCAACTCAGATTTCTTATCTTTCGGTCTGTCTTCTTGTCACTCATAAACCTCATCTCTCTCCCCCAGAAGTCATCATCATCATCATCATCATCATTTATTTATATAGCGCCAACATATTCCGTAGCGCTTTACAATTGGGGACAAACGTAATAAACTAAAAAACAAACTGGGTAAAACAGACAAAGAGGTGAGAAGGCCCTGCTCGCAAGCTTACAATCTATGGGATTGAAGTCTAGAACTTTCCTCTCCCCACTGCCTTCTGGGAGTTCACAGTTATTACCTAACTCAGTGGACTTGTTGCTATGACACAAACTCCTCCTTCCTGCACATCATCCTGGGCACGCCTCTTCAGTTCAACTGTCAACTGTCATTCCCACTGTGTTTTTCTCAGCCTCTATTAACCCCTTGTAGCCCTGCATTTCAAAAGCGTTTATGTACTTCCTCTGTGCTGTTTAACAGGGTTTTGGGGCACCATACAAGTACATAACAACCTTTTTGTCTCAATGATATCTTAATCTTCTCCTCCGATATTAAGAGTCACAGGAGACATGTGGCAGAAGTATTGACCTGAATTCTTGCTTATCATCTCTATTGTAAATTAGAGAAGTGTTTGTTTAAACAACAACAACTGTCTTTCTTAGGGTACATTGTTTCCGGGTATGGTCTCCATATGGATCCTGCGAAAGTATAGGCTATCCTGAAGTGGTCACAGCAAAGAGGTCTTAAGTCTTAAAGCCATACAATGCTTCTTAGGGTTTGCCAACTACTTTTGTCAATTTATTAAAGGGTTTTCCTCTGTAGTAGTACCAATTACCGCTTTGACTCAAAAGACTGCTATCCTTAAGATGTGGTCACCTGAGTCTACTGAAGCCTTTCACACATTCAAATAAGTCTTAACATCCGCACCCATTCTCCATCAACCAGATATCTCTCGTGCTTTCTTCTTGGAGGTAGACGCCTTAGCAATTGGAGTAGGGGCAGTTCTGTCCCAAAGTGTCTCCTCTGGAAAACTCCAACCATGTGCATTCTTTTCACGAAAACTTCAATCAGCAGAGAGGAATTACACTGTTGGAGATAGGGAACTCTTGGCGATTAAACGTGCACTAGAAGAGTGGGGATGTTTTCTGGAGGGTGCCTCTTTTCCAGTGACCGTGTACACAGACTATAAAAAAAAATTGTACCTACAAGCAGCTCAATATCTTAATCTCTTAATCCCCGCCAAGCAAGATTGTCCCTTTTCTTCTCCTGCTTCAATTTAATTCTCACTTTATATCCAGGGTCCAAGAACTTGAAGGCTGATGCTTTATCTTGCTCTTTTTATTCCCTCAGATAAGGAGTCATTCTCTGAAAACCGTTCCATCATTGATCCGAACTGCATCGTTGCTGTGACTTCTGATTCTCCAGCAAAGCCTCCTCTGGGCAAAACATTTATTAGCTCTAAACTTCGCCCTAGCCAATCATGATGGGACCTCAGTTTGCAGGCCATGCAGTAGTTAAAAAGACAGAGGAACTAATTTCCAGAAATTACTGGTGGCTTTCTCTTCCTCGGGATGTTAAAAAATTTGTTGCAGCCTGTTCTATTTGTGCTCAACATAAAATGCCACAACAAAAACCTCTTGGTCCTTTACATCTCCACTACCAGTCCCAGAAAGGCCTTGAACACACATTTCAATGGACTTTGTCACTGATCTACTCCCCAGTAAAGGATACAATAACATCTGGGTGGTGGTTGATCGATTTTCAAAGGCAGCCCACTTTGTTCTCCTGAAGGGGCTTCTTTATTCTCCTGCTCTAGCTGACATTTTTATCAAATAGATTGTCACAATTCTTTGCAGAAATAACAGCTAAGGAGCCAGGAATATAGTGAAATACACAATGCTTATTGCTGGAAAGTACAAACCAAATGGTAAAAGAATGAGGTTTGCAGGGAGATGCAGGAAGCAAATACCAGGAACACGGCTGATGAAGGTAAGCAGGTAATATGAATAGATCCCAGTGAACGGTTGAACCTGGAGCACAGCAGGCAACAACAGGGAAAAGCACAGCAACATGGAACAGCAACAACAATTACCAGCAACAGGAGAGGAAGAGAGGCAGGTATAAGTAGGAAACACCCAGGTACAGGAGTTAACTAGTGAGACAGGTTAACCCCTAGTATTAACAAAGGAAAAGGCACAATATCTTACCTCTAGTAAACAGAGGTACTGCCAGATAACATAAAAAAACAAGTCCAAGGTCCTGGAGGCAGGAGCTGTCAATAGGCAGCATGTGATGCAGAGGGCTGCAGGCAGATCCTGACAGAGATATTCATGTTACATGAATACAGAGCTTGTCTCTGATCGAGGGGTGCAATTTGTGTCCAAATTCTGGAGATCTCTCTGTAAAAGTTTGGCATCAAATTAAATTTTTCCACTGCATATCATCCGCAGTCAAATGGATAAACAAAGAGGATAAACCAAGGCCTGGAGACATTCATTAGGATGTATATTTCCGCAAGTCAACATAATTTGGCTGAATTGCTACTTTGGGCGGAGTTCGCTCATAATAACCACACTCATGAAGGGACCTCCATGCCCCTTTTATCAACCTATACGGTTGTCACCTTCAGCTTCCGGTAGACTCTTCCATCACCAGTCCAGAGGTTCCTGCTGTTGACTCCCTATTGCAAAAGTTCTCAGACATCTGGACCCAAGTAAAAATAAATTTGATCAAAACATCAAATCTGCGACTTACAAAAAAAGATGTAAAGTTCCAAGTTTAGCTCCAGGGGACAAAGTGTAACTATCCACCAGGAATCTTCACTTACGAGTACCCAGCACATGAAGCTTGCACCACGTTTCATTGAACCTTTCAAAATCCCACAAAAAGGTTAATCCTGTGGCGTTCAGGTTGGATTTATCAGCTTCATTACGTGTCTCCAAGGTGTTCCATGTTTTCCTACTCAAACCTCTTATACTTAATCGGTTTACCCTTACAAGTGATCTTCCCTCCTCTAAAGCAGTTGACCAATAAGAGGAAAATATCAACCAATAATGTAAAACTTTTTCCGGTACTGAAGATGGCTGTTCAGACAAGATACCAGCGCAGGGGATCTGCACCCCAAATATATATATATATAAACAACCACAAGATTGCGATGGTATAACCAAGTCTGCCACAGAACACTTATGCACACTGAATTTCATAAAAAAGGGTCATTTTATTAAAACATACCATAAACCACATAAAGTGTGGTGTATATGAATTTAAACACATAAAACCATGTGAAGTTATATCAGTGCCAAAATGAACATATCACAAATTAGGTGCACCTACAAAATGTTCAAAACTGGATATAAGAATAAACCAGTCCAGCAACTGTTCGCAGTACACTCCTGATGTTATGCGTAGTATTCGTGTAAAAAATCTCTTAGAACCAGAGTTTCTCAATCCACATATGGAACTGCGGTGCGGAGCTGTTGATCGGTGTAATGGGTGGGGGGGAAGCGGCTGCAATGTATTTACGGGATTCCACTTGATACCATGTAATGGTAAACAAAGTCTCTTACCAGATTCCTGGCAACAATACGTATGACCGATACCTTGGTTGGTTTTCCGTTTCCTGGAGTAGAAATTATCCTTCTCTTGGTTATAGATGTAACAAAAAGTAACGGAGCTCTGAACACCGCTCCTATCCACTCCACATCACCTGTGATCAGTAGCGCAGAGACAAGGTGCACAGCAAACGTCACTAGGGTGCGCACCCGTCCGCAGAATCTTCTATAGAGGTCTCCAATAGTGGGAAAGGTGTAGATGGTTACTAGCGAACAAGCACTGGTAAGTAAATGGCACTTGATAATAAACGGCAACAGTGTTACTGTTCACTGACGCGTTTCATCACCGTATAGGTGATTTCCTCAGAGATCTATTTCACAGTGACCATAGCCGTCTTTTAAATACACAGCAAATTACAAACAATTAACACATGATGAAAATGAACCCTTTGTTCTCAGTGCATAAGTGCTTCGCTCCTATTCCCATAGAGGATATTAAAATCACTAACAGAAACTAGATCTGATATAAACCTTTTTAAAAGGAAATTACATTACTCCCAATGCATATAGTATCAAATCTTATTCCATTATTATCCTCATCTATTTGATAATTAATTGACACTACTCAGAATCCTCAATATCTAACCCCAATTCATCAATTAGAAAATAAAGTAAATAAAACCTCTCCCCATTAATACACATATCATCAACAGATTATGAGGATATTCCTAAAGAATAGCTTAAATGGATGATCTTATATCAAAATATATCGCAACAGATATCATCAGATTAAACATACCCTATCCAATATTATTTGTATATCTTATTTGTATAATGTCATTGAGTTCAAGTGATTCGTTCAAACCTACAGGATACAGTGTATCTAAAAGATAAATCCAGTAAACCTCCTGTTTACATAATCTCTTATAGCGATCTTCTCCTCTCGCTGTTGATTTTATAAATTCTAACCCTGTAATAGAGAGGCTCTCTGGGTTACTTTCGTGTTTTTCGAAGAAATGTCTCGACACACTATGGGATTTTAATCCCTTAAGGATGTTCCTCCTATGTTCATTAAAACGTAATTTAAATTTTCTTGTGGTGCTTCGCCCCGAGCTACGCCAACCTATACGTGGGAGCCTTTGAAGAATCCCGCATGTGGGCGGGCGAGTTCAGGGCGGACCTCGTCCTCTATGGCCGTTACATAGACAAATTTATTTTTCATTTGGAAAGGGGGTGATTCACGCGCACGGGCCTTTGTGGACTATATGAATCAGAATGAATATCACCTCAAATTTACTTATAAATATCATAAAACCAACATTGAATTTCTCGATCTGTCCCTAACAGCCATAGATGGTATGATTTCCACTTCTACATTTTTAAAAAAAGTAGATTGTAACAACAATCTTCAATTCAAAAGTGCTCATTACCATAAATGGAAAAAGAACATACCTAAGGGACAATTAATGCGCATACGTCGCAATTGTTCAGATAAGGATGTTTATTTGCAACAAGCTAAGATTATGTCAAAAAATTTCCTAGATAGAGGGTATCCTCCCTTGCTTGTCCAACAAGCATTTGAGGAAGTAGAACTAATGGATAGAGGGACTCTGTTGATCCCTAATGAAAGGAAAATGGATCTGGGAAGGGATGAGAACTTTAAGATAAACAATAAGAAAAGAGAAATGAAAAAGGTTAAAAATAATGAAAATCTGGAATGGGCATTTATTTCAAAATATAATGAATCTTCTGCAGTAATATGAAAGATATTATGTTCGAATTACTCCATTTTAAAACAAGATCCGATCCTCAAATCTATTTTACCAGAAAGATCACTAGTGGTTTTTAAGAAGGCTAATAACCTGAAAAACATGTTAGCACCAAGCTTCCTGAGATCACGACCACCGGTTAAGAATATAGGTGACAATTCCCCATTAAGTAATTTTAATATCCTCTATGGGAAGAGGGGCGGAGCACTTATGCACTGAGAACAAAGGGTTAATTTTCATCATGTGTTAATTGTTTGTAATTTGCTGTGTATTTAAAAGACGGCTATGGTCACTGTGAAATAGATCTCTGAGGAAATCACCTATACGATGATGAAACGCGTCAGTGAACAGTAACACTGTTGCCGTTTATTATCAAGTGCCATTTACTTACCAGTGCTTGTTCGCTAGTAACCATCTACACCTATCCCACTATTGGAGACCTCTATAGAAGGTTGTGCGGACGGGTGCGCACCCTAGTGATGTTTGCTGTGCGTCTGGTCTCTGCGCTACTGATCACAGGTGATGTGGAGTGGATAGGAGCGGTGTACGGAGCTCCGTTACTTTTTGTTACATCTATAACCAAGAGAAGGGTAATTTTCTACTCCAGGAAACGGAAAACCAACCAAGGTATCGGTCATACGTATTGTTGCCAGGAATCTGGTAAGAGACTTTGTTTATCTTTAAATGGTATTAAGTGGAATCCCGTAAATACATTGCAGCCGCTTCCCCCCCACCCATTACACCGATCAACAGCTCCGCACCGCAGTTCCATATGTGGATTGAGAAACTCTGGTTCTAAGAGATTTTTTACATGAATACTACGCATAACATCAGGAGTGTATTGCGAACAGTTGCTGGACTGTTTTATTCTTATATCCATTTTTGAACATTTTGTAGGTGCACCTACTTTGTGATATGTTCATTTTGGCACTGATATAACCTCACATGGTTTTATGTGTTTAAATTCAAATACACCCCACTTTATGTGGTTTATGGTATATTTTAATAAAATGACCCTTTTTTTATGAAATTCAGTGTGCATAAGTGCTCTGTGGCAGACTTCGTTATACCATCGCAATCTTGTGGTTGACCAATAAGAGGAGTTTGAGGTGTCGAAGTCAGCAAATTGGAGAAAGTCATTTCAATTAAAATCGAGCAAACTTGGTTGTCATTGTCTGAAAAGATGCGTACGGTACGCTACGGCGTAAAAGGGCACGCTTCGCGTGAAAGTGCGTACGCAGCTGCAACACGTGGCACAACAGTATTTAGTCTTTTACACACAATCACACAAACACGCACACTTGTAAAATAGTACACATTAATGGTAGTTGCAACACATAGTCATTTATGTCGAAATATAGTAGTATTTATGTTTTATATGATAAGTTATAGGCACATTAGTGAAATATATGGAACAGGTTGAAGGAATCAAATCATGTGTGGTATCATAATAAACCTCTTATCATATTCTACTGTTGGGTTCACTCTGCAAAGGAATCGCAGAGTGCATACACAAGTTATGAATGATAGGGAATTATGAACTACTTAAGACTAAGGAATCTTGGCGGGAAGAGCAGAGTATACCCCCTGGAGAGATGACCCCCTCCTTTGGATTCTTTAGGATGAACTAGCCAATGATTGACAACCCCTTGGACCTTCCTGAAACCTGGACCAATAGAAGCAAGCTATACCATCTTCATTGTTTTACTGTATTCCTTACGCGTCATAAACGGGTAAGAACGCAATGTGTTCAAAACCTGAATTTTACTCTGTGTTGTGAAACCGAATGTCCATTTTGCATTGTCTAGAGCACGCTAACTAGAACCTAGAGACAAAAGAGAAAACTGTTTCTTTTTACTGTCATTGTGCGTTTTAACTGTATTGCATTGCTTAGCGTATGTGTATTTCCTGCTGTGCGTACGCGAACTTCCGGTAGATTTGCCACGTGGTTAAACAATCGTTTTGATAGTTATTATATGTGCATAGTATAATTACTTGTGAAAACCTCTGGGACATTATTACTATTGTTGGGAATTCTAAAACCTCTGGGACATTATTACTATTGTTGGGAATTCTTTTATTTTCTGCGCAGAGAAGGTGTATGTCATGTGATTTGTTGACTTTAAATACACTAAGGTTTTATCTATTGTAAAATAGAGTGTCAGTTGCTGTTTGACGAGGCAGGTGCTCAACTGGTGTACGCTATACAAGGCAGGTATACCGGGGAGCGGAAACTAAGCTAGTTTTCGCGACGTACACCCAAGGGTAATCGCATCGCTTACTGATAACCTTTAAGCGTTGCGATTGCACCGCATGGCAAGGAAAGCCGCGATTGTGACTTGGGAGTAACGGGGAGGAATTACGTTGGTAAGGCTGGTAATTGACTTTACCGGATGCTACCAGTTGTAATAAACTGAACAGATTTTGTTGGAGAGTCAGGGGTGATCAGGGAGCTGATAACCCTTTAGTCCGCATTGATATTTCTGTATTAGGGGTCCTTGTTTAATATGAGAGGAAGCGAGTGGACGCGGCTTGTAGCAAATACGTCCACAGGCCGGTAAAATATCTCTAGCGATAGTGTTGAAAATTTGTGGCAGAATATTGTGTTATTTCTGGAACCCTATTTTGTGGCAGGATATTGTGATAATTCTGGGACCCTATTGTTCAATATGGGTGCTAAGCAAACGCTAGAGAAGGCCTAGGTACTGCCTAAGAAAGGGCCTATTGGTTCAGCGAGATTTCTCATGTGTAAGAAATATGGTGCATACGCAACTGCGTATTGCGACACGTGGGTCAAGATGACCAAAGATTGTGCTAGGCCTTTCCCAACAATAGGGAGTTTTAATGCAGAGGTACTAAATACTGTAAAAGATAAAGTATGGTTGATTAAGTCAATGAAAAAGAGAAATAGACATAATGATTGTTTAAAATTGTGGCAAATGGAAGGTAACACGTGGCAGAGCAGCGAATGCACAGCGGAAGTAGACGTGGCTAAAAGCGCGCGCACGGCGGAAGTTATTGAGAAGCGTGGCGAACTCAGCACAAGCGCGTCCCGCCACCTTATGTGGCGGGAGGGGTAAGTACAGCCATTATTAAAACTGAAAGAAGAAAAATTGCTAAGTTATATCCTGTTTTAAGTCAAAACAAATGTATCAGAAGATAAAGATGAACCCACTGTGATTTCAGCCATTGCTCATGCTGTTAATATGCTAGAGGTTCAGCATAAGTATGGGAAAGGAGCAATTGCTGAGATAGGTGAGAGCAGTGTGATCACTAGGAGTGATAGCGTTTTAAGTATTGATACAGCAGATCCGGTAGTGACTTCTGGAACCAGTGAACCAATGGGTGCGTACCCAGTCCGCACAATATCAGTTCCCAATGGGAAAGCGGATAAGGATGGTGTAGTCCCTTTAAAAAATGTTACCATGCATTGTCCCTGGACTAGATCAGAATTATGTTCCAATATGACCGAATTCCCAGACCCTAGAAAGGAGTTGGCTAAGTGTCAGAAATTTGTTAAAGACTTAGGAAATGCACACGGACCAACCAATAAGGATTGGCGTGTAGTGTTGAGGGCGTGTCTTCCTCCCAATACTGACATACAAAAATTTATTAAAGATTGTTTGTTGGACGAAGATGACACCTTGACTGATGAGATTTACCAAGAGAATATAGAACAAATTGTCAAACATTTAGCCATCTATTTTCCAGTAGTGGTAAATTGGAGTAAGATTTTCACCATAAAACAAAAAGATAATGAAACTGCAGCGGACTATTTTAGTAGAGCTCTTGCATCAATGACACAGTTTACTGGGGTATCAGATATAAGGGATAACCCACATCATAGGGAAGTAGCGGTAACAGTACTGATGGATGGTTTAAAGGAAAATCTAAAAACAAGAGTACCAACCTCAACCCCTGGTTGGAGAGGCAACACGGTAGATTCTCTTAGAGAAATTGCTGTTGAACATGACAAAAATATTTTTAGGAAAAGAGTGACAAGTTGATGACGGTTAGTATACAAGCATTAGAGGGAATGTATACACGACCACCAGCATATAACCCACATAACCGGAAACGCAGAATGTTGAGATGTTATAATTGCAAAGAAGAAGGGCATATGAGAAAAGATTGTACAAAGGGAAGGTATAATCCTAATGAAGGGTCACATAGATATCCTCCAAGGAGGGATTCACATAGACTAGAAGACTCACACCTGCCCGCACACGTTACAGCAGCAAATGCTGCGCGGGAAAGCAATAGTCAGCGCTAGGGGTCAGGTCATACCTGTAGTCTACAGCCAGTGAGGTTAACTGAGAGTCAGAGAGAAGAACCAACAATGATAGTTGACATAGCTGGTAGAAAACAAACTTTTCTTGTAGATACAGGGGCGGCCAGATCTGTGATAACCTTTCCTTTTGATCTACAGGTGACCAGTAAAACTATTCCAGCTATGGGGGTAACGGGAAGAGTGTTACAATATCCTCTAACTAAACCCGCTGAAGTTAATATCGGGCCTCTGCATACTAAGCATTCGTTTCTCTTGTCTGCAGCGGCTCCTACTAACTTGCTAGGCAGAGACTTGTTATGTATAATGGGATGTGTCATATACTGTACTTCAGATGGTGTGTTCCTAGATATACCCGAGAAGGTCGCTCATGAGGTACAGGACATATTGGACACCCCTCAAAGGTTAATGTTACACTCTACTGTTATAGAACACAGTCCATCTCAAGTAAAGGGGATGTTGCTGGAAATACCAGGTTCACTATGGACCAGAGATGGACAGGACACTGGACTGATGGCAAACGTAGCCCCTGTCATGGTCAATCTAAAAAGTGGTAGGATAGCTCCAAAAATCTCACAGTATCCATTAAAACCGGAGGTGGAACTAGGGGTATATCCTGTTATTGAGAGGCTGTTACAACAAGGGATTTTAATTCGTACAGCCAGTACAGCAAATAGTCCCATTTTCACTGTGAAGAAGAGTGGGGGGAGGGGCTATAGATTAGTCCAGGACTTAAGGGGAATTAATAAAGTTGTTGAGAGCCAATTCCCTGTAGTGCCGAATCCAGCTGTCATCCTCATGCAGATTCCACCGTCTGCTAGTCACTTTACTGTCATTGATCTATGTTCTGCTTTCTTCTCAGTCCCTCTTCACCCTGACTGCCAATACCTTTTTGCATTCTCCTACAGGGGAGTGCAATACACATGGACCAGACTGCCCCAGGGGTTCATTGACAGCCCCAGTATTTTCTCCCAAGCCTTACATGACTGTTTGCAATCCTTTCAACCCCACAATGGGTCTGTTCTAATTCAATATGTGGACGATTTGTTGCTGTGCTCTGATTCTTTTATGTCATGTTTACATGAAACTAAATTGTTGTTGCTCCATCTCTCACAAACAGGGCACAAGGTGGCAAAGGACAAATTACAGCCATGTTGGACTAAGGTCAAATACTTAGGACACTGCCTCACTAAGGGGCTAAGACACCTGACAACCGACAGGATTGAGGCTATACAACACATGACTCTGCCGCAGAGCCAGAAGCAGATTTGTACCTTCCTGGGGATGTGTGGATACTGTAGATCCTGGATCCCAGGTTTTTCTATTCTGGCATTACCATTGCAGGAGCTAGTCTCTTCCTCAAAACCAGAATGTGTTGTACACACAAAAGAGTCAGAGCAATCGTTCTTTAATCTTAAAGATAGTCTGACTAGAGCACCTGCATTGGGAATACATGATTATGAAAAGCCTTTTCAGCTATACTGTACGGAAGCTGATGGTTGTGCAGCAGGTGTCCTCGCACAGAAACATGGTGACGCTAGCAGACCAGTAGCATACTACAGTGCACAATTGGACAATGTGGCAAGATCATTCCCAACATGTCTCAGAAGTGTAGCAGCAACTGCTCTTCTGGTAAGTAAGAGCGAGGATGTAGTATTAGGACATAATTCAACTGTCTATACACCCCATGCTGTATCAGCTCTGTTAAATTCAGCCCAAACCAGACATGTTTCTTCAGCTAGATTCACAAAGTGGGAACTAGCCCTGATGGCACCCTCAAACATCACCATCGAACGATGTAGCACCTTAAATCCAGCTACATACCTTCCATATGTGTCTCTAGAGACACAAAGGGTGGGAGGTGAGGAGAGCCTGGTCGATGATGAGTTAGGCAAGAGTACTGACACGCATGACTGTATGGAACACCTGAATCAGATCTTTACTGCAAGGCCCAACATACGTGACACCCCCTTAGAAAATGTAGATTTTACGTTTTATACAGACGGGAGTTGTCATAGACAGACAGAGACGGGAGAGCAATGTACTGGTTACGCTGTTGTAGGCGATCAGGATGTGGTAGAAGCTGAACCCCTTGGCCCACCTCACTCAGCCCAGGTGGCGGAACTAGTAGCACTAAGGAGAGCGTGTGAATTGGCAGAGGTTAAATCAGCCAATATATATACTGACTCTAGGTACGCCTTCGGGACAGTGCACGATTTTGGGGCCCTTTAGCGTCTTAGAAACTGTACGACAGCAGCAGGTATGCCAGTGGCACACTCACAACACATAAAAGGACTTCTGACAGCGATACAGTTACCCAGAACAGTAGCCGTCATAAAGTGCAAAGCCCATATCTTTGAAGAAGACTCAGTGTCATTGGGCAACAACAGGGCAGACGAAGCTGCTAAATGGGCAGCAGGGCAACCTATGACTGTATCGACCGAGACTATGATGGTTTTTCAGAAATTAGACATGCAGAAATTAATTGAAATGCAAGATTTGTGTTCCCTGCAGGAAAAGGCAGTCTGGAAGGTGAAGGGATGTGGTCAAGAGTTCTCAGGACTCTGGAGGGATGGACAAGCTAAGCCTGTAGCTCCCAGAACATACTATCCAAGCCTGGCTGAAGCAGCACATGGTCTGACTCACCTGGGTAAAGAAGGAATGTGCAAACTGGTGAGAGCATACTGGTGTGCTCCTGGATTTTCCTCTCAGGCTGGTAAGAAAGCAATGTCATGTCTTACTTGTTTGAGGAAAATTGTCGGGAAAACTATTCCAACTGAGCCATCCCACATCCCTCCTACAGACGGACCTTTTCAGGTAATACAAATTGACTATATCCAACTACCACTGTGAAGGAATCTAAAGTATGTGTTAGTGTGTATCGATGTGTTTTCCGGTTATGTAGAAGCATATCCGGCAGCCACTAATACTGCTGTGTTCACTGCAAAGAATATTGTACAAGATTTTTTATGTAGGTTCGGTATCCCTAGAATCATTGAAAGTGATAGGGGTACCCATTTTACTGGTGATATCTTCTAAAATATGTGTAAACTCATGGGAATTGGTAGCAGACTTCACACCCCTTACCGACCACAAGCCAGTGGTAAGGTGGAGAGAGTAAATGGTACTAAAAAGAACAAGCTTGGTAAGGTAATGGCTGAAACTGGGTTGGCATGGCCTGAGGCATTGCCATTGGTCCTCCATAGCATTCGGACCACTCCTAGACCTCCTCTTAATCTGTCCGCCTTTGAGATACTGTTCGGACGACAGCCTCATTTGATCGTGAGTCCACAAGACGACTTGAAGTGTAATAATGAAGTGACTGTACAATATCTTATAAGAATGAGTAGACAGCTAAAGCAACAACAACAAAAACTAAAAATGCTGTCACCTGGTATGCCAGAAACGAACTGTCATGATGTTGAACCTGGAGACTATGTTATGATCCGTAATTTTTTACTTTCAGGTTGTTTAACAGACCGTTGGGAAGGCCCGTACCAAGTGCTGCTGACCAGTACTACATCACTGAAAGTTGCAGAGAGAAACACTTGGGTCCATTCCACCCACTGCAGGAGAGTCCGTAATCCGGAGAAAGTGCAAGATAAAGCTCAGACCGACGACATAGATCTGTCACTTGCGAGTCTGTTCCAGGAGACCTAAAGCCTGCAGCCGAGACACCTGAACCAGAGACGTTGCCTCAGAGCTATCTTTCCAGCGATGGAGTGGCGATTTTTGTTTTTCTTTTGTTTCAGGATCTTCCTTGTTTTTATTTTTTTCAGGGCATTCTATTTTTGTGAAGGAGGATGGAGGACGGAGGAGGGTTCTGGTAGTGATGCGGAGGAGATGGAGGCAGAGGAAAAGTTATTAGGATACTCAGAGCAGCCCATTATCAAGCTTGGTCCGGGGGTTATGAAAAGGTCTGCTAGCTCAGGAACTCGGAGGCAGTGTGAGGGGCTATTGTCTGATGAGTAATGTATCTGCAAGTTCTGCGACTCCCTCGTTGAAGAGAGATGCATCCAGCGATGTCAGTCCACCAGTAATCTAAAGGTGGGCGGGCATCCTTTGGAGGATTATCACTCCCTTGTGGGTAAGGTGCTAAACCAAACCGAGTGCTGGGTGTGCTCTCATGTGCCACAGGGGCAGCATAATATAGGAATAGTGCCCCTAAACATTTCCGAAGTACTCAAATTGAGGGGTGGGAGGCCCATAGACGGGAGGTACAGTAACACTAGGTCCCCTAGTCTGACGCTTCGACAATACTCCATAGGCAGATCTTTGCTGTGCCTAAATATATCTCATGCAAAGAGCCTGGAGAATTGGGAGGCTGACCTATCAGATCAGACAATGGCTTGCCACGCTCATGTTGGAGGGAGACTTACAAGATCACCCATAAGCAGGAATGTTGATGGAAGTCACAAATTAGGGCGTATAACCAAACATAAGAAAGTAGCCATTGGAAAAGTCTCTATAGATAATTGTAAGAATGTCATCCATGCCGACACGTGTCTGGAGCAAATGGAGACATTAGGCATGGGTAGTTTTATCAAAACTCTGTGTGATATAATTAATAGACGTACTGTTCCTTATGTTCTCCCTGATGATGTGTATTTTGTTTGTGGAAGAAAAGCCTATTCCTGGGTGACTCCGAGTTCCAAGGGCTTGTGTTTCTTAGCTAAACTGGTTCCTGAAATCATGACTATTACTCATGAAGAAATGGTTGGTATTCACAAGACTACATCACCACCATACATACACACACAGTATGAACACCGTGGCAAGAGAAATATGATTCCTGGTGAGGAACCCATAGCTACAAAATTGATTAGTGAAACTGCTGGTTTTCAAGTTATGGTTGCTCTAGATCTCACCATAGACCGCTCGGGGAACATTAAACTTTAAATATATCCAAGACCTAGCTAAATTAATAGATAATATCACCGAGATGTATGATGACACTTTCAGGTATACTGGAAGGGAGCTACAAGCGTACAAGAAGGAGTTGGTGCAACATAGACTGGTACTAAATTATCTCACCTCTATTACTGGTGGGTACTGTGTAACACTGGCCACCCAGTTCGGTGTCAAATGTTGCACGTACTTCACCAATAATACGGATGACCCTAAAGAGGTTATAGACCGGAAGATGGATGAAATTTTGCAACTGAAATGGGAATTTCGAAAGAACCATAATTCTTCGTTATATGAGGTCGGGGTAAAGGTGGCAGTTGGTTCTCATGGTTGAACCCTGTGAAATGGTTCTCCGGTCTGGGGGAGTGGGTACAGGAAATGGTTGCTAGTGTAGGTAAGCTCCTTCTCCTTATACTGGGTGTCATCTTAGCAATTGGTTTATTTGTCAAATGTGTTCCTACTGTGTTGAAGTGTGGGAAATGGTCTCATAGGAGTAACACTGAGAAAGAGACTGAAAGGGTGGTATCAGATACCGAGATCATGGTCTGTGAAGAAGTATTGTATAATCCTGAACTTGAAACGGTGATTGGGTGATAGTTTATTGCACTATCAAAGGGTGGAGCTGTCGAAGTCAGCAAATTGGATAAAGTCATTTCAATTAAAATCGAGCAAACTTGGTTGTCTTTGTCTGAAAAGAAACACGCACACTTGTAAAATAGTACACATTAATGGTATTTGCAACACATAGTCATTTATGTCGAAATATAGTAGTATTTATGTTTTATATGATAAGTTATAGGCACATTATTGAAATATATGGAACAGGTTGAAGGAATCATATCATGTGTGGTATCATAATAAACCTCTTATCATATTCTACTGTTCGGTTCACTCTGTGAAGGAATCGCAGAGTGCATACACAAGTTATGAATGATAGGGAATTATGAACTACTTAAGACTAAGGAATCTTGGCGGGAAGAGTATACCCCCTGGAGAGATGACCCCCTCCTTTGGATTCTTTAGGATGAACTAGCCAATGATTGACAACCCCTTGGACCTTCCTGAAACCTGGACCAATAGAAGAAAGCTATACCATCTTCATTGTTTTACTGTATTCCTGTGTGCATATAAGCAGCAGCTTCTCATCTAGTGTTCAGACATCTTGTCCCCAGACTTCAGGATTGAATGACAGTACACAGGATCCAGAGCGCCTGCGATAAGTAACGGCTGTACTTATTATTATTTCGCTTGAATATATTTTGCTACTTTAAGAGAATAAATCTTTGTGCGTTGGAAACACAAATCAAGATTCGACAATCGTTATTGGTTAGCGACAATACGCACTTAACAGAGGTTAGCCAGATTTTGGACTCTTGTGTTTCTAAAGTTGGCGTTCAATTTCTTGTAGATTGGAAGGGATACGTTCTTGGGTGAAGGCCTCTGATATTCATGCTCCCAGAATTCTTAAAATGTTTCATAAAAATTTCCTGATAAGCCGTTTCTTGGACGTCCAGAGACCACCCTTAAGTGGGAAGGTACTGTCGTACATCGAAGTCCAGCATTTGCATTTCAAACTCTCTGTCCCGCATGGTCACACTATTCATCCCACCGCTCCAGACGTAGGACCTGTGCCATAATAATAATACTTTGCACAACAGAAGGCATCTGGCCCTTTAAGAGCTCTGAACCTGTGATCATCTGTTCTGTCCTGTGACCCGCCCTGCTCTTCAGCTCAGCTATTTTAATCTGCTCACTGCACAGGCATGTGCCAGCTCCATACCTTTATTCCAGCATTCCTGTGCAACTTGTGGCTCAATCTTGTGTATCCTGACCCGGACTGTTCTGACTCTTTTTCTGCCTGTTTGGTACTGTGTATTCCCGATTGTTGCTGGCCTGGCTTGTTCTGACTATTCTTAGGTTTCCTGATTTGGCATTTTGCAGTCCGTAGTGTACCAGTCCCAAATACTTTAACTAATCTCTTGCATTTACCAGCTCATTTCGCCTGGAGGCAGCGCAGAGGGCCGCGACCTGCGAACTTACCTGCAGCTAAGCCCAAACCTCCTTGCAGGGGTGCCTGGTGAAAACCGATGGTTTGTTAGCCTCTGTTACTACCAGTGCTAATCTGGGTTGACGATAGTGAATTCACTTCTGCTAGAATTGTGACACAAGTGTGTACCCCAAGCCCATTATTTCCACCAGAAACAGTGAGTTTAGTAATAAGTCTGGTACAGGGAGTGGAACAAGTGAGACATGTCATGAGCTCTGTAAGAGAATCAAGTCATGTGACAAGGAAAGTTGAGAGAACTAGAAATAAGAGGTACTTGTTGCCAAGATCAGAAGAGAACACAATAGACAGAGGTAAAACAGAGTATGAAAACAAAGCAAATATCTGAGTGACAAAAAGACTGTGATTACTTGCTTGATTGTTGAGCATGAGATAATATTGAGTCAAAATCCGAAAGTGTAAGAGTACATTAATATGAAGATATAGTGTCAGCACATGGGAAAATCCATGCTGCCTAAGGGGTCTATTTATCATTGGTAGCAAGTGGGCGGTAGTAACTATCATTTTATATTACTGCATAACACAGCAATAACAAATGTACTGCCTCTGGGATTTACAAGGCCGCCAACAGCAATTTTGGGTCCCGGTAGAGTCATTTTTTTGGGGCCCCTTCCATAGTCGCTGAAGGGGGCATACCCACATTTGGTTGGTGTCTCCTCTAAATACACATACAGGTCCTGGCCCCGGTAGTTTGTACCTGCTCCACCTCCCCTCTTGGCACCTCTAGGTATTTACGATGTCTGGTGGGACTCGACAATGGATTCATAGCGACTTCTTCGACAGCAATGAACGACTATGGACTTCATTGTAAAGGTAGGCTAACGCCATCTCAAGAAGTTTTTTAAGGCTTTTCAAAGCTTTAGTCCCCATTAAAGTCTATGAGGACTGCAGTAACCAGTGTTTCAGTGGCTGCAAATAAATGCATATATTCCTTTATTCATCCAATAAAAATGACCTGGTATTTCATCAATGATAACCGCCAAATTGTTCCACTTTAGGTGAGACAATACAGATATTAGGGGACAGTCTTACCATCCTAACAAACAAGCCTTGTCCTGAATGCTGAGACTACTGTCTCACTCATCAGGTGAGCAGGCGTCCTGCTCACCTGCCTCTATTGCACTTGGCAATTTGTGTTTGTTTTTAGGAGAGGATGTTGGAGATGACCTAGTGTTTCAGAAACAGTTAATCATCCCAGCACATCCTCTCCTAATTTGCAGATTTAAAATGTTAGGGGAATGGGTGGCTCTTCACTGTATCATGTGCTGCGGTGTCTGTTCACCTGTTATTAAAAATGTATGTGCTGGGACACCTTTTTATTAACTTTTACAAACAGTATCCTGAGGTGGAAGAGACTGATCTATGGCTATGGTTGACCTAAAGGTAATAACAGGAACTGTAGAAATTATGTAGAACACATTATCACAATGTAAACCATAAAAGAGGAGATTGCACTAGTATCAAGAAATAACTTTTTATGGCCTGTTTTTTATGGAAGTTTATGAAAAAAACCTCCTCAGTTTCTGCATTGTTACTAAAGCATTATGCAGTGCTTGTTTCTATTTTTAGTTTCCGTTTTATGTTTTTATTACTCGTGATTGTTTTAGATTTGTTGCACCATTTCAACATCTAGCAATATAGTTTCTAGAAGACACTGTGATAAACTTTATGAGTTTATTGTTTTGCAAATGCATTAGCTGAACTGAGTATGTTTTCGACTGCAACCCATATATACCTGACTTATTGCTATATTGTTCTGTGTGTTACATTCCCGAATGGCTGACTCACACAGGTGATTTAGAATGACACAATTTTCTGATAAGGAAACTGGGACATTCTGAAGCAAATACACACATTTTCAATATAACATTAAAGTGAATGGGTAACACTATTCCCCTATCACACTAGCACAATTTCGAGCTAGAATGTAATTGAGTAAAGCAGAAGTTATTAAGATTAATGCTATATAGCTGGATGGGTGTTATATAAGCCAGGAAAAGATTCTTTGCAGGTGCTGGACAGTCAGATGTAGACATATATTTTGTATACTTAGGATATATTTTTAACAAATGTTATCTCTTTTGTACACATGAGCAGTATCACACTGGTGAATTTTGTTGCATATATTTTCATGGTAATTTTTTGAGAATTGCTACTCTAAAGACTTGTTCAAATGTATATTTGCAGTGATTTCTTGGCTCATTAAAAAATAACAACCTGTTAAAATTGTATAACCATTAGAAACTTGGCCTAACAGTTACTGCTAGTGGATGTGTTCTTGATGAGATGCTCATGCTGACACTCATTTCCACACTATTGCGGCTCTCTCCATCAACAAAGCTGAAACCTAGTCTCTTGGATAGTGTTCCTTAAAACAGTATCCAATAGATCTGAAAACCTTCTTCTGCCTGTACTCCATGCTTGGGGCCTATCACTCCACCAGTGTCCTTGCAGGTCCAGCTGGACTGCAATGGGATCTATCCATCTATGCTCAATTGTGCTCTTCCTGCATCGGTGTATCTGCCTGACGTATGAACCTCTGTGGTCCCCTCCACATACCAACAACTTACCAACACTGCTCTAAGAACTTGCAAGTACCAGCACTTACCATCACTTTTGATCGCAGCGCCTTGGTTTCTCTGCTGACCTCTAAACTTGTGGTCTGACTGGTGCCCCTGGCACACACCACTATCAGAACGGACAGTGCTCCGTTCACTCCTGCACAGACCCTCTTTTCATAGTCCACTCTGAGCCACTGGGGATGCTGATTGTCCACCTCTATATTCAGCACAATAAATCTAACAGCACAGGACCATCAACCATGGACCAGATACTCATAACCAGGTTCTCTCTGTGTTAAATTTATTCCATGTAAAAGTCTATACTTTGTCTACCACTTTTCTCACTCAATAATACCATGCAGCTTTCCCATTCACCTACACATACTACAAGCTGTTGATTGGAGGCCGCTATGCATACCTCCTCTCTATCTCAATGATTTCACCCTGTTTTTCTCTTACAGTCTCCGGGTATCCAGTGAGTTGCCTCTGCTTGACTAAGTTTGACTTCTAATTTTTGAATAAGTGGCTGCCCCATGTCTTAATGGCTTTACATTATCACCTGTGGCAACCTTACTGTTACATGTGATCCTGTTCCACAATTCAGTGATCGCCTTTAATTGACTCATTTTATTCTTTTTGTATACAATATGGGCCGAAAAAACCTAAGGGTACTAAATATATCCCTACAGTGAACTACTTTAATCAACTGGTCGTGTGCACATATAAGAAGGTCCAATCTTTGTCAGAAACTCGACCAGTGTCAGATTCTGCTACCACCTCTTTCTGTGGGGGTGTTGTTACCACCCACAGCTTCTGTCGGATCTAATCAGTCAGTTCACCTGTAAGCGTCAGTTTACCAGTTTATGAGCTCATCAGCCAGAGAGAATAAGAGACACTGCAAGTTCTGAGAGTTCAATATGATCTGATTTATTGTTTGCAAGTTCACATACTTATAGCACTCTGATTTTACAAAATCACGTACTTCAGCAAACTACGCTCCTAACTATCTTAATCAATTATTGTGCATGATTACTTTATACAACCTTGCTACATTCTCACAGGAAGTCTCCCAAGGGGACTGGTGGTTTATCTCCTGTCTGCCAAATGCAAGGTCATGGGCAAAGCTTCTGGCAAACAAAATAATAATGGATAACTTCTACAAATTAGAACAAAATGGCTGTAAGGCAACAAGATGGCGTCAGCTTAGCAAAATCACATTTCTCATTTCCCATCTTTTTATTCATTATTTGCACTAAGACTACCTATCCTCTGAAGCCATGGAACTTATGCTCACCATGCTCAACTCAGAACTCACTGCTACTATGAAAACATCTATGCAGGAACTTAAGAGTGAGATTGAGGAAGTTTGAGCCCGCACCAACCAGCTTGCTCACACAATGGTTCCAATAATGATTTCATTGAGGCCGATGATACCCTGTGGAAAAAATTGGAATCCTTGAAAGACAAAATGGCAGATATGGAAGATCGGTCGCGATGCAATATTGTCAAGATTAGGGGGATGCTGATGCTGACCTTCTTCCCTACACCATGGTACTCTTTCATAAATTGCATTCTTTGGCCGAAGAACATGATCTCCTCGTTGATCGTATCCACAGTGTGAAAGTCAAATAATTGGATAAAGTTGTTTCAAATTAATAAACATTGATTGAACTGGTTTTATGTGAAAATAAGCAAATGATACGCTATGGCGTGGAAGGGCTAATTACGCAATCACACTAGCAATAAATAAATTTACACTCACACATACATTTGTTAATAGTTCTCTTTAATAAAGTTCCAGTACATAATCCATTATATTAAAGTGTAATAGATTTATTAATTTAATATTATAATTCTAAAACTTCTTCAAAGACATCTAAGGCTCAGGATATAGAAAATATATCATGTTTAGTGTCATACTAATCCACTTTTTACATCAGAATTCCGCTACATTCAGCTAAGCGATCGCACCATGTGTACGCTAATTATGGATTATAAAGGATGCTCAAAATGCTATTGTGTGTGGAATGCAAAAGGGTTGGTTTAAACCAGTATTTCGGTGGACTCCTGAGCGAAGACACGTAGGCAACAGTTGGAGTGAGTTGCCCCCACCCTCGGAGAGCATCGTTTGATCCGACCTATGACCTGCATTGTACTGGACAGTCCTAAATCCTGAACCAATGGAGAATGCTTTTATAATTATCTTTTTTACTTTATGACATCATCACTATTTTTTATGTAACACAAATTGAATATAAACCAGGCACTCAGACCATCATTCAGTCTACATTTACCACAGACTTCAGGACTGAATGACTGTTATCTGGACCCAGTGCACTGCGTATGTATCGGCTGAACTTTATTTTATTATTGTGATTTGTTACATCTTGCTATTAAATCTCTTTTGTGCATTGGAACCACATTGATCGCAGTGGACAATAATTATTGATAGCGACAATACGAACATAACAACATAATACCCAATACCAGAGCATACACCCGGTCCTCCCATAGCGTCAAACTACTCACAATACATATTTCTTCCATGTAAAAGAGAAACTTTTGCGAATGGCTAGAACAGCTGAAAATACAGAGTTTCTCTTTGAACTACATATGTTCCTTGACTTCTCCATGTCACACACCAGGCTCTCAGGTTCTGTCACTTACCTCTTCACTGCCTTTCCAAGTTGTCCCTGTGGTCCTCAGGCACTGCTGGTTTTAGACCTCTCTGTAAAATACTGTCCAGTCCGTCTCCACCCCAGAGTATGGGTGCCTCCATGTTGGATTCGGTCATATGATTCCTCTCAGCCAATCAGGTGATAACAGCCTCCATTTCAGATTCCCTCCAAAACCAGTCCATGGGAGATGCCATCTTGGATATAGCCACCTGATCCATCTCAGCAACTCAGAGTACTGCTTCTGCCCAGCTGACTGCAGTCTCCAATAGGAATCAACAGCAACTATAAAAGGACTTCCTGGAGCCTTATCTGTTGCCAGTGCAATGTTGCATTTCAGATGACAACCTGGTTCCCAGCAATCTACAGTCTTGCTAATAATCCAGCTAAGTGCAGTCTGCATTCGGGCTCCAGTTTGATTCCAGCACTGTGATTATATCAATTCTGGTTCCGTTCCAGTTACTGCATTCCGGTTACAGAATTCTGGTTCCAGTCTGGTTACAGTGATCCATTTTCAGCATTCCAGTTACAGTGATCCACTTCCAGCATTCTGGTTACAGCATTTTGGTTCCAGTCGGTTACAGCAGTCCAGTTCCTGTTTGCTTTACTCTGCTAGTGTAATCACCATCTGCATCAGTCCATTCACTACATGCAGAGGAACATTATCAGGCCACCCAGTTTTTTCCACGTAGTCATCAGTCCAGCTCCAGAGACACAACCCAGTCTGGGCACAGACAGATCCTCAGGCGTGACACTCCATGGCTATTGTCTTCAAGAGGACCCTTGGATTGTCTAATTATTTTACCCTCCCAACTAGAAATCTCTACTTAATCGGCATAGCTAAACTTATTCCAGGGGGTAAATGTATCAAGCTGAGAGTCTCCCGGCGGATGTGAAAAGTGGAGATGTTGCCTATAGCAACCAATCAGATTATTATTATTATTATTATCGTTTATTTGTAAGGCGCCACAAGGTTTCCGCAGCGCCGTACATGGTACAAACAGTAGACTATACAGGGTAAAACAGTACAGAACAATAAACACAAAGTACCAGTACTTCAGAAACTCCAGGCAGGCAGATACAGTAGAGACGGAGCAGAAGAACAGGTATGCAGACAGGAGGGAAGAGGGCCCTGCTCATTCAAGCTTACATCCTAAGGGAGGGTAAACAAAGTCAGGCACAAAAGGGAGCCAGTGAAGCAACGGGGAGCGAGAAAGGGGGCAGGGGAGAACCAGAAGAGGTGAGAGGTTAAGTGGATGGTTGGTAGGCCTTAAGGAACAGGTGAGTTTTAAGTGCCCGCTTGAAGGAGCACAGATTGGGTGAGAGATAAATGGAGCGAGGGAGGTCATTCCAGTGAAGGGGAGCAGCACGGGAGAAGTCTTGGATTCTAGAGTGGGAAGAGGTGATCAGAGTGGAGGAGAGGCGGCAATCATTGGCCGAGCGCAGGGAGCGGGGGCGGGAGTGTGAATGGAGAGGAGGTTAGAGATGTAAGGGGCAGTAGACTGAGAGAGAGCCTTGTAAGTGGTGGTGAGGAGTTTGAAAAGGATTCTATAGGGGAAGGGGAGCCAGTGTAAGGAAAGACAGAGAGGGGAGGCAGAGGAGGAGCGGCGTGAGAGGAAGATGAGTCTCGCAGCCGCATTGAGTATAGAGCGGAGGGGGGCAAGGTGGGAGCAGGGGAGGCCAGTAAGGAGGAGGTTGCAGTAGTCGAGATGGGAGATGATGAGAGCATGGATGATAGTTTTGGTGGCATCTTGAGAGAGGAAGGGATGGATGCGGGCAATGTTACGGAGTTGGAAGCGACAGGCTTGGATAAGGGATTGAATGTGGGGGGCAAAAGAGAGAGAGGAGTCGAGAGTGACACCTAGGCAGCGGAGTTGGGTGACAGAGGAGATAGTGGAGTTGTTAACAACGATAGAGAGGTCATGGTGGGAAGGGAGCCTGGGTGGGGGAAAGACAATGAGTTCGGTTTTGGAGATGTTAATTTTAAGAAAGCGAGAGGACATCCAGGATGAGATGGCTGAGAGGCAGTCAGTTACACGAGAGAGGAGGGAGGAGGAAAGATCAGGAGAAGAGATGTAGAGTTGAATATCATCAGCATATAGGTGATACTGAAGACCGAAAGAGGAGATGAGAGCCCCAAGGGAGGAAGTATAGAGCGAAAAGAGTAAAGGGCCAAGAACAGAGCCCTGAGGGACTCCAACAGGGAGAGGGGAGGGGGTGGAGGAAGAACCAGACGTGGATACGGAGAAGGAGCGATTAGCAAGGTATGAGGTGAACCAGGCATGGACAGAGCCAGAGTGGCCGAGTGAGAGAAGAGTTTTCAGTAGGAGTGGGTGGTCCACGGTGTCGAAGGCCGCGGAGATGTCAATGGAGTAGTGACCCTTGGATTTGGCTGATAGGAGATCATCGGTAACTTTGGCCAGGGCTGTTTCAGTGGAGTGGAGGGGGCGGTAGCCGGATTGGAGAGGGTCAAGGAGGGAGTTGTCAGAGAGGTGTCTGGTGAGGCGGCTGCAGACAATCCGCTCAAGTAATTTGGAGGCATATGGGAGAAGAGAGATAGGGCGGTAGTTAGCAAGAGAGGTGGGGTCGAGATTGGGTTTCTTAAGAATAGGGGAGATAAGAGCGTGTTTGAATGAGGATGGGACAACGCCAGAGGAGAGTGATAGGTTGAAGAGGTGTGCGAGGTAGGAGCAGGCAGTAGGAGAGAGAGAGCGAAGGAGGAGGTGGGAGGGAATGGGATTAAGAGGACAGGTAGAGGGTGGAGAGGAAAGAATAAGGTAGCGAACTTCTTCACTTGATGTGGGGATGAAAAAGGACCACAGCTGGTTGATGGCGGGAGGTGAAGCGGTGGGGATGGGGGCAGAGGGGTGGGAGGAGGAGATGTTGTGTCTGATGACTTCAATTTTGGAGGAGAAAAAGGAGGCGAAGTCAGATGCCGAGAGGGAAGGCGGGACAGTGGGAGGGGGGGGGAGGAGGGAGTTGAATGTGGCAAAGAGGCGGCGGGGGTTGGAGGACTGAGAAGAGATGAGCTACTTGAAGAAGGATTGTTTAGCGAGGGACAGGGCAGAGCAGAAAGAGGAGAGGATGAATTTGAAGTGAAGGAAGTCAGCCAGGGAAGGAGATTTCCTCCAGAGGCGTTCAGCTGTGCGAGGGCACCTTTGGAGGGAGCGGGTGAGTTTGGAGTGCCAGGATTGGAGAGTAAGGCGACGATGGCGGATAGAAGAGGCCGGGGTGACGGTGTCCAGGGCAGTAGTGAGAGATTGGTTGTAGAGAGAGGACGCCTGATCAGGGCAGGCCAGAGAGGGAAGGGGTGAAAGGAGAGTTTCAAGAGAGGCGGAGAAGGAGATGGGGGTCAATAGCGTCAAGGTTGCGCCTGGTGAGGGTGGCTTTAGGCAAGGTGGGAGAAGGGGAGGAGGACAAAGAGAAGGAGAGGAGATGGTGGTCGGAGAGTGGGAAGGGAGAGTTGGAGAAGTCAGAGAGATCCCAGAGGTGAGAGAAGACAAGGTCGAGGGAGTGACCAAGACAGTGGGTAGGGGAGGAGGTCCACTGAGTGAGGCCAAGGGAGGAGGAAAGAGTGAGAAGTTTGATGGTGGCAGGGTCAGAACAGTTGTCAACAGGGATGTTAAAGTCACCCAGTATAATGGAGGGCAGGTCAGAGGAAAGATAGTGGGGGAGCCAGGCGGCGAAGTTGTCAAGAAAAAGAGAGGTAGGGCCAGGGGTATGGTAGATGACGGAGACACGGAGGTGGATGGGGGAGAAGAGCCGAATGGAGTGGACTTCAAAGGAGAAGAAGAAGAGGGAAGGTAGAGTGGGTATGACCCGAAAAGTGCAGTTAGGGGATAGGAGGAGGCCCACTCCCCCTCCTGGACGCTCGTCTGGTCTGGTGGAGTGGGTGAAAGAGAGGCCCCCATAGGAGAGAGCGGCAGGGGAGGCAGTATCAGAAGAAGTGAGCCAGGTTTTAGTTATGGCAAGAAGATTAAGAGAGTTAGAGATGAAGAGGTCGTGAATGGAGGACAGTTTGTTACGGACAGACCTGGAGTTCCAGAGGGCACACGAAAAAGGGAGGGATGAAGAAGAGGAGATATGGATGAGATTGTCAGGGTTGATGGAGCGAGGGGGGGGTGAGAGATAGGATAGAGAGATATGGGCCCTTGGCGGGGGCTGGGGGAGAGGATGGGTATAGGAAAGGAGCGAGGCGGCATGATGACAGACTGGGGAATAAGAGAATGGCTGGAGGAAGCAGGGAGGTGAGGGGGAGAAGTACAGAGAGGAGGGCAGCAGTAGGGAGTCCGAAGTGGAACAGATCAAATTAGAAGCGGAGACAAAGCAGTGAAACCAATGAAAGCAATGTGGACAATGTAAAAGGAGAAGAGCAGTGGCAGAGCAATAACAATGTGAAGTGGAGGAGAATGAAATCACGATCAAGCGGTGTAGGCAATGTACAGTGGGGAACAAAAATAAAGGTGGAATAAATAAAATAAATAGATTAACTTAAGTAGATTGAAGTCACGATCTAAGCGGTGTAGACAATGTACATTGGGGAACAATAAAATAAAGGTGGAATAAATAAAATAAATGGATAGGTGGTATGGTGAAATGAATGAAAAACACAGTGAAATGAATGAAAACACAATCTAAGCAATGGAGAGTGAAATGAATGAAAACACAATCTAAGCAATGGAGAGTGGGGAATACTAAAATAAAAAGTGGGAAAAATAGATAAAAATTAAATAAATGGATTGGTGGTATGGTCAAATGAAATACAAGAAAAGGCAGTGAGGGCTACAGAGTGCAGGTACCGGGAGAGTTCCAGGTAATCACAGGAGCAGGAGTAGTTCGTGGGGACCAGCGGTCAGGAGCAGGAGGGTCCAGGGTTGTCAGAGATCTGGAGGGACAGGCCAACGGACCAGAGTTCAGATGAACAAACAGCCGGAGCAGTGGGGACGCCTCAGGAATCGGAGTAGCTGGAGGTCGTGGGAGACAGCACTGGAAGGGAAACCGCAGGACTGGAGGAGAACAGCAGCGTCAGGACTGGAGGGCAGGAAGAGGCCACTGGAACAGAGCAACAGGAGACCACAGGATCGGCAGCCAGAGAGACGGTTACAGAGTGGCATCAGGAGGCACCGGACAGGAGGATCCGCAGCAAGAGAACCGGTAACAGAGCAGCAGAAGCCAGGGACCGCAGGCAGGAGGATCAGCGATCAGCAACCAGAGGACTTGAAGGAGATCAGCGGCACGTGGAGGCTGGAAGCGGCGTCGTGGAGGTCCAGAAGACTGCAGGAGTCATCACCCGGTGAGGAGATCAGCGGCACGTGGAGGCTGGAAGCGGTGTCATGGAGGTCCAGAAGACTGCAGGACCCGGTGAGTAGAACAGATACGGAGCAGGATTGGCGGGTGCAGGAAGGCGGCAGGCAATACGGCAGCAGGTAGCAGGCGGGCCAGTAGACAGCAGTAGGTTAGCTGAGCGGAGAAGTCAGGATTGGCCGGGGAGTGAGGCCGAAGCCACGGCCCAGAATGGAGACGGCAGGCGGCAGGGAGATGCATCAAGGGAGGCGGAAGTCACCAGGAATCAGCATCAGGTAAGGAGGCAGAGGAGGCAGGCATCTCCGATAATGAATGTGGGGCCCATAAGGTTTTCAGGCTGGGCTCCAATGGAGAGCAAGCAGGACACGTCTGTCCTGTTCGAGTTCCAAAAGAATAAAAGATTCTAGCTGTCATTTTGTAGAATGTACTAAATAATTAATAGCTAGAATCTGATTGGTTTTTCAAACCCTTCGGAAAACTCTCAACTTGATACATTTGCCCCCAGATATTAATTTATCCCAAGAGAATTACTTCTCTTGCCAATATTTTCACTGATGAAGTACTCTGCTCATTTGTACAACTGCAGGAAACTTTCCACATCTCTTCCACATATTTTTATAAATACCTGTAGTTGTGCCATTGGATCAGTGACCTCCCCCTCCATAAATGACCTCTTCATTTACCTCCTCCGAGTTAGTAGTCGAGGTGGCCGCGGGCACCGCCGCGAGTCTCCTTACCTTTTCTGCTGGCTTCTGGTTCCGGCGTCCCAGTTGTCCGGGCAACAGCCGTGACGCAAGGTATCCTCTGCCGCCGTCCTCTTATCTAACAGCACTATCTGGTTAATTTTTTGCACTCCAAGTGCTTTTGGGGTGTCCCCCATTCTTTTGCATTAATATTTCTGGCTGTCAAAACTCCTATTTGTCAGCAGTCTCAAAAAATAATACTTAGCACTCCCAAGTGCTTTTGGGGTGTCCCCATTCTTTTGCATTAATATTTCTGGCTGTCAAAAGTCCTGTTTGTCAGCAGTCTCAAAAAATAATATTTAGCACTCCCAAGTGCTTTTGGTGTGTCCCCATCCTTTTGCATTAATATTTCTGGCTGTCAAAAGTCCTGTTTGTCAGCAGTATCTAAAACAATTTGTAGCACTACAAGTGCTTTGGGCTCATAATGGATTCAAAGCAGTCCACATTTGAGCAGAATGAGCAACCAGGTTCTGTCACCCGTCCTAATGGTAGTGTTCCCAGTACGTCATCTGGGAAAGGCGATGTCAAACTACACAGTCTTTTGAAATCAGTAAAAAAAAACACACACCCAAATTTTTTTTACCGTGTTCAAGCGTAAAAGAAGTGTAACTGAGGAAAAGTTAAGTGCCGATAAAAAAAAAAATTGCCAACATGCCATTCTACACACGCAGTGGCAAAGAGAGAATGAGGCCTTCACCTTTGTCTATTAGTGCCAGATCAAAAAATGTTACCGAGCACAACTACTGTTGCGCGTCAAAGCCAAGCTGCAAGATAATGAAGATAATCAGTAAGGCATTAGAGGATAATGTTTGAACTGAATCAGAAATGACACCAATCCCTGTGGAGAGTCCATCCACCAGTGGTATGTCTAATAGTGAGCATTCTGATAATGTACCCAGCAGTTCTGATATACCAAGTGAGGATGACACTTTGGAATTAGAAGAGGATGAGGGGGAGATTTGGGTAGCCGATGAGGGCACTAATGATGATGTTGATGATGATGCAGACAGATACCAAATTGCCTTTCTCAATTTCTATTTATATTCTAGACTCTATAACGGCTAAATAGTTTTCTATTTTACTGCTAGTGGAGAGGGGGTCTGATGCAGACAGATACCAAACTACCTTGGTCCATTTATTTTTACTTTCTAATTCTACAGTCTATGCAGGCTGCTTTTTTTCTATTCAACTACAAGTGGAGGGTGTAATTTACACCCAAAAACGATGGCTGCATTGCCAATAGGCTAAGATGAAGAGGAAGACAACCAGGTTTCTGTGTAGAATTAGGGATGGCCTACCAGGGATTAAACTGTTTTCTTCCTAATTTATTATCTTTAGAATTACCTTACTTATCCAAGAAACAGGTGGAGCACTAAATTAGGTTATTTTATGCCCAAAAACATTGATCTTTAAACAAAATTGCAAAAGAAAACCAAAACATGCAAGGGCGGTTTGGCAAAACCAAAACCAAAACACAACGATAATCCAGATCCAAAACCAAAACCAAAACACGGGGGTCAGTGAGCATCTCTACTCTAAACCCTGATCTATTGCCTGAACCTGGATTCTGATTCTCTGCTAGTGATCCTGATCTTACGCCTGTCCCTGGATCCTGAACCTGTGCCTGTGACCCTTGACCTTGGTTTGTTCTCTGGATACGTTGTCTACTGCCGGCCCCAATTCTGGCCTGGACCCCACGCTGCTGTCTGTCAGAACACTCTATTTCTGGGTTCTCCTTAGCCGGTACACATCTCTCGACCCTCTGTTTGTCTGCAGCCAAGTCTGTCCCCACCACTAGGGGCAACAGTGAACACCACACTTCAGAGCAGACTCCGGGTTTTGCTGTACCAGCTGGAGGGATTCCTAACATTACAACCGGCTCAAAACAGAAATTCCGGAGACAGAAATTTGAATGGATGAAAAAGGAACCAGATTGTCTCCATTTCAAGTTCTGGCTGGCCATGTTGACACCCTCTATCAAATGATCTGGGGATTGGCCCAGCGTTTGTCAGCTCAAGAAGAGTCCTCCAGAAACCTGCAACTTCACAGCAAGCCTCCTCTGGCATATCTCCAGAGCCGAAGTTGAATTTGCCTGATCGATTCTCAGGAAGCAGGTGCATTTTCCGCAACTTTAAGGAGAGTTGCAGGTTATACTTCCGCCTGAGACCACGCTCCTTTGGTTCCGAAAAGCAACAAGTAGGGATTGTTATCTCCCTACTCCAGGGCGATCCTCAGTCTTGGGCCTTCTCCCTTCCACCAACAAGTCCAGCCTTACAAACCGTGGATGCCTTCTTTTCCAGGCCTTGGGGTTGCTATACGACTGTCACTCACCGGACTGTGAGTGCTTCTTCCCGGACATTTAGGAACCGTGGTCGTCCTCCATCCTGAGGGACTGCGCATGCGCAGCCCTTTCTAATCCTTCAGTGTATGTTCCTTTAACTTAATTGGCAGATCAGGCAACACTCCCTATATTAAGCACCTGTGGTCAACACCCTGTTGCCTGATCTTGGAGTCTCATTCCCCATGAGTCTCTGAAGGTGTTCCTGTGTTTCCTCGTTTATTCAGCGCTGCTGATTCCTGTGGTTTCCAAACCACTTCTACCTCTGTGGTTTCCAAACCACTTCTACTACTGTGGTTCCCATACCACTTCTACCCTTCTGTTTATCATCGTGACTGTTAGCTGATTCCTATCCGCTGCCTCCGTGCACTACAGTCTTCTAACCACTTCAACTCTACCATATATTATTGTGACTGTTAGCTGATTCCTATCGCTGCCTCCGTGCACTACAGTCTTCAATCCACATCCACTCACCTGTTCATCATCGTGACTGTTAGCTGATTCCTATCCGCTGCCTCCGTGCACTACAGTCTTCAACCTGCAACTCGTCTGTGTTTCATCGTGACTGTTAGCTGATTCCTATCCGCTGCCTCCGTGCACTACAGTCTTCACCCTGCAACTCGTCTGTGTTTCATCGTGACTGTTTGGCTGATTCCTATCCGCTGCCTCTGTGCGCTTCAGTCTTCAGTTCATCTCAACTCTCCCGTGTTTCCTCGAGACTGCTGTCACTATTGCTATCCGCTACTCTCCGTGATCAACAGTTCCAGTTCAACTCTGCTCTCCCGTGTGCCATCGTTACTGCACCTGCTGGTTGCTATTGGCTACCTCCGTGTGTCCGCAGAGACCTGCTGCTGCTACTCCTCAGCTCTACTCATCCATCTACTGCTGATCCGCTCTCCACGCTTTCCTGTGTTCCCGCTGGTCTCTACCCGCCTGTCAGCATTGGATTCGTGTCTCTCTACTCACCCCTCTGCTAGACCATCGCCATTCTCCAGGGTCCTCCAGGAGCCCAGTTCCACGCTCTACTGATTCCTGTATATTGTTTCCCTGCTGGTCTACCTACCTGTGCGCTGCACCTACTAGACCTCCGCTTCACCCATCCAGGGACTTTGCATCCTGGCGGCCTCCTGCCGTTCAGGTATCTCTGCACTCCTGTCTGACTGCCTGCTTCTGAACCACGGTATGCATACTTCTCATTGACTGTGCTGGTGTATTGCATATCTTGCTGGACTGTGTTGGTTCTCCTCTGGAGTTTGCTATCCGCTGAGTCTATTGCCATCATTGACTGTGTTATCTCGTGCCGGATTACTTCAAGAGACTTTCTATTATGGCAGTGCTGTTCAGTCATATATATATATATATTGTGCATATTATTGTGGATCAAGTTTAAGGTGCCCGTGTCTATCTTTTGTTGCAGTCTCTCCCCGTGCACCTCCTCACATATATATTCAGTGGTACAACTTGCTAGTGGCAGACCACTGATCCCTGTTTCCAGTATCACCTGTTCCAGTATCCTCTCACATAGCAGTGGTACAACTTGCTAAACGCAGACCACTGACTCCCCGGATACCTCCACTTGGATTCCATTCCTTCACTCAGACAGCGGTACAACTTGCTATCCGCAGACCGCTGACTCTCATCACCTCCTCGTTTCTGTTGGACATTCCTCCTCACTATAGCAGTGGTACAACTTGCTACCGCAGACCACTGACTACCTTCACGTGTCCTTTGTCCATACAGTTCCTCGTGTATTATTACCTCCATATTGCCAGTGCTGCTAGTCATAGACTTTCCTGAGCATCTCATCATCTGCTATTTCCTGTTCCGTGATCACCCTGCTACCAGAGTACCATATTACCACCTATACTGCTCTGGTAAGCCTATCACCTGGTGATCCCTGGGTAAAGACTCCTAGTGCCCGTGACAGTAAGATCAGGCCATGACAGACCCAGATACGGAACCTACCGCTAAAGAGATGCTGCAGCATCTGGTCAGCCGTGTGGAGCAACAGGATGCTCGCCAACAGCTGTTACTTCAATGTTACCAATCGTTAACCTCCCAAGGAACATCTGGACAGACTGTTACAGCTAATATTGAAGCTCCTGTGCTTTCCTCCGTTTCCCCAGTGCCATCCCAGGTGTCTACAGCTCCCACGCTTCACCTGCCTACTCCGTCAAAATACGACGGGGACCCCAAAACTTGTAGGGGTTTCCTTAACCAATGTTCAGTCCATTTTGAGCTCCAACCTCAAAATTTTTCTACCCATCGTTCCAGAGTGGCCTATCTTATCTCATTGTTTTCTGGACAAGCCCTGGCTTGGGCCTCCCCTCTGTGGGAAAGAAACGATCCAATACTACAAGATAGTGCCAAATTCATTTCCACGTTCCGAAGTGTGTTCGATGAACCAGGTCGTGTGACCTCCGCTGCTTCCAGCATTCTTCGTTTGCGACAAGGCTCCCATACAGTAGGCCAGTATGTCATTCAATTTAGGATCTTAGCCTCTGAACTTCAGTGGAACACTGAAGCATTAGTTGCCGCCTTCTGGCAGGGGCTCTCTGATAAAATTAAAGATGCACTGACTACCCAAGAGCTTCCTTCGTCACTAGAAGATTTGATCTCTCTTTGCCATCGTGTAGATATGAGATTTCGTGAAAGAGAGTCTGAGAAAACAACTGCTGTTAAAGCACCTCTTCGTTCAACCCCTCAATTTCGTCCAGTTTCACCCTCTGTGATTCCCATGGAGATAGGACGTTCCAAATTATCTTCAGAGGAGAGGAAACGAAGAGTAAAGAATAGACTCTGTATCTATTGTGCTGATTCCACGCATATGCTCAGCTCTTGCCCTAAGAGATCGGGAAATGCCAGGCCCTAACTAGTTCTGGAGAGGTGAAGTTAGGGTCCCTGGAGTCCTCTCCATCGTCTATGAAATCTAAAGTCTGCGCTTTTGATGTTACGATTTCCTTTGCTACCAAATCCTTTGAGTCACAGGCATTGATTGATTCCGGAGCAGCAGGAAATTTTATTTCTAAATCACTAGTGAATCAATGGTCTCTACCAGTGATTACTTTAAAAACACCCATTACTGTGACGGCTATAGATGGATCACGTCTCATCAATGGTCTCATCACCCAGAGTACGTCTCCAGTAACACTTCAGATTGGTGTACTACACCATGAAGAAATTTCGTTTTTAATTCTTCCAGTTACGACAAGTCCGATTGTCTTAGGCCTTCCATGGCTTCAGTGTCACTCTCCACAGATTGACTGGCGCACCCCTCAAGTTACGTCTTGGGGGTCTGAATGTCACCATCGTTGCCTTTCCCAAGTTATTCCTCTTAAAGTACAGCAATCGTCCATCTCATCTTCCTCCCCGGGACTCCCTCCTCAGTATGCTTCATTTGCCGATGTGTTTGATAAAGCTCAGTCTGAACGTCTTCCTCCTCATCGTTCTTGGGATTGTCCGATCGACCTTCTTCCTGGCAAGACTCCTCCCAGGGGTCGGGTCTATCCACTCTCGTTACCTGAAACTCAAGCCACATCTGAGTACATACAGGAGAATCTCCAGCGTGGGTTTATTCGACCTTCCACCTCTCCCGCTGGAGCTGGGTTCTTCTTTGTCAAAAAGAAGGATGGATCACTACGCCCTTGCATAGATTTTCGTGGACTCAACGCCATTACTATCAAGAATCGGTACCCCAATACGCTGATCACTGAGCTATTCGATCGCATCAAGGGAGCTCGGATATTTACTAAGTTGGATCTTCGTGGTGCCTACAATTTAATTAGAATCCGTTCCGGTGACGAGTGGAAGACAGCGTTCAACACCAGAGATGGGCATTACGAATATCTAGTAATGCCTTTCGGGCTGTGTAATGCCCCCGCTGTTTTCCAAGGCTTCATCAATGAGATCTTTCGGGACTTATTATATGTATGTGTCCTTGTCTACCTGGACGACATATTGATCTTTTCACAGGACCTGCCTTCTCATCACCAACATGTGGCAATGGTCCTCTCCAGACTACGGAAAAATTCATTGTTCTGTAAATTGGAAAAATGTTCATTCGAGTTGCCCCAGATTCCATTCTTGGGGTATATAGTTTCCGGAGTTGGCCTGAAGATGGATCCAGACAAAGTAAATGCTGTATTACATTGGCCCCAGCCAACTACTCTTCGTGCCATCCAGCGTTTTTTAGGTTTTGCCAATTACTATAGACGCTTCATTCAAGAATTTTCATCCATTGCATCTCCTATTGTGGCCCTGACTCGGAAAGGGGCTAATACTAAGCAATGGTCATCTGAGGCTCTCCAAGCCTTTCAAATTCTCAAAGAGTCCTTCTCGTCTGCTCCCATTCTTCGACAGCCTGATGTGACACTCCCCTTCTTCCTAGAAGTAGATGCCTCTAATGTGGGCTTAGGAGCCATTCTCTCCCAACGCTCGGAGCAACAAAAATTACATCCTTGTGCCTTCTACTCTCGGGGTCTTCTGCCCGCAGAGAAAAATTATACAATCGGGGACAAGGAGTTGCTGGCCATCAAAGCTGCATTAGAGGAATGGAGATACTTGTTGGAAGGAGCTCGCCATCCGGTGACGATCTTCACGGATCATAAGAACTTGTCATATCTGCAATCTGCCCAATGCTTGAACCCTCGTCAAGCAAGATGGTCTCTTTTCTTTTCCCGTTTTGAATTAATTATAACCTTCAAACCAGCCGCTAAGAACAAGAAAGCTGACGCTCTATCTCGAGCTTTTGTGACGTCCTCTGATGTAGAAGAGGTTCCCAACCATGCTATTCTAGACCCCAAATGTATTTCACTGGCTGCTTCATCCACCAAAATGCTACCATTTGGGAAGACCCTCGTGCCTCCTACTCTGAGGAGGAAAATCCTTTCGTGGTTCCATGCCTCTCGTTTTTCTGGACACGCCGGTGAACACAAGACCTTTGAGATTCTCTCTCGAAGTTACTGGTGGCCTTCAATGAGGAGAGACGTCAAAGAGTTTATTGCTTCCTGTGATTTATGTTCTCAGTTCAAATCCTCCCGCAGAACTCCAGCAGGGTTGCTGCGACCACTACCCATTCCGTCCAAGCCTTGGACCCATATTAGTATGGATTTCGTTACTGATTTGCCACCAAGTAAGAATCACAATACTATTTGGGTAGTGGTAGACAGATTTTCGAAGATGGTTTATTTCGTCCCTCTGTCCGGTTTACCTTCCTCGTCTACTCTGGCTGAACATTTCATTAAAGAAATCTTCCGCATCCATGGATGTCCGTCTGAGATTGTGTCAGATAGAGGAGTACAATTCGTTTCCAGATTCTGGCGGGCCCTTTGTAAAACCTTGGGCATACGATTAGCACTCTCATCTTCTTACCATCCGCAATCTAACGGACAAACGGAACGAGTCAATCAAGATCTTGAGACTTTTATAAGGATGTTCTCTTCAGCCAATCAAGACAACTGGGTAGAATTGCTTCCTTGGGCTGAATTCGCCCATAACAACATGTACCATGAGTCATCATCCAAAACTCCATTCTTTGTGGTCTACGGTCACCATCCGTCTTTTCCGGAATTTCCTGTGTGTTCCTGCTGTGGAGACTGCTTGTCAGACCTTCAAAAATATCTGGTCTCAGGTTAAAACCTGTTTAAAGAAGACATCTAACAAATATAAGTCTTTCGCAGATAAGAAGAGGCGGGCTATTCCACCACTAAAAATTGGAGATCGTGTCTGGTTATCTACCAAAAATATTCGTTTGAAGGTTCCATCTATGAAATTCGCCCCTCGTTTTATTGGTCCATATAGGATCATTAAAGTTATCAATCCAGTATGTGTTAAACTTCTTCTTCCTAAGAATCTTCGGATTTCCAATGCCTTCCATGTGTCCTTGCTCAAACCTCTCATCATCAACCGTTTCTCGACTCCTCCCTCAGCACCGCAGCCAGTTCAAGTTCATCAGGAGGAGGATTTCGAGATTACTGAGGTATTGGATGCAAAAATTTCGCAAGGAGTTCTCCGTTTCCTCGTTCATTGGAAGGGCTTTGGTCCTGAAGAGCGCTCATGGATCAAAGCTGAAGATCTTAATGCTCCTGCCCTTCTGAAGAAGTTTTATTCCAAAAATCCGGACAAGCCCGGTTCCAGGCGTTCTGTGCCTACCTTTAAAAGGGGGGGTACTGTCACTCACCGGACTGTGAGTGCTTCTTCCCCCATGAGTCTCTGAAGGTGTTCCTGTGTTTCCTCGTTTATTCAGCGCTGCTGATTCCTGTGGTTTCCAAACCACTTCTACCTCTGTGGTTTCCAAACCACTTCTACTACTGTGGTTCCCATACCACTTCTACCCTTCTGTTTATCATCGTCACTGTTAGCTGATTCCTATCCGCTGCCTCCGTGCACTACAGTCTTCTAACCACTTCAACTCTACCATATATTATTGTGACTGTTAGCTGATTCCTATCGCTGCCTCCGTGCACTACAGTCTTCAATCCACATCCACTCACCTGTTCATCATCGTGACTGTTAGCTGATTCCTATCCGCTGCCTCCGTGTACTACAGTCTTCAACCTGCAACTCGTCTGTGTTTCATCGTGACTGTTAGCTGATTCCTATCCGCTGCCTCCGTGCACTACAGTCTTCACCCTGCAACTCGTCTGTGTTTCATCGTGACTGTTTGGCTGATTCCTATCCGCTGCCTCTGTGCGCTTCAGTCTTCAGTTCATCTCAACTCTCCCGTGTTTCCTCGAGACTGCTGCCACTATTGCTATCCGCTACTCTCCGTGATCAACAGTTTCAGTTCAACTCTGCTCTCCCGTGTGCCATCGTTACTGCACCTGCTGGTTGCTATTGGCTACCTCCGTGTGTCCGCAGAGACCTGCTGCTGCTACTCCTCAGCTCTACTCATCCATCTACTGCTGATCCGCTCTCCATGCTTTCCTGTGTTCCCGCTGGTCTTTACCCGCCTGTCAGCATTGGATTCGTGTCTCTCTACTCACCCCTCTGCTAGACCATCGCCATTCTCCAGGGTCCTCCAGGAGCCCAGTTCCACGCTCTACTGATTCCTGTATATTGTTTCCCTGCTGGTCTACCTACCTGTGCGCTGCACCTACTAGACCTCCGCTTCACCCATCCAGGGACTTTGCATCCTGCCGGCCTCCTGCCGTTCAGGTATCTCTGCACTCCTGTCTGACTGCCTGCTTCTGAACCACGGTATGCATACTTCTCATTGACTGTGCTGGTGTATTGCATATCTTGCTGGACTGTGTTGGTTCTCCTCTGGAGTTTGCTATCCGCTGAGTCTATTGCCATCATTGACTGTGTTATCTCGTGCCGGATTACTTCAAGAGACTTTCTATTATGGCAGTGCTGTTCAGTCATATATATATATATATTGTGCATATTATTGTGGATCAAGTTTAAGGTGCCCGTGTCTATCTTGTGTTGCAGTCTCTCCCCGTGCACCTCCTCACATATATATTCAGTGGTACAACTTGCTAGTGGCAGACCACTGATCCCTGTTTCCAGTATCACCTGTTCCAGTATCCTCTCACATAGCAGTGGTACAACTTGCTAAACGCAGACCACTGACTCCCCGGATACCTCCACTTGGATTCCATTCCTTCACTCAGACAGCGGTACAACTTGCTATCCGCAGACCGCTGACTCTCATCACCTCCTCATTTCTGTTGGACATTCCTCCTCACTATAGCAGTGGTACAACTTGCTACCGCAGACCACTGACTACCTTCACGTGTCCTTTGTCCATACAGTTCCTCGTGTATTATTACCTCCATATTGCCAGTGCTGCTAGTCATAGACTTTCCTGAGCATCTCATCATCTGCTATTTCCTGTTCCGTGATCACCCTGCTACCAGAGTACCATATTACCACCTATACTGCTCTGGTAAGCCTATCACCTGGTGATCCCTGGGTAAAGACTCCTAGTGCCCGTGACAACGACGACCCAGACAGAGTGGCTTCAGCTGAGTCTCATCTCCGGGCGTTAAGGCAAGGACGTCATTCTGCTGAGGAATATTTTGCGGAATTCCGGCGATGGTCAACTGATTGTGCCTGGAATGATCCGGCACTGCGGAGTCAACTCTGCTTGGGCCTTACTGAGCAAATTAAGGATTCCCTAGTTTAGTATCCTTTACCAGCCTCTTTTGAAGATTTGATGCAGCTTGTCATTAAGATTGACCGTCGAATCCGAGAGAGAAAAACTGAACTAGAATCCTTTATATTCCCTTGCTTGCCACCCAAGTCTGGTCCTACTCTTCCGGATTCTCCGGAACCCATGCAGTTGGGCGCTCACCGTCTGCCTCCAGAAGAACGTTCCAGACGTTGCTCTCTAGGTCTCTTTTAGTATTGTGGCCAAGCGGGCCACATAATCTGTTTCTGTCCTAGCAAGGCGGGAAAACGCCTAGACTCAAGTGCTGGAGAAGAGGTGCGTTTAGGTCTCCAAATAACCTCTTCGGAAAACTCTGTTAGTCCCTGCACGCCTAGCCTTCAGACATCGTTACACTGACTTGTCGGCCTTCCTTGATAGCGGTGCATCAGGTAACTTTCTGGACATTCTGTTGGCTCATACCCTTGGAATTCCCAAAGTCAAACTGGATTCGAGCATCACCGCCTGCGGCTTGGATGGTAATCCCCTGGTTGGGGGCCGAATACTTGCCAAGACTCCATTGGTCCGCTTATCTGTAGGCGCTCTCTTTACAGAAGAACTCACATTCTTCCTGATCACTTGTCCCTCCACTCCTTTGATTCTGGGGTATCCATGGCTGCAAAGTCATAATCCCCTTATTGATTGGAAAAGAGGGGAGATCATCCGGTGGAGTCCAGAGTGCTCTACTTCTTGTTTGATCCTGCCTCTCAGAACTCTGCAGACTAGTCCGGAATTGTTGCCTGCTCCCTATCAGGACTTCAGTGATGTGTTCTGTAAACAGAAGGCTGACTCTCTCCCGCCTCATCAGGACTATGACTGCAAAATCGAGCTTGTACCGGGTTCAAAAGTGCCCAAAGGGCGTCCGTATTCTTTGTCTGCCCCTGAAACGCAAGCCATGGAACAGTACGTGGAGGAGAACCTAAAGAAAGGATTCATCCGCCCCTCCAAATCTCCTGTAGGTGCTGGATGTTTCTTCGTGGCCAAAAAAGACGGCAGTCTGAGACCCTGCATCGACTATCGTGGGCTGAATAAAATCACAATTCAAAATACTTATCCGCTGCCCTTGATTTCTGTTCTGTTTGACCAGCTCAAGTCTGCCACCATCATCTCTAAGATTGACCTGCGGGGCGCTTATAATGTCATCCGCATCAGACTGGGAGACGAATGGAAGATGGCCTTTAATACCCTCTCTGGGCATTATGAATATCTGGTGATGCCATTTGGATTGTGTAACGCCCCGGCAGTCTTCCAAGATCTAATCAATGATGTCTTACGTGAATTCCTGGGTAAGACCGTGGTGGTTTACTTGGACGATATTTTAATTTACTCTCAGTCTTTGTCTCAGCATCGCCAACAGGTTCGGGAAGTTCTGGAGAGGCTACGTCAACACCACCTCTACGCAAAATTGGAGAAGTGCGAGTTCAAAGTCCCCAGGGTGGCCTTCTTAGGCTACATAATTTCTTCATCTGGCTTCTCCATGGACCCCAGTAAAGTCCAAGCAATCCAAGACTGGGTTCTTCCTACTAACCTCAATGCGATCCAAAGTTCGCCAACTATTACCGGAGGTTTATACGCTCCTTTTCTTCCATGGTGGCTCCTATTACTGCCCTCACCCAGAAGGGCACAGACCCAGCTAAATGGTCTTCGGAGGCGTTGGCGAACTTTTCTGCCCTTAAAGTCGCCTTCACATCTGCACCCGTTCTCAGGCATCCAGATCCTGAGCTCCCGTTCATTGTGGAAGTAGACGCCTCAGATGTAGGAGGAGGCGCCATTCTCTCTCAAAGCAAAAAAAATTGCACCCGTGTGCATATCTGTCCAGGAAATTCTCAGCTGCCGAAATTAATTACGATGTTGGGAATAGGGAGTTATTGGCCATCAAGTGGGCCCTCGAAGAGTGGCGGCATTGGTTAGAAGGAGCATCTCACATTATTACCATCTTCACTGACCACAAAAACCTTCAGTACATTCAGACCGCCAAAACTCTAAATCCTCAACAGGCCCGCTGGGCTTTGTTTTTCACCCGGTTCAACTTCCTCATCACTTACTGTCCAGGATCAAAAAATACCAAGGCTGATTCTCTGTCTCAGAGTTTTATGGCATCCCATCCTCTGCCTCCTGACCCGCAAGCTATAATTTCCTCGACCTCCATTCATGTCGGTCTAACTCAGGATCTTGGGGCCATATTCCACTCAGCAGGTCATCCTGGTATCCAGAGGACCATAGAAATACTTTCCCGCTGGCTTTGGTGGCTTACCTTGTCTTCTGTTGCGGAAAACTATGTCCGTGCCTGGCCAGAATGTGCCAGGAACAAGTCTTCCAGAATCCGTCCTCCAGGTCAACTTCTACCCTTGCCAATTCCAAACAGGCCTTGGACCCATATTTCCATGGACTTTATTGTCGACCTCCCTTTGTCCTCGGGTCATAACACCATTTGGGTAGTTGTTGATTGATTCAGCAAAATGGCACATTTTATACCCTTACTCAAATTGCCAGAAGTTTGGCCACCTTATTTATTACCCATATCTTCCGTCTCCATGGCCTTCCAGAAGACATCATCTCGGACCGAGGGTCCCAATTCGTTGCACAGTTTTGGAAGTCTTTCTGCAATTCCCTCGGAATCAAAGTTAGTTTGTCCTCAGCCTACCACCCTCAGTCAAATGGTCAGATGGAAAGAACCAATCAATCCCTGGAACAATTTCTACGCATCTACGTTTCCAAGTTCCTTGACAACTGGTCCTCTCTCTTATCTTGGGCAGAATTTGCCTATAACAATTCTTGCCATTCTGCAACACGTACCTCCCCGTTCTTCTGCAATCTTGGTTTCCACCCAAAAGCGAACTCTCTCTCTTCTGCCGTTACCATTTGAGGTTCTAAGACACCTACTGCTGTATCTCGATTGAAGTTCATTTGGAAGAAAGTGCATTCCGCACTTTGTCAAGCCTCTCTCAGGTCTCAAGCCTTCACTGATCGCCATTGTGGTCCATGTGTATTAAAAGCAGAAGATCGTGTATGGTTGTCCACACGAAACATCAAATTGAGGCAACCCTGCAAGAAACTTGGTCCCTGTTTCATCGGACCATTTTTGATTGAAAGGAAAGTGAGTCCAGTGGCATTCCGACTAAAACTACCACCTTCTTTAAAAATTCCCTGTACTTTCCATTGTTCTCTTTTGAAGAAGGCTGTTGCCCCCAGCAAGTTCACTCAATCTTCCTCTAAAAGACCTCGGCCTCTGCTTGTAAATGGAGACTGTGAGTTCATCATTGAAAAAATTTTGGACTCAAGGAAAGTTCAGGGTCAAATCCAGTTTCTAGTCCATTGGAAGGGATACGGCCCAGAGGAGCGATATTGGATACCACAAAAGCATCTCCACGCTGAGAAACTCCTTAGAGAATTTTTTAAGAAGTTTCCTTCTAAACCTGGACCCCTCCTCAAGGAAGGGGGGGGTGCTGTTAGTAGTCGCGGGCACCGCCGTGACTCTCCTTACCTTCCTGCTGGCGTCCCGGCCGTCACTATGGCAACCCGGACGTCACTTCCAGTTTTGGCGTCCCGGTTGTCTGGGCAACAGCCGGGACGCAAGTGATCCTCTGCCGCCGTGCCCGGCCAGCTGATTAACAGCCGGGCGGCGCGCTAAAGTCAGTTTAGCCAATCATGGCTATCTATTAACAGCTGTTCAGGGCACATTAGTAGATACTATGGAGTGGAACACTGCATTACTATTGGCCATTTGCACTCCTGCCATTAGTCAAAACCTGTAATTACTCTAAGACCTAGTCCTGATTGGTTCCTTGTACTACTTAAGGCAGTGAGGTCTGAGCCTCACTGCTGGTTATAGCGTCCTGTTTCAGTACTGCTGCCTGCTACTTTGTCCCTGTGTTTGGTGTTTAACCTAAGATTGATTTCCTGTGTATGACCATTGCATGTTCCTGGACTCTGAACCTGTGCTTCCTACCCTGATCTATTGCCTGAGCCGGATTATGATTCTCTGCTAGTGACCCTGATCTTACGCCTGTTCCTGCATCCTGAACCTGTGCCTCTGACCCTTGACCTTGGTTTGTTCTCTGGATACGTTGTCTACTGCCGGCCCCGATTATGGCCTGGACCCCACGCTGCTGTCTGTCAGAACACTCTATTTCTGGGTTCTCTTTAGCCGGTACACATCTCTCGACCCTCTGTTTGTCTGCAGCCAAGTCTGTCCCCACCACTAGGGGCAACAGTGAACACCAGACTTCAGAGCAGACTCCGGGTTTTGCTGTACCGGCTGGAGGGGTTCCTAACACTCCGCTGTTCCATGGTAAATTGACCAAGGGTGACAATAAAGGTGGCATTACATTCTTGTACCAGAACGTAACCCTTGTGTTGGACTTACCCAAGTTTTCCTTCCATTCCAAATGGGAATCAGATCTTAATATTTCTCTATCCCCTGTGTTATGGAAAACTATTTTTACTAACCTTCACAGGATGTCCAAATGTGCTAACCATCTAGAAATTTAGTACACACTGTTGAATATACTTTATCTTATGCCGGCTGACTGCACAAGACCTGGGGGAAAATGTATGAATGTCTGATTTTTTCAACTAGCCGGAAATCGGCGACTTTGCAGGTAAAATTTAAAGCGGCGATGGCTTGTAAAGACAAGTTTGCCTTTAAAAGCCATCACCGCTTTAAATTTTCACTACAAAGTTGCCGATTTCCGTCGAGTTGAAAAAATCGGATATTCATACATTTACCCCCTGGACTGCACAATTTAAAGTTTACTGTCATAATTGTGGTGATATGGGAGATATTTTCCATTTTTTTGGTCTTACCCTGTTATCCAACCATTTTGAGTGCAGATTTTTGCTTTAGCACACAAAGTAATTAAAATTTCGCTACCCATCCCCTACCTAACTGTCGGTCTCTTACATTTGTACCCAGGACAGATCCCGAAGCCATATAAATACATATGGGATCATATTCTTTTTGCCACCAGGACGGCGATTGCACAACCTTGGAGACACCGCTCTCCTCTTATTATTATTCGAAATATGGTTGCTAAAATCCAATTTAGCTTTGAAAAGGAGACACTGGATGCTCAATACTCCATGATGGCATCTTCATCTCTGGTTAAATTGTTTCTTTGACAGGAGTTTGCCTAGATGGTGAAGGCTCCTTGCTGCTCCACCTCATAGTTCCTGCAGACACCTCTTCGCCTAGTTTAAGTGACCCATCTCAGCATCCTTAACTGTGTACCTTGTATTGTTTTTAGCTATCTATGTGGATATATACCTATTACTGCAATGTTTTAATATGGTCTTAAGTATTTTTAGCTATGTCTGATCCCCACTATGTACTCCCCCCTCCCCCACCCCCCACCCCTTTTTTTGCATACCTTCTCCATTTTTTTTTCCTGGAAAATATCATTAAAAAAACATTGATGTTAAAAAAAGAATTGAATAATCGCATATAAATCATGTTGTGTTATTTGTCAAACCTAACAATAGCATTTACTCTTTACAAAGTAAATTTTACCATCAAAGAAAGCTATTTCATATCTGTACATAGATTTGGACTAGCTGAATTTTCTTTTTCATAGCTATCCACAGCTATATGACACCTATGTTTTGTTGCTATGCTGACAAGTCTAAAAATAAGAAATTGTGGAGAAATGAATATATCCTGCACAACATATACTAGAAATGGTGATAACCTCTTGGAGCAGTTGGCTGGTATCTCTATGCAATATATATTTATATAATATTGCCATATAAATATATATTGCACAGAGATATATGCCACTTTAATAACGGCAATATCAGGGTCGCCGTTTTAAGTAGAGATGGTCACTGACCCCCGTGTTTTGGTTTTGGATTCGGTTTTGGATCTGGATTACCGTCGTGTTTTGGTTTTGGTTTTGGTTTTGCAAAACCGCCATTGCGTGTTTTGGTTTTGGTTTTGGTTTTGTTTGGTTTTGTTTTGCTATTTTTTGGGAAAATCCATGTTTTTGGGCCTAAATTAACCCAATTTAGTGCTCCAACTGTTTTAGAGACAAGTAATCTAATTGTTGAGGTAATAAATCATCCAAAAAAACAGTTTAATTCTTCGTTGGTAGGCCTATTCTACACACAAAACAGATTGTCTTCCTCTCCATCTATGCATATTGGCAATGCAGCCATCGTCTTTGAATGTATATTACACCCTACACTTATAGTTAAATATGTAAAGAAATGGAAAAAGCCAGTTTGGTTTCTGTCTCTCAAGGCCCCCCTCCACTTGTATAAAATACCAAAATATTCAGCCATTATAGACTGTACAATATTAATTGACATGGAGAAAGCCAGTTTGGTTTCTGTCTCTCTAGGCCCCCCTCCACTTGTATAAAATACTAAAAAATTCAGCCATTATAGACTGTACAATATTAATTGACATGGAGAAAGACAGTTTGGGGTCACTCTGTCTCTCTAGGCCCCCCTCCACTTGTATAAAATACCAAAAAATTCAGCCATTATAGACTGTACAATATTAATTGACATGGAGAAAGCCAGTTTGGTTTCTGTCTCTCTAGGCCCCCCTCCACTTGTATAAAATACTAAAAAATTCAGCCATTATAGACTGTACAATATTATGAAAAATGGACAAAGCCAGTTTAGGGTCACTCTGTCTATGACACCCTACCCTTAAGGATAAATTGCCCTAACAGCAGCCTTTCAAGATGGTATGTGATATGGAAATGCCACAAGTCCCTTTCCTCTTTGGGGGTAGATTGCACCCTACACTTACATAGAAAGTTTTAAAAAGATGTTATCGGCATCATCTTCAGCTTCATCCTCACCCTCATCAGTGTGTACGTCATCATCACAGACTATCAATTCATCGCCGCTTGAATCCGCCATTAGAGAACAGTCAGTGCTTGGATGTCTTGGATGGTGAAGGCCTTCCTCGTGGAAGATGTAGTTCATTTTTATAAACATCATTTTCTCCACATTTTTGGGAAGTAACCTTCTACGGCGATCACTGACTAAGTTCTCTGCTGTGCTGAACACTCGTTCAGAGTACACACTGGAGGGTGGGCAGCTTAGGTATTGCAAAGCAAGTTTGTACATGGGTTTCCAAATGGCCTGCTTTTCTTCCCAGTAAGGAAAGGGACTGTCTGACATTTCCATATCAACTACCTCTTGAAAGTAATCCTCCACCATCCTTTGCATGTTTATACTCATATTGGATGGAGTTATGGGCAAAGTGACACATTTTTTTGAAAAATCCTTCAAACCAGCCCAGATGTTAAATTGTTCTCGTCTGCCCCCTGTGTCTTCCCTGCTTCTTTTTTGGAAATTTAATTTTTTACGAGCAACAGCTTGAGAAAGTGAAGGAGGACACGTCGTCAAGCCGAGGCCCAGTTCAGCGGCCAACTTGCTGAGCAATAGCTCCTTGCAAAAGTTCACATCTCGCTCATTTACAAGTAAAGACTCAATGTAGGTTTTAAACCTTGGATCAAGCACAGTGGCCAAAACGTACTGATCCGAGTTCAAGATCTTAATAACTCGAGGATCATTGTGAAGTGAATTAAGTACTTGATCGACAAGGCCAACATACTTTGCTGAATTGCTTGCTTTCAGCTCCTCCTTCATTTTCTCAAGCTGCTTTTCCAATAGTCTAATTAAAGGAATGACTTGGCTCAAACTAGCAGAGTCTGCACTGACCTCACATGTCACAACTTCAAATGGTTTCAGCACCTTGCACAGCACTGAAAGGATTCCCCACTGTGCAAGAGTGAAATACATCCCCCCTCCTTTCCCAATGTCATGACTTGTGCAATATGCTTGGATGGCTTTGCGCTGTTCCTCCATCCTCTGAAGCATGTACAGGGTGGAATTCCACCGAGTTACCACCTCTTGCTTAAGTTGGTGGCAGGGCAAGTTAAACTGCTCTTGGAGCTGCTGTAATCTCCTACATGCTGTGGCTGAATGCCTGAAATGGCCTGAAATTTTACGGGCCACCGAAAGCATCTCCTGCACCTCACGGTTATTTCGTAGGAAGCTCTGCACCACCAAGTTGATGGTGTGAGCAAAACAGGGAATATGTTGGAAATCACCCAGCTGTAATGCTCGCACTATATTGTTGGCGTTATCTGAAATGACATACCCTGGGGAGAGTCCGAGTGGTATAAGCCATGCATCAATCACATCTCTCAGTTTGCGTAACAAATTGTCAGCCGTATGCCTGTTAGTGAAGCCGGTGATACAAAGAGTGGCCTGCCTGTGACAAATGTTACGTAGTGGTGTACATGCTGCTGCTGTTCCTGCTGGTGAAGGTGAATGACCAACCCAGTGGGCTGTCACAGTCATATAGTCTTTGGTTTGGCCACTTCCACTTGTCCACATATCTGTGGTTAAGTGAACAGTGGGCAGAATGGCATTTTTCAGCGCAATCTCTACATTTTTACACACTTTTTGGTATAGTTGTGGAATAGCTTTACGGGAGAAATGGTGTCGCGATGGAATTCTGTAACGCGGACACAAAACCTCAATTAACTGTGAAAAACCAGCTGCGTTTATTGTGGAGATTGGACGCAGATCTAACACTAACATTGCAGCCATGGCGTCTGTGATTCGCTTGGCGACTGGGTGACTGCTGTCATATTTGCTTCCCCTCGCAAATGATTGTTTCACAGTTAATTGCTGAAATGTAGGACTGCTCATTTTATTCACCTGCCTCTGGGATGACGATTCACCCCCAGCAGCAGCAACAGCAGCAGCAGGACTAACGCTTTCTTCAGAGGAATCAATAATAGTGCCGGAGTCATCCAGCCTTAAGTGGGATGCCGGGCTAACTCCGAGCGCTACTGAGGATATTGATGAGGATGGTGTGGTGGGTGTATTTTGTAGCCGTCGGTATGTCGGTGAGCGGAGGGTCTTAGCTGATGAGGGAGTGCTTGTATTCTTTTGGGAAGAACTTTCAGCTTTTCCCAACACTTTGCCATGAACTCTCGTTAAATGGCGTAACATAGACGAGGTTCCAAGATGGTTAAGGTCCCTCCCTCGACTGACTGTGGCTTCACATACACTACAAATGGCTATACAATTGTTGTCTGGATTTGGGTAGAAATAATTCCACACATAAGAAGTGGATTTTTTTGTTTTATGCCCAGGCATGACAATGGCCTTTTTCTTGTCACGTGCCAGAACTGCTGCCACTGGTGCAGGACTTACACAAACAACCTCATCCTCATCAACATCCTCATTAGCGCCCTCGTCGCCTACACAAATCTCCCCCTCATCCTCTTCTAATTCCAAAGTGGCATCCTCAATTTGGGTATCACCGGCTACACTCGGGCTATTAAGGCACACATCAGCAGAATGCTCACGATTAGACATCCCACTGTTGGATGGACTCTCCACAGGGATTGTTGTCATTTGTGAATCAGAGCAAATATTCTCCTGTAATGCCTCACTGGTATCTTGCAGCTCAGCTTTGACGCGTAACAGTAGTTGTGCACCAATTGTAGCCTGGGTAACTTTTTGAGATCTGCCACTAATAGCCAAAGGTGAAGGCCTCATTCTCTCTTTGCCACTGCGTGTGTAGAATGGCATGCTTGCAATTTTTTTTTTATCGTCACTTAACTTTTGCTCAGTTACACTTCTTTTTCGCTTCAATACAGTAAATTTTTTTTTGGTTTTTGTTTTTTGCACTAATTTGAAAACACTCTGTTGTTTGACATCGCCTTGGCCAGATGACGTACTGGGAACACTAACATCAGGACTGGTGACAGAACCTGGTTGCTCATTTAGATCATATGTGGACTGCTTTGAATCCATTCTGAGCGCAAACCACTGGGGAGTGCTAAAAATTATTGAGTAGATACTGCTGACAGATATGACTTTTGACAGCCAGAAATATTAATGCACAATTAGGGAGGACACCCCAAAAACACTGAGGAGTGCTAAAAATTATTGAGTAGATACTGCTGACAGATATGACTTTTGACAGCCAGAAATATTAATGCACAATTAGGGAGGACACCCCAAAAACACTGAGGAGTGCTAAAAATTATTGAGTAGATACTGCTGACAGATATGACTTTTGACAGCCAGAAATATTAATGCACAATTAGGGAGGACACCCCAAAAACACTGAGGAGTGCTAAAAATTATTGAGTAGATACTGCTGACAGATATGACTTTTGACAGCCAGAAATATTAATGCACAATTAGGGAGGACACCCCAAAAACACTGAGGAGTGCTAAAAATTATTGAGTAGATACTGCTGACAGATATGACTTTTGACAGCCAGAAATATTAATGCACAATTAGGGAGGACACCCCAAAAACACTGAGGAGTGCTAAAAATTATTGAGTAGATACTGCTGACAGATATGACTTTTGACAGCCAGAAATATTAATGCACAATTAGGGAGGACACCCCAAAAACACTGAGGAGTGCTAAAAATTATTGAGTAGATACTGCTGACAGATATGACTTTTGACAGCCAGAAATATTAATGCACAATTAGGGAGGACACCCCAAAAACACTGAGGAGTGCTAAAAATTATTGAGTAGATACTGCTGACAGATATGACTTTTGACAGCCAGAAATATTAATGCACAATTAGGGAGGACACCCCAAAAACACTGAGGAGTGCTAAAAAATATTGAGTAGATACTGCTGACAGATATGACTTTTGACAGCCAGAAATATTAATGCACAATTAGGGAGGACACCCCAAAAACACTGAGGAGTGCTAAAAATTATTGAGTAGATACTGCTGACAGATATGACTTTTGACAGCCAGAAATATTAATGCACAATTAGGGAGGACACCCCAAAAACACTGAGGAGTGCTAAAAATTATTGAGTAGATACTGCTGACAGATATGACTTTTGACAGCCAGAAATATTAATGCACAATTAGGGAGGACACCCCAAAAACACTGAGGAGTGCTAAAAATTATTGAGTAGATACTGCTGACAGATATGACTTTTGACAGCCAGAAATATTAATGCACAATTAGGGAGGACACCCCAAAAACACTGAGGTGTGCTACAAATTATTTAGTAGATACTGCTGACAGATATGACTTTTGACAGCCAGAAATATTAATGCACAATTATGGGGGACACCCCAAAAGCGCTGGGGAGTGCCAAATATGAAGAAAAAATAATAAACCTCTATCCTCCTCTCTGCACTAGCGATTTTGGTTAGAGCAATTGCAAGAACAATATGGTATTCTCTGTCCCTGCTCTAATTAGCCTATGACTACACCCTGCTCTCTCCCTCTGTCAAATGGCGATGGATTGCTGTGGAGGCGTGTATTTATAAAGTTGAAGTATCGCGAGAACCGAGTCCCGAGATCCGACGACGTCACAATGACGTTCGGCCTCGATTTGGATTCGGAATGGGCGGGAGAGTACCGAGCTGCTCAGCTCGGTACTCGGATACCCAAAGTTCGGGTGGGTTCGGTTCTCGGAGAACCGGACCCGCCCATCTCTAGTTTTAAGTGACGTTGATCCACACTGCTGGGATTTTCTGCTGTCTGGCTTTATAGCACAGATGTTGGAGATGTTGCCAGCCACATTTTTAAATGTGTATTTTGTACTGATCAGAATCACGTACCCCACCCCCTGGACTACCCTCTTCTCTTTAGTTATATACTATATTATAAGTAACATTTTGTGTGAAAAAAATATGTACAGCGTTGATAATTTTGTATTATTAAGAAATGTGAAAGTTGTAAAAATGTACATTATTCTTACATGATTCATACTGTACAACAAGAAAAATAAACTACCACACCAGATCGCTTTTAATTAAATTAGTTTTTTCTGTTAACTTCCTTGCATGGGTATTGTGTTCTCCTGCCTTAGCCAATGACAATTTTACTTATTTTAATCTTGCTAGGACAGTGTTAATACTTAACTTTCATAGGTTCATAACAAAAGTGAAGAGCAAAGAATTGCAGTGCACTAATAGATTAATGGGTAAGTGAGATTAAAAACTGTACGCTGAATGATATTACGTCTTATTTAAAAATGAATTAATTCAGTATCTAGTCAACCTCTTATTTATTCTCATATTTGGTTTTGGTGCTATTACCTTCTGTCCCATAAATATATTCTCCATTTCATCAATACATATTTCTTGTCTATGGGTGAGGCCTTGTATTATAATTAAAGAGGCCATTGTGATCAGTTCTATTGTGTTTTTAAAATTGTTATGAGTGATAAGGTGTTTGTGTAAAACATGGCATGTAGTGGTTTCTGTACTGATAGTGGGAAACTTACAAACTTCAGTAATAATATTTGGAAGACATAAAAATAAACTACCCAACCAGATCCATATTTATTAACTTAAGATTCTTCTCTTAACTACCTTGTAACTAGAGATGCTCACTGCCCTCCGTGTTTTGGTTTTGGTTTTGGATCTGGATTACCTTCGGGTTTTGGTTTTGGTTTTGCCAAAACCGCCCTTGCGTGTTTTGGTATTGGCTTTGTTTAGATATTTTTTACTAAATTTCATTTTTTGGGGTAAAATCACATCATTTCGGTATTATTTTGTACCTACATTATTATTAACCTCATTAACACTAATTTACAGTGATTTCCATTCAATTTTAGGAGAAGTAGCATGTACAAATTAGCAAGCCAAGCAGTTCATCCACAAGGAGTGCCACTTTTGTGGCTGAAGTGCAAGTCCAACATTGGCCCTCCCTAAACAAGCTAACAATAGACGTGTTAGAGTAATGGCAGAAACACACATCAGTGCCAGGAAAGATTAATGGTGCGAGATGGAATTGTCCTTGGGCCCTCCCACCCACCCATATGTTGGATCTTACAAAGGACATGACACTTTAACAAACCAAGCACTTCAGCGAAATGGGCTGCCACTTTTGTGGCTGAAGTGCTTGGTTTGTTTGGGCCCCCACTAAACCAGCTATCAATGCTCTAAAGGCAGGTTAGACCAACAGTGCTGTCAAATAAATTCTACACTGTCAAGATGTTGTTGTCATCATCTTCCGCATCATCCTCCCCCTCATCAGTGTGTACATCATCATCACAGACTATTAATTCATCTCCACTGGTATCTGCCATTACAGAAATGTCAGTATTTGGATGTATTTGGGTTTCCAAATGGCTTGTTTTTCCTCCCAGTAGGAAAGGGACTGTCTGACATTTCGATTTCAATGAAGTCTGGAAAATAATCCTCCACCATCCAATTTGGATGTATATAAGACCCTACACTTTGCAGTGCAAATTCAGAAACATACAGTGCAATGACTGCTATATTAGGATTTCAGCACTCAGAAATTCAGCTCTTTTATAAGGGTGTATATCAGACCCTACACTTTGTAGTGCAATTCAGAAAAATACAGTGCAATGACTGGTATATTAGGATTACCACCCTTCTATTTCTATTCAATCACTTTGCCTGCTCTATACTCTGACCTAACCCTTCTCTGTCCCTCTCTTGAATGGCGCTAGATCGCCGTGGAGGTGGGTATTTATTGATTCCAAAACTCACGAGATCTGATGACGTCACAATGACGTTTTGCCTCGTTTTGGAATCTAAATAGGCGCGAGAGTACCGAGCCGACTCAGCTCGATACTCGGAACCCCAAAGTTCGGGTGATTCGGGTTTAAGGAAAGCGAGCCTGCCCATCTCTACTTGTAACGGAATTGGGTTCTCCAGTCTTAACCAATTATAATTTGCAGTTAGGTCATCTCAGGATGGCATTACCTGTCATTTTCTATTGGATCCAAGTGAAGCCTCTTGGCCTTTGCTGGATCCCTCACCCGTGGAAGATGCGCATAGCAATTCCTCCATTCACTGGCAGAACTAGGCTCCTGGTAAATAGGAAAAAACATTCTCACTAGGGAGTAGCCCCGTCATGGTACATTTCAGCAGTGCTTAAATTTGCATCACTGCAATTTACAGCAGTGCATATTGATTGGGACTGCATGAATTGAATACATAGACCCTTAAATATGGGGCATTACCACATTATTTATAAGGGGGGAAAACTACTTTATTCATAATGGGGGCATTTATAGTACACACTTGTGGCAATACAAGTGTGCTTATGCACTTGATCCCAAATGCATGCTGGCACTTGCAGTACCTGAAATGGTTGCTCTATTTTTTTTACATTTTAACCCTGGTACTCAATTTCCTGGGGTATCAGAAGGGTCGCAGTGTTAGTCAGCATTGGGCTGTACTCTCTAGGTGCAAAAACTCAGTAATTTTTTTCTGGACCCCTAGGGGTATAATTACTATGCAGCGTTTCCATGGAACTTCCGGGACATTGAAGTCAATTTTTTAAAACTGCACTTTTATTAAAGACAAAGCCCATCGGGATTTTAAATTGCCATTTAAAGAAAATGACAGCATAAAGTTGAGCCATCTCACCTAAAGCTGGGTACACACTACACTGTTTTCATCCAAAAATCGGCTGAATCAGCCGACATGCGACTGCTCGTTCAAAAGTCGGGTCAGTGTGTGCAGTGACACGATGGTCAAAAGTCTGCCCAAATGGACGATTGTCACCTCATTTGGTTGGTCGTGCCGTTTAATATTTTCGTTCCAATCTCGTTTCCGCTGTGTAGTGTGTATAAACTTCCGACCGATCTACGACAATCCTCCGATACTTCCTCGACCTGGGGGGTGATTGTATGTAAATTTTTGATGTCAATCCTAATCCCACGTGGTGCAGAATCTGCACATCACAGACTTGTGTTTTAATGCCTTACTGTTTTCTTGCAGCTCGGCTTTCACACGTAACAGTAGTTGTGTCCCATTTTTGTACTCCAAATTCCTTTGTCTTGCTTGGTCACGAGTGACCTTTCCAGAATAAGGCTCTGTAACATTTTTAGATCTCGCACTAATAGAGAAAGGCGAAGGCCTCATTCTTTCTTTGCAATTTTTTTTCTCAGCAGTTAACTTTTCATCAGTTACACATCTTTTTCTCTTCAACACGGTAAAAGTTTTTTATTGGTGTGTTTTTTTCCTTGACTTAAAAGACTATGTACTTTTACATAGGCTTTACCAGATGATGTACAGGGAAGACTACTATCAGGACTGGTGCCAGCAGCTGCTTGCTGATCCTGCTCATATGGGGACTGCTGTGACTCCATTTTAATGAGACCCAAAGCACTTGTAGTGCAAATTCAGAAATATATACTGCTGGCATATAATAATTTCAACACCAGAAAGTAGCTTTTTTCAAAGAGGGGAATATCTAACACACCAAGCACTTATAGCGCAAATTCAGAAATATATAGTGCTGTTATATTATAATTTCAGCACCAGAAAATAGCTATTTTAGAACAGGGAAATATGTCACACCCCAAGCACTTGAAGTGCAAATTCAAAAATATATACTGCTGGTGTATAATGATTTCAGCACCAGGAAATAGATTTTTTGGGGAATGGGGAAAATGTCACACCCCAAGCACTTGTAGTGCAAATTTGGAAATATATAGTGCTGGTATATAATAATTTCAGCACCAGAAAAAAATAAATTTTGGAACAGGGGAATATGTCACACCCCAAGCACTTGTAGTGCACCTTCAGAAATATATAGTGCCGGTATATAATAATTTCAACACCAGAAAATAGCTTTTATCAAAGAGGGGAATATCTGACACCCCAAGCACTTGTAGTGCAAATTCAGAAATATATACTGCTGGTATATAATAATTTCAACACCAGAAAAGAGATTTTTTTGGGAATGGGGAATATGTCACACACCAAGCACTTGTAGTGCACCTTCAGAAATATATAGTGCTGGTATATAATAATTTCAACATATTCCCTATTCCCAAAAAATCTATTTTCTGGTGCTGAAATTTTTATATACCACCACTATATATTTATGAAAAAAAGCTTTTTTCAAAGAGGGGAATATCTGACACCCCAAGCACTTGTAGTGCAAATTCAGAAATATATACTGCTGGTATATAATAATTTCAGCACCAGAAAATCGCTTTTTTAGAACAGGGGAATATCTGACACCTCAACCACTTGTAGTGAAAATTCAGATCGAAATTGTGCTGGTATATTACAATTTTTGCAAGCAGAAAATTGTTTATTTAGGAGGGAATATGACACCGCAAACAGTTTGTAATGTTTGGAAAAATGCCTCCTCTATACTCCTCTCTTCCTGCTCTAATAACTGCTCTAATAACTGCTCTCTCCCTGCTCTAATCCTGCAACCTAACCCTTCTCTCTCCCTCTTTCAAATGGCGCTGGATCGCTGTGGAGGCAGCTATTTATGCATTTGAAACATTGAGAGAACCGAGATCCGACGATGTCACAATGACGTTTTGCCTCGTTTTTGAATTCATCTCTACTTTAAATGAAAGGCAGCTGTTGATTTGAGGCATTTCCACCAAACTACTACCACTGGGATGGGAGGAACTTAGTAGAAATTGTATTTAAAGTGGAAAGCCCCACATTACCACACGTGATGAAGGAAACATTTTAGCTATCGTACTGTCTTTCTACAGTGTCTTGTGCATGCCTTGTGTTTTAAAAAAAATATTTATGATTTAAAATCTCACTTACCCGGAGGTCTAGCTGAGACCATTACAGTGACCCTAGGAGGGCCTGGGAGTGTTACCCTGCAATGCATCTGGACCGGAGAACAGCAACACTGGAGGCTTTTCTGCAGTTCACAATGAACCCAGAAGGAGTGTTGCCTCCACTGAGATCCCAGGAAGTCCAGTGTTGCAATGGAGCTTAATGAGGTCGGTCTGCTAAAACTGCAGGGCTGAGGACATGGTTACAATAATCCTGGGGGTAAATGTTTCTCTGTTTCCGGCGGACACAAGTCTACAGCGGTGCAAAGACCTGCTGGTCAGGATATTGCCCTCTGAAGAGGACCGTGACATGCCAACAGCTCCACCCTCATTTTCTTCCACATCTATGGCTGCGAGGAAAAAGCTAAGTTTTCCTAAAAGACCCAATGGCGGGGATGCTGATAACATCTGGTCCGGACTGAAGGACCTGCCAACCATTGCAGACATGTCTACTGTCGCTGCATTGGATGCTGTCACAATTGAAAAAATGGTGGAGGATTATTTTGCTGACACTCCAGTCCATATTGTTACTGGCAGGAAAAAAAGGCAGTTTGGAAGCCCCTGTACAAACTGGCTCTATTTTATCTGAGTTGTCCCCCCTCCAGTGTGTACTCGGAAAGAGTTTTTAGTGCAGCGGGGAACCTGGTCAGTGAGCGGCAAAGGAGGTTGCTTCCTCACAACGTTGAAAAAATGATGTTTATAAAAATGAATAATCAATTCCTCAATGAAGTACAGCACTGCCCTCCAGACAGTACAGAGGGACTGTGGTTGTGGAGTCCAGCGGGGACGAATTGATAATGTGTGAGGAGGAGGAAGTACACACTGTAGGGGGAGAGGAATCAGAGGTTGAGGATGAGGACGACATCTTTCCTCAGTAGAGCCTGTTTAGTTTGTACAGGGAGAGATGAATTGTTTTATTGGTGTGGGGGCACAAACAAACCAATCATTTCAGCCACAGTTGTTTGGTAGGCCCTGTCACTGAAATGATTGGTTTGTTAAAGTGTGCATGTCCTATTTCAACAACATAAGGGTGGGTGGGAGGGTATAAGGACAATTCCATCTTGCAACAATTTTTTTGGCATTATGTGACCATTCAACAGTCGTTTGCCATGTTCAAAAAGTAAAAGAAAGTGCCAACAAATTCAATAAATTAAATCAAAAGTTAAATGCCCTGTCATTATTTAAAACAAGAGGTTTTGACGTGCTAGAATTAGTGTAGTGTTAAGATGTTATAAACACTACACTTGGAAATTGGAGGAGGTATTGTGGCCCCGGTATCAAATTGGGTACCGGGGCCACCTCACTACGCAGTCCAGATACTTGTTTGGTGGAATTCAGACCAGTTGAGGGTGTATTTATTTTATTGTGGCCCCGGTATCAAATTGGGTACCGGGGCCACCCCACTACGCAGTCCAGATACTTGTTTGGTGGAATTCAGACCAGTTGAGGGTGTATTTATTTTATTGTGGCCCCGGTATCAAATTGGGTTCCGGGGCCACCCCACTACGCAGTCCAGATACTTGTTTGGTGGAATTCAGACCAGTTGAGGGTGTATTTATTTTATTGTGGCCCCGGTATCAAATTGGGTACCGGGGCCACCCCACTACGCAGTCCAGATACTTGTTTGGTGGAATTCAGACCAGTTGAGGGTTTTATTATTATATTGTGGGGACCACTCTATACCACACTACCACTCTATACCACTCTATTTAATACTTTAATTCAATTTAATACTTTAATTCTATTACTAATTCCCATAAAGAGGAACTGCCGCTTCTATTTAATACTTTAATTCTATTAGTAGTTACCATAAAGAGGAACAAAATAAACCAATTTTACCAAAAGTATAATATGACTTACAAACACTACACTTGAAAGATGGTGCCTTTAAATGAAAAAGTCAGTCTTCATTGCACGACTATATGCAACAGGGACAATTTTTTTGGTTTACAAAGTCAACCAATAACACTTCGACCCTGTCTGTCTTTAACATACTTGGTGGGATCTCAATGATGAATGGTCTGTACCATGTTTGGAGGAGGTATTGTGGCCCCGGTACCAAATTGGGTACCGGGGCCACTCCACTATGCAGTCCAGATAGAGGTGTATCAGATATTAAACAACGTTGACTGTTGCTGCAAAAATTTTAAATAATATTGTAGGGAACACTACACTACGCAGTCCATAAACTTTTTGGGTGGAATTCAGACCTGTGTAGGGTTTTTTAATAATATTGTGGTGACCCACTCCTCTACGCAGTCCAGGTACATTATTCGGTGCGATTCATACCAGTTGATGGTTTTCTTATTATATATATTGTGGTGACCCACTCCTCTACGCAGTCCAGGTACATTATTGGTGCGAATCATACAAGTTCAGGGTTTTTAATTTATATTGTGGTGACCCACTTTTCTACGCAGTCCAGGTACATTATTCGGTGCAATTCATACCAGTTGATGGTTTTCTTATTATATATATTGTGGTGACCCACTCCTCTACGCAGTCCAGGTACATTATTGGTGCGAATCATACAAGTTCAGGGTTTTTAATTTATATCGTGGTGACCCACTCCTCTACGCAGTCCAGGTACATGTTTTGGTGTGATTAAGACCAGTTGATGGTTTTCTTATTATATTGTGGGGACCACTCCACTACGCAGTCCAGAAAGATACCTCGTTGCAACGTTTTAGACTAATAACTATATTGTGAGGTGTTCAGAATACACGGTAAATTAGTGGAAATGCTTGTTATTGAATGTTATTGAGGTCAATAATAGCGTAGGAGTGAAAATAAGCCCAAAAACTTGATTTTTTAACTTTTTATGCTTTTTTCAAAAAAAATCCGAATCCAAAACCTTAAATCCGAACCAAAACCTTTTGGCAGGTGTTTTGCGAAACAAATCCGAACCCAAAACATCGAGAAAATCCGGATCCAAAACACAAAACACGAGACCTCAAAAGTCGCCGGTGCACATCCCTAATTTAATGCCCGCACAATGTTACTGGCATTGTCTGACACCACAAATCCCCATGAGAGTCTAAGTGGGGTAAGCCACTGGGAGATAATTTCCCTCAGTTTCTCTAATATGTTGTCAGCGTTGTGCCTCTTATTAAAGCCTGTAATACACAATGTTGCCTGCCTTTGCACGAACAGCCATTTTGTAGATGCTGCTACTGATGCAGCTGTTGCTGTTGCTGCGGAAGGGGATGCATCTACCCAGTGGGCTGTCTCAGTCATATAGTCCTTCGTTTGCCCAGAACCACTTGTCCACATGTCCGTGGTTAAGTGGACAGTGGGTACAACCGCATTTTTTAGAGCACTGAGGACACTTGTGGGTAAATGTATCAATCTGCGGGTTCTTCAACACCCGTGTGTTCAGCCTCTTCCGCGATTAAATTTCAAGCGGCGCTGCATTGTAAAGGGAAGTTAACCCTTTACAATGCAGCGCCGCTTGAAATTTAATCGCGGAAGAGGCTGAACACGCGGGTGTTGAAGAACCCGCAGATTGATACATTTACCCCCTGATCGTACTTCTCTGTACATTTTTGGTATCGCCTGCCTAGTGAAGTGGAATCTTGACGGGATTTGGTACCGGGGACACAATACATCCAGCAACCCTCTAAATCCCACTCCACTGATGGCGGACACCGGGCGGACGTCTAACACCAACATAGCAGTTACAGCCGCAGTTATACGCTTTGCAATAGGGTGACTACTATCGTATTTTGTGGTCATGGCAAACGACTGTTGGACGGTCAATTGTTTTGTGAAAGACTTAGCGGTCTTACGACTTCCCCTCTGGGAAGATGACCGACTAACAGCAGCAACAGCAGCAGTGTCAGTAGTAGGCGTACCGCTGCAGGATTCCTCGGATGAATCCCGTATTGAAGAGGAATCAGTCTGGCTGCTGACTTGGGCTGCAGGACTGAATCTGATGGAGATCGTGGAGGAAGTTGACGAGGAGGGTGTTGCTGGTGTGTATCCAACTGGACCACGGGATTTAGGTGTCCCTGTACCGATGACGGTCCTAGCCCCAGTTCCTGAACTAACCACTGAACTATGAAGGTTATTCAGGTGACGTATAAGGGAGGATGTCCCTAGGTGGGCAAGATCCTTACCCCTGCATATTTGAGCTTTACATAAGCTACATATGGCCATACATTGGTTGTCCGGATTTGGATAAAAATAACTCCAGACCGAAGAGGTGCATTTTTTGGTCTTCTGACCAGGCATGACGATGGGCTTTTTTATCCCATGGACATCAGCTGTTTCCCCCCCTGGTGCCTCATTTACAATAACCACATCACCATCCTCATCATCAAGTTCCTCCACAGCGCCAGCTACATCATCAATAGCCTCCTCCCGAGCCACCTCTTCCCGTACAGTGATGGGAAGGTCAGGCTTCACAACCACCAACACCCTTGGACTCGCCTTGTGGATTTGTGATAATTTCTCTTTAGAAGGCAGAGTTGTTTGCTGTTTTGTTGCTGACAGCATAACTCTCTTCAATTTTTTGTAGGGGGCGGAGAAGAAGGTGGGCTAAGATCCTTGGGTGAAGCTGAACCCCTAGTCATGAACACGAGCCAGGGCCTAAGCCGTTCCTTGCCACTCCGTGTCGTAAATGGCATATTGGCAACTTTACGTTTCTCCGCAGATGATTTTAAGTTTTTCTTTTTGCTACTTTTACTTAACTTGGGCTTTTTGGATTTTACATGCCCTGTATTAGGAGATTGGGCATCGGGCTTGGAAGACGACGTTGATGGCATTTCATCGTCTATGTCATGACTAGTGGCAGCAGCTTCAGCATTAGGAGGAAGTGGGTCTTGATCTTTCCCTACTTTATCCTCCAAATTTTTGGTCTCCATTATATGTAGCACAAGATACTGCAGAATGTGTGAACTTGGTAAAATTGCAGTACCAATGGGCTTATACTGCAGGATTGGTTTTGCAAATTTTGTTGTAATTAATTTTTTGTATTTTTTTTTTATAAGTTTTTTTTAATTTTTTAAACACTTGGGAATAATGGGGAAATAACTATGCCCTTAGAAGCACAGAGCACAGGACACAGCACCACTGGATTGAACAGGACACAGCACAGGACCCAGCAGCACCACTGAACTCAGAAGGACAGAGCACAGGACACAGCACCACTGGACTTTTACTGCTGAATGTGTGAACTTGGTAATATTGCAGTACCAATGGGCTTATACTGCAGGATTGGTTTTGCAAATTTTGTTGTAATTAATTTTTTTTTAAAAAAAAATTTTTGTATTTTTTTTTTATAACTTTTTTTTATTTTTTTGAAAATGGGGAATAATGGGGAAATAACTATGCCCTTAGAAGGACAGAGCACAGGACACAGCACCACTTGACTGAACAGGACATAGCACAGGACCCAGCAGCACCACTGAACTCAAAATTGACAGAGCACAGCACACAGCACCACTGGACTGATACTGCAGAACACAGCACAGCACAGCACAGAACTAAACAGCACAGCACGAGATCTACCAGGACAGAGGACCACCTAACACACCCTCCCTCTACCCTGATCAATGCCCGAGTGAAGATGGCGGCGACTAGCGGGGAATTTATAGGATCCGAGTATCGCAAGATCCGACAGCGGGATTATGATTCCGAGCCTCGGTTTCAGGTTTTCATTAGGCGCCAATACCCGGATCTGTCTCGGATCCGACTCGGATCGGCAACGTTCGGGTGGGCTCGGATTCACGAAATCCGAGTGCGCTCATCTCTACTTTCAGCACATGGAACAACTGAGTAATACTTGCACAGCATGTTGTTTTATACCATTGCATAAACTTGTGAGGCACAACTCTACGACTTTTAAACCCAGACGCAGCCACACACTTCCTTACCTAACTCCATTTTTGCCATCGTCCAGCAGGGGCTTCCACAAAATTTTGAATCATTGAGAGATATAAGTCTGCTTTCTTTTCTGGTACTCTACACCTACTGAGATCGTTACTGACCTGGCACTAATTTCCTAATCACCTACACCCCACCAATACATGCATTTGGCACTCCTGCTCTCCATCTTAGAGAACTATGTGATATACTGATGCGGACCAAGAACCACCAATTTAACTGCACATGAGATGGCAGTGGACTAACTCAATCTCACATTGAATTTATAGCATTGCAGCAGCATTTAAATGTTATTATGATATCATATGCTGTCATAATTATACATAGCTATAGATAAATTATAATATATACATTATGTTACGAATGCTGGGTTTTGGAGATCTGCACCATTGGAAGCCTTGAGGAAGCTCCTGCTCATCCTGCTCATCTAGGCCTTACCTGGAAGAATGGCACGGTTTCTGTGGGTACTGGTGGCCTGAGACACGAAATTCAGAACTAGAGTCAGAACCTGAGAATTCAGGACTGGAATATGCAGCAGTAAATTCAGGACTGGAACCGGTCATGGGACACTCAGGGCTGTGACCTGCACACTGATGCACAGATCCAGAACCCGCTACAGAGAACTCTAGCTAGAATGAACCACAGGAGACTCAGAACTGGTTGCTTCACCAGGTGTCAATGGGAGACTGAACCCACAGTGAAGTGTGTGAGATGCATGCAGGAGAAGGATGCCAGGGATGGCACCATAGGCACTTGGCATTGCTAACAGGAGATACAGCAATCAGGAACAGAGCACTTGAAAAACACTAGTAGGAGATACTGCAGTCAGGAACAGAATCAGAGCCAAGAGACCTTCACCTAAAGGTTGAAAGTTGGTTTGGCAATGTGCAACCAGTAGTTCCCAGTTTTAATAAGGGAACCCTGTATACTGATAGGCTGGTAGTATCATATGACCAAGAGTTGCTGGAGACTGGTTTGTCAGAATGGATCATGTGAAGCAATCCAAGATGGAAGCACCCATGAAGCAAAACAGCAGGGACTCTTTGCTTACACATAGTGATACAGGACTCATAAGTGCCATAGGCGGCCAGCAGGGTGCATTGATGGCCATGAGGTGACACCGCCACACCAGGTAAGTGGCACTACGACCCTGATGTGTGACACATTAAAGGATTGTCCTCATTATTGTACTCTGATAGAAATAGGCAAATTTTACCTTATACTCTCACTGTCAGCCAAAACAGACTCCAGATATATCTAACACATTCTGTCTAGTGTCAAAAGTTAAAGATGAAGGGTGTCTCATTATATTTTTATATTTGATTCCCCTTGCCCTGGCCCATTGCCAACCTAAGATTAGTTCTTTGCTTTCTTAGAATCATATTTAATTATCTTTATTATTATTATTATTATTATTATTATTATTATTATTATTATTATCATAGTTGTAAGGCATGACTGATATTTGTACCCAGGCCACTAGAAGTCTCTGTATTTGTAAATTTGCCATTTTCCAAGATGGCCAGTATGGCATCAAAGAGAAGCCATCGTGGATCCTGTTTCATGTTTGGGCCGGTAATAGGCACTACCTGGATCAGACATGTGATTGAGTATTCTGCCTGCTCAGCTTCTGCTACATGCCACACTTCCTTGCATCCATGATTCAGAGCCATAAGGAGGGCGATGCGACCGCCTAGTGCGCAAGGCCAAGGAGGCGCAATACCCGCCCGCTATATGCAACCCCCAGATGGTCCCAGCGAACTTACGGCAGGACTGTCATTTTTGAGAGACAGGGAGCCGGCACAATGAGAATGTCGGCCAGCTCCATGCAGTGTACCTGACGTGTACATGTGACGCCAGGACGCTGCATTGAGGAGCCTGCACAGAGAAAAGAAGCAGGAAAAGAAAAAGACAGACAGAAGAAGAAGAAGTTAACAGAGCAATGAGCAGACAGAGCAAGAAGATTGCAGAGCAAGGAGAAGACAGAACAAGAAGAAGCAGGATGCAGAAACAAGAGAAGCTGAGGAGCCCTATTGTAAGTATATTGCTGAGGGTTGGCTGTAAAAATCATGGGTGGGGGAGATGTGGCTATAAAAAAAACAAGGGGAGAGGGGGCTGTTAAGAACAGAGGGGGGAGGGGCTGTAAAGGATAGGAGAGATAGAGGGGGCTGTGAAGATCAGGGGGGAGAGGGGGCTGTAAATAACAGGGAGGTGTAAGAAACAGGGGGGGGCTGTAAAGAACAGGGGGAAAGAAGGGTCTGTAAAGAACAAGGGGGGAGGGGACTGTAAAGAACAGGGGGGAAAGAGGGGGATGTAAAAAAGACAATAGGGGAGGGAGGGGGCTGAAAAGAACAGGGGGTGGAGAGGATGCTGTAAAAAACGATGGTAAGGGAGAGGTGGCTGTAAAAAATGGGGGATGAGAAAGGGGACTGTAAAAATTAAAACAGGAGGGGAAAGAGGGGGCCATAATAAGTAATTAATTGTAAATAATAAACAAGTACGTTATTCAAAAAGGCAATGGTGTGTTTATCAGTAATAATAATCTTTATTAAATGTGGTGGAAATTTGTATGCCATAAATTTGATTGTGGGACGGTGTGGGAAATAGGCTTTTGTATTAAATGAGAATTCAATTAATGCCGGGGCTGGTGAGAGGGTGAAATTGGTCGGTTTATTAAATGTGAATGCTTTTAATTTATTGGGGCTGGTGAGGGGTAAAATTGGTCGGTTTATTGCGAATATTTTTAATTTAATGTGGCTTGTTTGGGGTAAAGAAGTTTATTTATTAAACGTAAACACTAATGTAGGGCTGATTAGGGGGAAGGAGACAAAATTATTAAATGCAGGTGCTATTTAATTTAATGTTGGGGCTATAGGAGCAACAGCACTTGGGTCATGAACTTGATTCCCGACCAAGGCCTTATCTGTGTGTAGTTTGTATGTTTAACCTGTATTTGCGTGGGTTTCCTCGGGGTGCTCCGGATTCCTCCCACACTCCAGAAACATACTGGTAGGTTAATTGACTACTATTAAATTGACCTTGGTCCCTCTCAGTCTGTGTGTGTATGTTAGGTAATTTAGACTGTAAGCTCCAATGGGGTAGGGACTGTTGTGAGTGAGTTCTCTGTACAGCGTTGTGGAATTAGTAGCGCTATATAAATAGCTGATTCTTTATAGTCCCCACATAATTCTACACTCAGTACATAATAGGCCTAAAATTGAGCACAAGGTATTTGGACCATTTCTAATCCAGGATCCCATGGATTCCACAAATTCTCCTTAATCTCGATAGGTGAATATTAATATCCATCACAATCTCATTATATAGAGGAATAACTTTATAACCCAGTCTAAGACTTGAATTTAAGAACTTAAGAATTTAATTAATTTAATGTGGCTTGTTTGGGGTAAAGAAGTTTATTTATTAAACGTAAACACTAATGTAGGGCTGATTAGGGGGAAGGAGCCCCCTCATTATATAGAGGGATATCTGTATAAACCAGTCTAAGACTTGGCCCCACTGAGGTAATTTTGCTTGTGGTCATTCTGGTGGTGGGAATTTAACCCTAAGGGTGGCTTCCATCACACAAGCTTATTTCCTCTCAAATATATGTGGTCCTAGATTGACCAGGGGGTAAATGTATGAACGTGCGGGTTCTTCAACACCCGCGTGTTCAGCATGTTCGGCGATTAAATTTCAAGCGGTGCTCCATTGTAAACGGAAACTTCCCTTTACAATGCAACGCCGCTTGAAATTTAATCGCTGAACGCGTGGGTGTTGAAGAACCCGCACGTTCATACATTTACCCCCAGATGTTTATGGATGAGGGCACCAGGCTCTCTTGAAATTGTATTTTGTGATGGCCCCCCTTTCTGTAGTCTTGCAACTGGTCCCAATAAGTCTATGCTTGAAATAGCTCACTTGTTGTTACGATCTTGATGCCTTAGTCAGTATTAGCACAGGCTTACCTAGGGCGCGGAGTCTAACGGCCTTCCGGTCTTCACCAAGAACCACCGCAAGGTAGTGTGGGCTTAGCTGCCGAAGAACCGCAGGTCGCGGCCCCCAGATTAGCCTACTGACGTAAGGGAGAAAGTTCTAAGTGATGGCAGGCAGACAAGAAAATAGACAATGCGGTGCAAGTACAGGCACTAACCGTGAATTCCAGGCGTAGTAGGTCTGGAACAGTAACCGGTAGATGCACGGAGGCAATGGGTGCGTGGCAGGATCCAGAGAATAGTCGGTAACACAGCCGGGTCGGTACACAGAAGGTATCAGGTATACGGTGCCAGAGGGAGATCCAGAGAATAGTCGGTAACACAGCCGGGTCGGTACACAGAAGGTATCAGGTATACGGTGCCAGAGGGAGATCCAGAGAATAGTCGATAACACAGCCGGGTCGGTACACAGAAGGTATCAGGTATACGGTGCCAGAGGGAGATCCAGAGAATAGTCGGTCACAGCCAGGTAGGTACACAGGAGTAGGAGGAATAGAGGGGTAAACAGGGAGCAGGATCACAGGAGTCAGGACACAGGAACTGTAGCCAGGAACAGGAAACACATTGCTCTGACACAGGCAGCGTGTCAGAGCAGGGAAGATATAGTAGTTTGAATTCCCCGCCCAGGAGTCACATGATCAGCAGCAGAGAGAAGCAGGAAGTGCGGCAGCGCTAACAGAAGCAGCGCTGAAGATATGGACACCGCTGTCAGCTCCCGCTGACAGCGCAGCGGAACGGGGACAAGGTAAGTTCCTAACAGTACCCCCCCCCTTCAGGGGTGGCCTCCGGACACCCTATAAGGCTTTAGAGAGAACTTGGTATGGAATTTCTTCAACAAACTCGGAGCATGAAGGTCTCGTGCAGGAATCCAAGAACGCTCTTCAGGACCGTAACCTTTCCAGTCAACCAGGAACTGCAAGGAACCTCTGGAAATCTGAGAATCTAGAATCTCCTTCACCTCAAATTCCTGATCTGGTGCAGAAATAGCAGCAGGAGGTCTTCTTGAAGAGAAGAATTTGTTAACAACAAGTGGTTTGAGAAGGGAAATGTGGAAGACATTGGGAATCCTCAAGGTAGGGGGTAATTTTAATCTAAAGGCCACCGGATTAATGACCTCAATGATCTTGAAGGGACCGATAAATCGGGGAGCGAATTTCCTAGAAGGAACCAACAGGCGAAGATTCTTTGTAGACAACCACACTTTGTCACCAGGAGTGAGTAGTGGAGACGGTCTTCTTCTTTTCTCAAATGCTTTTTTACTGATGGCAGAGGTGTGAAGTAATTTGCGTTTGATAAGATCCCACCTAGACGAGAAGTCCGATAGAAGGAAATCCACTGCAGGAACCCCAGAAGCGGTTAACTCTTTGAAGGGTGGAACTTTAGGATGAAATCCCTGAAGAGCAAAAAAGGGAGAAATGGAGGTAGAGTCGTGTGAATTATTATTGTGGGCGAATTCTGCCCAAGGTAATAAATCAACCCAATCATCATGTTTAGCTGAAATGAAACATCTGAGGAATTTCTCCAATTCTTGATTCGTCCTTTCCGTGAGACCATTACTTTGCGGATGATATGCAGAAGAGAAATTTAACTTAATTCCACAAAGACGAGAAAAGGCCCTCCAAAATCTTGCCACAAACTGAGTTCCTCGATCAGAAACGATAATATCTGGACAGCCGTGTAGGCGGAAAATTTCTTTAATGAAGAGTTGAGCCAGAACAGGAGCAGAAGGGAGACCTTTTAATGCCACAAAATGAGCGGCTCGGGAAAGGCGATCGGTGACCACCCACACTACTGAGAACCCTCTGGAGGAGGGTAAATCTGTGATAAAATCCATGGAGAGATGACTCCAAGGTCGATCCGGAATTGGCAGAGGCTGCAGCAGACCGTATGGAGCTTGACGAGGAACTTTATTCTGAGCGCAAGTGGAACACGCCGTCACAAACTGTCGAACGTCCGAACGGATAGCCGGCCACCAATAACTACGGGAGATAAATTCCAAGGTCTTCTTTATACCGGCATGACCAGAAAAACGGGAGGCATGAGCCCATTTAAGGAGTTTAGTTTGGAGATGTGGAGGAACCAAAGTCTTCCCGTGAGGAATGATCACCCGAGTAGGAGTAGTAGCCAAAATACATTCTGGATCTAGAATAGACCTAACACTCTCTTCTTCGGTATCCATAGAATCAAAGGAACGAGAGAGGGCATCAGCCTTCTTGTTCTTGGACCCTGGTCTGAAGGTAATGATCATATTGAATCGTGAAAAAAATAACGACCATCTGGCCTGACGGGGATTGAGGCAGGATGCAGTTTGTAGATAAAGCAGGTTCTTGTGATCCGTAAAAATAGTAACAGGAAATCTGGCTCCCTCCAAATGATGTCTCCAGGCCTCCAAGGCCAATTAGATAGCAAGTAGTTCTCTGTCTCCAATGCCGTAGTTTTTTTCGGTGGATGAGAATTTACGAGAAAAGAAGCCACAGGGAGAAAACTTTCCAGTAGAATTCTTCTGAGACAAAATAGCTCCTACTCCAGTGGAGGATGCGTCAACTTCGAGAAAAAAGGGGAAGGAAGAATCTGGCTGTTGAAGAATAGGTGCCGATATGAAGGCTTCTTTAAGATACTTGAAGGCCTCTACCGCCTCTGGTGGCCAGGTCTTAGCGTTGGCAGATTTCTTGGTCAGGGAAGTGATGGGTGCAATAACAGACGAAAACCCTTTGATAAAGTGGCGGTAATAATTAGAGAACCCAATAAAACGCTGGATGGCCTTAAGTCCAACCGGTTGGGGCCAATCAGAAATCGCCTTTAATTTCTCAGGGTCCATACGTAATCCGGAGCCAGAAACCACGTGACCAAGAAAAGGAAGATGCGTTTTTTCAAAGACACACTTGTCCACATTACAGTACAGATGATGCGACCGAAGGCGTTGAAGAATCAAGGAGACATGATGGCGATGAGTAATAATATCAGGTGAAAAAATAAGAATATCGTCAAGGTAGATGACAACAAATTGATACAGGAAATCCTGAAAGACTTCGTTAATAAAATTTTGAAAAACCGCAGGAGCGTTACAAAGTCCAAATGGCATGACAAGATACTCAAAATGCCCATCGTGCGTATTGAACGCCGTCTTCCATTCATCCCCTTGTTTAATACGGATAAGGTTGTAGGCCCCTTTCAAATCCAGTTTAGAAAAAATTGAAGCTCCCTTGATCCTATCAAAGAGTTCAGAGATTAATGGTAAGGGGTACCGATTCTTTTTCGTTATGGCGTTGAGGCCACGGTAGTCTATGCAAGGACGCAATCCGCTGTCCTTCTTTTTTACGAAAAAGAAACCTGCTCCTGCTGGTGACGAGGATTTCCGGATAAAACCCCTGTTTAAATTCTCCTTAATATATAGGGACATGGCCTCTGATTCGGGTAGAGATAATGGAAATACCCGTCCTCTAGGTGGTATCTTATCCGGCAACAATTCAATGGAGCAATCCCAAGGTCTATGAGGGGGTAACTTGGAAGCCTCCTTTTCAGAAAAGACATCAGAAAACGAATGATATTGGGGAGGAATACCGGAGGGTGTTGGGAGACAGCCCATAGCGGGTCTATGAATCCTGGGAAGACATCGGGAATGACACTCTGAACCCCATGCAAGAACTTCCGGTTTCTGCCAATCTAAAATGGGGGAGTGAAGTCTGAGCCAAGGTAGGCCTAAGATCAACGGGTTGATAGCCTTTGGAATGACTAAGAAGGAGATTTCCTCAGTGTGCAAGGCTCCAATGCGTAGAGACATGTTAACAGTTCTGTTCTTAATGGATCCTCCAATGATACGACTGCCATCTATAGCTGTAATGGCAATAGGTGGATCTAAGGGTTGCCTAGGCAATGATAACCGCTCTACAATGTCAGCTCGTAAAAAGTTCCCCGCTGCACCGGAGTCAATAAGCGCTGGAAGAGACAATTGTTTATCAGTATATTGCAGAATAACTTGGATAGAAAAACTAGAATCCATAGGAGAGAGAATGTTCATACCTAACTTAGTCTCTCCGTCATCAGTTAGGTCCGATCGTTTCCCGGGCGCTTCCCACATTGACTCAGGACATGACCGGGTTCCCCGCAATAAAGGCATAAACGATTCTTGAACCGCCTCTCTCTTTCCTCCTGGGATAAACGTGCTCTTCCCAACTGCATAGGCTCTTCCTCCGGTGTAATAGGACTTTGGAAGCGAGGAGCCAAACGGAAAGTAGATCGACGGGAACTCTCTCTCTCCTGAGTGCGTTCACGGAAACGTATATCAATCTGGTTACAGAGAGAGATCAAAGCATCCAGGGTAGTGGGTAACTCTCGGGCTGCTAGCTCGTCCTTAATACGATCGGACAAGCCTTGCCAAAATGTGGCCACTAAAGCTTCATTGTTCCAACGAAGTTCGGCCGCCATAGTGCGAAATTGAAGGGCATACTGGCCCAGAGTAAGGGTACCCTGGCGCAGACAGAGGAGTCCAGAAGCTGCACTGGAGACTCGTCCGGGTTCATCAAAGATGCGTCTGAAGGTTTCCAAGAAAGTGGCACAATTATGGAGAATGGGGTCATCATGTTCCCAGAGAGGAGAAGCCCAGGCAAGCGCTTGACCAGACAATAAGGAAATAATATAGGCGACTTTAGTTTTCTGTGTGGGAAAGTTCCCGGGCAAAGGTTCGAATTGAATAGCACACTGGTTCAAGAAGCCTCGGCATTCCTTAGGATCCCCATTGAACTTGGGTGGGTTAGGTATGCGGAGTTGAGAGGTGGTGGGAGCAGATACAGCTGAACCGCTTGGAGCGGGGGCAGGCTGTGGGGCCGGAGCAGGTGGAGGATTAGGAGCTGCCACCTGAGCTGCTTGGAGCGTATCCAACCTGTTAGACAGAGTCTGCAGAATCTGTAATAACTGTTCTTGATTTTTCCCCTGTTCCTCAACCTGAGCCGCTAAGTTATCCAATAGTACTCTCGCAGTGGGATTCCCTGTCGCTTCCATCAGTTAGATAAGGGGTCAGAGCAAACTGTTACGATCTTGATGCCTTAGTCAGTATTAGCACAGGCTTACCTAGGGCGCGGAGTCTAACGGCCTTCCGGTCTTCACCAAGAACCACCGCAAGGTAGTGTGGGCTTAGCTGCCGAAGAACCGCAGGTCGCGGCCCCCAGATTAGCCTACTGACGTAAGGGAGAAAGTTCTAAGTGATGGCAGGCAGACAAGAAAATAGACAATGCGGTGCAAGTACAGGCACTAACCGTGAATTCCAGGCGTAGTAGGTCTGGAACAGTAACCGGTAGATGCACGGAGGCAATGGGTGCGTGGCAGGATCCAGAGAATAGTCGGTAACACAGCCGGGTCGGTACACAGAAGGTATCAGGTATACGGTGCCAGAGGGAGATCCAGAGAATAGTCGGTAACACAGCCGGGTCGGTACACAGAAGGTATCAGGTATACGGTGCCAGAGGGAGATCCAGAGAATAGTCGATAACACAGCCGGTCGGTACACAGAAGGTATCAGGTATACGGTGCCAGAGGGAGATCCAGAGAATAGTCGGTCACAGCCAGGTAGGTACACAGGAGTAGGAGGAATAGAGGGGTAAACAGGGAGCAGGATCACAGGAGTCAGGACACAGGAACTGTAGCCAGGAACAGGAAACACATTGCTCTGACACAGGCAGCGTGTCAGAGCAGGGAAGATATAGTAGTTTGAATTCCCCGCCCAGGAGTCACATGATCAGCAGCAGAGAGAAGCAGGAAGTGCGGCAGCGCTAACAGAAGCAGCGCTGAAGATATGGACACCGCTGTCAGCTCCCGCTGACAGCGCAGCGGAACGGGGACAAGGTAAGTTCCTAACACTTGTATCAGACCACTGGAAGTAGATCACTCTTAATTGCAGAAGCTGCAGTCATCTTTTCCTGACACTGTGGTATGGGTACTCTATTATTCCTTCTGTCCCTGGCTCAGCTCCTCTTACTTATCTCATGCAGAGGATGGGTGTACAACTGGTAGGGCCAATGAGCACAGTTCACATGTACACAGTTGGCCCTGATATGTGTCTATCTAAGTGTACACTCAAGGGGGTAGATGTATCAAACTGCGATTTTGAAAATCCAGTGATTTTCTCTGAAGAGTTGCAACTCGCTGATGTATGAACCTGAGATTTACAGTGAAATGTGTTTCTGTCAAAATTGCTATTTCAAAAATCGATAGAGGTCAAAGTTTGCCACTCTAGCTATACAAGTATGAAGCTGCGATTTAGCAAACTTTCCTGAGTTTGCCTTAAAACTCGCTAGATACAAAACGGTGTTTCCTAGCTGCAAGATTAGAAAAACACATCACTGTTACACTGCCCTGCCTACACAGCCAGAGGTCCAGCGTCTGTCAAAAGTTTAAAATTAGATAAATGTTAAAAAAAGAATATGCGTGCCCCCCCCCCCCGTCCAACCCTAGTGCTGACAGCCTACTGCTAGTTACGTGATGAAAATCAGGAAAAAATTTACGTGGGGTCCCCTCAATTTTCACGTAACCAGCACTAGGCAAAACAGCCGGGGTGGTTGGTACTATAGCAGGGGGACACGTGGCAGGGGTCCCCCTGCCATAAGGACATACCAACCCCAGGCTGTTCAGCGCTGAACTGGATTCCCTAGTGAGTGAGGTCCGCAAAAAAAACTATGCAGGCCCCCCCTTTAGCAATAACCAGACCAGTGCTAGGGCTCTTCCTACACCCCTGGGCAGTGGGTGTAGGGTAATATCGGCAAATATAATGTACAAAAAAGTCCCAGCCATGCCAGGATGCCATAAACAGTGTTGGCATGCTGATGCTTCTATAACTACAAGCACCAGCATACCCATGGCAGCCTTGCCATGCTGGCACTTGGAGAACCACAAGTGCCAACATGCCCTGACACCGATGGCTGGCTGAGATCTGTAGTTCCACAAAACAAAATGCTAAAAAACCCACAACACCCTCATTAAAACCATATACTTTTAATATAAATAAAAAAGCCCTTAAAAACATAAAAAACATAACACAGACTCTTTTTTACCACATACATTTAAAAAAATAATAAAACCCAAAATACTCACCAATCTGAATTCTTATTCTTTTGTTAGTAGCTTTCAATCCAAATGTGTTTGAAAACCATGTCCATAAATATTTATAGATCCAAATGTCGATGCTTGAAACCATGTCTATAAATAATTTTATATCCAAATGTCCATGCTTGAAAATATCTTCTGTACTTCTGGTCATCAAGACACCCTCGAAAAATCAAACAAATAACAAATAATTATATTAGGCGCCGAACACTTGATTCACTAGGAGTCACAACAAGAATGACATTGAAACGTCCTACCACTTCTATTTAATAGTGTGGCTTTCCCACGTTCTGATCATTATCAACTGCACAGATGCATGTAACTAATTAGTGTAATATTATTCTCAGGAACTTCAGTACAAACAAAGAATCATTACTAATCTGAGGAATACAGCCTGACCCAGTTTGACAACATTTGGACAATGCAAACATAATCTGCTTGTGTTAACAAATGGAGACACAAATTAGGCTACTTAAAGAATGTAAAAAATCTGGATAACCACTTGTAGTTATCCTAACTTTTTTAGTGAAGGAGAGCAAAGGTTGTGAGAGTCATTTATGAAATAAACTAAAGGTGTAATTCCTTCTCCTTTCATAGACAGTGCCACATCCCTATTTTTTTCATGGTTATTTATATAACTATTTCTTAAATTTTATCCAGGCATGTGTTTAGGTTAATTTGTGTTTCAAAATATTTTAAAAAAGAATTATCAGCACATTGCAAATTATTTAATTTTTTATGTAGCACTTTGTCTATATGACTCACCTCTATTTTATGTTGCTTCCATTTCATTTCAAAGGAGCAAAGACTCTCTAGATCCTTAATACCCCTATCCATATCTCAAAGAGATTTTATATTTTTTTTAAAAAAAGTGTCATGCAGACACATACTCCAGACTTGAACAATGCACTAGCGGTTGCACAGAGTGTACTACATTTATAATTATATGATTATATTTAGCCTCAGTTATGGATTCAATTTATCATAACAGTAAGGTAGCATTAAAATTGTCTTTATTAGCGTGTATGATTACTCTGTGCTTTAACAATTTTGCTTCCTTGGGACAAGCGTGAGAAGGAAAATTAAGAACCAGAGATGGTTCACAAGCAGACTGCCTTATTTATAAAGGCAATGGAAATGTTCAATTCCAAAGTGGGGGTTAGAAAATCTGGGTTTATTTAGTTTTGGGAAAAAGGTGCCTTAGAATTGACCTAATTGATATTCATAAATATACCTGCTGCCAATACAAAGATTTGTTTAATTAATGTTAAGGAATGTTATCTTATAATTCTTATGATACTGCTCCACAATATACTTTAAGTTTTATATTTTTTTTTTTGGGGGGGGGGTTGTGCTGCTGCTGAATCTCACATGCAAACACATAGTTTTTTCTGGTAGACAGAAATGGACAATCTGCGCTTCCCAAAAGATAGTGGTTGCAGCCAGGGGAATAGATAGAGGGGGATAGGTCCCAACCCCTAATGTAGAATATGCCAGGTTCCACGGCGCTGGGATATAGTGGGGGAAAAGAGAAGGGAAAAATGTGATGAAAAATGCAAATGAAAAGTTAAACAAGTAAACCAGTCGGTGTACTTGTATTTATTAAAGGTGAAAAGGCTGATAATAGTAAATCAGTTTCAGTTACGGTGGATACATATGAACACATAATAGGAATCACACGTTTTTTGTACAAGTATGTAATGACAGAAGTCTTGGACAACAGTCACTCACTCCTGATGCTAAAGCCAGCCGGCTTAGCCACTAATGTAAGTGTAATCACAGAAGGAGTCAACACTGTAGTTTGCCCATCGGGAACGGATTTCCTGATTCAATAGGTACTTTGTAGTAAAACTGGGATATATATATACATATGTGCAGCTTCTGCTCGTGTTATTAATCGGCAGCAGGTTTATCATCCCAACAAGCGGTACCTTAAATACATGTAAAAAGTCTTGTAATAGCTTGACCAGCTGAAGCACAAAAGGGATAGTAAATACACTTCTAAGGCAATAAACCAATAGAGTCTATAAATCCCTTGTATCACAAATCTGTGAGCCGGACTAGTAAATGAATCCAATATACCGTGAGCCGGAAGTTAAGGCTGAAGCACTATAAGTGCTAATCTTCAAGCAAACGTCCGTGTGCCAAATGGCAATAGAAGCTCAAATCCGTTAACCGGATAATCCGCTTGATGCGAGGCTATACAGTCCGCGATGGGGGTAGTGCACTTACCCTTACCGAGGATGCATCCTCCAGGCGCCCGGTTCCTCTCGTTGCAAGTCTCGCAGTAGAAAGGCCCACTACATTGTGGGAGAGAAACAAGCCGGCTCGTGGCGCATGCACACTAGGTAGCGGTATCCGAGCGTCGCTGTATAGACTGCTGTTTATTTTTCCCTGAAGAAGCCCCCCTGTGGGGTGAAACGCGTAGGGTTTACACCACAAACAGCATTGATATTGATTTCTTCACTATCATAACACCGTCTATACAGCGACGCTCGGATACCGCTACCTAGCGCGCATATATTTTTTCCCTAAAGAAGGGAATGCTTTGCTTGACATCCCAGCAAGAGATGACCATCGATTTTTAAGATCAGAGTAAAAATCGCAGTTTAATACATCTGGCAACTTGTGGACAAAAATCTTGATTTTCCGCGATTTTAAAACGCTGAAAAAATCGAACCTTGATACATTTACCCCCATGTGTTTGCTAAAATGCCACTGGAAAAAACGAGGGAGGACTATATATATGTGTGTGTGAATATATATATATATATATATATATATATATGTGTGTGTATATATATATATATATTACTATTATATTCGGTGTTATATTGAATGTTACTATTACATATACCTGCCGCTGGCCGGAAGTCGGATACCGGTAGTGAGGTATCGCGATTGCCGGTTGCTCCGCCCACTTTTCGGAGCTACTTTGATTGGACTTACCGGAAAGAATTGGCTATTTAAGATCGAACTGGCCATGTTCTGAATGTTACCCCTTGAGAAAGTCTTTGATCACAGGACGAAACGCGTAAGGGATTTACCGCTTGCTGCTGTTCCGGATTCGTGTGTCATTGTGGGTGCTTCTGGCCAGACTTGCCCTGCTCTGCTATTCCATCACCGCACGAAAACTGGACAGATAAGCCTTTTTATATTGTGTTAGATGAACGAGCATATTATATATGAGTCACACTATGAGGCTCTGATGCCTCTGTTTTATTAAAAGTCTTTTATCTATACATGTTATATGACCATATGTTTTGATGGTATTACACCATTGTGGCTATTTGTTTGAGTCATAGGGCTAGATTTACCAAGCTGCGGGTTTGAAAAAGTGGGGATGTTGCCTATAGCAACCAATCAGATTCTAGCTGTCATTTTGTAGAAGATACTAAATAAATGAAAGCTAGAATCTGATTGGTTGCTATAGGCAACAACCCCACTTTTTCAAACCCGCAGCTTAGTAAATCTAGCCCATAGTCTTTCCGGAGCTGTACACTTGTCTTGTGTGGAGGATTATCTGCCAATATTGGCATTTTTCAACCTTTTGGATCATCACAGACGTTTTCCCAAGAAGGTCTATCTATACATATTCAAAGCTACTATTATATGAATTTCTGGTACGGGAATTGCACATATGAGAAATATATTGATTGTGTTTTGCATTTAAAGCACTATGTTTGGCGCCCCTTTTCTCTCTCTTATATATATATATATATATATATATATATATATACATATATACTAGAAATGCTCACTGACCCCCGTGAAGTGGTTTTGATTTTGGTTTTGTATTCTTTTGGAAAAATTGCTAAAATATGCTAAAATCACATAATTTTGCTCTTTTTTTGATCCTACATTATTATTAACCTCAATAACACTAATTTCAAGTCATTTGCAGTCAATTTTGATCACCTCACAGATCGCATTATTATTTTCATACACATTCGGACAAATACTGCAGCGACCTGGCTGGTTGCTAAGCGACAGAGCTATGACTCAACCACACAGCAGTTGCTACCACACCTAGGACACATTGGCACACAGCAGTGGCAGAAAAGAAAAGTCAGAAGAAAAGCCTGCAAGGCCTAGTATTTGTATTTCAGCAATGACAATTAACAATGGAGCAATGGAGCTCTTCTCTTTGGGTGTATATAACACTGTGTACTTTTTGGTGTAAATGCAGAAGAAAAGCCTGCATGGACTAGTATTTGTATTTCACCAATGACAATTAGCAACATTACCTTTTTGTGTTACCTATATAATACAGTAGAATTTGACTGCAGAATTACACCAACCCTGACAGCACTAGGATTTGTATTTTTCTGCAATGAGATTTAACACTGGAGCTGTTTATTGTATATTGTTGATATTGCAGTGAAGCTTTTATTCATTATTCGTAAAGTGAAGCCAGGTGGGTTATGGGTACGGATGAAATTCCAGGATACATGTGAGGGGGCTGTCACAAAAATAATAGATAAACTGACAGGCCCCAATCAATAATTAAGAAGACCTTTTTGATTTAGCTACAAGCTGCCTTTCCGAACGCCTGTTTGACTTAAGTGGCACTTTATTGTTTGTTTTGTATTTAATAAATTTGTGACACAGCTCTTTCACTAATGTTAGCCAGACATTTTGCTGCAGACTTTGGTGAAAATTGTGACAGTTGTGAAGGGATTATTAGTGAATAGACTGGAAATAACTGGAAATTAATGTTAATGCTATAAATAGTAATATAGGAGCAAAAACAGCTCAAAATGACATTATTTTACCTATTTTTCACAATTTACCTATTTTTCACAATTTTTAATTAAATCCAGATCCATGCCCAAAACCAAAACCAAAACCTTTCACGTTTGTTCGATAAAACCGGTAGCAAAGCCAAAACATGAAGTTGGATTAGAACCGACACCGGTTTCGAAACCCGAGAGTCAGCGCACATCTCTAATATAAATAAAGGATAAAAATATAGTTTACAAACTCTTGGAATAAGGGACACATTGTGGCATAGGAATACAATGCAGTTATAGTTGAAAAATTATTTGTTATTTTAAATTTTTATAAAAGCCACAGTTTATTGGAGTTAACCCTCTTTTCACATAATCTCCCCAGCAGAAGCAATTCGCAAACAGTATTTATTTCGACATGTACTGTAACTTTGTGTGATTGTTAAATGCTATGACACATTAACTCTGTTATCTTACTCAAATTTATAATCACTGCAGAGAGGGAGGAAGATGCATATTAAAAAGTTACAGAAACCTGGGTAATACAATAAAATATGTTTCCTTAAAGAGTCAAAACACCTTGCATAAATCAAGTATTGCAGTGTTAAATTATAGCTTAACAGGGCTTTTGTGCAAATTGGGAACTAATGCAGATCGGGATAAAGATGCATTTGCACCTTAGAGAGCTGTATTATTTGCGAGTGGTCAGATGCAGGTGCAAATAGTGGCTGTTTGCAAATGACCAACTTATGTTGAGTGCTGATTTCTTTGTCACTCGGGCATATATTAAGCTTTTGTATGCATGTTTAAACAAATCTCTTTTTTTCTTAGTACACTAGAGTTGTTTCTGAGGTATTAGATAGATTTTATAGCAGTTTAATGATGCTTAATTGCGAATGCGCTTGTTGCAAATAAAATAAATAGTCAAAAACATGGATGAATTTGGCAAATAGGTGTATGCGATGTATGCAAGGTGCAAACCAGGCCCATATGCTACTGTTGCCGACTAGCACACATCTTAAGATTGTTACAATTTGCATATGGTCACAATTGTGTCTTTTTAACGAACACAAGTTGAGCCTCTAATTTGGTGCACATTTGTGGCCAATTCTGCATCAGCCAAATAATTTTAACTGCAGGAATAGTTTTACAGAAAATAATAAGGCACTCACAAGGCTCATGCTGCTCACGACTGCTGACAAGAGAAATAAATGAAAATAGATTTCCCTGTGAGAAAAACGTTTGTACAAGCAGTATATACAGCAACAATCTGTGCAGGAGACTCTAGTGGGCAACAGTCAGTACACAAAGCATGTGCCGTTTACAGTCACAGACTCAACACGCGTTTTGCAAACTTTCATTAATCGTTATCAGGAGTATGATTTTTAGGAGTTATTTAGTGGTTTATAAAATTGTAAAAAATCCATGTGTCGAAAGTTTGTCAAAGAGCCAAAGTCAACCTAAGTTATGAGGAAACCATTAAAACAAAATTTTGATGTGGAACCGTTTGGTGGGAGGACAAGTCCAGGGCCGCTGAGAGGGGGAAGGGAGGGGGTACCAATTACCTGCCAGGGGGCCCGACCGCGCCGGCGATTTTTTTTTTTTGTAATTTATTTTTTTTGCTGCTTTTTTTTTTGCGGGCGGGGGGTTCGATCGTTGGTGGGGGGGAGCAGGGTAGTTAAAAGAAAAAACAAAACATACTCACGTGATCGCAGCGCTGGCATCCCTCCTCTCTGCTGCTCTCTGCTCCACACAGACTGAATGCCAGGCGTGACATCATCTTGTCATGCCCAGTATTCAGTCAGTCTGGAGCAATGGAGCACAGAGCAGCAGAGAAGACCAAGAGAGAAGAAAAGGAAAAGGTAAGTAAAGGGAGGAAAACGGGTGGGGGGGCTTTGCACAAAGGGGTTAAAAAACAAGGGGGGATCTTTGAGCAAAGGGGTTAAAAAACAATGGGGGTCTTTGCACAAAGGGGTTAAAAAATGAGGGGGGGCTTTGCACAAAGGGGTTAAAAAACGAGGGGGGGCTTTGCACAAAGGGGTTTTAAAAATGAGAGGGGGATCTTTGAACAAAGGGGTTAAAAAACAATGGGGGTCTTTGCACAAAGGGGTTAAAAAACAAGGGGGGGATCTTTGAGCAAAGGGATTAAAAAACAATGGGGGTCTTTGCACAAAGGGGTTAAAAACGAGGGGGGGCTTTGCACGGAGGGGTTAAAAAATGAGAGAAGGCATGGCACAGAGGGGTTAAAAAATGGGCAGCATGACACAGTGGGGTTAAAAACGGGGGCAACATGGCATAGTGGGGTTAAATAACGGGGGCAGCATGGCACAGTGGGGTTAAAGAAAGGAGGAAAAAATGCAGCATGGCACAGGGGGATAAAGAAAAGAGGGACAAAGACAGCATGGGACAGGGAGATAAAGAAAAGAGGGACAAAGGCAGCATGGCACAGGGGGATAAAGAAAAGAGGGACAAAGGCAACATGGCACAGTGGGATAAAGAAAAGAGGGACAAAGGCAGCATGGCACAGGGGGATGATGAAAGGAGGGGGCTGTAATTTTCTAAATGTAGCAATTTTTTTCCCAAATAGATCCTCCAACATTCCAGGATCCGGACAAGCCGCACCTAAAGAAACCAGCAGCCATATGTGGTAAAAGTGAGAAGAACAGGTAGGACAGAGCAGCATAGTGTGTGAAATGTTGTGATTCTAGTAGGGACAATGCCAATGTTTGGTGAGTGTTTGGTGAGCCCAGTGGGCGCAGGCCAAGACTGAACTCTTTCTGTACACACCGCATTCTTCCTATACTACAAAAGAGTGCTAGATGTCCTGAAAGTCAGGAGTGCTTGGACAAATGTCACACTACAGTGAATTCAGAACCTAGTGATTTTGATGTGCTAGCCACGCCCCAATGGCGCATTGCCACGCACCCAATCGTGTGACCACACGCCTGAAAAATTTTGCGCCGCCGTGAGGCAGGCCAAAATTTTTGGGCATACTCAACTATAAGGGGGGGGGGCATGAATTTATTGTACCGGGGCCCTGAATTCCTCTTGGCAGCCCTGGACAAGTCTATTCTATCAAGGATGTGAAGCATATTCTTATAGGTATCCAGGGTTCATACATCATCATAGGAAAACTTACAGCACACAGGACTAGAACATTACAGTGCATTAGAGAGGCAGGCACTTTGAATTGAAATTTGGGCTTACAGACCTATCAAATTGTTACAATTGTTATATCAATCAATCAGATTCTACATTTTACATTCGACCCCAAAAGAATAGCAAATCCTCCTGCCGTCACATACGTTAAGCACATGCAGTCATTTAGAGGTAATGTCCCAGATTTGTACTGCAGAACTGCACCATCTTAAACTTTACATGTTGATAGGAGAAAATTTCCTCCTCAATATTCCATTAAGGCGTTTCAGCTTACAATTTCAACATCTCTTTTAAATACATATTGAACAGAAGTCTTAAATAATTGAGACCCTCAAGCACACTAAAATAATTGCAAACTAGAGATGCTCACGATCGGTTGTCTGAAAACCGAGCCCACCCAAACATCAGAAATCTGAGTACCAATCCGAGCCGGCTTGGAATTTTCGAGAGGCCTCGGAACTGAAAATGAGGCAAAACATCATTATTGCGTCCTCCGTCCTCAACGGAGATCCACCGCCATTTCACAGAGAGGGCTCTTGGCAGTCTCCAATGTAGATGGTCAGCGTCATTAATTAAAGAGAAAAAGGAGAGGTGGCAGTGTTCTTACAAGTCTCCAGTGAGATTGTACTGTGCCATAGTTCACACAGAAACAGGAGATGTGGTAGTGTTCAGTGCTGAAACAAAAATAATAGGGGAGGCAATATTTTTAAAAGTCTCCAGTGACATTGTACTGTGCCATACTTCACACAAAAACAGCAAAGGTGGCAGTGTTCAGGGCTGAAACAAAAATAATAGTGAAGGCAGTGTCCTTAAAAGTCTCCAGTGACATTGTACTGTGTTATAGCTCACACAGAAACAGGAGACGTGGCAGTGTTCAGTGCTAAAACAGAAATAACAGAGGAGGCAGTGTTCTTAAAAGTCTCCACTGACATTAAACTGTGCCATAGCTCACACAGAAATAGAAGAGGTGTCAGTGTTCTTCCCATTCAACAGTGTACATGCCATTGTTCATTGTCAGTGCTGAAATAGAAATAATAGGTAAGTGTTACATTCCGGATGCACTCGGTCTAGACCTAGCAAGGCGCGGAGTCTAACAGCCCCCTGGTTTTCAACAAGAACCACCGCAAGGTGGGATGGATTTAGCTGCAAGGGAACTGCAGGTCGTGGTCCTTGGTTTGGCCCCTAGATGCTAGCGAGATAGGTGAAACTGACAATACAAGGAGTGGAAGTAGATACATTTGAGAGACCTGTGGTATTCACTGGTGAGCAGGTAAGGACAAGCAGAACAGAGCAGGCGGAGTACTGTATGCAGACCGGAGGCACGCAAGGTGGATGGCAGGTGGGGTCTTGTAGTCAAGCTGATTGATACACAATTCTGAAGGCTTCGGGGTAATGAAGTAGCAGGCGGATGGTTGGTATTCTAGCCGAGATGGTACACTGTTCAGAGGACTGCGATGCAATGGAGTAAGCAGGAGAGTAATCGGATAAACAAGCCAAGTCGGTATACGGTTCAGATGTCTGCGGTGCACTGGAGTGATCAGTAGTGTAGTTGGTTAAACAAGCCAAGTCGATACGCAGTTCAGATACGGAGACCTTAAGGAAGAGTAAAGCAGGTCTCGAAGCAGAACACCAAAGCAGACCGCTACAGAGAGTTCTGGGAACACAAGTGTAGTCAGGAGGATAACATGTTTATCTGACACAGGTATGATGTCAGATCCTCCCTTTACTTCGTATTCCCCGCCACAGGGTCCCATGATGTTCTAATCGCAGGTGCTAGAGAGAATACAGGTGAGCACTACAAGCGGATGACAGGTGCTGGAGAGAATACAGGTGAGCACTTTTACAGTAAGGCAGTGTACTACAAAGTCTCCACTGACATTGTACTGTGGCATAGCTTACACAGAAACAGGAAAGGTGGCAGTGATCATTGCTGAAACAGAAATAATAGGGCTGGCAGTGTACTTATAACTCTACAGTGACATTGTACTGTGCCATAGCTCACAGCCAAGCAGGAAAGGTGGCAGTATACAGTCCTGAAACAGAAATAACAGGGGAGGCAGTGTTCTTAAAAGTCTCCAGTGATATTGTACTGTGCCATAGCTCACACAGAAACATTAGAGGTGGCAGTGTTCTCGCCAGTCTACAGTGTACGTGCCATTGGTCATTGTCAGTGCCGAAACAGAAATAATATCTGTGGCAGTGTTCTTAAAAGACTCCAGTCACATTGCTCTGTGCCATCGATATGGATTCACATCAGTCCACAGAAGACCAGGAGCACCAACTACCTGCTGGCACCAGTCCTAATGATATTAATCTCTCTACGTCATCTGCTAAATCCTATGTTAAAGTGCATAGTGACTTGAAGTCAGGGAAACAAAAACGTAAAAAATCAGCTTTTTCCTTGGTAAAGAAAAAACACCTGTAATCAAGGCACAGTTGACTGCAGATAAAAATAAAATTGCCAACATGCCATTCTGCACATGCAGTGGCAAGGAAAGAATCAGGTCTTCACCTTTCTGTATGAGTGCTAATTCAACAACTGTCGTTGAGGCATCTTCTTGTAAGGTCAGTCATGACAATGCAAGATCTTGTCATTCAGACTCAAACAGTGGTGCTCAAACACTTTTTTAAATGTATTTGAGCATTTAAAACCCGAGCTGGAAGAAAACAGTAAGGCATTAGAAGAAACTGTATATTCAGATTCAGAAATTACACAAATCTGTGAGGAGAGTCCATTCATGAGTGCTATGTGTAAGCCTGACCTGTCTAATAGTGTACTCATAAAGAAGCCTCCTTTCAGCATTTCTGCAGATGTGTGGATGAACAGCCCAAGTGTAGCCGGTGATATTCAAATTGAGAATGTCACTTTGAAATTGCTACAGGATAAGGGGGATATTTGTGTAGCTGACGACGGCGCTAATGAGGATGTTGATGACAATGATGTTGTTTGTGTAAGTCCTGCACCAGTGGAAGCAATTCTTGCCATTGATAAGAAGAAGACCATTGTTATGCCTGGGCATAAGACCAAAAAATCCACCTCTTATGTGTGGAATTATTTTTACCCAAATCCTGACAATAGTTGTCTAGCCATTTGTAGCATTTGGAAAGCTACAGTCAGTAGAGGTACGGACCATAACCATCTAGGAACCTCATCCATGTTACTCTTGAAGAGAGTTCATGTGAACCTTTTGGGAAAATCTGAGACTTATGCTAAAGAAATAACAACAAGCAGTCCAGCATCAGTTATCTCCCTTCTCTTCGCTAAATCCTGGCACCTGCAATCTACACCCACAACACTGTCCTCATTAATATCCTCATTAGCGATCGGAATTAGTTCTGCATCCAAGTTGCTAAGGCTAGATGACTCATCCACTATACAGGATTCCCCAGAAGAATTCTTTAGCGTCAGTGCCCATGCTGCTGTTGCTGCTGCTGTTTGGGGTGGCTCTTCATTCCAGGAGCAAACCAAGAAGAAGACTAGTAGTAGTTTACAACAATTGACTGTTAAACTATCCTTTGCAAGAGGAAGCAAGTATGAAAGCTGTTACCCAGTCGCAAAGCAGATCACAGACGCAATGGCGACTATGCTAATATTAGATTTGCGTTCAAAATCTACTATCAATGCAGCTGATTTGAGACAGTTAATTGAGGTCTTGTGTCCCTGTTACCAAATTCCACCACGACACCATATTACTAGAAAAGCTATTCCTCTCCTCTTCCAGAAGGTTCGCAAAAATTTAATTATTGGGCTAAAAAATGCCATTCTACCCACTGTATACTTAGCCAAGTTGACAGCTCAAGTGCTACGTAGCACAGCGGCATCTCCTCCTTCAGTTTCTCTTGCAACAACTGCTGCTAGGAAAAAACTTAGCTTCCCCAAGAGACCGATGACGCAGATGACTCAGCACAACATTTTTACATCTCCTCTGGTCTGAAAAAAATGACCAAAAACCGTGACACCTCTGCCGTAACTCCACCTGATCCTACTATTAACATCCAAAGGATGGAAGGAGGAAAAAGGGCAATTTGGAGACCCATGTACAAACTCGCTTTGCAATACCTAAACAAGCCCACCGTGCAGTGTGTACTCAAAAAGAGTTTTCATCACAGCCAGGAACCTTGTTAGGGATCGGTGTAGAAGGCTACTGTAACGAGCTGCGCTTCCACTAACTGCGTCATGGCTGTCATAGCAACAGCAAGGACATCACTTCCCCTTCCTACAGTCCCAGACGTCACCATGGCAATGGCCGGAACTCCTTCTAATGAGCTCTGCGTCACGGCAACACAGGGCAGCCGGGCGAGTGCGCACTAGTTATATTAAAGCCTGCGGGCTAATAGGCTTCAATAGTATTTATTAATCAGTGCCTGGGGCTAAACATGTGATGCCCAATCTCGGTCACTGTTTGGCCGCATTTAGTATTTAAAGCAGGGAGGGCTTAGCCTCCCTGCCGGTTATAGCGTTCACAGTTTGTGCTGTTTGCTGACCTGCTGTTTTGTCGTCTGACCTTAATTGACCTCCTGCTGTGACCCTTGCCTGTGCTTTGGACCTTGCCTGTTTGTCTATTGCCCTGACCTTTGACTGAATACTGGATTACGCTATTTTGCTTGTGGTCCTGACCTCTGCTTGAATACCGAAATTGTTTGCTTGCTACTGGCCGTGACCCCGGCCTGTCACTGACCACCCGCTCCAGTCTGGTCTACTGCTTTTGGTTCCACCTGCGCTATGGCCACCATGGATGAGCTTTTACTACACCTAGCTTAAGACCTGGGGGCATCCAAGTACCTGTGAGCACATAAGGCTCTACGGGAAAGGCAGCTGCTAAAGGTGAAGACCTCTCTACTACCTGTTCTAAAGGCTCATCTTGGTGATCGTTAGCACTAACAGCTACTTCCTATAAACGTGGAACAGATGATGTTCATCAAAATGAACTACAAATTACACAAGGAAGGCCTTTACTGCTAATTACATCAAAGTACAGAGACGTCTGTAATGGTGGATTCCAGCGGGGATGAATTAATAATGTGTGAGGATGATGTACACACTGATGAGGATGAGGCTGAAGATGATGACAACAACATCTTGCCACTGTAGATTTCATTCACAGCACTGTTATCTTAGCCTGCTTAAGCCCATTGTTAGCTTGTTTTGTGGGGGCCCAAACAAACCAAGCACTTCAGCCGCGAAAGTGGCACTCCTTGTAGCTGAAGTGTTTGCTTTGTTAAACTGTGCATGTCCTTTTTAAGATCCAACATAAGGGTGGGTTGGAGGGTCTGAGGACAATTCCATCTTGCACCATTTTCTTTTGTGCCACTGCTGTGTGGCATTGTTTCTTACATGTGCTATGAAGTGCTGTGTGTTTTTGCCGTTGCTCAATCGATTATATTGCAGTAGCTATGAGAACAATTTAATTTGCCCTGCCACCAACTGAAGCAAGAGGTGGTAACAAGGTGGAATTGCACCTTTTTTATTCTTCAGAGGATGGAGGAACAGCAAAAAGCCATCAGTCTTAGAGTTCATTGGTTTGTTAAACTGTGCCTGCTCACCTTTTTAACATATTTCCCAAGGACAATTCCATCTTGCACTGTTGGATATTTTGGCCTTGGTCTGTCATCTTTTGTGTCAGTCGACAATTCAGATTTCAACAGTATTATTAGGTCGCCAATTCACACGGTGAACAATATGATTAGGTAGACTATTCAAATGTGGACAGTATTATTATGGGGCTAAGGATATGGTTAAGGATATCACGCATCTCACCAGTTTAGTTCCATTCTGATCCTTATGTACATTGATTTACCTTGGTTACTGCTATCTGCTGTACAATCTGGCGTTACTCTATCCTCGGACGCCATTTTACCTAGTATTCTGCATATGTGCCAACCCAGGAACCTTTAAAACCTCTGCTCCGCAGTGATTGGATGATCACCAGCCAGTTCCCTTTATAAGGGTCCTCCTCCTTTCCATGAGTGTCAGATCATCAGGTCTCCCTACCTGATAGCAAGCATTACCTCTGACTCCTGTTCATGCTTATACTTATCTTTGTTTCTGACTTTGTGGGTTAGGTCTTTCATTCAACTGCTGCAGCTTCACTCATCATCGGTCCTGTTCCAGAGTTATAACACCTGTGTGAATCTCAGTGCTTCTGCTCTCTGCAGTTCATTGCCTCACAGCATTACCTGTTCAGCTTTTTCCACAGTCAAGACCTGTAGCTTCCATGCAGTGCATTGCTCATCATCGGTCCTGTTCCAGAGTTATAACACCTGTGTGGATCTCAGCACTTCTGATCTCTGCAGTTCATCGCTTCACAGCTACACCTGTTCAGCCTAACCCGCTTGTAAGACCTGTGACTATAGGGCTTCGCTCAGCATCTGTTCTGTTCCTGAATTACTACACTAGCGTATACCTCAGTCCTTCAAAGTCCTGCAGCTCATCGCTTCACAGCATTATCGTTAAGCTTATTCCTCTTTTAAGACCTGTGACTATACTGTAACGCTCAGCATCTGTCCTGTTCCTGAATTACTACACTTGTGTATATCTCAGTCCTTCTGAGTCCTGCAGCTCATCACTTTGCAGTACTACCTGCTCAGCCTATTCCGCTACCAAGACTTGTGGTTATACTGCTGATCATCACACAGCATCCGTCCAGTTCCTGAATTTCCATATACCTGGGGCTACATTCCATTCTGCCTTACAGCTGACTTGGTGGTTTTTGAAATTATCTGCTCTGCACCCCCTAGAGGACCGTGACCTGTGGTTGAAAGCAGCTAAGACCATATTCCCTTGCAGGAATACATGGTGAATACCTGTTTTCCGTTAGACTCTGAACCTCTCTGGGGGTAAGCCGTCACTCAAGCAGAGATCAAGACCATTTCCACTATCCAGCTTTCGTGACCGGTATAGGGACAGGTCTAGGGATAGGGATAGGGACAGGTTTAGGGATAGGGGCAGGTTTAGAGTTAGGGATAATACTGTCTACATTTGAATTGACAACTTAATAAATTCTGTCTACATTGCAATTGATGTCCTAATAATACTGTCAATGTCATTATATTGTAGACTTTATAACATTGTCTAGTCTGCATTAATCATATTATGTCAATTTAACATAAGGGTGGGTGGGAGTTACAAAGGACAATTCCATCTTGCACTGCAGCTACTGATGTGTGCCAATGTGACTTAGATGTTCTATAAACTGTCGTGTGCTTTGCAAAACTTAGCTTTCCCAAGACACCCACTGATGATGCCAATGACTCGGCACAACATTTTGACATCTGGGGGTAAATGTATCAAACTGTGAGTTTGCCAGCGTGTTGAAATCGCGGCAAATCGCGGGTTTACCCGCAATTTTTTGAAAAAAAAACTGGAAATGTATCAAGCTGTGATTTTGAGACTCATGTTCAAAATCGCTGGTCATCTCTGGCGATTTTGAGCGATGTAAACACTGACGAGTTTAGCAAACTCTCATGTGTTTGGCAAACACATCACTGTTACACTGCCCTGGTAAAAAGTTAAAGAACAGATAAAAGTTTACAAAAAAAAAAGCTTGAGGTCCCCCCACTATTTATGCTTAACCCTAGTGCTGCCTGACTAGTGCTGCACTAGGCAAACCAGCCAGGGTTGGCGGCACTATAGCAGGGGGACGCGCGGCAGGGGTCCCCCTGCCATAATGACTAACCAACCCTAGACTGTTCAGCGCTGGGCTGGATTCCCTAGGGAGTGGGGTCCGCCGAAAATAACGAGCGCTCCCCCCCCTCCTAGAAAGAACCAGCCCAGTGCTGATAGCACTAGGGCTCTTCCTACTACCCCTGGGCTGTGGGTAGTAGGGTAATGCGGCGCTAAATTGTTAAAAAAAATAAACTGACACCAATTTTGTTTGTGGAACTACAAGTCCCAGCCAGCCAGGTTGCCAAAAACAGTGTGGCCATGCTGGTGCTTGTATAACTACAAGCACCAGCATACCCACGGCAGCCAGGGCATGTTGGCACTTGGAGAACCACAAGTGCCAACATGCCCTGACATTCCAGGCTTGCTGGGCCCTGTAGTTCCACAAAGAAAAATTTTAACAAAACAACAACACCCTCATACAAACCACACATATTTATTAAAAATAAAAAACCCACAATAAAGACACTAACCACCCTCTTTTTAACCACAACTATTTAATAAAAATAAAAAAAAACAAATACTTACCGATGATGTCTTCTTTCTTGATCCAATGTCCCTTATTATTTATACATCCATCTTGCCGGCTTGCCCCAGTCCCAACCATTTGTACCTCCATAAACGAATCTGTGCCAACTGGAACACTTCACCCAGAAGGGGCACATATTTGTAATTTCCCGATTCTTTAGTCTTGATTGAAGTAAAAAAAAAAAAAAGCCAGGAGCCGCCGCAAACACCTCCTACATAGTAGGAGGTCCGTTCCGCAATGCTCTTACGCTGTTTGCGTAAGAGCTAAGTACTGTATTATGGTATTTTCCCACGCTAGTGGGAAAATCACTTATTACTGTATTTAGCGCTTACGCAATTAATGTAGCGCAGCAGCTCCGTTTCGCCAGCGCTGTCCTATACAGCAGCCACGGCGCTGTCTAAGAAGCATCTGCGGCGGTGCTGTATACAATACAGCATCGCCGCAGACGCTTCTTTGACAGCGCTGCGGCTGCTGTATAGGACAGTGGCCACTTAGTTAGCGCAGGGGGGGTTTCTAGAGACTCAGAAACCCCCCCTGCGTGCGCCACTGGACCCCTGCCGTTCGTCCCCCTGCTATAGTGCCGCCAACCCTGGCTGGTTTGCCTAGTGCTGGTAAAGTGAAAATCGGGGGGACCCCACGCAAAATTTTTCCCCGATTTTCACGGGACCAGCACTAGTCAGGCAGCACTAGGGTTAAGCATAAATAGTGGGGGGACCTCACGCTTTTTTTTTTTTAAACTTTTATCTGTTCTTTAACTTTTTAACACTGCCAGGGCAGTGTAACAGTGATGTGTTGATACAACACGCTGCTATCAAGCAGCGTGTTGTATCTTGCGTGTTTAGAAGCAAACTCTCCTGAGTTTGCTAACTCGCAGCTTCATACATTGTAGACTTGTATAGCTGCAGTGGCAAACAGTGGTGAGTTTGATCTCTGGCGATTTTGCAAGTAGCCATTTTGACAGAAGCAGAACTCTGGCGATTTTGTATGAAAACATACATCGGCTAGTTTCAACTCTCCTGACAAAATCGCTGTAGTTGCAAACTCGCAGCTTGATACATTTACCCCCTGGTGGCATCTGGTCTGGTCTACTCTAAAAGTATTCACCAAAATTCATGACTTCGCTGCCATAACAACACCTGATCCTACTAGCAACATCCACGAATGGTGGAGGATGATTTTAATGACAGCATACAAATAGACATGTCAGACAGTCTCTTTACAAGCTGGAAGGAAAAAAAGGCAATTTGGATGCCCACAAACTCGCTTTGCAATACCTAAACTGCCCACCCTCCAGTGTGTACTCAGAAAGAGTTTTCAGCACAGATTGGCGTAGGAGGCTACTTCCTAAAAATCTGTATAAGATTAAGTTCATAAAAATGAACTACAAATTCCATGAGGAAGGCCTCTACCAGCAATTACATCAAAGTACAAAGACTTTTGTAATGGTGCATTCCACTGTGGATGATTTAATATTGTGTGAGAATGATGTATGCACTGATGAGGGTGAGGATGATGACAACAATATGTTGCCACTATAGAGGTTTTTTTGCCACTGCTGTGTGACAATGTTTCCTAGATGTTCTATGAACTGCTGTGAGTTGTTGCTCTGTCGCTTAGCATCCAGCCAGCTCACTGCAGTCTTTGTCTGAATGTGTATGAAAATAATAATGTGACCTGTGAGTTGGTCAAAATTGACTGGAAATGACTGGAAATTAGTGTTATTGAGGTTAATAATAATGTAGGAACAAAAAAGAGCAAAATTAGGGGATTTTAGCATATTTTATCAATTTATCTAAAAAATACAGACCCAAAACCAAAACCAAAAAACGTGAGGGTGGTTTTTCCAAAACCAAAACCAAAACACAAACTTAATACAGATCCAAATCCCAAACCAAAACACGGGGGTCAGTGAACATCTCTATTGCAAACTGCCCAACATACAAGCTATTTCGTATATATTAAAACATTAGATTTACTAAGAATCGTGTTTGGCGGCGGTTTAGAATCACTGTGCATCGCTGTGTTTTCCTGGCGGTTTTGGTGGGCAAACAGCTGCTTTTACTATTGGGCGATTTTAAGGTTCAATGTGAAACCACCATCGATGTATGGCGGTATGTAAGCCTACAACCCTCCGGCGGTTTTGATAGAAAAATTGTAGTTTTGCTTTAAAACCCGACTGTTTCGTTTACTGGCGGGAATTTTAAATAGCCACCTTTTTCCTTTCGTTTTACTATTAGCTATTTTCTCTGTTAGGAGATTTGACACAGAGCCGTAACTATGGTGGTGCGGGTGGTGCCGTCGCCCCGGGCGCAAGCCCGAGGGGGCGCAGCAGCCGCCCACTACCGTCCCCTCTGTGTTACATAGTAAAAAAAATAATATATAAATAAATGATGGCCCCTCCCCCGACTCGCGGCACCCGCCCCCCTCCCCCGCGAGTCGGGGGAGGAGGTGCTGCGAGTCGGGGGGAGGGGGGGGAGCGCGAGAGGGGGGAGTGGCTAGTGTGGTGGCTGGTCCATGAAAGGACTATGAAAAAAAACTCCGGCTCCCTGTCACTGCAGCATCAGTGATGATGTCACCATGCTGTCAGTGCAGAAGAGCCAACACTGCGGGGAGCTGAGAACAGACCTTAAGTAAGTGAGGGGGAGGGGGATCTGTCAGCCCCATTAGTTGTTCTCTCCCTAAGCACTGGTCTGTTATGTCACATGCTGTGTGTTAGCAGCTCTCTGCTTCCAGGACTGCCCCTCCCAGCATCCCCAGCTCCTCCTGACAGTCCTGCGTTCCACCAACACTCTCACCTCTGCTCCTGATAACTATGACTCCAGTGCCCCTCCCAACTCTCGGTACAGTACAGAGCCCCCATCATTGACCTTTCCTTGCCCTGCATATCAGTTCACTCTGTTTTTATCCAGATATGTTTCCCTTCCTTCTGATCCCTGACACCTGTCAATTCTGACTCCTGGACCCCCGAAATACAGCTGTAACCTCTGCACCCTCTCCATCACAGGAATGCTCTCTGTATAGTGTGGTGGTCATAGGAATGCTCTCTGTATAGTATGGTGGTCATAGGAATGCTCTCTGTATGGTATGGAGATCACAGGAATGCTCTCTGTATGGTATGGTGGTCATAGGAATGCTCTCTGTATAGTATGGTGGTCATAGGAATGCTCTCTGTATGGTATGGAGGTCACAGGAATGCTCTCTGTATAGTATGGTGGTCATAGGAATGCTCTCTGTATGGTATGGAGGTCACAGGAATGCTCTCTGTATGGTATGGTGGTCATAGGAATGCTCTCTGTATAGTATGGTGGTCATAGGAATGCTCTCTGTATAGTATGGTGGTCATAGGAATGCTCTCTGTATGGTATGGAGGTCACAGGAATGCTCTCTGTATAGTATGGTGGTCATAGGAATGCTCTCTGTATAGTATGGTGGTCATAGGAATGCTATCTGTATAGTATGGTGGTCACAGGAATGCTCTCTGTATGGTATGGAGGTCACAGGAATGCTCTCTGTATGGTATGGTGGTCATAGGAATGCTCTCTGTATAGTATGGTGGTCATAGGAATGCTCCCTGTATAGTATGGAGGTCACTGGAATGCTCTCTGTATAGTATGGTGGTCACAGAAATGCTCTCTGTATAGTATGGCGGTTACAGGAATTCTCTCTTTATAGTATGGAGGTCACAGGAATGCTCTCTGTATGGTATGGAGGTCACAGGAATGCTCTCCGTATAGTATGGCGGTCATAGGAATGCTCTCCATATATATATATATATATATATATATATATATATATATAATAATTTCGTGTGATGGTGATAAGGGGGCACAATGTGATAAAGATGGCTCCATGGCACGGTGTGATAAAGGAGAAACTGTGAAGGAGGGCACAGTGGGATGAAGTAGCAGTGTGATACAGATGGTACCGTTACAATTATGTTTTAATTTGTTTCAGTGAGTTTTATTTAAAAAAACAATTCATTTTTTATACAGCTAGCATGTGACAGCTGCATTTAAAGTACTTTGATTCTATGGAGGCTTATTACATAAAGATCCTTACAAAGCCAGACCGTGAAGAATGGGGAGGGAGGGGTTTCAGTGCGGTTTAGAACTTGTAAAGCGCTAGCCACGCCCCTACAGTAGGTTGACCACGCCCACTCAACTATTGACACTCCCACTTAGATGGGGGGCCCCGGTGCCATGTCTCGCCCAGGGCACTAAAATGTCTAGTTACGGCACTGATTTGACATCACAAGCACTATATAAACCAGTGCACTTCCTCTTTCAATTTGATAGGGTTTTGAGGATCAAAGAGAGAGGAGCTAGGAGCTTGGTGTTTAGTGAGTGAGTTATTTTGGTGGCTTTTTCCTGAGATTTATCTGCTTGGAGTGGGAGTAGTCCTGTGCTTTTTTCTGTGCTGTTGGTTTATTTTCTGTGTTCATTTCTGTCTTGTGTTTTTGGTAATTGTCTAGTTCTTTGTATTTCTTGTGTGTGAGTGTGGTGTGAGTGGCTGAACAGTTAGTATAGTTAATTGTTTTCTGTTTAATGTTTGGGGCTATGGAGAGTGCTAGGAGGGGGCAGAGGCTGAGGAGAGGGAGATGTAGCTGGAGGGGGCAGAGAAAGCTCAGGAAGGCTTAAAGGAGACAGGAGAGGAGAGGCAGGCAGGCAGGAATAACCGTTTTTCACATGATGAAAATTGTTTGTCAGTTCATAATATTGCGTCCTGCTATGAAGTTATTTTAGGGAACCTTGCCATGTGTACTTAAGCGTCGTTCCCAATTATGAGGCCAAATATGTCAGACAGTGAATGCCGTGGGTCCTTTAAAGAGGTCAGTGCCTCAGTGTAGCAAGCACTTCTCTGACATAAAGAGGCGACTCAAAGAAAAGCTGGCTGAGGAGAAGAGGGCAGCAAGAGCCACAGGGGGTGGCCCACCACTTTGTGTTGATTTTACCATGTATGAGGAGCAGGGCCACCTTAACAACATTATGGGCCCCCAGGCAAAGCAGTGCACCGGGGCCCCTATATATATATATATATATATATATATATATATATATATATATATATACACATAAAAAAGTGATTTATATATATGTATATATATACATATACATCACATTTTTTATGCACTGGTCAGCCGTCAGTGTCCCTTGAAATAATAGAAAAAAAAAAACCTTAACTTGCCTTTTAATCGGCTTGTTCTCCGATGCGATCCTCTCCACTTTTCTTCTGAGTCACTGCTGCTGCCTGCTAATTATAGTTGTTTTCGCGCGGGGGAGTCCTCGATGCTGCGCTCAGCGCGGAGGAGTCATCACGCCCGACAGGCACAGCGAGTGCCACACGGAGGAGGAGACCAGGGAGGGAGCCGGATCGCCAGCTGACCGCAAGGTAAGTATTTTCTTTCTTTTCTTTTTTTTTGCAGGATTTTTTTTTTCTCCAGCGCTGCCCATTGTGCTCAATGGAAGAGACGTCCCTGATGAGGAGGAGCTGCTGCAAATATTACCCCAGAAATTGTTGAAGGAGTAAATGTACAGGACACTTATGCCCCTACATTCTGACACGCATCTGGTGAAGTTTTTGATAGTATTTGTATAAGTGTTTAACAATGAAACAGCCAAGCAACATTTTGTATAAGGTTTATTTTACTCTAACACTTAGGGGGGTATTCAATTGTTCGTCCGGACCGCCGAAAAACTCGCTCTCTAAAACTATTACCGTTAATCCGGTAATATTGCGAGTAAAATAGGGGGGTATTCAATTGACGGCGGGATCGCCGAAAATCCCGCGCTCAAAAAATATTACCGTTATTACGGTAATCCTGCGCGGGAAAACCGTTAATACGGTAATTTACTCGCTGGATTTCAGCTCGAAGCTCTCTGAGCTATTACCGTATTAACGGTAATATTTTTAGAGCGCGGGATTTTCGGCGATACCACCGTCAATTAAATATGCCCCATAGACTGTATACGTGAATCAAGTTTTGTCACTGCTAACACAGTTTTTCACATTTTATACACATTCAGTATTGGCTATAAGAGTCCACACCAAGCACAACTCCTACTCCTCCACTTTCAATCAGGAATGTCGCCTCTGAAGAACAAACTGTGAGTGTCACTTGTTGTGAGAAGATATATATATTTGTTTTTAAAAAATGCTGTTGCAAATATGAGAAAGGTATGATTACGTTTCCTTGTGGATTATAGCTGGATGTCCTACACAGAAGCTCACCTAAAGGTGTAATACTTAACACAACTCCACCCTCGTACAACAATTTTCTGCATGTACCATAATAAAGTTTGCATTTTTAAACATTTATTTAAAAAACCAACCCAAAAATAGAGGGTAACTGTGGATTGCTTAGAACGATACATCACTATCATTCTCAGGCAGGTCCTATATGTGTAGTAGTCATGAAAATAGAGAATGTTAAATGATAGGTGAGTTAAAAATTTGTTTTTTGAACCAGTGTAAAAAAAATTAATAATTACATTTGACTTTAAATATACGCTTACAGGAACATATAGACACTGCCAATAATTGGCAAGGATCAGGTCCAGGCCGCTGGCGGAATTACCAGTCTCTGCTGCTGCTGGAAGCTCTGCAAGAAGAAGTGGCCAAATGTCACGCAGAGCTGCAGAAGCTACAGCTGGTTGCTGAGCAATACAGGAAATGGGCTGAAAAACATTCCATTAATACCATGCGTACAGTAAATATACTTACCTTTTTAATTTCTCTACAGGAACATCCTTATATCAAGCAGGTCTTCTGGATCAATCGCAGATGTCATCTCATGCAGAGCCAGAGGAAGACACATTAGTCACATTAGAACTGGTTGATGTCCCCAGTCTAGGAGCCATGAACACCCCACTACCACTGTGGAAGAGTCACAGCAGCAGCCAACTCCCCCTCCTCAACTTGATACAGGCCGAGAAATGGCCCAATCTATATCCAATTTCCAGGTCCAACAATCCCATTGTATAGAGACACAAATGAGACACATGTCTCATATTGTAGGTCATTTGAGGCATGACTACTGCACTAATAGAGAACACAATGTAGCTTTAAATAGAATTGCAGCTGCTATAGGGCATTCAAATTCAAATGACTAGTGCTGTGGAGGCGTTACACAACACTGTTAAAGAGGTAAATGCCAAGGTGCCTAGGATGGCAGCACAAATTCACCATGAGATCACATCAAGGTTACCTGTGCCAATTTCACCAGGAGAAACAAGTTTGGCTAGTATGCCTGGTCGGTGTGTAGAAAGTTCTCCCCCACGGCGAGGTCTCCGCACCAGGAGTGGCCGAGGAAGAGGAGAGTGCCTCCAGAAGCAAACATGTACCTGCAAAAAGGCGCAAGTAACACAATGTATGGTACAAAAAATATATAATTTAAGTTATTGGTTTGCAATTCATGCAATGTACCTTGTTTGTGGGTCAGTTATATGGTTCAATATTTTCTGCCTCTTTTACTTATGTTTGGTGAATCATTTGTCCTTCATCCATATACTGTGCACATTTTTGTGCTTGATTATGCAATAATCAGTTACACTTTATCTTTTATAGCACGATAAATGTATTTACTATTCAATTGAAAATGGGTTTTTTTGCCACTGAAACAGCACTGGTATACTGGGTTTTTAAAAATGTGTAGAAATTTCTCTAAACAAAAGTTGTAGTTCACTTACCACTCAATATTCAAGGTTGCACATGACCCTCTGGTTCAAAAATACAAACTCTACAAAATATAAATAAGAAACAAAAAAAATAGTGCATTGCTCACATTTCAAACAAATGTAATGAAAATTACATTGTAATATGGAACATTGTGCATAATTAATATTAAAACCCACCATTAACATTCACATATTATCAAACATTTATTTTAATTATATACAAGATATTTCTATTAAATAACGAGACTGATTAAATAACTCACCTTTATTTATTGTAATGTTTGTCCCCTTTAATATACTCCCCATTTGCACTAATACATCGTTATAGTCTTGTTTTTCACTGGTCGAAGGCATGGAGCAAATCAATTTCTGTCACTTGTTTCAACATATCTGACGTTTTCTTCTTTACAGCATCAACTGACTCAAATTTGTCCCTTTAAGCACTAATTTAACTTTTTGGAAAATATAAAAATCGCAAGGTGCTAAATCTGGCAAATATAGAGGATGTTCAAGTGTAGTAATGATTTTGTCGGTCAAAAACTGCTTCACAGAAAGTGCTGTGTGAGCAAGCGCATTGTCCTGGTGAAGAAAGAAACCATTTTTCCACAGTTGTGGCCATTTCTTTCTGACTCTTTCTCTCAGCTTTTGCAAAACTTCCTTATAATAATGCTGATTAACTATTGTGCCTTCTGGAACCCATTCTTCCAAAATTACACCCTTGATATGAAAAAAAAACAATGAGCATTGCTTTGAATTTTGACTTGCTTTGACAAGCTTTTTTCATTCTTGGTGATGACGGTGTTTTCCAGTGCATTGACTGTCTTTTGGTTTCAGGATCGTACTGGAAGATCCAGGTCTCATCACAAGTAATTACTTTATGAAACAGGTTTGGATCTGTGTCAAGTTGCTGCAGAATGTCATCACAACATTCCTTGCGACGTTGTTTTTGCTCTGGTGTGAGAACCCTTGGGACCATCTTTGCACAAACTTTCGTCATGTTAAGATCCTCACGCAAAATTTTCCACACAATGTCTTTGTCAATGTTCACGGATTCAGCTATCATTCGAACACTTAGTCGGTGGTCTTTTCGAACAATCTAAATGATTTTTTCTACATTTTCGTGAAATACAAGGTCATCCAGGGCGTTCATCATCTTCCACATTCTCACGTCCCTTGCTAAATCTTTTGTGCCACTCAAACACACATGCGTGAGACAGGCAGTCATTCCCATAGGCCGTATTAACCATTTGAAAACATTTTGTTAGTATTTTGTGCAATTTTACTAAAAATTTCAAATTGACATGTTGTTCAAGTTTTAAACGTAGCATTTTTTGGCACTCTACAGAAAACACAACCAAACTAAATGGCGACTCACAATCAACTGAACGTCATAGTGTATTGCAGCTTCTCATGCAGGTTCAGACAGGTTCAAGGTAGAGATGAGCGCACTCGGATTTTGTGAATCCGAGCCCACCCGAACCTTTCCGATCCGAGTCGGATCCGAGACAGATCCGGGTATTGGCGCCAAATGAAAACTTGAAACCGAGGCTCTGAGTCATAATCCCGCTGTCGGATCTCGCGATACTCGGATTCTATAAACTCCCCGCTAGTCGCCGCCATCTTCACTCGGGCATTGATCAGAGTAGAGGGAGGGTGTGTTAGGTGGTCCTCTGTTCTGGTAGATCTCGTGCTGTGCTGTTTAGTTCTGTGCTGTGCTGTGCTGTGCTGTGCTGTTCTGTGCTGTGCTGTGCTGTGTTCTGCAGTATCAGTCCAGTGGTGCTGTGTGCTGTGCTCTGTCAATTTTGAGTTCAGTGGTGCTGCTGGGTCCTGTGTGCTGTGTCCTGTTCAGTCCAGTGGTCCTATGTCCCGTGCTCTGTGCTTCAAGGGCATAGTTATTTCCCCAATATTCCCAAGTGTTTAAAAAATTAAAAAAAGTTAATAAAAAAAAAATACAAAAAACTAATTAATTTTTTTTTTAATTACAACAAAATTTGCCAAACCAATCCTGCAGTATAAGCCCATTGGTACTGCAATATTACCAAGTTCAAACATTCAGCAGTAAAAGTCCAGTGGTACTGCTGCAATATTACAAAGTTCACACATTCTGCAGTATCAGTCCAGTGGTGCTGTGTGCTGTGCTCTGTCAATTTTGAGTTCAGTGGTGCTGCTGGGTCCTGTATGTTGTGTCCTGTTCAGTCCAGTGGTCCTGTGTCCCGTGCTCTGTGCTTCTAAGGGCATAGTTATTTCCCCAATATTCCCAAGTGTTTAAAAAGTTAAAAAAAAGTTAATAAAAAAAAATTAAATTTTTTTTTTTTTAAAAAATTAAATTACAACAAAATTTGCATAACCAATCCTGCAGTATAAGCCCATTGGTATTGCAATATTACCAAGTTCACACATTCTGCAGTATCTTGTGCTACATATAATGGAGAGCAAAAATTTGGAGGATAAAGTAGGGAAAGATCAAGACCCACTTCCTCCTAATGCTGAAGCTGCTACCACTAGTCATGACATAGACGATGAAATGCCATCAATGTCGTCTTCCAAGCCCGATGCCCAATCTCCTAGTACAGGGCATGTAAAATCCAAAAAGCCCAAGTTCCCAAAAAAAAGCAAAAAGAGAAACTTAAAATCATCTGAGGAGAAACATAAAGTTGGCAATATGCCATTTACGACACGTAGTAGCAAGGAACGGCTTAGGCCCTGGCCCGTGTTCATGACTAGTGGTCCATCTTCACCCAAGGATCTTAGCCCTCCTCCTCCTCCCCCCCTTACAAAAAATTTAAGAGAGTTATGCTGTCAGCAACAAAACAGCAAACAACTCTGCCTTCTAAAGAGAAATTATCACAAATCCCCAAGACGAGTCCAAGGGTGTTGGTGGTTGTCAAGCCTGACCTTCCCATCACTGTACGGGAAGAGGTGGCTCGGGAGGAGGCTATTGATGATGTAGCTGGCGCTGTGGAGGAACTTGATGATGAGGATGGTGATGTGGTTATTGTAAATGAGGCACCAGTGGGGGAAACAGCTGATGTCCATGGGATGAAAAAGCCCATCGTCATGCCTGGTCAGAAGACCAAAAAATGCACCTCTTCGGTCTGGAGTTATTTTTATCCAAATCCGGACAACCAATATATGGCCATATGTAGCTTATGTAAAGCTAAAATAAGCAGGGGTAAAGATATTGCCCACCTAGGGACATCCTCCCTTATACGTCACCTGAATAACCTTCATAGTTCAGTGGTTAGTTCAGGAACTGGGGCTAGGACCGTCATCGGTACAGGGACACCTAAATCCCGTGGTCCAGTTGGATACACACCAGCAACACCCTCCTCGTCATCTTCCTCCACGATCTCCATCAGATTGAGTCCTGCAGCCCAAGTCAGCAGCCAGACTGAGTCCTCTCCAATACGGGATTCATCCGAGGAATCCTGCAGCGGTACGCCTACTACTGCCACTGCTGCTGTTGCTGCTGTTAGTCGGTCATCTTCCCAGAGGGGAAGTCGTAAGACCACTAAGTCTTTCACAAAACAATTGACCGTCCAACAGTCGTTTGCCATGACCACAAAATACGATAGTAGTCACCCTATTGCAAAGCGTATAACTGCGGCTGTAACTGCAATGTTGGTGTTAGACGTGCGCCCGGTGTCCGCCATCAGTGGAGTGGGATTTAGAGGGTTGATGGAGGTATTGTGTCCCAGGTACCAAATCCCGTCGAGATTTCACTTCACTAGGCAGGCGATACCAAAAATGTACAGAGAAGTACGATCAAGTGTCCTCAGTGCTCTGAAAAATGCGGTTGTACCCACTGTCCACTTAACCACGGACATGTGGACAAGTGGTTCTGGGCAAACGAAGGACTATATGACTGTGACAGCCCACTGGGTAGATGCATCGCCTTCCGCAGCAACAGCAACAGCTGCATCAGTAGCAGCATCTACAAAATGGCTGCTCGTGCAAAGGCAGGCAACATTGTGTATTACAGGCTTTAATAAGAGGCACAATGCTGACAACATATTAGAGAAACTGAGGGAAATTATCTCCCAGTGGCTTACCCCACTTAGACTCTCATGGGGATTTGTGGTGTCAGACAATGCCAGTAACATTGTGCGGGCATTAAATATGGGCAATTTCCAGCATGTCCCATGTTTTGCACACACCATTAATTTGGTGGTGCAGCATTACCTCAAGAGTGATAGGGGTGTGCAGGAGATGCTTGCGGTGGCGCGCAAAATTGCTGGACACTTTCGGCATTCAGCCAGTGCCTACCGCAGACTAGAGGCACATCAAAAAAGCATGAACCTGCCCTGCCATCACCTCAAACAAGAGGTTGTGACGAGCTGGAACTCCACCCTCTATATGCTGCAGAGGATGGAGGAGCAGCAAAAGGCCATTCAGGCCTACACAGCCACCTACGACATAGGCAAAGGAGTGGGGATGCGCCTGAGTCAAAAGCAGTGGAGACTGATTTTCGTGTTGTGCAAGGTTCTCCAGCCGTTTGAACTTGCCACACGAGAAGTCAGTTCCGACACTGCCAGTTTGAGTCAGGTCATTCCCCTGATCAGGCTGTTGCAGAAGCAGCTGGAGAAAGTGAGGGAGGAGCTGGTAAACCATTGCGATTCCACCAAGCATGTAGCTCTTGTGGATGAAGCCCTTCGTACGCTTTGCCAGGATCAGAGGGTGGTCACTCTTTTAAAGTCAGAGGAATACATTCTTGCCACCGTGCTCGATCCTCGGTTTAAAGCGTATGTTGTTTCTCTGTTTCCGGCGGACACAAGTCTACAGCGGATTGTCCTCTGAAGAGGAGCATGACATGCCAACAGCTCCACCCTCATTTTCTTCCACATCTATGGCTGCGAGGAAAAAGCTCAGTTTTCCTAAAAGAGCCGCTGGCGGGAATGCTGATAACATCTGGTCCGGACTGAAGGACCTGCCAACCATTGAAGACATGTCTACTGTCGCTGCATTGGATGCTGTCACAATTGAAAAAATGGTGGAGGATTATTTTGCTGACACCATCCAAATAGACATGTCAGACAGTCCATATTGTTACTGGCAGGAAAAAAAGGCAGTTTGGAAGCCCCTGTACAAACTGGCTCTATTTTACCTGAGTTGTCCCCCCTCCAGTGTGTACTCGGAAAGAGTTTTTAGTGCAGCGGGGAACCTGGTCAGTGAGCGGCGAAGGAGGTTGCTTCCACACAACGTTGAAAAAATTATGTTTATAAAAATGAATAATCAATTCCTCAATGAAGTACAGCACTGCCCTCCAGATAGTACAGAGGGACCTGTGGTTATGGAGTCCAGCGGGGACTAATTGATAATGTGTGAGGAGGAGGAAGTACACACTGTAGGGGGAGAGGAATCAGATGTTGAGGATGAGGACGACATTTTTCCTCAGTAGAGCCTGTTTAGTTTGTACAGGGAGAGATGAATTGTTATTTTGGTGTGGGGGCCCAAACAAACCAATCATTTCAGCCACAGTTGTTTGGTAGGCCCTGTTGCTGAAATGATTGGTTTGTTAAAGTGTGCATGTCCTATTTCAACAACATAAGGGTGGGTGGGAGGGCCCAAGGACAATTCCATCTTGCAACTATTTTTTTGGCATTATGTGACCATTCAACAGTCATTTGCCATGTTCAAAAAGCAAAAGAAAATGTCAACAAATTCAAAAAATTAAATCAAAAGTTAAATGCCCTGTCATTATTTAAAACAATAGGGTTTGACGTGCTAGAATTAGTGTAGTGTTAATATGTTATAAACACTACACTTGGAACTTGGAGGAGGTATTGTGGGCCAGGTATCAAATTTAGTACCGGGGCCACCCCACTACACAGTCCAGAATTTTTTTTTTGGAAATTCAGAGCCGTGGAGGGTTTTTTATTAATTATATTGTGGTGACCACTCCTCTACGCAGTCCAGATACATTTATTGGTGCGAATCATACAAGTTCAGGGTTTTTAAATTATATTGTGGTGACCCACTCCTCTACGCAGTCCAGATACATTTATTGGTGCGAATCATACAAGTTCAGGGTTTTTAAATTATATTGTGGGGACCCACTCCTCTACGCAGTCCAGGTACATGTTTTGGTGCGATTAAGACCAGTTGATGGTTTTCATATTATATTGTGGTGACCCACTCCTATATGCAGTCCAGATACATTTATTGGTGCGAATCATACAAGTTCAGGGTTTTTAAATTATATTGTGGTGACCCACTCCTCTACGCAGTCCAGGGACATTTTTTGGTGCGATTAAGACCAGTTGATGGTTTTCTTATTATATTGTGGTGACCCACTCCTCTACGCAGTCCAGATACATTTATTGCTGCGAATCATACAAGTTCAGGGTTTTTAAATTATATTGTGGTGACCCACTCCTCTACGCAGTCCAGGTACATTTTTTGGTGCGATTAAGACCAGTTGATGGTTTTCTTATTATATTGTGGGGACCACTCCACTACGTAGTCCAGAAAGATACCTCGTTGCAACGTTTTGGACTAATAACTATATTGTGAGGTGTTCAGAATACACTGTAAATTAGTGGAAATGCTTGTTATTGAATGTTATTGAGGTTAATAATAGCGTAGGAGTGAAAATAAGCCCAAAAACTTGATTTTTGAACTTTTTATGCTTTTTTCAAAAAAAATCTGAATCCAAAACCTTTAATCCGAACCAAAACCTTTCGGCAGGTGTTTTGCGAAACAAATCCGAACCCAAAACATCGCGAAAATTCCGAATCCAAAACACAAAACACGAGACACCAAAAGTCGCCGGTGCACATCCCTAGTTCAAGGTATGCAGTTATAAGCGGTTCTGACTGCTTTGCTTACTAGGTGGAATCACAGTCTCGTTATTTAATAGACATACATCGTATATATATATTCAGAATTATCTTTACCAAATGATTTTAAAAATAATACAACATAATATAATGAATACTTAAAATGTACCCAAACATTTATTCCAAATGTATTTGGGCCATTTATTATATAAAAACATATCGGACCAATTATTTAACATTCAATGCTGTTTTCTCTTATGTTTTGAATGTTAAAATAGCTGAAAGAGTATGCTCCATGATCAATCTCGCCACTCACAACCACCTCTTTTATTTTGGCCGTTTGAATGGCTGAGCATAGTAAATCCAGCTGTTTGTATGTTCATCATTATTAAAATCGGGATGGCGAGTTGTAAAGTGGTGGTTTAGAAAAATGTCAATTCTGGCCATTTTATTGGTAGTTCGAGTTTTAGTAAATACAGCGGTTTAAAAACCGACGGAAAAATAGCCATAAAGCTGCGGTTTGACCAAACAGCCCTTTAGTAAATATAGCCCTAAGTGTGCTTTTAAAGGGGGGTGGGGTGATTTCAATTTCACCTTTGAAGCCAGAGAATGGTTAGAGACTTGTTAGGGTACTTCAGAGATCAATGAGTAAACAGTGTTTTATCAAAATGTTACCTCAGGAAAAGGCAGAGTTTGATGAGGAAAATATTACAAAAGTGTCTTGTGGAAAGCAATTAGAGGGGGCCTTCCAGTGTCAGGTTAGTCCTGATCCCCTGAAAGACCTTATTTTGCACGAGATTGCTCTGTGCTTGCCCAGAAACGAACTATATGCTAGATCTCAGAACCTAAAGCACACTTACAATAGCATATGATTTCATGAGCAGAACCCGTTCGTAATACATATTCACACAGAACAATAAAAACCAAAAACAAGCTAGTTTCCCACATCACAATACGCAAGAGGCTTTGTAAACGCAGGCTCATTGTATCAGATATATAGATCAGAAATAGTCATATCCTATAGCAAGGTTAAACAGAAAAACCAACTTTTCTACCCTGGTCTCAGAGATAACGACTTCCTATCTCACAATATACACACACAATATCAAAATAAGTGCACGCGCAATTACATAAATAAGTGCCCTGCGCTATTTGCTTTAAATAATTTTTTACCAAAAGTTATTTATTAGTGATCCAGTCACAGACACTAAAGAGGTGTGTTTAAATTACACGATGAATACATTTTCGTCCACTCGACAGGTGCTGTGGTACAGACAAAGGGTATCCATAGCTGTACTGAATCTATGGACTTGTTCATATGGGGTGGTTTTTTTTGTAGATATTGGCCATAATGGGTTAGAGAATTTAGCTTCAGAGGGGAAGTGTGTAGTGTGTATAAATATATATCGTGAGAATTACCAAATAAGTGACTCATTAATCCGGTCTTCTTAACCAGTTATTTAGTTATTATTAGTTATTAGTTAGTATTAAGTTAGTTTTATTTTGTCACAACAACACTATAATATAATCAATAAATGTTCCACGGCTTCCTGACACTAAGTAAACCCACAAAGCCTAACTATCGTCCGGGTGCTATTCAGTGTCGGAAGCCCCGCCCATCAGATCTCACAATTCATTTACTCTCAACAAATACACCTCAGCAATCACACCCATGTCGTGCACTTGTGAGTAAAGTCCTTCCTTAAGGTAACATCAGGATCCTTAACTCCGTCTGTACCTTTCCCTGGTGGATGGGTCCTGTTCTGGTTATCGAACCATGGTAAATTACCCCATTTTCCACAATATATTTTGACTTTCCCACTGAGCTCAATTGTGATCACTGTTACCATCTTTGTTTGGCTGCTAGACCCTCTGCACCCAACTGTCAGCATCCTCCTGGACCTCGTCGTGTCAGAGCGACAGAAACTGTCTACTCCATTAACCCCAGCCAGGGAAAGGTAAAGTATCCTTCACTTCTTCCATTGTTCATTTCCACTTTCTCATTACCTACCCTAGCTAATAGACATTCATCCACATCTCTCCATCATGCACCTACTCAATTTACAGTATCTCCTATTTACTGTCACCACACTTCTCTGCAAACTCCTCTTCTTTTCCCTCATACTATTCCTCCCTCCCAGATTATGATTTCCCCTTCACTACTTTCCTCCTCCTTAGTCTGTACACATTAACTATTTTGTCTCCTGCACCCACCACTCTCACCAGCCTACATAAATAGAAATAAACCTCACATCCACAAGTCCTCCTTGCATGTCCTCTTTCTCACCTTACTCCTTTTCATAGCTGTTGGTAATATCTCATATAACCCTGGGCCCCATACAATCACAATTATCTGCTTAGGCTCCTTGCTCCACCCCAAACCTTTCCATCCATCCCGTATTTCCAATCCTGCCAACCTTATCCACATATCTCCAATACCCTCCTTTCCCTTCTCCTTTGCACTATGGAATTCCAGATATGTTTGTAACAAACTCACATCTATCCATGATCTATTCATTTCAAAATAATTCAACCTCTTGCCTTTAAAAAAAAACTTGGCTCACCTCCTCTGACACTACATCCCCTGCAGCTCTCCTATGGGAAACTCTCTCTCAGCCACACTCCCAGACCTGGAAACAAACAAGGTGGTGGAGTAGACAAATCTTACAGCGCTAAAATAAAAAAGTAAATATACCTAATGGCCAGGAAGAACCAATAATTGTTAAAAATCAAAGAGTGGTAGATCCAATGATTTAATACACTGCACATAACATTATTAAAATACATATAAAATAACTTTTAATCAAAAGAGACTGGTCTCATAACAATGATTGGCCAATGTAGAAAAATACAAAAGTAATATTAATACAATAAACTAAAATTCATTCCAAATGAAATGCACATATGTATCTCCAAAAAGTATAGAGAATAGAAAAACGAAACAATGTATCCCAGTGTAAACTCAGTATTGGATACCAATATAGGGTGTAGCAGCTGAAATATGCAACAGTATTGACCCTCGATATTAGCACAGAGTCAGTTCTTTTAAATGATGATATGATATTCCTATATCGTAATCAGTTAATAATAATGAAAATCGGAATGAGACATACCGTTATTGACACAGTCAAATGTTCTATTCACCATGTGTCAGGGCTAATGTAGTTCCACTTAGCATCCGTGACCAAGCGTTAATATCACAGCTAAATCCTCTGTTCATCACATGTCGGGACTTAGTATAACTTCACTTAATAACCATGAGCCAGGAGAACCATGTATACGGACTAATGAATTCTGATCCCCGCACTCAGGTCTCGTAGCGAGCAGTATACACACCAGTAGATGAGCAATCCAGAGCGGCGTGTCAGTTTGACCTGAGTGAAAATTAGTCCTACTCCGCTTGTAGTCCGTGATATAGAAATCACTGTTTGCGTTCGCTGGTACTTATGGGACGAATCTGGTGTACTATGGCCATTATATAGATAACCTTTTCATTATTTGGAAGGGCGGTTACAATTTGACACTTGAGTTTATATCTTTTCTTAATACTAACATGTATAATTTATCTTTTACCCATACTTTTGATTCTAATTATGTTAATTTTTGAATGGGTCTCTTTTGGTACAAAATAACAAGATCATATCAACTAATTACAACAAGCCAGTAAATGCCAGTAATTTTCTTAGTTTCAATAGTAGTCACCATAGACCTTGAATTACAAATATACTGAGTAGAGATGAGCGGGCTCGGATATCTGAAATCCGAGCCCACCCGAACGCTGCCGATCCGAGCCGGATCCGAGACAGATCCGGGTATTCCCGCCAATTGCAAAACTGAAACCGAGGCTCTGAGTCATAATCCCGCTGTCGGATCTCGCGATACTCGGATCCTATAAATTCCCCGCTAGTCACTGCCATCTTCACTCGGGCATTGATCAGGGTAGAGGGAGGTTGTGTTAGGTGGTTCTCTGTCCTGCTATATCTCGTGCTGTGCTGTGCTGTTCAGTTCAGTTCTGTGCTGTGCTGTGCTGTGCTGTGCTGTGCTCTGTTCTGCTCAGTCCAGTGGTGCTGTGTCCTGTGCTCTGTCCTTCTGAGTTCAGTGGTGCTGCTGGGTCCTGTGCTGTGTCCTGTTCAGTCCAGTGATGCTGTGTCCTGTGCTCTGTCCTTCTGAGTTCAGTGGTGCTGCTGGGTCCTGTGCTGTGTCCTGTTCAGTCCAGTGGTGCTGTGTCCTGTGCTCTGTCCTTCTAAGGGCATTGTTATTTCCCCATTATTCCCTAGTTAAAAAAAATTTTAAAAAAAAGTTATAAAAAAAAAATATCCAAAAACAATCCTGCAGTATAAATCCATTGGTACTGCAATATTACATAGTTCACTGATTCTGCAGTATAAGTCCAGTGGTACTGCTATATTACAAAGTTCACTTATTCAGCAGTATAAGTCCAGTGGTACTGCAATATTACAAAGTTCACTTATTCAGCAGTATAAGTCCAGTGGTACTGCTATATTACAAAGTTCACTGCTTCAGCAGTATAAGTCCAGTGGTACTGCTATATTACAAAGTTCTCTGATTCAGCAGTATAATTCCAGTGGTACTGATATATTACAAAGTTCACTGATTCAACAGTATAAGTCCAGTGGTACTGCTATATTACAAAGTTCACTGATTCAGCAGTATAAGTCCAGTGGTACTGCAATATTACAAAGTTCACTGATTCAGCAGTATAAGTCCAGTGGTACTGCTATATTACAAAGTTCACTGTTTCAGCAGTATAAGTCCAGTGGTACTGCTATATTACAAAGTTCACTGATTAAGCAGTATAAGTCCAGTGGTACTGCTATATTACAAAGTTCACTGATTCAGCAGTATAAGTCCAGTGGTACTGCTATATTACAAAGTTCACTGATTCAGCAGTATAAGTCCAGTGGTACTGCAATATTACAAAGTTCACTGATTCAGCAGTATAAGTCCAGTGGTACTGCAATATTACAAAGTTCAATGATTCAGCAGTATAAGTCCAGTGGTACTGCTATATTACAAAGTTCACTGATTCAGCAGTATAAGTCCAGTGGTACTGCAATATTACAAAGTTCACTGATTCAGCAGTATAAGTCCAGTGGTACTGCTATATTACAAAGTTCACTGATTCAGCAGTATAAGTCCAGTGGTACTCTCCTGTGCCGCATATAATTTTTAAAGGCTTTGCCGAGTGTGTGTGGCTTAGGGGTACGTTCTCTTGTGCTACATATAATGGAAAACAAAAATTTGGAGGATAAAGTAGGGAAAGATCAAGACCCACTTCCTCCTAATGCTGAAGCTGCTACCACTAGTCATGACATAGACGATGAAATGCCATCAACGTTTGGCAAGCCCGATGCCCAATCTCCTAGTACAGGGCATGTAAATTCCAAAAAGCCCAAGTTCTCAAAAAGTAGCAAAAAGAGAAACTTAAAATCATCTGAGGAGAAACGTAAAGGTGGCAATATGCCATTTACGACACGTAGTGGCAAGGAACGGCTTAGGCCCTGGCCCGTGTTCATGACTAGTGGTCCAGCTTCACCCAAGGATCTAAGCCCTCCTCCTCCCCCCCTAAAAATTTTTTAAGAGAGTTATGCTGTCAGCCACAGTTGTTTGGTAGGCCCTGACGCTGAAATTATTGGTTTGTTAAAGTGTGCATGTCCTATTTCAACAACATAAGGGTGGGTGGGAGGGCCCAAGGACAATTCCATCTTGCAACTCTTTTTTTTCTTTGCCAGCTCTTTTTGTGGGGGTCCAAACAAACCAATCATTTCAGGCACAGTTTGGTAGGCCCTTTTGCTGAAATGATTGGTTTGTTAAAGTGTGCATGTCCTATTTCAACAACATAAGGGTGGGTGGGAGGGCCCAAGGACAATTATATCTTGCAACTCAGTCAACAAATAACACTTCGACCCTGTCTGTCTTTCACATACTTGATGGGATCTCAATGATGAATGCTCTGTACCATGGTCGTCTAAAACAAGAGTTATTGATGTGCTATAACTACTGTAGTTTTTATAAATTATAAACACTACACTTGAAAGTTGGAGGAGGTATTGTGGCCCCGGTACCAAATTGGGTACCGGGGCCACTCCACTATGCAGTCCAGATAGAGGCGTATCAGATATTAAACAACATTGACTTTTGCTGCCAAATCATAAATTAATGAAAATGACCTGTCATCGTCAAAAACAAGAGGTATTGACATGCTCGAACTACACCCTGTATATGCTGCAGAGGATGTAGGAGCAGGCAGCTGTGCAGTGGAATTCAGACCATTTGAAGGCGGAGGTATTGTGGCCACGGTACTAAATTGTGTACCGGGACCACTGCACTATGCAGTCCAGAAAGCTACCTCGGTGAAACGTTTTGGACTAAAAACAATATTGTGAGGTGTGAGGTGTGAGGTGTTCAGAATAGACTGGGAATTAGTGGAAATGATTGTTATTGAATGTTATTGAGGTTAATAATAGCGTAGGGGTGAAAATAACCCCAAAAACTTGTTTTTAACACTTTTTATGTTTTTTTTCAAAATAAATCCGAATCCAAAACCTTAAATCCGAGCCAAAACCTGTCGTCAAGTGTTTTGCGAAACAAATCCGAACCCAAAACCTCAAGCAAATCCGAATCCAAAACACAAAACACGAGACACCAAAAGTGGCCGGTGCACATCCCTAATACTGAGGAGTCAGTTTTATCATTTGAGGAGGAATTGCAGCTTGAAGATTATCAGGTTCAGTCGTTGAGAATGTGTCAAGAGTTCCTACAGAGGGGTTATCCGAGTGATCTCTTAAAAGATGCTAGAATAGAAGCCTCTCAGTTAGATCGAACTAAGCTTCTTCAATGTCAATCAGATATTAAAAACTCAGAATGTATCCTTCCTAAGGACAAAGATATTCCCTTGTTTATATCTAAGTACAATACTAAAATCAATGCAAATATAAAGAATTGTTAACCGTAACTATGAAATACTGAAATAAGATACTATCTTGGGGTCCTATTTAGGGGAGAAACCTAAAATTGTAGTCCGTAAAAATAAGAATCTGAAAAATATACTAGCGCCAAGGTTTTTCAAACACCATAAAGATCATAATACAGCATCTATTAGTTGGCTGCCTCCCAAACCCCTAGGTTGTTACAGATGTAATAAAAATATATGTGTCACTTGTACATTTCTAGTTAATAGAACTAAAGAAATCACCTCAACAATAAATATTATACTATTAATCAAATCTTCAATTGTGGATCAAAGTCATTTTGTTGTCTTTTATATTCAATATAAGGTGGTGGAAGCATTTTACTTTCTCCAAGCTGCACCATCCAAGTCATGCCCTTTGAAATTTCCCTCTCATTCTCTTTTGTTTAAAGTCCACACTATCCATTTATTTTATCCTCTCCACCTTCATGTTGCTGTCATTTATCACACCCAGGTCCAGTTTCCCAATGCCTTGACAACTTTGCAGCTTGGCTCACTTATTTCCAATCCTTTGACCTTCCTACTTTTATATTTGGCTATTTCAGCATTCCCATTGATAATCCCACTGTCTATTTTGCTAAAGTTCTTTCACTTGCTTCCTCCTTTGGTCTCTCGGAATGGGCCTCATCTCCCACCCACTGTGATAAAAACTCCCTTTACCTTGTCTTCTCCCACAACTGCTCCATCTCTAGTTTCTCCAATTTAGCCTTCTAACTCTATGACCACAACCTCCTTTCTTGCAGCCTCACTTTACCTCATGCCCTCCCCCTGCACTCAAATCCACATGTACACAATGAAACCAAAGTAGTCTTAACCCAATCCACTTCTCATTTTCACTAATAAATCAATTTTCTCCAATGACTGCATTGTCCTGTCCTAATCAGGCTGCTTCTTTCTGTAAAAATACACTCAGTTAGCCCTAGACAATGCAACCCAAGCTACTACATGTAGTCTCAGACAATCCATGCCCCAACCAAGGCACACCAACAGACCCGCTACCTGCAAAAGTGTTCCCACACTGCAGAGCACCACTAGAGGAAATCTCGTTCCTTTCCCAATTTCCTCCACTATAAATCCATCCATTCATCTTACAGCACTGCCCTTTCAATTGCCAAACAAACATTCTTCAAATCTTTAATATCCACCCAGTATTCTAACCAATGTCACCACCTTCAACTCACTTCTCTGCCACACTGTACTTCCTACCCTTCCTCCCTCACAGCCCATGATTTTGCCACCTATTTCAAAGACATAATTGACACCATTCGAAAAGATATTTCCTCATGCCAAATGTCACTCACTCCACTTACTTACACTCCCCAACCCACCTTTAATTCATTCTCTCCTGTAACTGAAGATGAAGTACCTGCACTCATTCATCATCTCACCCTTCAACCTGACTCCTCGACTCTATTCCCTCCCAACTTCTCTGCTCCCTCTCCTCCACTGAATGCCCACCTCTAACGCACCTCTTCAATCTGTCTCTCTCCACTGGTACATTTCCATTCTTCTTTAAACATGCGCTCATGTCACCAAATCTAAAGAAACCATCTCTCGACCCAGCCTTTCTCTCCCACTACCGCCCTATTCTCTCCTCCCCTTTGCCTTTAAACTACTTGAGCGATAAGTGTACATTTGCCTGTCTCACTTTCTCTCCTCACATTCCAAACTCGACTCTCTGCAACCAGGCTTCCGCCCCAAACATTCTACTGAAACTGCTCTCTCAAGAGTGCTCAATTATCTACTTACTGCAAAGTCTAAGGGCTAGATTTACTAAGCTGCTGGTTTTAAAAAGTGGGGATGTTGCCTATAGCAACCAATCAGATTCTAGCTGTTATTTTGTAGAAGGTACTAAATAAACGAAAGCTAGAATCTGATTGGTGCTATAGGCAACATCCCCACTTTTTCAAACCCGCAGCTTAGTAAATCTAGCCCTAAGTGTCATTTCTCCATACTTATTCTCCTGGACCTCTTTTGACACTGTTGATCACCCTCTTCTTCCTTCACACCCTTCACGCCATTGACCTTCATGACACAGTTCTTTCCTGGTTCACTTCCTATATATCAAACTTCTTCTTTAGTGTTTCTACCTCTGGCACATCCTCCGCCCCACTCCCACTATCTATTGGGGTCCCACAAGGCTCTATTCTTGGCTCTGTACTTTTTTCATTGTATACCTCTTCTCTTGGGGCACTAATTCGATCATTCGGCCTTCAATACCACTTGACACTGATGACACTCAAATCTATATCTATTCTCCTGATCACTCTCCCTCTGTACTATCTTGTGCAACCAACTGTCTTTCTGCTATCTCCTCATAGATTTCCCAACGCTACCTAAAGCTCAACATGTCTAAAACCGAGCTTATTATCTTCCCTCCTGCCAGAGTCACCACTTGCCCTCAAATCTCCCTCACTGTCAATAGCACCACAATTTCATCAGTCTCCCAACCGCGCTGCCTTGTCACACCTTGCCTTACTCCTGTGTCACACTTGGCTCCACCCTATGCTTTATTTCTCACATCCAGACTCTCTCTCAGTCCTGTCGACTCCCCCTTAAAAACATTGCAAGAATACGTCCTTTTCTTACTCAACATGCTACCTGCCATTCTTGACACTTCTATATCCACACTTTAGTCCATTCTAAATGCCTCTTTTACTGCTCCACATCCGCTACTCCACTTTGCAAATCCCTACCTGACTCCCTCTGTCCTCCAGAATCAAATTCAAATTACTCACCCTTACCTACAAACCACTATACCACAGTAACTCTTCATACATCTCAAATCTCATATCAAAATACTTTCCTTCCTGCCCTCTTAGATATACCTCTGACCTGCACCCTGTCTTGTCTCTGGTTACCACCTCTCACTTCTGCCTACAAGACTTCTCCATACTGCTTTCCACTTATGGAATTCACTACCACACTCAAACAGACTTTCTCACAGCCTTTAAATCTTTATACACTCTTTGAAAACCCATCTCTTTTTTAGAGGTGACCTTATCCCCGATAACACTATTCACACTAATGCACCCTCACAACTGTCCCTTAAAACTGTCCTAATCTCCACTCTGAACCACATTTGCTCCTCTTATTTCAGCTGTGCCTTCTTCCTCTTAGAATGTAAGCTCTTTATTGAGCAGGGTCCTTCATACCGTTGTTTTCATGTGTGCAGTTATTTTGTCTACCTTGTATGTCCCTATTTTATGGATGTACTCTTTTCCCTACTGTGCAGCACTGTGAACACTGTTGCTCCTTACAAATCTATGATAATAACAATAATAATAGTAATATATATTTATAATAAGTAATGGTATAACAGGCAAAAAAAAATATATACATACAGATAGATTCTACAGAATTGACACATGGTGAATCAGTAAATAAATTGGACTTTATTGAGGATATTGATTTTTCACATGTGTTAACAATTCATGTTGTATTCAATTGCTTACAGGAATGCAAAGATGACATGAAGAGCATGTTAAAAGTTTTTTTTTATTGATTTGCAATGAAAAATTTTCATGTGTTCTTTTACAATATTATTCCCAGTGCAAAGCAACTGTCACTCACCGGACCGTGAGTGCCTCTTCCCGGACATTTAGGAACCGTGGCCGTCCACCATCCTGAGGGTCTGCGCATGCGCAGCCCTTTTCTATACTTCAGTGTATACCCCTTTAACTTAATTGGCAGATCAGGCAACCTCCCTATATTAAGCACCTGTGGTCACCACCACGTTGCCTGATCTTGGAGTCTCATTCCTCATGAGTCTCTGAAGGTGTTCCTGTATTACTTGTGTATTCAGTGCTGCTGATTCCTGTGGTTTCCAAACCACTTCTACTATTGTGGTTCCATACCACTTCTACCATCAACTGTATCATCATGACTGTTTGCTGATTCCTATCCGCTGCCTCCGTGCACTACAGTCTTCTACACCACTTCAACGTTATTTTATATCAATGTGACTGTTTACTCATTGCTATCCGCTGCCTCCGTGCACTCCAGCTTTTACCTCACTCACCTGCTTCTCATCAAGTCTGTTTGCTGATTTCTATCCGCTGCCTCCGTGCACTACCGTCTCCTGCTTGCAACTCGCCTGTGTTCAACATCGTGACTGCCAGCTGACTACTATCCGCTGCCTCTGTGCACTACCGTCTCCTGCTTGCAACTCGCCTGTGTTCAACATCGTGACTGCCAGCTGACTACTATCCGCTGCCTCTGTGCACTACAGTCTCCTGCTTGCAACTCGCCTGTGTTCAACATCGTGACTGCCAGCTGATTACTATCCGCTGCCTCCGTGCACTACACTCTCATCTCATCTTTGCTGTGACTTCCTCGAGACTGCCGCTTTTCATTACCATCTGCTACACTTCGTGATCTACAGCTCCTGCCCTGCGCTGCACTCCTGTTTCCCATCGCTGTTGGTTCCTGTGGTTGCTACTGGTTACCTCCGTGTGCCGCTGAGTCCTGCCGCTGTGGTCAGCGCTATCGTCCATCTCCTGCTGATCCACTCTCCACGCCTTCACGTGTTCCACTGGCCTCTACCCTCCTGTCAGCATTGGATTTGTATCTCTTCTACTACCCTCTGCTGGATCATCTCCATTCTCCTGGGTTTCCTATGAGTCCAGTTCCACGTGTTGCTGACTCCTGTGGATTCGTGTCCCTGTCGGTCTACTCACCTGTGCGCTGCACCTGCTAGACCGCTGCTTCTCCTATCCAGGGACTTCCTATCCAGCCGGCCTCCAGCCGCTCAGGTACCGCTGCAATCCCATCTGACTGCTACTGCTGAACCACGGTATGCATACTTCTCATTGACTGTGCTGTGTATTGCATATCTTGCTGGACTGTGTTTGGTTCTCTCTGGAGTCTGCTATCCGCTGAGTCTATTGCCATCATTGACTGTGTTATCATTGTGCTGGACTACTTCAAGAGACTTTCTAGATTGCAGACCTGATCAGTCATTTACATATATATATACCTATATTGTGCATATTACTGTGGATCGTGTATAAGGTGCCTGTGTATATCCTGTGTTGCAGTCTTCCCCCGTGCACCTCCTCACATATATATGCAGTGGTACAACTTGCTGATGTCAGACCACTGATCCCTGTTTCCGGTATCACCTGTTCCATTATCCTCTCACATAGCAGTGGTACAACTTGCTACCGCAGACCACTGACTACCTGGATACCTCCACTTGGATTCCATTCCTTCACTCAGACAGCGGTACAACTTGCTACCCGCAGACCGCTGACTCTCATCACCTCCTTGTTTCTGTTGGACATTCCTCCTCACTATAGCAGTGGTACAACTTGCTATCGCAGACCACTGACTACCTTCACGTGTCCTTGTCCATACAGTTCCTTGTGTATCATTACCTCATTATTACCAGTGTTGCTAGTCATAGACTTTCCTGAGCATCTCATCGGCCATCATTTCATGTTCCGTGATCACCCAGCTACCAGAGTACCCTATTACCATCTACATTGCTCTGGTAAGCCTACCATCTGGTGATTCCTGGGTAAAGACTCCTAGTGCCCGTGACAGTAAGATCAGGCCATGACAGACCCAGATGTGGAACCTACCGCCAAAGAGATGCTGCAACATCTGGTTAGCCGTGTGGAGCAACAGGATGCCCGCCAACAGCTGTTACTTCAGTGTTATCAGTCATTAACCTCCCAAGGAACATCTGGACAGACTGTGACAGCTACTACTGAAGCTCCTGTGCTTTCCTCCGTTTCCCCATTGCCATCCCAGGTGTCTATAGCTTCCACGCTTCACCTGCCTACTCCGTCAAAGTACGATGGAGACCCCAAAACTTGTAGGGGTTTCCTTAACCAATGTTCAGTCCATTTTGAGCTCCAACCTCAAAATTTTTCTACCCATCGTTCCAGAGTGGCCTATCTTATCTCTTTGTTTTCAGGACAAGCCCTGGCTTGGGCCTCCCCTCTGTGGGAGAGGAACGATCCAATATTACAAGATAGTGCCAAATTCATTTCTACATTCCGAAGTGTGTTCGATGAACCAGGTCGTGTGACCTCCGCTGCTTCCAGCATCCTCCGTCTGCGACAAGGATCTCATACTGTGGGCCAGTACGTCATTCAATTTAGGATCTTAGCCTCTGAACTTCAGTGGAACACTGAAGCCCTAGTTGCCGCCTTCTGGCAGGGGCTTTCCGATAAAATTAAAGATGCACTGACTACCCAAGAGCTTCCTTCGTCACTTGAAGATTTGATCTCTCTATGCCATCGTGTTGATATGAGATTTCGTGAAAGAGAGGCTGAGAAAACGACTTCTGCTAAAGCACCTTTTCGCTCTAACCCTCAATTTCGTCCAGTGTCACCCGCTGTGATTCCCATGGAGATTGGACGTTCCAAGTTATCTTCTGAGGAGAGGAAACGAAGAGTCAAGAATAGACTCTGTATCTATTGTGCTGATTCCACTCATGTCCTCAGCTCCTGCCCTAAGAGATCGGGAAATGCCAGGCCCTAACTAGTTCTGGAGAGGTGAAGTTAGGGTCCCTGGAGTCCTCTCCATCGTCTATGAAATCTAAAGTCTGCGCTTTTGATGTGACTATTTCCTTTGCTACCAAGACCTTTGAGTCACAGGCATTGATTGATTCCGGAGCAGCAGGAAATTTTATTTCCAAATCGTTAGTTAATCAATGGTCTCTACCAATGATTACCTTAAAAACTCCCATTACTGTGACGGCTATCGATGGATCACGTCTCATCAACGGTCTCATCACCCAGAGTACGTCTCCAGTAACCCTTCAGATTGGTGCTCTGCATCATGAAGAGATATCGTTTTTAATTCTTCCTGTTACGACAAGTCCGATTGTCCTAGGCCTTCCATGGCTTCAGTGTCACTCTCCCCAGATTGACTGGCGCACCCCTCAAGTCACGTCTTGGGGGCCTGAATGTCACCATCATTGCCTTTCCCAAGTCATTCCTCTCAAGGTACAGCAAGCTTCCATTTCAGCTATTTCACCGGGACTCCCTCCTCAATATGCTTCATTTACCGATGTTTTTGATAAAGCTCAGTCTGAACGTCTTCCTCCTCATCGTTCTTGGGATTGTCCGATTGATCTTCTTCCTGGCAAGACTCCTCCCAGAGGCCGGGTCTATCCAGTCTCGTTACCTGAAACTCAAGCTACATCTGAATATATACGGGAGAACCTCCAGCGTGGGTTCATTCGACCTTCCACCTCGCCCGCTGGAGCTGGGTTCTTCTTTGTCAAAAAGAAGGATGGATCATTACGCCCTTGTATAGATTTTCGTGGACTCAATGCCATTACTATCAAGAACCGGTATCCCATTCCGTTGATCACTGAGCTATTTGACCGCATCAAGGGAGCCCGTATTTTTACTAAGTTGGATCTTCGTGGTGCTTACAATTTAATCAGAATCCGTTCCGGTGACGAATGGAAGACGGCGTTTAACACCAGAGACGGGCATTACGAATATCTGGTAATGCCTTTCGGGCTATGTAATGCCCCCGCTGTTTTTCAGGGCTTCATTAATGAGATTTTTCGGGACTTATTATATGTATGTGTCGTCGTCTACCTGGACGACATATTGATTTTTTCACAGGACCTGCCTTCTCACCACCAACATGTGGCAGAAGTCCTCTCCTGGCTACGGAAAAATTCATTGTTCTGTAAATTAGAAAAATGTTCATTCGAATTACCCCAGATTCCATTCTTGGGGTATATTGTTTCCGGAGTTGGTCTGAAGATGGATCCTGACAAAGTAAATGCTGTACTACATTGGCCCCAGCCAACTACTCTTCGTGCCATCCAGCGTTTTTTAGGTTTTGCCAATTACTATAGACGCTTCATTCAAGACTTTTCTTCCATTGCATCTCCTATTGTGGCCCTGACTCGTAAAGGGGCTAATCCTAAGCAATGGTCTACTGAGGCTATTCAAGCCTTTCAAACATTAAAAGAGTCCTTCTCTTCGGCTCCAATCCTTCGTCAGCCTGATGTGACACTCCCTTTTTTCCTAGAAGTAGATGCCTCTAATGTGGGCTTAGGAGCTATTCTCTCCCAACGCTCGGAACAGCAAAAATTCCACCCTTGTGCCTTCTATTCTCGGGGTCTCCTACCCGCAGAGAAGAATTATACCATCGGAGACAAGGAATTACTGGCTATCAAAGCCGCATTAGAGGAATGGAGATACTTGTTGGAGGGAGCTCGCCATCCGGTGACGATCTTCACGGATCATAAGAACTTGTCATATCTCCAGTCTGCCCAATGCTTGAACCCTCGTCAAGCAAGATGGTCTCTTTTCTTTTCCCGTTTTGAATTAATTATAACCTTCAAACCAGCTGCCAAGAACAAAAAAGCTGACGCTCTGTCTAGAGCTTTTGTGACGTCCTCTGATGTAGAAGAGGTTTCCAACCATACTATTCTAGATCCCAAATGTATCTCACTGGCTGCTTCATCCACCAAAACGCTACCATTTGGGAAGACCCTCGTGCCTTCTACTCTAAGGAGGAAAATCCTTTCGTGGTTCCATGCCTCTCGTTTTTCTGGACACGCCGGTGAACACAAGACTTTTGAGATCCTCTCTCGAAGTTACTGGTGGCCTTCAATGAGGAGAGACGTCAAAGAGTTCATTGCTTCCTGTGAATTATGTTCGCAATTCAAATCCTCCCGCAGAACCCCAGCAGGGTTGCTGCGACCACTACCCATTCCGTCCAAACCATGGACCCATATTAGTATGGATTTTGTTACTGACTTACCACCTAGTAAGAACCATAACACTATTTGGGTGGTAGTGGACAGATTTTCGAAGATGGCTCATTTCATCCCTCTGTCTGGTTTGCCTTCCTCGTCTATCCTGGCTGAACATTTCATTAAAGAGATCTTCCGTATCCATGGATGTCCATCTGAGATTGTGTCTGATAGAGGAGTACAATTCGTGTCCAGATTCTGGCGAGCCCTTTGTAAAACCTTGGGCATACGATTAGCACTCTCATCTTCTTACCATCCACAATCCAATGGACAAACCGAACGTGTCAATCAAGATCTTGAGACTTTTATAAGGATATTTTCATCAGCCAATCAAGACAACTGGGTAGAGTTACTCCCTTGGGCTGAGTTCGCCCATAACAACATGTACCATGAGTCATCATCCAAAACTCCATTCTTTGTGGTTTACGGTCACCATCCGTCTTTTCCGGAATTTCCTGCCCTCCCGCCCACCCAAGTTCCTGCGGTGGAGACTGTTTGTCAGACCTTTAAAAATATCTGGTCTCAGGTTAGAACCTGTTTAAAGAAGACATCTGTCAAATATAAATCTTTCGCTGATAAGAAGAGGCGGGCTATTCCACCACTAAAAATTGGAGATCGTGTCTGGTTATCCACAAAAAATATTCGTTTGAAGGTTCCATCCATGAAATTCGCCCCTCGTTTTATTGGTCCATATAGGATCATTCAAGTTATCAATCCAGTATGTGTGAAACTCCTTCTTCCTAAGAGTCTTCGGATTTCTAATGCCTTCCATGTATCTTTGCTCAAACCTCTTATTATCAACCGTTTTTCAACTCCTCCCTCAGCTCCGCAGCCAGTTCAAGTCCATCAGGAGGAGGATTTTGAGATTACCGAGGTACTAGATGCAAAAATTTCGCGAGGAGTCCTCCACTTCCTCGTTCATTGGAAGGGCTTTGGTCCTGAAGAGCGTTCATGGATCAAAGCTGAAGATCTTAGTGCTCCTGCCCTTCTGAAGAAGTTTTATTCCAAAAATCCGGACAAGCCCGGTTCCAGGCGTTCTGTGCCCACCTTTAAAAGGGGGGGTACTGTCACTCACCGGACCGTGAGTGCCTCTTCCCGGACATTTAGGAACCGTGGCCGTCCACCATCCTGAGGGTCTGCGCATGTGCAGCCCTTTTCTATACTTCAGTGTATACCCCTTTAACTTAATTGGCAGATCAGGCAACCTCCCTATATTAAGCACCTGTGGTCACCACCACGTTGCCTGATCTTGGAGTCTCATTCCTCATGAGTCTCTGAAGGTGTTCCTGTATTACTTGTGTATTCAGTGCTGCTGATTCCTGTGGTTTCCAAACCACTTCTACTATTGTGGTTCCATACCACTTCTACCATCAACTGTATCATCATGACTGTTTGCTGATTCCTATCCGCTGCCTCCGTGCACTACAGTCTTCTACACCACTTCAACGTTATTTTATATCAATGTGACTGTTTACTCATTGCTATCCGCTGCCTCCGTGCACTCCAGCTTTTACCTCACTCACCTGCTTCTCATCAAGTCTGTTTGCTGATTTCTATCCGCTGCCTCCGTGCACTACCGTCTCCTGCTTGCAACTCGCCTGTGTTCAACATCGTGACTGCCAGCTGACTACTATCCGCTGCCTCTGTGCACTACCGTCTCCTGCTTGCAACTCGCCTGTGTTCAACATCGTGACTGCCAGCTGACTACTATCCGCTGCCTCTGTGCACTACAGTCTCCTGCTTGCAACTCGCCTGTGTTCAACATCGTGACTGCCAGCTGATTACTATCCGCTGCCTCCGTGCACTACACTCTCATCTCATCTTTGCTGTGACTTCCTCGAGACTGCCGCTTTTCATTACCATCTGCTACACTTCGTGATCTACAGCTCCTGCCCTGCGCTGCACTCCTGTTTCCCATCGCTGTTGGTTCCTGTGGTTGCTACTGGTTACCTCCGTGTGCCGCTGAGTCCTGCCGCTGTGGTCAGCGCTATCGTCCATCTCCTGCTGATCCACTCTCCACGCCTTCACGTGTTCCACTGGCCTCTACCCTCCTGTCAGCATTGGATTTGTATCTCTTCTACTACCCTCTGCTGGATCATATCCATTCTCCTGGGTTTCCTATGAGTCCAGTTCCACGTGTTGCTGACTCCTGTGGATTCGTGTCCCTGTCGGTCTACTCACCTGTGCGCTGCACCTGCTAGACCGCTGCTTCTCCTATCCAGGGACTTCCTATCCAGCCGGCCTCCAGCCGCTCAGGTACCGCTGCAATCCCATCTGACTGCTACTGCTGAACCACGGTATGCATACTTCTCATTGACTGTGCTGTGTATTGCATATCTTGCTGGACTGTGTTTGGTTCTCTCTGGAGTCTGCTATCCGCTGAGTCTATTGCCATCATTGACTGTGTTATCATTGTGCTGGACTACTTCAAGAGACTTTCTAGATTGCAGACCTGATCAGTCATTTACATATATATATACCTATATTGTGCATATTACTGTGGATCGTGTATAAGGTGCCTGTGTATATCCTGTGTTGCAGTCTTCCCCCGTGCACCTCCTCACATATATATGCAGTGGTACAACTTGCTGATGTCAGACCACTGATCCCTGTTTCCGGTATCACCTGTTCCATTATCCTCTCACATAGCAGTGGTACAACTTGCTACCGCAGACCACTGACTACCTGGATACCTCCACTTGGATTCCATTCCTTCACTCAGACAGCGGTACAACTTGCTACCCGCAGACCGCTGACTCTCATCACCTCCTTGTTTCTGTTGGACATTCCTCCTCACTATAGCAGTGGTACAACTTGCTATCGCAGACCACTGACTACCTTCACGTGTCCTTGTCCATACAGTTCCTTGTGTATCATTACCTCATTATTACCAGTGTTGCTAGTCATAGACTTTCCTGAGCATCTCATCGGCCATCATTTCATGTTCCGTGATCACCCAGCTACCAGAGTACCCTATTACCATCTACATTGCTCTGGTAAGCCTACCATCTGGTGATTCCTGGGTAAAGACTCCTAGTGCCCGTGACAGCAACCTTATATGGGTGTAGTAAGTAAATCAGAGTACTGTATGAATATAAATATATAAAAGCTGACTTTATTGAAAAAAATTATATAAAATAATCCCTAAAATTGTCTATAAAAGTATCCTTAGTGCAATGCCATATGATGTAGGTCTTCCAATGTGGAGTCATCAACATTTTGATGTCAAGCAATCATTAGAAAGTGTATAGCAGCGTGTACCCAGCTAAAGAGAGGCACATGCAAGTAAACACTATACACCATAATAATGTTCCCTATTTATGAAGGGGGGAGTGTTACAACTGTAAATTGATATTGCAAATTTTAATGTTTGTAGTTTAAATATGGATTGGGTCTCTTATGCTCCAAGAGAGCTTGAGTTAATGCCTGATGATGACACAATGTTATCACTGGCCTGGCTTTCACACAAGCACAGAAGAATGTTCATTGTGATGAAGCGAATGGGTGCAAGAGAACCAAATGAAAGAGTCCTTCCCTGAGTGTTGGGATGGGGTATAGAAAAGAGCTTAGGGATGGTATTCCAGCCTCCCTTACATGTTTATTTTCTGTATGTCATAAATGCTATAGTAATTGTAAAAATAATAACACTATTTTATTTTCAACTTTTCTCCATTAAATTGCTGCTACATATATTAATATATTTCTATGATTATACTAAAAGAGATTATGAAAATATAGCAATTCAGATATAACAAGTGTCTTTCATTTGTCAACATGCATATTAAACTGCCTTTATAAATGTGTTTTATCTCTTTTCTTCAGTACATATTCCACTTACTACAGTAATACCTGCTGAATTTAATATAACTGATGCTAGCCATATGTGCTATGATATTGCAATTTATATATGGCAACTAGAGTGTGGCCCTAAAACTACCGTGAGGCCTGAAAATACATTTGCCAAGTGTTGTCTGAAGATGACCATATTCATGCTGCGCATAGTAACCCTTTGAACAAGAGGCTGACTTAGCTTGTGTATATGTAATAACAAGGAAGTGAGAGCATGTTCATCTTGAATTGGTTGCCTATAACCACATGCACTTGTATAGTCCTGTGTTTATACTGCAAACACCATGAAAGTTTTCTTGTAATTGCTTGTAAGCTTAATAAATAACTTTCATACTGCAAAACCATTACAAGCATAATAATTGCCTTTCTATTTACATACCTGCCCTTCCCATCAGGAAATCCCCAAGCAGGAGGAAATTGGTCTCATTTATTCCCTGAAGTTATGAAGATTTTTTTTTTTTCGTGACAGGTTAAACCAGTTCAATCTGTGTAATTTTATACACCTACCATTATCTCATTATTTGCAGCATCCACTTATCTTTTAGCTGACTTTTCTTATTGCTTATTTATATGGGGTGGGACGGGAATCCACCTATTATTTAAATTTAAATTAAAGTAAAGTGAACACGCGTGCACACACACACACATATATATATATCTATATATATATATATATATATAGATATATATATGGAGCTATATATATACATATATATATATATATATATATATATATATATATATATATATATATGTGTGTTTTAGAAATTTGATGACCATTAACATTTTTGCATTACAATTTTCAACAGACTGTAGACGTTAACATTAGTATTTTAAAATACTATTTAGATCTTAAAAAGCTCACATTATCCCTTGCTTTTTACATTTAAAAACAGATACAATGTATCAGTTTAAGCTTGAACGTGTTCAAGCAAACTTTCCCAAGGTTGAACCAGCTCAAATCTGTTTAAATTGCTTACATTTTGCTTGATTTTTTAAATCAATCTAAATTTCAAAGAATTCCATAAAATTTTCAAACTTTTGTATTAATTTGACAAACCTGTTTGAGAAACAGATTTCATCAGATTCTAATCACTACATACATGCTTGGTAAGTGAACAATTCTGTGACATACTTTACATGTAGGATACATCTTTAATGTGTAGCACTGTGTTATATGTAAAATTAACCTAAAAGAACAGAACACAACCATTTACTGGCAAAGCTACAAAGCATTCTCTCAATGTTTGTATAGCACTGTGCAACCACAAAGATCAACCACTCCAAACCATATCCATAATTCCCAAATGTCCTGAAACCAGCAGGACAGTAACAAATTGTGGATTTTAAAAGCGATGGTGCTTACATGGAAATGGGTGAAGCTTTGCTGAAAAGTGGGGGTTTTGGCCAGGTCCTGTGTAGATATTTTTATTTAAATTTTGCACATATAAATGTTGCATACCACACAAACAACCTTGGTGATAGAGCATTCTAACAAAACAGTTGTGTTGAAGCATTTAATGTTCTTATATTAGGTCTTCAACTGATATCTGAAAAGTAATACCAGTATGGCATACTTAAAGAAGAACTCCAACCAAAACTTAAAGGCTGGTGTTGGTCGGAGTTCACTAAATAAACTTTAAATATGGAGATTTACACTGATGTTCACCAAAGCACTTAACCTGAGAAAGTCAAGCCTCTATGGCAAAATGTCTTTGAAATTGCTGACTATAGTGACAATAGAAGGCTGTCGTAGACAGGAAGGGGTTTGTTTTCCACAATGTTACATAATAAGGGAATACAGAGAAAGACACGTTTATCTCACATCCGGTGAAAACAAAAATGTGGTACTCCAAGTACCAGCATGACCTGTCAGCCATGGGTATTCTGGTGCTTGTAGTACTACAAGCACCAGCATGCTCAATCTGTTAATAGCAGCATGGACTTGCTGGCATCTGCAGTGCACCAGGGCCAAAAAAGGCATTTTACTTAAAAATATAGTTTGATAACCCCACAACCACCACCCAGGGGTGTTGGGAGAGCCCATTGGCTTTCAACACAGGGTTGGGTACTCTTAAGGGGGGGGGCTTTTTTATTTGCAGACCCCATCTCCCTAGGGAATCCAGTGCCATGCTGACCTGCCTGTGGTTGGTTGTCATTATGATAGGGAAACCCCACCCTGCGGATTCCCCTGCTATAGTGCCACAAGCCGCAACTGGCAAAGCCTAGTACTATTACTAATAAAATGCTTTTGGCTCCCCAATTTTGCTAGTACCACCCTAGACAGGCGGCACTAGGGTTAAGCTGTTTGGGGAGGGGGCAGGGGTTCACACACTTTTTGTTTTAAAGTTTATGTACGGACATTTTCTTTTTTTTTCTTTACCATGTTATTTAATGTATTGCACCGGCGGGACCAGTGGCTGGTTGTGGCATTAGTGTTTGAATGTTGACATTGTGACTTTCGAATTTAAAAACCGTTGACAGTCACAAAATCGACATTTTAACCGTGTAAATACACTGAACCTGACAACATTCTGACTGTCTACATTTTGGTATCGACAACCTGACTGTCGACAGGTTCAGCGTCTACAGATCGTCCCCAACCCATCTAAGAAAATTTTACATTTAAATGCTAGAATGATTACACTATAGACATCCACTTCTTGTATTTTAGAACAATAAATGGAAAGGAATATATTTTACACACACATTAATGTTTTAATTAGAGTGTAGTCAGTATCTAAATTAGAATAAAAGTTTCACTAATAAAATAAGTAATTTTCAGATTTATAGTTAAACAATAAATACAATATCACAAAACAATGAATCACACAATATATTGACACATATATATGTATATAATATATTTACATATATATTTATATAGAGAAAATTTATTGAGCCCTGTCCTGCAGGACTTTTAATTCTGGTGAACATGGGACCATTAAAAAATATATTTTTTAGTGCTCCTACAGCATGTCCTGCTCCATGTTCTTAGCACGCTCGAATAGCTGCATAATCTTAGCAGCTGGTACACACCCTTCCCGTAATATACTGATGGCTCCTGCAAAAGAATAATGAGCTATGTTAGTAAATAGCACAAAGCAATTAAGTGATAATATTCAAAAGTTACTAGACCATATTTGCCAACTTTCTTCCATTGAGACATTGCCAGGGGAGGGCCCGGGGGACAAGACTTGACTCAGCAGCCTATTTTAAAGGAAAAAAATGCAGGTGAACCAGGCCAAGGTAGCTCACAATGGGACCAGCCAGGTAGGCAGATGCCCCCCGGCTCCCCATCCCAGCCCAGCCCCTGGACATTGCACAGTCTGGGGAGCATGACGATGCAATTTTCTACAAATGACTTCATCGAGTCTCCTGTCCCATCCACTTCACTAGGAAGCAGGTAGGATGCGGGAGAGTAGCCTGCTCTCCTGGGAGTTCAGGAGAACTACTTAATATCTGGAGTATACTGGACATTTTGTGAGAGAGGGCAAAAGTGTACTAAATAGATTGAGCTTTTTTAATTCATATGGTAGATATTATGCATTGAAATATGTGAAGTTGTTAATTTGGTTTGCTGTGAATATCTAATGCAAAAATATCTGTTGGTTTATGTATCCCTTGAAGGTTAAGTCTAATATCCCTCATACTACTGTAAAACATCAGTTAGTTGTGTTATTTAAAGAGCAGTTGAAATTTATAAAGTGCAACAAACTATTGTTAGCACTTGTATAAGTTTAATATGCACTGTAGGGCAAGGCACATTAAGTAATATTCAATCTAATAGCATTGGCAGATTAGAAACTAGAGATGTTCACTGACCCCCGTGGTTTGGTTTTGGTTCCCGATTTTTTTCTAAAATCCCTATTTTTTTTTTCTAAAATCACATAATTTAGCTCTTTTTCCAATCATTTCCAGACAATTTTTGTCAAATGACAAGAACACTGCTATCCTTCCTGTTTCTGTATGAGCAATGGCACTGAGCAATGTCACAGGAAAGTGACAAGAACACTGCTGTTTCTGTGTGAGCAATGGTGCTGGATCTCCTGGGGAGGGAGGTACTTAAGGAATCCAAAACCTGTGAGATCCGACAACGCAATGATGACGTTTTACCTCGATTCAGATCCGAGGATGTGCAGAGACACCAAGCCTGTTCGCGGGCCTATCTCGGATCCCCTAAATTCAGGTGGGCTCGGGCTTAAGCTAGAGATGCTCACTGACCCCCGTGAAGTGGTTTTGGTTTTGGATCTGGATTAGTTTCATGTTTTGGTTGTGGTTTTGGCAAAACCTCCTTCGTGTGTTAGTTTTGGTGTAGGATTTTTTAGAAAAAAATCCTAAAATATGCTAAAATCACATATTTTTGCTCTTTTTTTCCCCAACATTATTATTAACATCAATAACACTAATTTCAAGTCATTTGCAGTCAATTTTGACCACCTCACAGATCACAATATTATTTTCATACACTTTCGGACAAATACTGCAGCGACCTGGGTGGATGTTAAGTGACAGAGCAATGATACAAACACATAGCAGTTCCAAGCACATCTAGGACACATTGGCACACAGCAGTGGAAGAAAAGAAAAACGGCGCAAGATGGAATTGTCTTTGGGTCGGCCCTACCTCCCTCCCACCCACCGTTATGTTGGATCTTAAAAGGGAATCCAAAAATCACGAGATCCGAGATCCGACGACATAACGATGATGTTTTGCCTTGTTTTCGATTCCGAGGGCGCGCGAAACTACCGAGCCGAGCCTCGGATCCCCTAAGTTCGGGTGTGTTCGGTTCTCGAGGAACCGAGCCTGAGCATCTTTAATTTAAACCTTTGCAGAAACTAAATATTTCAGTTCAAATTTCTAGACATTTTGCTGCAGCTGTCATAGACACTTGATGCAATGTCAGCTTAATTTATAGGCAACCAGAAATTGCATGCTGGGATATGTCATGCTTTATTACAAGTTACACCTATGAAGAATACTTTGCTTTGTCTGCTTTCAATGATTTTTGTTGTTTGCTACTTGTGCATTTGATTATACATATTTACCTTCATCTACTTTGGTGCAGATCACCACAGTTGATCCCACAAGCTCATTTGAATAACCATCACACAGAATTGCATCCAGCTTATGATTCAGACGTCTGCAAAAATGTTTACATTTATAGTGTTATAATAAGGAATAGGTCAGGACTACAGGTGGTACTGTGCATCTTACATGTTAGAATGTGTTAACATATAAAACTGAAAGATGAGTACTGCAGATAAGCTCTTCTAAATACCAGGTTTTAGCAAAAAGAATAAAAAAAGAGACATGAAACATCTATGTACATAGTACAGAATAAGTCAACTGTTAAGAGTGCTATGTGGAGGTTGTATTTAAGGCAGTGTCTGAGTAAATGAGAAGCACTTTGAAATATCTAATTAAAGGTAACTATCTGTATATATAACATTTTAATGTGAGGCTATGCTTACAAAGTGCTGGTCTGAATAAGCTCTTACAGTATCTAGCAATGCAAAGTAGCTGAATGATTTATTATTATTTACAATAATAATAATCATTTTTATTATTATTATTATTAGTCATTTTGGTGTTGGATTGGTCATATTCAGATCAGAGTATTCTACTTACGTTATCACGTGGTCATGGTGAGTACTATCACTTTCGCCACTTGGGTTGGCAGAGGTGATAGCTAAAGGTCCTGTCATATCAGTAAGATGGGCTGTGACTGAGTGATCAGGAACTCTTATCATAATAGAGTCGTGTGTACCAACATATTCATATGCGGGCCCCACACCTAGAACACACAGAAAGCCTGGTAAGCACACTGCAAAATTATTACCATTAAAATTGTATGAAGTATAGACTTTTGTCTGGCCACAACCTTCTATAATCACCTTTGGCATACTCATGGCTAATGATTCATCCGTTTGAGTTACTTTTTACATTAGTAAAACGTCTGCCATCAAACTCTTCACAGTATTTATGTGAAATGTAGCTGTTAAATCACTAAGAGAAAGGATGTCACAATGTTGGTAAAATAGAAACCACTGGGGCTAAAGAGCGGTTTGCTGAAACCGTCAGTTTTCTACGTTTTTTCCCGGCCATTTTACTAAAGGCCAAATTACCAGTTAAAAGGCTGAAAACCACCACTTTACAAATCCCTATTCCCGAATTTTAACAAATACAAAACAAAATACAAACAGTCAGATTTACTAAGCTACTGTTTGAAAAACCGATGGGGATATCACCAGCAATACAATCAAAACAAAAGAGGTGGCTGTGAGAGGAGAGATTGCTCAAACAGCATGCAATTTGAGCAATCTTGCCCTTCAGAACATTAAAATTGACCTATGAATTAAGGGGTCAATAATTATTTATTGATTAAGGGGGAAAATTTATTTAGAATTAACTTATGGGGCAAATTTTATTTTTCATTCTATTAAGGGGGCAATATTATTGTATTATTATATTATGGGGCAATATGTAGTGCCACATGTGTGCATCATAAAAAAGTTTTGCCCCCATTAGCAATCAAATAGTATTGCACAGATACTATAATTGTATATTCATATTGCTTCATAATATAATTCAATAATATTGTAATATATTGAAAAAAAAATACCCTCATAAGTTAATAAAAAATTAATTTTGCCCCTTAATCAATAAATAATGACTACCCCTATAATTCATAAGTCAACGGTGCCTCCTCTTACATTATGAATGAAAAGTTATCTCAAACATGCTGATAGAATTATCTGGCCAATCAGAAGCAGTTATAAAAAAAGTGACTGTTTTGATTGCTGTTTTGACCAAATCACCGACTGTTTTGAGTAAACCACCGGCTGTTAAGCTGTTTTCAATCAGCCACACATCGCCAGCCATTTAACATGCCAGCCACAAACCGCTCTATTATTAAATGCAGTGGATTGGAGCACTAAACTGCATATGTGTGGCAGTTTAAAACTGCAACTAAATGTGATTTTTAGTAAATCTACCCTCTAGAATTTTAAGGATTTTCAACCGATTACAAAACACATTAGTCACAAATTTTAATGGGGCCTAAGTAGGCTACATAGTGTAGAGGCAAAACTACTGAATGGTAAGTGGCAAAGCAGGATGGGCATATCACGAAGAGTGACAGGATACATATATAGTAACATATTCACAGATATGTGTATATTTTATATGGTACTGGAATTTATATTTGTGTGTGGTACTTTGACAGAATAACCAGCTGATACCCATTTCCAGGGACAGACCCAGGATTTATATGAATATCCTTACATATTTGCCTGTGACAATGGCCCTATTTTTCAAACATAGATTTTGATAGCAGATAAGAACCACACAGACCATCTAGTCTGTTCATTTTTATTTCCTCAAAACCTCAAACCCTATTTGATCCTTTGTCTCTCAGATTTAGGATAGCCTTATGCCTATAAGCATGTTTAAATTCCCCTACTGAACTAGCCTTTACCATATCTGTTGGAAGATTATTCCGCCTATCTAATACCCTTTCTGTAAAATAATTCTGCTTTAAATTACCCCTAAACCTGATACCTTCTAGTTTTGGTGCTTGAGTGACAGTATAGTAATGTACTATGTGCATCATTTACCTAATCTTTTTAGCCACTCCCCTTTCTTCACAATGCAGCTTATTCCTCCTGGATATACCGAGTCCATGAACCTCCACAAGAGAGGACTGAATGGAGGATTTATCACCCTCAGCTGCTCCAAGTTAGAAATACAGATACAGATAGGTTTCTCTGAAGGTCGTTCCTGTAACATAATGTGTCGTGATAGATTATAGAAACTGACTCCTTCTACTGTTCAATAGAGCTTACATAACGAACATAATAACAAATATACTGACATTTCATATCATTTTCTTTATATGTTCTATATATTTTCTAAAATAATTTTACTGATCCACATTTTAACATTCTAAAACTTTATTTAAATAAAGGAAAGTTTAAATTTGCTGCTTCCCATATTCAAAACTTGGTGGAGGCGTAGAAGCTTTCAACATCAGTACATGAATAGATATAAAATGTTGGCAAGTATGAGTAAAATTCCTGGTTGACACATATAAATATGGCCTAGACAATGTTAGTCTCACCTTTATAGTGTAAATCCTCTTGATGGCTTCTGGGTGTTTGCAGGAAGCAGCCAGTGCATAGACTGTGTCTGTTGGGATTCCACACACACCTCCGCTCTCCAATATTTTTGCTATCGTTCTCAAACCGCTTGTACGATGAGATTGAGGCAGGAGACATGAGCTGGAAACTTCTTCCTTCTCTGGCTCAACTTTCTGTGGTGAAAGTGATCACAATTACATACATGCACATATGCTGATTATTAATATATTAATGTAATATTGGGCAGTCTGTTTATGATACCCCCCAACCCACGGGTACCAGATCTTTAGATCACTTTTGAAAATGTTTTATTTACTTTATATCCAAAGGGGAGTATAATGGTTCCTATTCCATATGTAACAATAGTCAGTTATTAAATTAGTAATTAGCTCTTTTCTGATTTATCACCATAAAACCATGTTCACAAAGTGTTGTTAGTTGGGGTGCTGAAAGTAAATAATTGTTGTCACAATATGGTAACATAGAGACTGACAATGGTACAAATATAAAATCAGTCTTATAATAAAAATTCCCCATAGATATATAGATATGGATAATGAATACATTGACCGTGCTGTGACAACTGCAACCTGAAAAGGTCAGTGATTTAAACAGTATTCACTTAATTCACAACAACAATAGGTGACCCGTGGATTTTCAGTTGTTGTGGAACTATATGTCGACGAATTTCATGACAGCGAGAGGCCAATAAAGCCTAAATGACTTATACAACAGCTGCAACAGCTGGAGATCCCAAGTAGATTTGTCAGCATACAATTGAACAGTTTGACTTTGTGTGTAAATATTTTAACTATTAAATATGCTTTTGCCTAGTTTACCTTGAACACTGAAGGTCCCAGTGGTATTAGCTCTTTGTTGAACATGCAGTTTGCAAGAGAAGCCAATAAGCCATAGAGACAAATTATGCTAAAGATGGACAGCACTGTAACTAGAGAAGGAGTAAATCAATAGGTTAGGTCATCAATTTGGTACATTAAAATCAAAGATTAACATTCAGTTACTTTGTCTATAGACAAATATTTTGTTTATAATTTACATCTATATATTTACATGACCATTGATATATAGATCCACAATATAAAGGACTGCACAAAATAAGGTTTTGTTCCTCTCAATTGTCAGAACTACAATGCCCCTTATTTAAGATGCTCTTCTCACTATCTGTTGTTATTCTGCTGGCTTTGCAGGTTTATATATTAAGGAACAAAATGTAAAATACAAACATATGAGATAATAACTAAGTCCAATGAATATGTAAAGATGGAGATTGTAGTGATCGGAGGTCCACCTCTAAAGATTCCTATTTACATGTGACAAAACAATTTTTTTTTATATTTAAGTCTCGCCCTTAGTCATGCACTAGACCAACCCCTCATAAACACTGTTCTATAAAGATACTTTATAAAGATACTTAAAAAAATAATAGCAATAATAATAATAATAATAATAATAATAATGCTGCTTAAAATGGTCTCCCCAGATCATGTTACCGCATGCTTATTCTGATCCATGCCATACCCTTATTGATTTCCCCAGATCCTTTTCCCTCTAGTTGACTCTCCCTAAATCCCATCTCTTAATCACTCCTGGAAATAATTATCCTACAGATCATGACTGGTGCCACATTTGATAGTCCTCTATATCATGATAACCAAACTTTGAATTTATCCTCTCCCAGATCATTACTGCTCCCCCCCCCCCAAATTATTAACACACACACACATGCACTCTCAACAGCAGCAGCATGATAATCAGAGTATTGGGCAGGTGAGTCGGTGCAAAGCTAAGTCTCACAAGATAATATTTTGATCATGTCACACTCCCATATTAATGCTCGTTATTCATGTTAAAAAAAACTGATCTTAAGATCTGATCTGATTGTTTTTATTCAAATTGTAAGAAAATATGTGTGGGTGACAACAGATTTAATACAATTAAATATAGTTGTCTAAATATATGCGATCAACACATTAATCTGAAGTGGTCCAATTGAAATTGAAAATGTATGCATTTGTATACAAAGTCAAATGTTTTTTCTAAAACAGAGGTGTCCAAGTTCAATCCTCAAGGGCTACCAACAGGTCATGTTGTCAGGATTTATGTCAGTAGAAACATGTGGGATAATTACTGACCTAGCTAAATAGATTAACTCAAGTGTGCATGATTGAAGAAATCCTGAGAACATGAACTGTTAGTAGCCCTTGAGGACTGTGTTCTAAAATGAAGGAAATTGATATTGCTAGCCTAAGAGCTCCATACAACAGTATGTGAGAGACAATCTGTAGCAATTCAGAATGCACATACAGGGAAACCTGGGCTCCTGGACAGGGAGGCTAAAGCAAGATAGTCCTACTGAAACTTGGACAGTTGGGAGATATGTGCTTGGACCACACCATGCATAACATTTTAATAATGTGCACAATTTTAAATTGTTGGCAATAGAGAAACAGTATTATAATCTATAGCAAAACATTATCTTTTTACTGGCATTTCTCTACTGCAGTTAAAAAAATGAAAGCAAATAGTTCATCACCATTTATTTATTTAGCGCCACTAATTCCGCAGCGCTGTACAGAGAACTCACTCACATCGGTCCCTGCCCCATTGGAGCTTACAGTCTACATTCCCTAACACACACACACAGACTAGGGATAATTTTGTTAGCAGCCAATTAACCTACCAGTATGTTTTTGGAGTATGGGAGGAAACCAGAGCACACGGAGGAAACCCACGCAAACACGGGGAAAACATACAGACTCCTCACAGATAAGGCCATGGTCGGGAATTAAACTCATGACCCCAGTGCTGTAAGGCAGAAGTGCTAACCACTGAGCCACCGTGCTGCCCAGTTGACTTGTTTCTACAGATTACAACACCTTGTTACCTGAGCACCAGTTTTCATAAAAGTCCTCAAATGTTTGTAGTATTTCACAGTGATAGTAAACACTAGCATTCTATTAGTATATTGAAATACTCAAAACTTACTTTCAAGTGGAAGGGGAAGACTTTCCAATGTGAAAAGAAGAAAACAGACAATAACAGCCTCCATCACAAGGGTCAGAAGCAGCAGAACTGTATTGGCATAAGTAGCTGCATAAAAGGGAAAAAAAAAACATTTAAATTTTCCTAGTCAGGACTATGGAATTCTCATTGTTTTGCATTGATTTTTTTGTTGCTTTATAAAAGGGCCATTAAACTTAAAACATGAGGTCCCTTACATAAAGAAGTTATTAATAACATTCACAGACATATATGTAAAAGTTTTCAAACCTTGGCAGAATTTAACATGTTTGACATTGTATAAACATTTGCTGTGTAGATAAGCGCATACTATTGCCTCTACATTATCAGACATTTCAGACTAGGGAGAGGTTGGCTGCAGTGACTTCCCATGAGATCTCCTTTAAATATCACACTTTTGGATCTATGTAACAATATCAGGAGATATTAAAGATTTTCTATCACCGATTATTGCCTGAATTTACCATTAAATTTTCGCCATGGCAGTTGAGCGATGCTCAGCTAGCCGCTGACACTGACTGGCAGAGGTAAGAGTACTCTTAGCACTTTATCAGCCAGTCTAGAGTCAATCTGCGCATGTGTGAAATGGCTTGCTTGCTCTCACCTCGCATGCGTGCTGGAACTGCAATACCAAACATGGACTTCCAGATCCACTTTAAAGAAAAAAAAAGTTTTAAAAATATGTTATATTGGCTCCGGAGAACCCTGACGAAGGTTACGACCAGCTATCGTCGCCCATAGTCTTCACCTGCCTAGGGGCTATGATCAGAGCTTGATTTTCCAATATGCTGAATAGGCTGCAGCCTATGGTGTGAGGCTTTTGGGGAGGGCTTAAATATTTGGGGATGCAAAATTGTTACAAGGAGAGGTATAGTAAAGTAAATATAAAACATGAAAAAAAATGTAGTAAGGTTTAATCTTGACGTATTATCATGGTAAGGACTGCAGACAAGGGGGTAAATGTATCATACATACATATCATACAAACTTCCCTTTACAAGGCAGCACCGCTTTAAATTTAAGCTGCGAAGACGCCGAACTCTCGGGAGTTGACAAAACCGGGGTATGATACATTTACCCCAAGGAGTCATCCTTGGGCGGGCGCTTGAGAATAAACGAGTAGCCGAGACAAGAATGGCAACAAACGCAAGCGTGACAGCCCCCTCCCCTTCACATATTCACCCTCAGCAGCGCTTGTTCATGCCTCCTTTCTGCTATACAGTTCCGATTTTAATGAAAAAGAAATGAGTGACAAAGATTGCTGTAACCTTTTAAAAAAGCCATGTGAAGCTTAGTTTTAGAAAATGCTGGAACATAAACACTGGTGGGGTGGTGAAGGGTTAGGGTTAGGGTTAGTTTTTAAATTAAGGATGAGTTTGTTTTTACCTAATGTGTATTAGCCTGGCTTGGAAGATGAGGGGTCGCTATAAGCCTATTAGCCTATTATTATTATTTATTATTATCATTTATTTGTTAGGCACCACAAGGTTTCCGCACAGGCTGGCAAGTTTCAGCCCGGGAGGCGCACAGGCGGCCGCATCACATAACACGCGATGTCCCGTGTTATGTGATGCGCCTGCTTGTGAGCTGACGCGGCTGCATCGCGTGTCATGTGATGTGGCCGCCGGTAATAATGAGCAAATATTGCATCCGGGGGGGAGGGGGGCAGGGCGGCAGGCCCTAACAGTGGTTAGACTGAGCGGCCCCCCTGCCCCCCAGCGCCTTACATAGTACAAACAGTAGACCATACAGGGTGAAACATTACAGAATAATAAACACAAAGTACTAATGCTTTAGAGACTCCAGGCAGACATATGCAGTAAAGGCAGAGCAAAAGAGTAGGTATGGAGACAGGGGGGGAGAGGGGCCCTGCTCATGGAAGCTTACATCCTAAGGGTGGGTGAACAAAACAGGCACGAAAGGGAGGCAGTGATGCGAGGGAGAAAAATGGACCAGGGGAGAGAGGGGAGAACAAGCAGAGTAGATGAGGGATTAAGTGGATGGTTGGTAGGCATTCAGGAACAGGTGATTTTTGAGTGCCCGTTTGAAAGAGCACAGATTGGGAGCAAGACGGATGGAGCGAGGGAGGTCATTCCAGTGCAGGGGGGCAGTTCGGGAGAAGTCTTGGATTCTGGAGTGGGAAGAGGTAATTAGAGTGGAGGAGAGGCAACGGTCATTTGCCGAGCGCAGGGAGCGTGCAGGAGTGTGAATGGTGAGGAGGTTAGAGATATAGGGGGCAGTAGACTGGGAGAGAGCTTTGTAAGTGGTAGTAAGGAGTTTAAAGAGGATTCTGTAGGGGAAAGGGGCAGGGAGCCTAGGGCAGTAGGTAGCCTAGGGCAGCCTGAACACATAAACAGGCCCTGGCTATTTTAAATAGAGAGAATCTCTAAATCCTAAAAAAGGGCTTTTATCCCCTTGATAAATAGACCCTCTTATCTGAAGATGTCTGAAAAGCTCCTGAAATTTTTATATACATATGTGAATGCTATTAGTAATAGTTATTATTTTATATAGGGAATATGGGTTTAGTGGTATTTTAACAGCAAAGCTTCCATTCCATTTTGTCTCATAACAATCTTTTAACTAGGAAAGGAAAATTGATGTCTACAGTTATCACTAAGTAATGTGAAGGAAATAAAATGTAAATTAATACTTTCAGTAAAATAACAGGTTTATTATAATCCCTTTGTACAAAATCTGTCTGTCATTTATATACAGTGGGCCTTAAAAGGAGTATAGTAATGTTTTTTGGTTATCATTTTCTACCCCTGTATCTTCTGATTCATATAAAGCTATCTGTATTTATCAGATGGTTTGATCTCCTTTCTTACTGCATCTCTTCAGCAGGAAAATATGGAATATGCTTAGTGTTAGGCTTGTTCACCCATAGGACTAGCTCAACAAAAACTGGAGTCAAAAGAAAAATATTATTTGCTCATAAAAATACATACATTTATAGCATAAAATATATTTAATGTAATATGTAGTACTATCTGATTATTTATACCCAGCATCAGAAATGCCTGTACTATACCTATACGTTGTAGTATATTATAAATGTGTGCATAAATAATATGTGTCATTAATAAGCCCATGTCTTCAATTTGCCATCAGTAATAATTCTCTATACCCAAAGATGCAAAATAACATTAGTTTTCTTATGCAATGGGCACTTTAGATATGTTCCTTCTGTGTTTCTACATTCACTGCCAAGGCTGTCGCCTCTTCCTTTGTGCAGGTCTGTTGAGAAGTTCCCAGTCCCTGACATGAATGGGACATGGTGTGAAATAGACATGACGTGAATGTGAGTGTCAGCGGCTTCCAAGTTGTTACTGCCAGTGGCCAATTAGAAGCCTTTGGCACATGTCATGTGATGTGCAGCACTGAACCCCACTGAGGAAGCTTTTCAACAAGTGCCACAGTGAAAGAATATTTGTTTTAAATAATCTACAGTGGAATGGGCCCATTTTACCAACCAGGTCCTAGCGTTAGTGCAATGACTTTGGGCACACCAGTACTTCTGCCTTTCCAAATTCACCAAAGACATTGTCTCACCTATTTTGGCCATTGAGGGACAAATCTATTGTGTACTAATGACTTTTGTCTGTTCTGCTTAGTCCTAAACATGTCCCCAATTTACAAATCTCTGCTTTTAGTAAACAAAATGCAAATTATACTTAAATCATACTTACCGAAGGCAACCAAAAACATGTTGACGATCAAAAAAGCGATTGCTCCAACTGTGAATCCCCCATCATTGTTTGCAGTGATTCCTAGCAAAGAACCTAAGGAAAATGTTATCTATTAGACTACACAGTTAACTGAGGAACATCACTTTCCATTAGTCCCTACCAGTGTTGTCCATATTATACTCAAACTAAATAGTATGGAAAATTCAAATAAATCTCTCTTTGAAATGTTTCAACAATTTTACATTGAAATGTTGAAACCAAGATGGAATTTACTATCTCAGTTCAGCAACGAGAGGGACTTTGATGTTCTAGATTAATTCCTCATTGGGAGATGATAAAATGGCTACAATGGATGAGGAACCCTTTATCAATGATACATAAATGAACTGATTTAGTGTATATAATTACAGTATATAAATATTTATTTATTATGCCATGGACTATTTATATTTAGAAGAACAGTATTATCTGATTACATTGAAAAAGCAATATGCCTACTTTTGCCTGTATTTATAGATTTCATACCTGCAAAACGTAGCCATACCCATGTAGCCCAGATAGCAGAGAAACAAAATGGCAGAACCGAGCCAAATCTTCGACCTCCTTGGACATCAATTCTACAGACGTACAGTTGCATAATAGCACCAGGTATAAGCACCCAAGGAATGGATAAATGGGCCTGGATTGTATTGTCTAACGAACTTTGGATAGCAGCAAGTGCCGCTAAACCATTACAGATGTAGAATAGTGGTTCTGAAGACCGGGAGCTGAGATTTTCCTTGATGTTTAATTCCTCTCCTGACGTTTGCAAGTGTTGTTTGCCCCATACCAAAACATCCTGGAACTTGCCACTTGACATCACTATGTTCCCAATAGGTATTAGTACTTTCTCTGCAATTGAATTAACAAGACTGGCAAATGTTGTGTAAAGGGAAATTACAGTAAATATACTGCAAGTCACTCCAAAGAATATGTAAGCAGCTGTGCTTGGTATCTGCTGAATTGTGGATACAGTCATTAGGGCAAATGCAGTATTGTGTGTCACTTCTAGAATGTCTTTATTTAATGATAAAAAGCAAAACACACATGCCGCAGCCAGAAAGAACCAGTCGCCAACCATCAAATCTCTGCTTTTAGACACATTGCTAGATGTGAGAACAACTGTAACAGTAAACTCTTCCCAAGACTTGACCAGCCAGAAGGTCCCATGAAAAGCAAATTTTGTAGCATGATAAATATCATCCCGTAGATAACTGTAGTAGCTAGAGCACAACTGAGATATGACATTGATGCTGATCCATATGGAACCTACATAAAATGTTTTCATATATCCAAAGCAGTAGAATGCCATAATGAAAGGAGAGATGGTGTCACACAGGTAGCCTAGTGCCATGGGTTCAGCATATTTTGTATTTTTCTTCTTCTCTTCTCCAGCAGTTTTTGAAGTGTTGCGATTTGCAGAACCAAGAAGTAGGACATTGAAAAGAGAATTCCCAAAGCCTGGAAGAACATATTTCTGAGTGATGCCTTTCAGCAGAAGGGCTCCTGCTCCGTAAAGTCCACACAACACAATTATTAACTCTAGTACACCAGAGACTACTAGGGCCCAGTGACCAAACAGCCCTATAGCCTCAAAGATTAGGGTTAGTGTTAAAGCCCCAAACACAAAAGGCATAATATAATTGACTGTTGCTGAGCAGAAGGCGAGGATGACAGCAATGAATATGTAAGCTACCAGCCCAGCCACTGCACCCTCATTAACTGGAATCTGGGGAAGGGTTGGCACAGCAGAGCTATTTTGGGAAGCAGATTCTGAGCCTACGATAATACGAGTAGCACCATAGCTGCTCCACAAAGCAGAGAAGGCTAGGAATGAAGTACCACTTAGATGGTCATACTTTCGAAAAGACAGAAATCCGGCAATGAGCTGAGTTACACCTCCAATTAGAATCAGATGAACACCTGCAATATTTAAAAAAGAATATAAGTAACATGTTAGATAATATACTGTATATATTAAATGTTTCCAGCTGTCTGAAGCCTTTCTATTTTAACTCCGTAGATCCTCTTAGTCTCATGGACGTTTCAACATAGCTGCAGTTTTATTATTGTTCATGAACACGGTATGGTAAATATATAGCACACATACGGTTTAGAAATTAACTGTCCATTGTTCTTTTTTCTTCTTCTGTTGTATTATGTGTATTATTAACAAAAACACAGATTTTATCTGGTCTTGTCAGTGCTGGTTTTTAGGGCAGATAACTTTGCCTAGGACCTCCTAAAGGCAGATAATCACTTGGAGCACGATTATAGCCACACTGTACTGTATGGATGTAGAAGATGTGAATGATGGGCAGCACAGTGCCTAAGTGGTTAGCACTTCTGCCTCACAGCGCTAGGGTCATGAGTTCAATTCCCGACCATGGCCTTATTTGTGAGGAGTTTGTATGTTCTCCCCATGTTTGCGTGGCTTTCCTCTGGGTGCACCGGTTTCCTCCCACACTCCAAAAACATACTAGTAGGTTAATTGGCTGCTATCAAAATTGACCCTAGTCTCTCTTTCTTTCTGTGTGTGTGTGTGTGTGTGTGTGTGTGTGTGTGTGTGTGTTAGGGAATTTAGACTGTAAGCTCCAATGGGGCAGGGACTGATGTGAATGAGTTCTCTGTACAGCGCTGCGGAATCAGTGGCACTATATAAATAAATGGTGATGATGATGATGATGCTCTTTCCATCATTAAATGTAACCTAGTCCAGCAGTGCTCATCTCCTCAAGTACCACCAACAGATCATGTTTTCAGAATTTCTTTAATCTTTCACAGGTGTGCTAATTTGTTTCACTGGATCAGTAGTTATCCCACCTGTTCCTCATGCCAGAAATACTAAAAACATGACCTGTTGGTGGTACTTAAGGACAGGAGTTGAGCATTGACCATGTTTAAACTTAGATGGTTATATTTTACGGCATTTTTAACATGTGGCTTTTTTGAACAGCAAACATTTCTGTGTTTGAATTGAAGCTCAAAGTTTGCATGATAAAAAGAATACATAATTTGTATGAGTTAAACTATATTTGAGACAGTTTAAACATGTTCAACCGTAAAAGACTTTTATAGTACTTTCAAAGTTTTTTCAGCTCGAACAGCAAACATTGCTGAGTTTAAGTTCAAAGTTCGAATTTGCTATTTGCATGAAAAATTGTAAAAGTACTTTATAATTCAGCCGTTTAAAATTGAACATGTTCAAACCGACTCAAATAGCTACATTTTTTTCGTTTTGCGATCTAAAGTTCAAAAATTAATTAAATGTTAAAAATTGTGAACTTTGCAATCGTCCCAACAACCACTTCAAAACAAATGTAAGCATCTTTACAAGAATATGTAAGAGAATATTGAGATGAATAAAAACAAGAAAAGCAGAATAAGTGAATAAGAGAGGTGTATGCAATCGCTTGTTAGTTTTCGGGTGGAACTAATTGCAGGTTACAGTGGGAGTGCCACAGAAAATGTATATAACATATTTTGCCATTTTTATATCATTGCAATTCATTTAAAAACTTGAAACTTACCTGCGAGGATGTTCTCCACTCCTCCTGCATTAATAGAGGTGTTAAACAGAGAGAAGTTCTGCATACACACCAGAAAGGCACTAACAGCATTTGCAAGAAGCCCCAGCACCGCAGGCTCACTGTAAAATACAGCAGGAAACCCCTCCATGGTGATGTCTTGTGTAGAAATGACTTGCTCTTGACAGTCCAATATGAATTTATACAACAAAATTTTCACATGAAATGTAAATTTAAATGGTGATTCCTAAGGAGAAAAAAAAATGTGATTATTTTTACAATAAACCATCATTATGTTACTGTGTTTATGTCCATACAATCATGAGTAAATATCAGTATATATTCTGTATTTGCAAAGACTTTTGTTGATTTATGTTTTTGAAATAAGTCCTATAAGTGAAAGGAAGTGAGCTATGTAATAAATACATTAGCTCTTATAAAATAAATTGCACTTTGATGTCCTCTATGCACTCAAATGACCTCATACATTAATATACTAATCCTCTATGTTTTATTCAGCTTGTAACAAATGGGAACAGGACACCTCTCTTGGTTCTTTAATGTACGCTTTGTAAGTCGCAGCTGCTGCCAAGTAGGCAGTATAGTCACAGTAATGAGCTGTCATCGATTTGTGAGCCTCTGGAGGCAGAATTACTATGGATTTTACTGTACACAGTTCAGTGTGCTTCGGCTGTCTGATGAGTAACACTTATTTTCTTGCCCTTCAGCTACTGCTTATTGGTGTTTTTCCCTGCTGTAAGTGATATTTAAAAAATACCAAAATGAGAAGAATGATCTAACCCTGAAGCAAATCAAAGGACTCTAATGTGGCAACTATCACTAGGATGGCCAGAAAAATCAGGCAGTGAACAATAGCAAATCCCTAGGGCACCAGATCCATACTAGTAAGAAGACAATTACTGGTTTGTTAAGAGTTAAGGAACACTGGCTAAAAGACATAGAAAAGGTCTTATTGTTATATTAAGAATATTATTAAGGGCTTATCCACTTGGCTAATCTCTTCTATATCAGACGTTTTCATTGGTTAGCGGGGACTGGTAGTGGCTGCTACTACTCTCTCTATGTGACAAATGAATTACAGTTAATAAATGAATGTTTTTTTATAGTAATTCTGTGTTTACTTGTAATCTTTTCTTGGTAGGACTTTGTGAAAGTTTATTATTCTTAGTGACTATTGTTCCTACCTTTTTTTAAATATTTTTTCATGTACTGTCTCCAGGCACACAATGTAACATATCCTGATTACATTTATTGCTCTTTGAGCTAGTTTTGCAATTTGTGTTATATTTTCTTCTAGGAGCTTTTGATGTGAGAAAACAAAAATTCAAAGCAAAAAGTGGGAAAATCCAAGACTATTTTGATAAAAGGTACTCTTTCTAGTCACGTGCGATACTACAGAAAATGTTTATACATTAAGTTTCTGTTGCATGGTTTTGACTTAAAGTAGCCACATGCTGTCGGATTGCCTAATTTGGTTGACCGTGACCAGTTTGACTAAAACAGTCATAATTGAGTATGGTGGTAAATGTGTTCAATAGATTGTTGCATGTGTAGTGTAATAGGTTTTAGGAAAAGCGAATGTCTGCATATGCCCATAAAAAATAAATACGTAAATTATGTTTCCTTAATTTTTATTTGTCTCTCTGGAAAATGTAATCTTACAATTTTTTGGGGGGATAAGGAGCTGCTTTGTTTAAGTGGAAATGTTTACACTGAAATAGCACCTTTACTTTTTCGCTTGCTTTACCTACTAATTTCTTATTATAATCTGGAATCAAGCAGGGTTATTTTTATGAAAGGGCAAAGTTGCAGTTACCCTTGGCCCACCAGTACAAGGGACCCACGATTACACTACTTAGTAATAAGAGTCTAAATTGGAGAACTTCTATTTCAGCAGTCAGACTCTTGGGGTATATTTACTAAACTGTGGGTTTAAAAAAAGGGGAGATGTTGCCTATAGCAACCAATCAGATTCTAGCTATAATTTATTTAGTAAATTCTACAAAATGACAGCTGGAATCTGATTGGTTGCTATAGGCAGCATCTCCACTTTTTCAAACCCGCAAATTAGTAAATATACCCCTCTTGTCTCAAATTGGTAACACTTCCCTTTTACATTGAATGTAAAGTTATAAATGAAAACTAGGCTCTAACTTGCAGACTCTTACACATTGCCCTAACATTAGCCCAAGAGATACGTATAAATTTACATCAAGTTTTAACCCTAGACCTGTCCAAACCCCAATCCAAGTTTAAACCACAAACCTAACTGAAAATGTAGCACTAAAGGTTCTCTGGTCTTCCCCCTCAAGTTCCAGACTTAATCATTACTTTTGGGATATACTTGCAAGCTTCCTCAATTTGGTGACCACTAATGTGCTCTTTGTCGTTTGTCTAAATTTTTGAACCTTGGTCTTGAACACAAGTGTATCACTCTCATGTCTCATTGTCTGAAAATGAGACACAATATTTAGTTTCTGACACACTATGCATGTCCATTTTCATTGCTGGTAATTAAATAAAATGAAACATTCCACAACTTTTATAAAAAACAATGCCTAACATCTAAATTAAATGCAGATATGCCAGGTCACCTAAATTATTAATCAGGAAACATTGAAACAATCTAAATTGAACATTGTAGACATAGCAATACCCTAATTACAAACCACCTACCTTAGAGATGTGAAAAGCAGAAATCTACTTTCTTTTCAGAGACTAGCCCTTCTGAACTCTATAACAACATCCACTGCTTGCTGAATGAATGTGCTTCTGAATAACAGGTTTTATAGTTTCTACAACCTCTGGGTGGAGACTTTAAGTCTTTAGAATTTCCAAAGTATTTTTGTTTCCTGCTGCAAATGATCGTACTCAGTGATATACCTCCAGTAAGACTTCCTTATACATTGCAACTATGCTATTTCATGAGATCACCTTTATAATGAGTTATTTATAATTTTGTATTTATTTCTGGGAGAGACAGCAACTATCTTAGTCAATAACTGGTTACTTTTTCTATCAACCTTTTTCCTCATTCCTTGAATTGTCTTGGTATCATTGGAAATCACAGATATCCTGTATCCCAGGAACAGTCATTACACCACTTAATGGGTGTGAGCAAAATTCAGAGTCTTAAGTCAAATAATTGTTTCTTAGCCCATGACTACCTATACTAAACATTGATATATCAATACTTACTTAAAAATGTCACAATAATGAGGAAACAACTGCTTTTGTAGATAAGTTACATATTGTAAAATTCTAATTTTAGAAACTTGCCAATTCACATACTCCCACTGTGTGAGAAATAGAATGGGAGAGTTGCACTTGGTCTCCTGACATGGCTCAGTTCATGTGCTTCTACAATAATAATTATTTTGGGATGTTTTCCCAAGTTAACAAATCTGAATTTAAGTTATAAATGATGGCAATAACATTTTATGAACATTTGTGGCATCTGCCTGTCTCAAAGTTTGTTTTCATTCAAAGGTGTTAAAGTAATTTCAATGTAATCTCAAACATTTTATTTTTCTAGTTGTACCTAATATATAGAATGCATAAGTTGGACTTATTATGTTATGTTATTTTTATGCACAGGATATAAGGAGGTTTTATCGGCTACGTCTTTGTCTGCTGTTTGTCGTCTTTTTGGTCTATTCAGGACCTGTCCACCATACCAACGACATAATACCCCATCTCCCAATGATATCACACATATCCTTTTAAATTAAGCCTTACTTACATTGCATTCCAAGAGGAATATTACACCTCAGTAAGCTTGACAGGAGGGTTAGATGAGAGAATGAAGGGATTATGGGAAAGAAAAATCAAATAATGATACCAATTGGTAGTATTTAGACAATCATATTAACTAGATAAGGTACTATAAGTAGAATATTTTAAAACATTTACCCCTTAATATTTCCATTTAACAATACAATAGGTAAACAAAATATAGGGTGAGAGACCCTTAAAGGAGCCTAGAAATTACACATGGAAGCATATTGTATATTCTACTACTTCCTACACAGTACTCTTTAGAGCTACTCCTTCCCTTCAATAGTATAAGAATATTCATATTGTTCATATGGTTAATACAAGTTAAAACCCAGGTAGTAAACTAAGACAAAAAAATATTTCTACTATTGGCAACTTAATTCATTTTAACGCTAGTTTAAACAAAAATTCAACATTGTAAGGGCATTAAGTTTGTTCATTTGTTGAGAAAAAACACTTTGTAAAAGCTATTTTGAAAAAAATAAAATATAAATAACCATTTATTCTGAATTCCATTTTATTCCAGCACAGCTAATTTTCCTTACAAACACAAATAGGCAAAAAGCTGAATTGACCTGTTAAAATTTAAGGAGTTACCTTTCTTTTTGAGATGTTGCAGATTTTTGTGTGCCTAAGCAAAAGCATAGGTGTAAATTACATCCATGAAAACTCTGTAATTTACTTAGTATGTATCGTCTCAAGTATCTTAAAAGTGTGTACATTTCATTAACAAAGCATATCATATATGAATAGTGTAGCATATGCTTTAACTGTATCTTACACAAAGGAAAAATAAATAAATATTTCTTTAAAAAAAAAAAAAAAATTAACGCCCCCCCCTCCCTCCCCCCGAAGAAAAACAAAAAACAAACCAGCTCTAGTGCTGCCAGCGGAGGCAAAAAGTGTGGGGGCCCTTAAGATTGCGAAAACCAGCAATAGGCTTTGCCAGCGAGGGCTTTTGGCACTATAGTAACGAAACACTCAGCATGGGGTCCCTCTACCAAAGTTCCAACCAGTACTAGAAAGGTCAGCACAGGGCTAAATTCCCCAGGGAGAAATCAAGAATGCAAAATAAAGGAATAACCAGCCCTATGCTGATAGCACTAGGATTATTCCCACAACCCTGGTTGGTGGATGTGGATTAAAAATGTATGTTAAAGGGTTACATAATCAATTTGTCCATGGTGTACTACGGATCCCTGCATGCTTTGGCCACCTTTAAGTGGTTGGGCAAGCTGTCATTTGGAAAACTACAAGCACCAGCATACCCATGACTGCCAAATCATGCTGACACTTGAGGAACCACAAATGCCAGACTGACCTGACTTTTAGGATCCACTGGGACCTGTAGCGCACCATGGAAAATGTAAATAAAACCACATACACCAAATTAACAATACTTTTAATTGAAATACATCTCCACACAACCCTTTTTGACCCTTTTTATTTCCTAACCTAAGTAAGAAGGCACATTCTGCCTACTTGCTAGTGAAGTGGGCAGGATCGGAACCTCCATGACTCGATTCGCGTCATCAAAGTGACACGATTCACCGCAATCCACCCCCCCTCCTCATACTTCACCTCCCATCTGGAATCTCCAGGAGGGAAAGAGTAAAAAGTTGGTAAGTATGCTCAACTGTAGTGCACCAGCCCTTACTGACATAGCCTAGTGCTTTGTATCCCCCCAATATTGCTGAAAACAGTCTAGGCTGGCAGCACTTTATCTGGTTTGAAATTTTTGAAGAGGACTGGATATTATTTTTTTTCTTTTATTTATTTTTCTACAGTCGGGGCAAGATGCTGCTGCTAAACATGGATTTTGCACCAGGGGAAAGCAGCCACAACAGATATACCTCCTAAGAGGCCCCAAGAGTGTACTGCAATTAAAAAAAATTAAAAAAAGAAAGAAAATGAAATGCCTAATAGAAATAAATCATAACCTCTTTGTCCTTTTTTTCCCTTCTTTTTATTTTTGTGAACTTTTTCTACTTTAATTCAGAGTTCTATATTGATAACAAAATAGCCAAGCAGCAACCATATACAAATACCAATGTATATTGTAATCAAATAAAGAGGCACTTCTTTGTGTGTAGTCCAACCTTGCTATTTTTCAATACAGAACATTACACAACATTAGACTATGTTTACAGTTGAAGTCAATATATAAATACAGTTATGTAATTAGGATCGGGTTCATGCGCTTTCATCCTTAGCCTTTTTTTAAAAAAAATGGTGTTGACACATCTTGTATACTCATCTCAATTGAATTTAATGTGCTGTTGTGAAATAGAATGCCATGTTACTCCAGTTTTTCTTGAGTACTATAGGGGATGCTGTCATCTAGTGGCTGTTTACTCCATTGCAACCTCCATACCATATCATATCACCAGTGTGAAATAACACATGGGGCAGCAGATGCTGTACTTAAATTCAGCATTTAATCTACACACCTTGCAAAGAGAATTGCTTAAAAATAATAATCTTATTTGGGCTGTCTTGATTGTGGTCCAGAATTATGTATACAGTATATTTATCTACATCACAACATTTAATCAAGAATTTGCTTTACATAGAGAACACTCTAATTTCCAAATATATATTTAAAGATGCTACACTACTGTGACAAAGTATAATACACAATCCAAAATGCAGATGCAGGTGCATACTTTAAGCACTAAAAACATTTTTAGAGACACATATATGTGAAACTCTGCAGTAATATATAGTCTATAATACAACTGGTAGAATAAACATGAAATTCCTAGTGTACATTTTGATCAAACTGTGGATACCCATCTACCACGTCAAGGAGACATAATGCAGATGTGTACCTACATTAACAATTTATAATTGTATAATATGGGACTTACCTCATTTAGTGCCTCTAAACTACAAGTAGCATTGGTAGAAACACCTATTGATAGATGGGTGGGGTGCTGGAATAAAAAGAAGGGAGTCACAACCATGAAAATAAATGACACAAGAAAAAAGTTTGCAATAGTGTGTAACGTACCAGGTAAATAGACTGTGGCAGTTTTTATCATTTATTTATATATAGATCCATAAAATATATTAAAGCAATATAGAAAAAGCCACTAAAACTTGAATATACAAACCTAAAATATTTCTAATGGGCTCTTAACAATTATTAATCAAGATCCCAAAAAGGTATATCAAGACTGAAAAAACGTTTAGATGTCAAATCCACATTAGCCGATATTCTCAACGACAAACTTGGAAGAGGAAAAAGAACATTATTCCGTACAGCTACGTGTGCATTGTGATACTGATTTATCTTTGGTAAGAACCATCTAAACTTGATATTAATATGCAGCAAGGTTTTGAGGTTCCTGGACTTATACTAATACATAATAGCATATTTTAGTCCAAGATTGGCTACAGGAGGAATAATATGCCTGAAGATACAAGAGAATTGTCAGACGCCGTCCCTGCGCCTCCTCGTTAGGCAGGGATGGACGTCTGTCTCTTCCTGAGCGCCCCGTTGCTAAGCAACGGGGACGCGTCTTCCGGCGGCGGGGTGCGCAGGCGCGCCCGTCGCCATAGCAACGGGACGCGCTTCTGGACTTCCTGTCGGTGGTCAAAACAGCTGACCGCCGATCCGCTGCCACCAATGAGGACTGACCACTTCCTATTTATACCCTGCTCTGACACCATTAGGGTGCCAGAGCAACTAGTTTATCTAGCCTCCAGTGTTCCTGTTACTCATATAGTATCCTGCTTGTTTGACTTCTGTTACTGACCCGGCTTCCTGACCTCGCCTTTGGATTCTCCTTTTGTCTTGTCCTGCTATTCTGGTTTGACCTCGGCCTACTGACTATTCTCTGCCTCCTGATTTGGTACCTTCTCTGCCCGTTTGGATTTGACCCTGCCTGTACGACTACGGATTTCCCTGTTACCTCGCAAGTAGCTACCTGGGAGGGCCGCGACCTGCACGTCGCTCGCCGCGAAGTCCAAACTCCCATGCGGGGGTCCCTGGTGAATACTGGCGGCGTGTTAGGCTCCACGCCTCCTTGTGTAGTAGTGCCAATACTTGCAGGTACTGAAGTCACCACTGTGACAAGAATGTGCCTAGCTTCAAATAAAATACCTGGACATTAATTCCATTTATTGACATCTGAATGTTTTTTGTATCTTGATATACCTTTTTGGGATCTTGATTAATATTTGTTAAGAGTTTATTAGAAATATTTTAGGTTTGTATATCCATGTGTTACTGGCTTTTTCTATATTACTTTAATATATTATATGGATTTATATATAAATAAATGCTACAAAATACCGCAATCTATTTACCTGGTTATTGATTGGCACATTACTACAGTTGAATTTTTTTTTCCTTGAGACGTCTTTTTTGGAGCTAGCAGACCCCTTGCAAATCAGTACGTTGATCGTACTAGCCTATTAAGCGCCAGAGGGTATTTTGTTTCGTGATTGAAAATAAATGAAGCTTCAAAAGGTCAGCACATCCTAATTTCCGAATACTAAAAGGTGCTTACACTGCTGTGACTGCAAGTACAAGAACATATTTAAGCTTACTTAGAGACAAATATATGTTAAACTATGCAGTAATATAAACTCTACATCACAGAGTCTGTCGTGAACATAGAGAGCTTGCAGTTATTTATAAGGGATAAATCATAACTGTAGTGTAAATAGGTTATATCAAATGAATCCATTCATAAGTTTAGTAAAAGTGTAAAATGTGAGGTCAGAGAGTCTGATGTAAATGTATTGGTTGGCTTTGCACATCCCAGTGTGAGAAGATAGAAGTGTCACCTGGGGGCAACTTCAAAGAGCTCCTTGGGTGAGATATAGCCTGGTTGTGACACCTGAATAGACGTTTAGGTACCGTTTAGCATGTGGTCTGGCTCAAAGAGGCCATGTGCTGATATAGGCTATATCTAATATAGACAAAAAAAAAATCAGTTTTAAAATATGCCACTTAAAATCAATAAAAATAGGGATCAACCACATATTCCTCAATAGCATGATGAAGGGCAGCTCATATGTTGAATTAACAATTCTGCCCCACAGAAAAATGAAGGAAATGAGTGTAAGCTCTGCGAATACACTGTATTTAGGCGTGTTTGATATCAAAAGATGGACAGAGTCTTAAGGGATTTATTAATAATAAAATTGAATCAATGTGATGCTCTACAAAAACGTTATATCACATAGTAGAATTAATTAGTAAATCAGGCAAAATGCAAATGGTGATTGAAAAAGTGGCACGGGCCACAACCCCCTATTAGCATTAAACACTGCCCCTGTGAAGACCATCCCATTTCATTTTGCTTAAAAACCTGTGTTTTGAAGGGACAGACTGTCAGCTTCTTGGGGATCAATCTAATTAAAGGACTGCCCATCTTTTATGCCTGCCCAAGGCATACAAATATTATATGAAAGTCATGCTCTGTACTTTCATCCCATTTGTTTTTATAACTGATTGTAATTTTTACTTGTATGTCAAATCTTTATCTAACTGTTTTTTTATTCTCTGTAAGCATTGTACTTTTTGTATATTATATCTAAAATGTAATACTTCTGTCCATATTGCTCTAAACAAATTCATTGCCTGTTTAGAAGAGACAGATTGCTTGGCTGGATTAACTCTTTAGAAACCAGTGTGTGAAGGGTTAACTTTTTAGCTACCAGGGCACAGTGTGTGCATAATTGGGTGATTAAGTCATAGGTTGGCTACCGGCCTTATACAAAGTTGCTGAGAGGTGTGAAGCGTGTGTCTGTGTTGGGAAAAGGGACCAGCGAATTCTGTAGTCTTAGAGAGAGGTGAGTGCAATATTTGGGTTGGAATCCCGTGTGTTCCCTTACAGTAAACTTCCAAGTCACAAGTGCGCAGAGGGCGGTTCGTGACAGAAAAAGGGGTTCAGGAGCGGTTTCCTGACAAAAAAGAGGTGATATATTGTATGACTGTTGGAATATATGATAAGATATCTAATCAGGGAGTGGCTAGATGGGCTTATCTCTGACAATTGTTGGCAGCTTGTGGGATTTTTTCAAATTGTTAGAGCATTAAGTGCTGGGTTTAAGTAATTATTCTCTGCATGTAAGAACTGGTAGTATCCTTGTGAGTAATACAGCCGTGTTCATAAGGACAATACTCAATGCTTAGTATTTTTTAAGACATACTTGCAAATCAGTTCCGTTCCCTTCTCTCTTGTTTTTCTTTTTCTATGTTTTATTTTGCAAAGTAACTGCAAGGATGGCAGCTGCTTAAAGAAAAAAGCCAAAGAAGTTTTAATTGCCCTGTGTGAGCAGCAAGGTCTCGACTGGACAGATAAAACTAAAAAGGAGCTGGTTCGCGCATTATTCTAGGATGATGCAAAGAACCAATATGATTTGGAACCTGAGCTGGGGACTAAGACAACACTAGAGGATCAAAGTGTGGATATTGTCCCAGATCCAGAGGATCCACTATGATGAGTATGGCAGAGCTAATTAAAGAATGTCTGCTGCGAGGTGTCTCCTGCTACAACAAAACTCGAAAGGAGATGATTAAGGACCTCACCTGAACACAGGAAGACCCACATGATGCTCTCAGTCAGTATCGCATGTGGATTCTTATTCCAGGCTACAAGATGAGTCTTGTGGAACAGCTGGAATGCCTAGAGGAGAGTTTTCAAATTGCTCAAGAAGAGGTATATGCTTGGGGACTGATCCATACCCCATTTTCGCAAAACCAGTGTCGCTGGGTGGCTTCAGAAAGGCACCTCCTGCAACGGCTTCTTTCACCAGCTGGAGAAGCAATCGCCCAGCCTATAGGGTTGGCCCACGAGGAAAAGTTGCCCCTGCCAGCTACAGTCGATATGGAATATGCTACTAAGATTTTGCATCCAGAGGCCCCATTTACTCTGCTGGGGAAAGCTGATAATGCAAGCAGCATACTACCAGAGGCTGCACAGAATTTGCTATTGGTGAAGGCTGATTGTAAAGAGGACATCATTTTTGAGAAGACTATTTCTGTGGGAGAAATGTAAGAGTCTGAAAATATTCCCCCCAATGTATTAGTAGGTACTGAGCTTGGACGAGTAATTTCTCAGTATGTTCCCGCAAATGTTGTTCCTTCTATCTCTAATTCTGTTGCACCGTGTGACTCATCTCAGGTAGTATTGGATAATGCTAAAACTGGCAATGATGTGAATTTGTGTAAAGAACCTGAAATGCTCTGTGATCATTTTGCATCTGGTAATGTGCTAGTGAAATGTAAGGGTGAGAACCGGATAGGTGCCAGTGTTAGCTCTGGCAATTATGATGATTTATGGAAAGAACCTGAGGTAATAGGGGGTAATTTGGAAACCCCTAATAGTGTAATATGTAATGAAGTCAATGCCAAACATGCAGGCGCAGACTGGGAGAGGGAAGCCCGGGGGGCACAAGGGCGGCCGGCCGCGTCATTGATGATGCGGCCACATCCCCTGTTATGTGATGCGGCCGCCTGTGCGCTGACGCGGCCGCATCTGATGTCATCAGATGCGGCCGCGGGGGGAAAGTGTTGTATTTTGCATCCGGGGGGCGGCCGGCCGGCCTACCCCCCGGCCCGAGTAGCGGCCAGCCCGCCCCTGCAAACATGTCACTGTGTTAGAATCAGCTGAGAATACCAACATTTTTTCCCCAGGCAGCAGGATGTGACAGGGAAAGGGAATGCCATATTATACCTGAAGTGTGTAATGATTTCAATGCCACCTATGTTACAGTATCAGAACCTGCTGAGAGTAACCACGTTTTTTCCCAGGCACCAGGATGTGACAGTGAAAGGGTATCTTCTATTGTACCTGAAGTGAGTGATGATGATAATGCCAAAAGTAGTATCGCATTAGAATCTACACATGTTCTTAAACTAACATCTTGTCATGAAGTAGAGAAAGAGGACAGTGTTACTGCAAATAATGGCATTGATTCTGGTATAGATGCATGCTAGAAATGGGACAGATGACAATGTGATTAATTCTGTTGTGTTACAGATAGGCAATGTTTCAACCCAGGTAAGATACTTAGAAGATAGGGTACAAGGTAAATGGGAGGGAGGGCAGCGTGAAACTGTGTGTTCTGTGCCTGAACCAGCTGTACCCAGCGGTGTTGAGAATGTGGGGGAGACACATAGACCTGACCAACGGAACGTAGCGAGTGACAGCAATCCTTACATTGGTGCTGTGACCTGTAGTTCGAATGTTCACCTCTCAGATCTCCATCTGAGTTCTGACCATTCATCTGAGTTTTATATAGAGACAGGGGGGTCAGTTGCTAGCCCACACTCACTTAGTCAACCGTCTAACGGTTTAAAGGAGGTAGATGAGGGGCCCAAACTCCCTGTTACTCTACACCCCCATGTAGATGAGTACAATGGGGAGGGGAGTGTCCTTTCAGTAGCCCCCACATAAGAATTGCACAGTGTGTCCCACAGACAGGGAATTTTGTAACTGGGAAGCAGGGCAGAGTGGAAGTAGGTATTCTGCTGTGCCAGGATTAAGGGGTTCCCACATACAGGAGTTTTAGTGAGAGGGAGGCATTCTCTCAAGCAGCACCCACAAAAAGACACAGTCAGTGAGAGTTACAGAGAGTGTAGCTAGGAATGCAGAGGTTATCCCACAGCTATTGAAAGACCAGAAGTCTCAGCTAAATGAGATATTTAACCCCTTCTTAACCCTTCTTCCCAGAGAACCTATTGAGACCCAGCGAACAGCTATTCCATTCGAACCAGGTGGAATGTGTGTGAGATGGCTTGGGCAATGACCTTTCAGCCAATCCCCATGCCATCTCTTAAAAAGGGAAGGTGTTGTTAACATAGAGAACTTGCAGTTATTTATAAGGGATAAATCATAACTGCAGTGTAAATAGGTTGTATCAAGGAATCCATTGATAAGTTTAGTTAAAGTGTAAAATGTGAAGTCAGAGAGTCTGATGTAAATGTATTGGTTGGCTTTGCACATCCCAATGTGAGAAGATAGAAGTGTCACCTGGGGCAGCTTCAAAGAGCTCCTTGGGTGAGATATAGCCGGGTTGTGACATCTGAATAGACATTTAGGTACCGCTTAGAATGTGGTCTGGCTCAAAGAGGCCATGTGCTGACATAGGCTATATGTAATATAGACAAAAATAATTCAGTTTTAAAATATGCCACTTAAAATCAATAAAAATAGTGATCAACCACATATTCCTCAATAGCATGATGAAGGGCAGCTCATATGTTGAATTAACAATTCTGCCCCACAGAGAAATGAAAGAAATGAGTGTAAGCTCTGCGAATACACTGTATTTAGCTGTGTTTGATATCAATAGATGGACAGAGTCATAGGGGATTTATTAATGATAAAATTGAATCAATGTGATGCTCTACAAAAACGTTATATCACATAGTAGAATTAATTAGTAAATCAGGCAACATGCAAACACTGCCCCTGTGATGACCATCCCATTTCATTTTGCTTAAAAACCTGTGTTTTTAAGGGACAGACTGTCAGTTGGGGATCAATCTAATTAAAGGACTGTCAATCTTTTCTGCCTGCCCAAGGCATAGAGATTATTATATGAAAGTGATGATCTGTACTTTCATCCCATTTGTTTTTATAACTGTTTGCAATTTTTTACTTGTATGTCAAATCTTTATCTGTTTTTTATTCTCTGCAAGCATTGTACTTTTTGTATATTAAATCTAAAATTTAATAGTTCTGTCCTTATTGTTCTAAACAAATGCACTGCCTGTTTAGAAGAGACAGATTGCTTGGCTGGATTAACTCTTTAGAAACCAGTGTGTGAAGTATTAACTGTTTAGCTACCAGGGCACAGTGTGTGCACAATTGGGTGATTAAGTCATAGGTTTGCTACAGGCTTTATACGTATCTGGTGGCAGTTGCTGAGAGGTGTGAAGCGTGCGTCTGTGTTGGGTAAAGGGACCAGCGAAATCTGTAGTTTTAGAGAGAGGTGAGTGCCATGGCCACCTTAACAACAGTATGGGCCCCCGGTGTCGGGGTAATGAGGCTTGGTGCCCCTACTATCAATCTCTGATAACCTGATTTCCCATGTGGTATTTTGCCGTCGACAGCAAAGTGGAGAAATGAAACACAAACGAGGTGTTGCAGTTTCAAATTCAGCTCTGAGGGTCCATGCAAGCTGATCCTTTATTATACATAGTGACCAGCATTAACTGGTTAACGACAAGGACATATAAGGAAATCTCTTTAGCTCAGCAAATATACATATAAGCCCACATCCTCTATTCAGCATTACATGCTTTTTCCTGCCAGCTGCTTTCTTCAGTCTGGAATCTTGCTGCTGTCTGTTTCATAGGAAGCATCTGGTTTTTTTTCTTCAAAGCGTAGCTCTGTATAGTTTTTTTAAGGCATTTACCATATATTTGTACATCTTAATAACTATCAATTATTTTATACTCTCACACCGGGCACAGCAGTGCATCGGGGCCCCAATTTATAAATATATAAGTAAAAAAAAAAAAGGATATATATATTAATATATATATATATATATATATATATATATATATATATATATACCCAACTTAAACGATCCATAAAATTTCAACTATAAAATTAAAGTCATTTTTCTTTTTTTCAAATCCCCCTCTTTACTTACCTTTCAATCGCGATAAGTTGAATCCTCTTCTGTACTTTGTCGCTGTGCTTCTCCATGCTGTGCTCGCAGTCAATGTCTGGCGTGATGACGTCATCATGCCCGACATTCAATGCGAGCGCATCACGGAAGAGAGGATCAGGGAGTGAGTCGGATCGTCACCTGACCTGAACGTTCAGGTGACCGCAAAAGGTAAGTTTCTTTTTTTTTTTTTTCTTTACAGGATTTTTTACAGCAGCAGACCTGCCAGGGCCCCCTTTCCCCCTGGGCCCGGGCACCTGCCCATCGTGCCCAATGGGAAAGACGGCCCTGGTGACTGCGAGATTTGGGTTGGAATCCTGTGTGTTCCCTTACAGTAAGCTTCCAAGTCACAAGTGCGCAGAGGGCAGTTTGTGACAGATAAAGGGGTTCAGTACCGGTTTCCTGACATGATAGAGGTGATATATTGTATGACCGTTGGAATATATGATAAGATATCTAATCAGGGAGTAGCTAGAGGGCTTTATCCCTGACAGAGTTTATATTATGTGGTGTTATGTGGTGGCCGAGAATTATGGGATTTCCTTACCTTACCTTGTCCTCCAGACACGAGTCAGGTTCTTTTCGGATATCCGGTGGTCAGGAGATAAATTCTTCAATGAAAGGGACAAGGATTGGTCAAATAACTTGGGTTTATTAATAATGCGGTAAAGATAATTTACCACCGCGCCACTGACCCCTTCAACTCAATGGTAATGACAAAATATTAATTTGATCAACATAGAGCACAATAGCATTTAACATATAATAACAATAAATCAATTTTCAGGTAAATCACATAACATTAACATCAACTAAAACATTTGGTGCACCAATATTATCCCTGGTAACATTACCATATTTTACACTCAATCCTGGGTTGAACTGTGCACAGGAATTTAGTAGAAGTGGTGCACATGGTTGGGGCCCATAAATTACTTTTTCACACCAAATAAACTGATGATCTTTTGTATTGCACAATCTCTCTATTTTCTCTCCTCTCACACTGTTCTCAGTACATAGCTCAGTCTGTTTAGTGTGATGTCACAGATCTCTATACTGCTTATTTGTTTATAGTACTTTCCTTTTTACTCACACCTCTCTTTGGCACACTTCTTATCTTGTTCTCTTCTTACACTTACTTCACTTTTAATCTGCTTATATATCACTTTGTCCGATTTTCATTCTGTCCCTATTTTTCTCTCTCAGTCTATGCAGACACAGGGATCTCTCTCTCTCAGAAGTCTAGAACTTTCCTCTTCCCACTGCCTTGTGGGAGTTCACAGTTATTACCAAAGTTAGTGGACTTGTTGCTATGCCACACACTCCTCCTTCCTGTTACTCCCGGCAACCACCAACCACTCCCAACTGTCACTTTTCCCTAAAGAAAATATATATATATTTTTTAAATCTTTATAAACACTTTTAACAATTAACAAATTAAATTAACAAATTAAAAACATATAGATACACCCCAGGGTACTCAGATTTTGGGGCACCACATTCACCCCCGCTTTTTCAGGTGCGGTCCTCACGCATTAAGACATAAAGGTGGTTGTTCTTTATCAACTCATATCACACATTTACAACATTTATAATAGCAAACATTTTCAATGACAACAGTTTTAATATACATTATATACATTATATACAACAGTTTCAGTGAGAAAGATCTCTAATCCTGATACCGCCAATAGTAGCTCGAAAGGGTCGGTGGGCAGCTGAGGCAAAGTCCTTTGTCTATCATCTGGTTCTTCGTCCCAGTCATCCCTTGATGTTTCTTCTTGAGGACGATGCTTCCTTCTGACAGCCGATAGGCCTGCGCATCCCAGTTGTAGTCTTTCTGCTGCCTTTTGTAGAAGAACGGAGGAGGGCGCCTGCGCTGGACAGGTCTCTGCTGAGAGGACACTTCTTCTGCTCTCTCTCCCTTGCTCACTTGCTCTGTACTTACTTCCCCACCAGATTCTGCAGCATTCTCTCCTCTTGGCCGGTAGAAACGTCTGCGGAACCTTCGTCGGTAGGGTTCAAATCTGCTTCCTTTTACTGGTACACCACCAGGGCCAGTCACGTTTGCTGCCTTGTCACCCTTCTCTCCGTCCACAACATCAAATTCCACAGTCTCCCCGTCTCCAACACTGCGCAGAAACTTCCGTGGGTTATTTCGCTTTTGTTGCTGCCTGGTGGACAGACATCTTCTTTGGTGTCATTTCTGTTGATGAAGCCATATCCATTCCGCACATTAAACCACTTGACAGTGCCCGAAACCTTTACATGAGAATCAGCGGACTTTTGGTAACCTTGTAGGAGCCGAACAGTATGTTGAAAGGCCTGATGACCGAGGGAAGCCGCTTGGGTTAATTTACCCTTCAAAGTCGCTACTAGCTCATCCGGGCATCTTTGCAGCACATTCATCCCTAGGATGATGGGGGCTATGTTCCCTTCACAGGGGGCGGTGACAAGACAGCCTTGTCTTGGCAACAAGGTCGCTCCGATCTGGATGTCCGCTTCCCAATACCCTTCACACGCAATCTCGAGGCCGTTACTGGCGGTTAGCTGCAGCCAGGTTGGGGGTGGTGATAACAGCTGCTCTTTGCCCCAATACCTGTGGAATGTAGGGAGCCGGATGGTCGTAATCTGTGACCCCGTGTCAAGCATAGCCAGAGTCTCCACTCCATTAATTGTAACGGGTAACGTGGGACATTGTCCGATGAACTGGGGCCTCCAGTTTTCTGGATCCAGATCTATTCCCGGGGTTCGCCCCGAGATTCGGCCCTCAATCTCGGGGTGTCGGATTTTAAATGTTCATTTTGGTCGCAGTTTCTTTCTATGTGTCCTATCCCATGGCACCGGCGGCATATCGGGCGCCCTTGACTATCGAATTGGTTGGGCGATCGCCGTACATACTCGCGAGGTGGTTCCCACCTGCCTCGGACTGGTCTTTGTCTTTCGGGCCTCCACTCTGGTTCCCCGTAGGTGGGTGCCGGTGGCCTCGCCATTTGGCGCATCTCTCGCTGGATTTCTGCCATTCCGACGGCCAGCTCCTCCATTTGCTCTTTGAGCGTTTACATTGGGTCTCTGGTGGGATACTGACCGCTCTGTATTACCGATTCTTGAGCCCGTGTTGACTTTTCTGTGCTGCTTGCTATGGCTCCCGTCGAGCTTGCGCTTTCTCTTAAGCCTACCAATTCTGGGTATTCTTCCTCCCTTCCCCGTTGGTTACCGACAATGGCGATGGCTGTCTCTTTAAACTCTCGGAAAGGTTTTGCCTGGCATCTGTGCTTTCATCAGTCGTAGCTGAATCTTAACGCTTTCTTGGGCGACTCCTTCTACGAACTGTACGGTTAGGGCTTCGTCCACGTTTCGTACTTCCTCTTTGTCCACTGCCTGAATGGCTCTTAACATCTCTTGTAGGCTCAGTGCATAGTCTCACAGTGTCTCGTTCGGTTGTTGCTTGCGAGCATATAGTTTCATCTTCAACTCCGTAAGAGTTCTTGTCTCAAACGTTGTGGAAATTTTTTTTAAAACTTGTGCCGCTTCTTTCTTGTCGTCCATCGGCCATGAGATTACTTCTCTGAGCGACGACCCTGTGAGTTGCCCTATTAAGATCTCCACTTTCTGCTGTTCATTCAACGGGTATAGTCGGAACATGGATTCCAGTTTGTTCTCAAATTCTGTGAATGAAGTCTTCTGTAGCTGTACTTCGGGAGCCATGGGGCCCCGAAATAGTATGGTAGAGTTATGGGCCCTGCCAGTTGCTGATCCATTTTTCACTGAGGGTATTACTCTCCTGATGCACTCGGATCCTGTTCGGTTTGACGCCAAAGTTATGTGGCTAGCATAACTTCTAGCATAAACATGAGGTTCTTTGTGAACATTTTAATAAAACTGTCAATGCCCATCTACCACATCAAGGTAAGCTCTTTCAGATAGCTACCTACATTGACAATTAATAATATAGGAATTCAGCTTCCCCATGCAATACACCTACACACACACACGAAAAGAAATTAAAAGATATTCTGAAACAAACAACATATAAATCACTATGTGTCAGCATATGCATATGAGGAGAATTTTGTGCATGATATATTTATATTGGGATAAGCTCACCTTCCAATGTCAAGACATCTCCTGTAGGTGATGCACTCCCTTGACCTTGGCTTCTCCCACTACTGCTCCATCTGTAGTTTCTCCAATTTAGCCTTCCCACTCTCTGACCACAACCTTCAGCCTCACCTGGCCTAATGCCCTTTCCCCTGCACCCAAATACACACGTAAACAACGAAACCTAAGTACTCTTAGCCCAATCCACTTCTCATTTTCACTAAAACTACTATATTGATTTTCATTTGTTTCAATTTCTTGACATTCTCATCATAGAACGATGTATGAGGAAACAAAAGAAGAGAAGGATATCATAGTGTAATCCATATAAGCAGTTGTACTTAATATCAAGAACGAGCCACTATAACCGGTGTGATAGTTAATAACATACTTAAACACCACGTGGCACACTTCTTTTCCCCTTTTGGGTTTACACTTACACAAATAAGGAGTGCAATTTGCATGTAAACCAACACGGGACTGTGGATCCATTTGTTATATCGACGAATCGCTTTCTCCCATCCAAATTATATATAAAACAGAATTTTCTTTCATACTGTAAAATCATTTAAACATTTATTAAAAACACATGAAAAAACACACAAAAACGAAGTGTATGATCAAGGTGGACTCTTACCCCGGTCCAAAGGGAATAGGCATGTAAGATACAATCTTTATCCGGAGAGCTGTGTTTCGACTGCCCGGTGATATGCAAATCCCACTGCCTTTGAGTAAGAGTTCTTTACTTTAAACTCACAGACTTTACCCCGATGTATAGGGAACAGGTGTTTGAGATTAATCCCAGTTTAGAAGGCTACTTTTCAACTCTCCGATAATTGGTAAATCTCACTGTCGTTGTGTGGAAAGTTTCCACTGCAAACTCCCCAGTTCTGGTTGTAATGGGAGAGTATCAGATGTACAAAGGTATAGTATTTTCCGGAGATTATAACAAAGTTGCCGGATGTTTAAGCAAACACGGATCCTGCTAGAATCAAAGTAAAAAGTGACTTCTCCTCGGAAGTCATTAGCATCACCTACTCAAACCAACGCGCTTCGAATACAAAATCACAACAAAAAGAAGCCTGAGATCCGCGCTCCTGTATAATGATAAATGTGCTAGTCAATGCTGCCTGAGGGAATCAGATGAAACAAAGGGAAGTTCCAACCCTTCAGTGGAAACATCCTTGCTCCATCCGTCTCTCTCCTATTCTGTGCTCTTTCAAACGTGCACTCAAAACTCACCTGTTCCTCAAAGCCTACCAACCATCCACTTAACCCCCTCATCTCCTCTGCTCATTCTCCCCTCTCTCCTCCCGGCCCCCCTCTTCTCTCGCCCATGCTTCAACTGGCTCCCCTTGTGTCTGTTCTGTTTACCCTCCCTTAGGATGTAAGTTCTCATGAGCAGGGCCCTCTTCCCTCCTGTCTCCATACCTGTCTTCTGCCCCGTCTTTACTGCATTGGCCTGCCTGGAGTTTCTGAAGTATTGGTATTTTTTGCTTATTGTTCTGTACTGTTTCACTCTGTATAGTCTACTGTTTGTATGGTGTACAGTGCCACGGAAATCTTGTGGCACCTAACAAATAAAAGATAATAATAATATTAATATTCCCTTGGCACAGATCAGTACACAATAGTCCAAATAGCAGGCAGGTATTTTAATAACACAGTTATGACAGTAAAAATGCTGAAATAGAGCATATATCATTGTATAAAACTAAACAGATCAATAAAGTCAATATGTGGATACTCAACATAAGAGATTCCTCCATCCACATCTGGAGTCACATATCAATGTGATCGATCAAGGTAGAGTGGTGCCTGGACTTAGGGAGATGCAGAAACTTACCATGTTAAGGGCTGTAGTGATGTTCCTCTTTCGGTGTCTCTTCCGTATGCGCTGCCGCAATTGATTCTGAGAAAATAATGAAAAGTTCTGACTTGCCGCGGCCGCGACTTTATCCGCCTCGTGCATGCGAGAATATTTGAACCAGTGCTGTTACTCCGTATGCTCCGGCCTGGAGCACTTACAATATAGGAAGAATAGGTAGTTAGCAGGTTCCAACGTGTTTTGCCTTAGGCTTCTTCAGTGAAATGAATGGTCTGTGGGGATATTAGAGAGTTTGCTGTTAATGACAGTAGGTGGGGCTCTGTGTTGATTGGTGGTTGTAAGCCAGCCCGCACATTCAGAAAAAGGAATGACACTTCGTAGTCATGATGTTAATAATAATAATAATACTACTAAGCAAGGATTAATTCAATAGCAGTGTAAATGAATTGTCACAATGTCAGTCTCAATCTGCGATATTTTATAAACAAATAAGGTATCAGTATGAGGCAGAGAAAAGTATTAAACCATACAGTCTCAGATTTAGCAGTAAGGTTGAACTGCTGTACCTTATCCACTGTACAGGTAGACAATCCTGAAATGTAATGGTAAGCATCTAGATTACAAGAGGCAGAGATACTGACAAGGGCCATGAAGGATGCAGGGTGATAGATAATGATTAAAGAAATTGGCTTAATTCAAAGTCATTATTGAAACCTTTAGATACTAAGGTCCTCATATTGAAGATCCATTTTGACTCTTCCTGGGAGATTAGCTTAGTGTAGTGCCACCCCCCCTCCATGGCTTATCCACTTTTCTAATGCCCATAAACTTGAGTAGGGAGGGGTCCTGAGCATAATGGGTGGAAAATGTTCTGATACACTGTGTTTGTCAAAACCCTTTGTAATGTTTCTTTGGTGTTCTAATATTCTCACACTGAGCTTCTTAATTTGTCCTCCCGATATACTGTACACCACAGGGGCATTGTAATAGATAAATGACTCCTGTGGTGTCACAGGTTAGTCTAGTATCAACAGTGTGTTTTTCCCCATTGGCATGGGATGTGAAAGTGGTGATAGATTTGATGTTGCCCACTTTGCGTGCTGAACATCTATTGCAATAGTAGAACCCTTTATCCATTTCTTTTAACCAGGTGCTCTTTTGGAGGGCAATTTTTGGAAGAATGGTGCTGGGTGCCAAATGTTTTCTAAGGTTGTTAGCCCTGATGTAGATAAATTATTTTTATACTTATTTTTTATACTTATTCTTATTTTTATACTTATTTTTATACTTATTTTAATACTTATTCTTATTTTTATTTTTAATCTTATTTTTATACTTATTCTTATTTTTATACTTTTTTTTCAACTTTTATTATACTTATTTTTATATATTTTTTTATTTTTATATATTTTTTATTTTTATTCTTATTTTTATACTTTTTTTATACTTATTTTTATACATATTCTTATTTTTATTTTTATATTTATTTTTATATTTATTCTTATTTTTATACTTATTCTTATTTTAATTCTTATCTTTATACTTATTTTTATACTTATTTTTATATATATTCTTATTTTTATTTTTATACTTATTTTTATACTTATTATTATTTTTATACTTATTATTATTTTTATACCTATTTTTATACTTATTCTTATTTTTATACTTATTTTTATACTTATTCTTATTTTTATACTTATTTTTATATATATTTTATTTTTTTTTATACTTATTTTTATACTTATTCTTATTTTTATTCTTATTTTTACACTTATTCTTATTTTTTTACTAATTTTTTTACTTATTCCTATTTTTATACTTATTCTTATACTTATTCTTATTTTCATACTTATTTTTATACGTATTATTATTTTTATACTTATTTTTAAATATATATATTTTTTTTATACTTTTTTTATTTTTATACTTATTTTTATACTTATTCTTATTTTTATTTTTATTCTTATTTTTATACTTATTTTTATACTTATTCTTATTTTTTTTACTAATTTTTTTACTTATTCATATTTTTATACTTATTCTTATTTTAATTTTTATTTTTATACTTATTTTTATACTTATTCTTATTTTTTTACTAATTTTTTTACTTATTCTTATTTTTATACTTATTCTTATACTTATTTTTATATATATATTTTTTTTATACTTTTTTATTTTTATATTAATTTTTTTACTTATTCTTATTTTTATACTTATTTTTATAATTATTTTTATTTTTATACTTATTTATATATTTATTCTTATATTTATTTTATTCTTATTTTTATACTTATTTTTATACTTATTCTTATTTTTATTCTTATTTTTATACCTATTCTTATTATTTTACTAATTTTTTTACTTATTCTTATTTTTATACTTATTCTTATACTTATTTATATTTTCATACTTATTTTTATACTTATTCTTATTTTTATACTTATTTTTATATATATATATATATATATATATTTTTTTTATACTTTTTTTATTTTTATACTTATTTTTATACTTATTCTTATTTTTATTTTTATTCTTATTTTTATACTTATTTTTATACTTATTCTTATTTTTATTCTTATTTTTATACTTATTCTTATTTTTATAATTATTTTTAAACATATTCTTATTTTTATAATTATTCTTTTTTTTATACTTATTGTTATTTTTATACTTATTTCTATACTTATTTTTATTTTAATACTTATTTTTATACTTATTCATATTTTTATACTTATTCTTATTTAAATTTTTTATTTTTATACTTATTTTTATACTTATTCTTATTTTTTACAAATTTTTTTACTTATTCTTATTTTTATACTTATTTTTATACTTATTTTTATTTTTATACTTATTTATATACTTATTCTTATACTTATTTTTATACCTATTCTTATTTTTATTCTTATTTTTATACTTATTTTTATATATATATTTTTTTTTATACTTTTTTTATTTTTATACTTATTTTTATACTTATTCTTATTTTTATTTTTATTCTTATTTTTATACTTATTTTTATACTTATTCTTATTTTTATACTTATTTTTATATATATATATATATATATATATATATTTTATACTTTTTTTATTTTTATACTTATTTTTATACTTATTCTTATTTTTATTTTTATTCTTATTTTTATACTTATTTTTATACTTATTCTTATTTTTATTCTTATTTTTATACTTATTCTTATTTTTATAATTATTTTTAAACATATTCTTATTTTTATAATTATTCTTTTTTTTATACTTATTGTTATTTTTATACTTATTTCTATACTTATTTTTATTTTAATACTTATTTTTATACTTATTCATATTTTTATACTTATTCTTATTTAAATTTTTTATTTTTATACTTATTTTTATACTTATTCTTATTTTTTACAAATTTTTTTACTTATTCTTATTTTTATACTTATTTTTATACTTATTTTTATTTTTATACTTATTTATATACTTATTCTTATTTTTATACTTATTTTTATACCTATTCTTATTTTTATTCTTATTTTTATACTTATTTTTATATATATATTTTTTTTTATACTTTTTTTATTTTTATACTTATTTTTATACTTATTCTTATTTTTATTTTTATTCTTATTTTTATACTTATTTTTATACTTATTCTTATATTTATACTTATTTTTATACTTATTTTTATATATATTTTATTTTTTTTTATACTTATTTTTATACTTATTCTTATTTTTTTACTAATTTTTTTACTTATTCCTATTTTTATACTTATTCTTATACTTATTCTTATTTTCATACTTATTTTTATACGTATTCTTATTTTTATACTTATTTTTATACTTATTTATATATATATATATATATTTTATTTTTATACTTATTTTTATACTTATTCTTATTTTTATTCTTATTTTTATACTTATTTTTATATATATATTTTTTTTATACTTTTTTAATTTTATACTAATTTTTTTACTTATTCTTATTTTTATACTAATTTTTACACTTATTCTTATTTTTTTACCAATTTTTTTACTTATTTTTATTTTTATACTTATTCTTATACTTATTCTTATTTTCATACTTATTTTTATACTTATTCTTATTTTTATACTTATTTTTATATATATTTTTTTTATTTTGATACTTATTTTTAAACTTATTCTTATTTTTATTCTTATTTTTATACTTATCTTTATATATATATATATATATATATTTTTTATACTTTTTTTATTTTTATACAAATTTTTTTACTTATTCTTATTTTTATACTTATTTTTATACTTATTTTTATTTTTATTCTTATTTTTATACTTATTCTTATTTTTATACTTATTTTTATAATTATTTTTATACTTATTTATATACGTATTCTTATTTTTATTTTTATTCTTATTTTTATACTTATTTTTATACTTATTCTTATTTTTATTCTTATTTTTAAACTTATTCTTATTTTCTTACTAATTTTTTTACTTATTCTTTTTTTATACTTATTCTTATACTTATTTTTATTTTCATACTTATTTTTATACTTATTCTTATTTTTATACTTATTTTTATAATTATTTTTATACTTATTTATATACTTATTCTTATTTTTATTTTTATTCTTATTTTTATACTTATTTTTATACTTATTCTTATTTTTAAACTTATTCTTATTTTCCTACTAATTTTTTTACTTATTCTTATTTTTATACTTATTTTTATACTTATTTTTATTCTTATTTTTATTTTTATTCTTATTTTTATACTTATTCTTATTTTTATACTTATTCTTATTTTAATTTTTATTTTTATACTTATTTTTATACTTATTTTTTTATACTTATTGTTATTTTTATACTTATTTTTATACTTATTTTTATACTTATTCCTATTTTTATACTTATTATTATACTTATTTTTATATATATATTTTTTTTATTTTTACACTTATTTTTATACTTATTCTTATTTTTATTCTTATTTTTATACTTATTCTTATTTTTTTACAATTTTTTTTACTTATTCTTATTTTTATACTTATTTTTATTTTTATACTTATTTTTATACTTATTTCTATACTTATTTTTATTTTTATACTTATTTTTATACTTATTCTTATTTTTATACTTATTCTTATTTTAATTTTTATTTTTATTCTTATTTTTAAACTTATTTTTATATATATATTTTTTTTATACTTATTCTTATTTTTATTCTTATTTTTATACTTATTCTTATTTTTTTACTTATTCTTATAATTATTCTTATTTTCATACTTATTTTAATACTTATTCTTATTTTTATTCTTATTTTTAAACTTATTTTTATATATATATTTTTTTTATACTTTTTTTATTTTTATACTAATTTTTTTACTTATTCTTATTTTTATACTTATTTTTATAATTATTTTTATTTTTATACTTATTTATACATATTCTTATTTTTATTTTTATTCTTATTTTTATACTTATTCCTATTTTTTTACTAATTTTTTTACTTATTCTTATTTTTATACTTATTCTTATACTTATTTTTATTTTCATACTTATTTTTATACCTATTTTTATACTTATTCTTATTTTTATTTTTATTCTTATTTTTATACTTATTTTTATACTTATTTTTATATATATTTTTTTTATACTTATTTTTATACTTATTCTTATTTTTATTCTTATTTTTATACTTATTCTTGTTTTCATACTTATTTTTATACTTATTCTTATTTTTATACTTATTTTTATACTTATTTTTATATATATTTTTTTTATACTTTTTTTATTTTTATACAAATTTTTTTACTTATTCTTATTTTTATACTTATTTTTATATATATTTTTTTTTTAGTTTTATACTTATTTTTATACTTATTCTTATTTTTATTCTTATTTTTATACTTATTCTTATTTTTATAATTATTTTTATTTTTATACTTATTTATATACTTATTCTTATTTTTATACTTATTTTTATATATATATATATATATATATATATTTTTATACTTTTTTTATTTTTATACTTATTTTTATACTTATTCTTATTTTTATTCTTATTTTTATACTTATTCTTATTTTTATACTTATTTTTAAACATATTCTTATTTTTTTTATTTTTTTATTTTTATACTTATTCTTATTTTTATACTTATTGTCATTTTTATACTTATTTCTATACTTATTTTTATTTTTATACTTATTTATATATATAGATATTTTTTATTTTTATACTTATTTTTATACTTATTCTTATTTTTATTCTTATTTTTATACTTATTTTTATATATATATTTTTTTTATACTTTTTTAATTTTATACAAATTTTTTTACTTATTCTTATTTTTATACTAATTTTTATACTTATTCTTATTTTTATACTTATTTTTATACTTATTTTTATATATATATATATTTTATTTTTATACTTATTCTTATTTTTTTTAATTTTTTTTTACTTATTCTTATTTTTATACTTATTCTTATACTTATTCTTATTTTCATACTTATTTTTATAATTATTCTTATTTTTATTCTTATTTTTATACTTATTTTTATATATATATTTTTTTATACTTTTTTTATTTTTATACTAATTTTTTTACTTATTCTTATTTTTATACTTATTTTTATAATTATTTTTATTTTTATACTTATTTATATATTTATTCTTATATTTATTTTATTCTTATTTTTATACTTATTTTTATACTTATTATTATTTTTATTCTTATTTTTATACCTATTCTTATTATTTTACTAATTTTTTTACTTATTCTTATTTTTATACTTATTCTTATACTTATTTATATTTTCATACTTTTTTTTATACTTATTCTTATTTTTATACTTATTTATATATATATATATATATATATATATATTTTATACTTTTTTTATTTTTATACTTATTTTTATACTTATTCTTATTTTTTACATTTTTTTTTACTTATTCTTATTTTTATACTTATTTTTATACTTATTTTTATTTTTATACTTATTTATATATATATATATATATATATTTTATTTTTATACTTATTTTTATACTTATTCTTATTTTTATTCTTATTTTTATACTTATTTTTATATATATATTTTTTTTATACTTTTTTAATTTTTTACTAATTTTTTTACTTATTCTTATTTTTATACTAATTTTTATACTTATTCTTATTTTTTTACCAATTTTTTTACTTATTTTTATTTTTATACTTATTCTTATTCTTATTTTTATACTTATTCTTATTTTTTTACAATTTTTTTTACTTATTCTTATTTTTATACTTATTCTTATTTTTATACTTATTTTTATACTTATTTTTATACTTATTCTTATTTTTATACTTATTTTTATAATTATTTTTATTTTCATACTTATTTATATACTTATTCTTATTTTTATACTTATTTTTATATATATATATATATATATATATTTTTTATACTTTTTTTATTTTTATACTTATTTTTATACTTATTCTTATTTTTATTCTTATTTTTATACTTATTCTTATTTTTATACTTATTTTTAAACATTCTTATTTTTATTTTTTTCTTATTTTTATACTTATTTTTATACTTATTTATATATAGATATTTTTTATTTTTATACTTATTTTTATACTTATTCGTATTTTTATTCTTATTTTTATACTTATTTTTATATATTTATTTTTTTTATACTTTTTTATTTTTATACTAATTTTTTTACTTATTCTTATTTTTATACTTATTTTTATTTTTATACTTATTTATATATTTATTCTTATATTTATTTTATTCTTATTTTTATACTTATTTTTATACTTATTCTTATTTTTATTCTTATTTTTATACCTATTCTTATTATTTTACAAATTGTTTTACTTATTCTTATTTTTATACTTATTCTTATACTTATTTATATTTTCATACTTATTTTTATACTTATTCTTATTTTTATACTTATTTTTATATATATATATATATATATATATATATATATATATATATATTATACTTTTTTTATTTTTATACTTATTTTTATACTTATTCTTATTTTTATTTTTATTCTTATTTTTATACTTATTTTTATACTTATTCTTATTTTTATTCTTATTTTTATACTTATTCTTATTTTTATAATTATTTTTAAACATATTCTTATTTTTATAATTATTCTTTTTTTTATACTTATTGTTATTTTTATACTTATTTCTATACTTATTTTTATTTTAATACTTATTTTTATACTTATTCATATTTTTATACTTATTCTTATTTTAATTTTTTATTTTTATACTTATTTTTGTACTTATTCTTATTTTTATTCTTATTTTTATATTTATTCTTATTTTTTTACTAATTTTTTTACTTATTCCTATTTTTATACTTATTCTTATACTTATTCTTATTTTCATACTTATTTTTATACGTATTCTTATTTTTATACTTATTTTTATACTTATTTATATATATATATATATATATATATATATATTTTATTTTTATACTTATTTTTATACTTATTCTTATTTTTATTCTTATTTTTATACTTATTTTTATATATATATTTTTTTTATACTTTTTTAATTTTATAATAATTTTTTTACTTATTCTTATTTTTATACTAATTTTTATACTTATTCTTATTTTTTTACCAATTTATTTACTTACTTTTATTTTTATACTTATTCTTATACTTATTCTTATTTTCATACTTATTTTTATACTTATTCTTATTTTTATACTTATTTTTATATATATTTTTTTTATTTTTATACTTATTTTTAAACTTATTCTTATTTTTATTCTTATTTTTATACTTATCTTTATATATATATATTTTTTTATACTTTTTTTATTTTTATACAAATTTTTTTACTTATTCTTATTTTAATACTTATTTTTATACTTATTTTTATTTTTATTCTTATTTTTATACTTATTCTTATTTTTATACTTATTTTTATAATTATTTTTATACTTATTTATATACTTATTCTTATTTTTATTTTTATTCTTATTTTTATACTTATTTTTATACTTATTCTTATTTTTAAACTTATTCTTATTTTCTTACTAATTTTTTTACTTATTCTTATTTTTATACTTATTTTTATACTTATTTTTATTCTTATTTTTATTTTTATTCTTATTTTTATACTTATTCTTATTTTTATACTTATTCTTATTTTAATTTTTATTTTTATACTTATTTTTATACTTATTTTTTTATACTTATTGTTATTTTTATACTTATTTTTATACTTATTTTTATACTTATTCCTATTTTTATACTTATTATTATACTTATTTTTATATATATATTTTTTTTATTTTTACACTTATTTTTATACTTATTCTTATTTTTATTCTTATTTTTATACTTATTCTTATTTTTTTACAATTTTTTTTACTTATTCTTATTTTTATACTTATTTTTATTTTTATACTTATTTTTATACTTATTTCTATACTTATTTTTATTTTTATACTTATTTTTATACTTATTCTTATTTTTATACTTATTCTTATTTTAATTTTTATTTTTATTCTTATTTTTAAACTTATTTTTATATATATATATTTTTTTATACTTATTCTTATTTTTATTCTTATTTTTATACTTATTCTTATTTTTTTACTTATTCTTATAATTATTCTTATTTTCATACTTATTTTAATACTTATTCTTATTTTTATTCTTATTTTTAAACTTATTTTTATAAATATATTTTTTTTATACTTTTTTATTTTTATACTAATTTTTTTACTTATTCTTATTTTTATACTTATTTTTATAATTATTTTTATTTTTATACTTATTTATACATATTCTTTTTTTTATTATTATTCTTATTTTTATACTTATTCCTATTTTTTTACAAATTTTTTTACTTATTCTTATTTTTATACTTATTCTTATACTTATTTTTATTTCCATACTTATTTTTATACCTATTTTTATACTTATTCTTATTTTTATTTTTATTCTTATTTTTATACTTATTTTTATACTTATTTTTATATATATTTTTTTTTATACTTATTTTTATACTTATTCTTATTTTTATTCTTATTTTTATACTTATTCTTATTTTCATACTTATTTTTATACTTATTCTTATTTTTATACTTATTTTTATACTTATTTTTATATATATTTTTTTTATACTTTTTTTATTTTTATACTAATTTTTTTACTTATTCTTATTTTTATACTTATTTTTATATATATATTTTTTTTTGTTTTATACTTATTTTTATACTTATTCTTATTTTTATTCTTATTTTTATACTTATTCTTATTTTTATAATTATTTTTAAACATATTCTTATTTTTATAATTATTCTTTTTTTTATACTTATTGTTATTTTTATACTTATTTCTATACTTATTTTTATTTTAATACTTATTTTTATACTTATTCATATTTTTATACTTATTCTTATTTAAATTTTTTATTTTTATACTTATTTTTATACTTATTCTTATTTTTTACAAATTTTTTTACTTATTCTTATTTTAATACTTATTTTTATACTTATTTTTATTTTTATTCTTATTTTTATACTTATTCTTATTTTTATACTTATTTTTATAATTATTTTTATACTTATTTATATACTTATTCTTATTTTTATTTTTATTCTTATTTTTATACTTATTTTTATACTTATTCTTATTTTTAAACTTATTCTTATTTTCTTACTAATTTTTTTACTTATTCTTATTTTTATACTTATTTTTATACTTATTTTTATTCTTATTTTTATTTTTATTCTTATTTTTATACTTATTCTTATTTTTATACTTATTCTTATTTTAATTTTTATTTTTATACTTATTTTTATACTTATTTTTTTATACTTATTGTTATTTTTATACTTATTTTTATACTTATTTTTATACTTATTCCTATTTTTATACTTATTATTATACTTATTTTTATATATATATTTTTTTTATTTTTACACTTATTTTTATACTTATTCTTATTTTTATTCTTATTTTTATACTTATTCTTATTTTTTTACAATTTTTTTTACTTATTCTTATTTTTATACTTATTTTTATTTTTATACTTATTTTTATACTTATTTCTATACTTATTTTTATTTTTATACTTATTTTTATACTTATTCTTATTTTTATACTTATTCTTATTTTAATTTTTATTTTTATTCTTATTTTTAAACTTATTTTTATATATATATATTTTTTTATACTTATTCTTATTTTTATTCTTATTTTTATACTTATTCTTATTTTTTTACTTATTCTTATAATTATTCTTATTTTCATACTTATTTTAATACTTATTCTTATTTTTATTCTTATTTTTAAACTTATTTTTATAAATATATTTTTTTTATACTTTTTTATTTTTATACTAATTTTTTTACTTATTCTTATTTTTATACTTATTTTTATAATTATTTTTATTTTTATACTTATTTATACATATTCTTTTTTTTATTATTATTCTTATTTTTATACTTATTCTTATTTTTTTACAAATTTTTTTACTTATTCTTATTTTTATACTTATTCTTATACTTATTTTTATTTCCATACTTATTTTTATACCTATTTTTATACTTATTCTTATTTTTATTTTTATTCTTATTTTTATACTTATTTTTATACTTATTTTTATATATATTTTTTTTTATACTTATTTTTATACTTATTCTTATTTTTATTCTTATTTTTATACTTATTCTTATTTTCATACTTATTTTTATACTTATTCTTATTTTTATACTTATTTTTATACTTATTTTTATATATATTTTTTTTATACTTTTTTTATTTTTATACTAATTTTTTTACTTATTCTTATTTTTATACTTATTTTTATATATATATTTTTTTTTGTTTTATACTTATTTTTATACTTATTCTTATTTTTATTCTTATTTTTATACTTATTCTTATTTTTATGATTATTTTTAAACATATTCTTATTTTTATAATTATTCTTTTTTTTATACTTATTGTTATTTTTATACTTATTTCTATACTTATTTTTATTTTAATACTTATTTTTATACTTATTCATATTTTTATACTTATTCTTATTTAAATTTTTTATTTTTATACTTATTTTTATACTTATTCTTATTTTTTACAAATTTTTTTACTTATTCTTATTTTAATACTTATTTTTATACTTATTTTTATTTTTATAATTATTTTTAAACATATTCTTATTTTTATTTTTTTCTTATTTTTATACTTATTCGTATTTTAATTTTTATTTTTATACTTATTTTTATACTTATTTTTTTTATACTTATTGTTATACTTATTCTTATTTTCATACTTATTTTTATACTTATTCTTATTTTTATACTTATTTTTATTTATATATTTTTTTTTTATTTGTATACTTATTTTTATACTTATTCTTATTTTTATTGTTATTTTTATACTTATTCTTATTTTTATACTTATTTTTAGAATTATTTTTATTTTTATACTTATTTTTATACTTATTCTTATTTTTTTACAAATTTTTTTACTTATTCTTATTTTTATACTTATTCTTATTTTCATACTTATTTTTATACTTATTCTTATTTTTATACTTATTTTTATATATATATGTTTTTATTTTTATACTTATTTTTATACTTATTCTTATTTTTATTCTTATTTTTATACTTATCTTTATATATATTTTTTTTTATACTTTTTTATTTTTATACAAATTTTTTTACTTATTCTTATTTTTATACTTATTTTTATACTTATTTTTATTTTTATTCTTATTTTTAAACTTATTCTTATTTTCTTACTTATTTTTTTACTTATTCTTTTTTTTATACTTATTTTTATTTTTATACTTATTTTATACTTATTCTTATTTTTATACTTATTTTTATATTTATTCTTATTTTTATTCTTATTTTTAAACTTATTCTTATTTTCTTACTAATTTTTTTACTTATTCTTATTTTTATTTTTATTCTTATTTTTAGACTTATTCTTATTTTTATTCTTATTTTTATACTTATTCTTATTTTTGTACTAATTTTTTACTTATTCTTATTTTTATTTTCATATTTATTTTTATACTTATTCTTATTTTTATACTTATTTTTATACTTATTCTTATTTTTAATCTTATTTTTATACTTATTTTTAAACATATTCTTATTTTTATTTTTTCTTATTTTTATACTTATTCTTATTTTTATTCTTATTTTTATACTTATTTTTATTTTTATACTTATTTATATACTTATTCTTATTTTTATTTGTATTCTTATTTTTATACTTATTTTTATACTTATTCTTATTTTTATTCTTATTCTTATAATTATTCTTATTTTCATACTTATTTTAATACTTATTCTTATTTTTATTCTTATTTTTAAACTTATTTTTATATATATATTTTTTTTATACTTTTTTTATTTTTATACTAATTTTTTTACTTATTCTTATTTTTATACTTATTTTTATACTTATTCTTTTTTTTATTCTTATTTTTATACTTATTTTTATAATTATTTTTATTTTTATACTTATTTATACACTTATTCTTATTTTTATTTTTATTCTTATTTTTATACTTATTTTTATACTTATTCCTATTTTTTTACTAATTTTTTTACTTACTCTTATTTTTATACTTATTTTTATACTTATTTTTATTTTCATACTTATTTTTATATTTATTTTTATACTTATTCTTATTTTTATACTTATTTTTATATATATATTTTTTTTTTATACTTTTTTTATTTTTATACTTATTCTTATTTTTATTCTTATTTTTATACTTATTTTTATACTTATTCTTATTTTTATACTTATTTTTATACTTATTTTTATATATTTTTTTTTTTATACTTATTTTTATACTTATTCTTATTTTTATTCTTATTTTTATACTTATTCTTATTTTTTTACTAATTTTTTTAACTTATTCTTTTTTTTATACTTATTCTTATACTTTTTCTTATTTTCATACTTATTTTTATACTTATTCTTTTTTTTATACTTATTTTTATACTTATTTTTATATATATATTTTTTTTATACTTTTTTTATTTTTATACTAATTTTTTTACTTATTCTTATTTTTATACTTATTTTTATATATATTTTTTTGTTTGTTTTATACTTATTTTTATACTTACTCTTATTTTTATTCTTATTTTTATACTTATTCTTATTTTTATACTTATTTTTAAACATATTCTTATTTTTATTTTTTTCTTATTTTTATACTTATTGTCATTTTTATACTTATTTCTATACTTATTTTTATTTTTATACTTATTTTTAAACATATTCTTATTTTTATTTTTTTCTTATTCTTATACTTATTTTTATACTTATTCTTATTTTTATTCTTATTTTTAAACTTATTCTTATTTTTATACTTATTTTTTGTATACTAATTTTTATACTTATTTTTATACTTATTCTTATTTTTATTTTTATTTTTATTTTTATACTTATTCTTATTTTTATACTTATTCTTATTTTTATACTTATTTTTATACTTATTTTTATATATATTTTTTTTTTATACTTTTTTTATTTTTATACTAATTTTTTTACTTATTCTTATTTTTATACTTATTTTTATATATATTTTTTTTTTGTTTTATACTTATTTTTATACTTATTCTTATTTTTATACTTATTTTTATACTTATTTTTATATATATTTTTTTTTTATACTTTTTTTATTTTTATACTAATTTTTTTACTTATTCTTATTTTTATACTTATTTTTATATATATTTTTTTTTTGTTTTATACTTATTTTTATACTTATTCTTATTTTTATACTTATTCTTATTTTTATACTTATTTTTAAACATATTCTTATTTTAATTTTTTTCTTATTTTTATACTTATTCTTATTTTTATACTTATTGTCATTTTTTACTTATTTCTATACTTATTTTTATTTTTATACTTATTTTTATACTTATTCTTATTTTTATACTTATTTTTATATTTATTTTTATACTAATTCTTATTTTTATACTTATTTTTATACTTATTTTTATTTTTATACTTATTTATATACTTATTCTTATTTTTAATTTTATTCTTATACTTATTTTTATACTTATTCTTATTTTTATTCTTATTTTTAAACTTATTCTTATTTTTATACTTATTTTTTGTATTCTAATTTTTATACTTATTTTTATACTTATTCTTATTTTTATAATTATTCTTATTTGTATTCTAATTTTTATAGTTATTTTTATACTTATTCTTATTTTTATAATTATTCTAATTTTTATACTTATTTTTATACTTATTCTTATTTTTATAATTATTCTTATTTTTATACCTATTTTTATACTTATTTTTATTTTTATTCTTATTTTTATACTTATTCTTATTTTTATACTTATTTTTAAACATATTCTTATTTTTATACTTATTTTTATATATATATATATTTTTTATTTTTATACTTATTTTTATACTTATTCTTATTTTTATTCTTATTTTTATATATATAAGTCTAAAAATAAGTATAAAAATAAGAATAAAAATAAGAATAAGTATAAAAATAAAAAAAAAATATATATAAAAATAAGTATAAAAATAAGAATAAGTATAAAAATAAGTATAAAAATAAGAATAAGTATAAAAATAAGTATAAAAATAAGAATAAAAATAAGAATAAGTATAAAAATAATTATAAAAATAAGAATAAGTATAAAAATAAGTATAAAAATAAGAATAAGTATAAAAATAAGTATAAAAATAAGAATAAAAATAAGAATAAGTATAAAAATAAGTATAAAAATAAGAATAAGTATAAAAATAAGAATATGTTTAAAAATAAGTATAAAAATAAGATTAAAAATAAAAATAAGAATAAGTATAAAAATAAGTATAAAAATAAGAATAAAAATAAGAATAAGTATAAAAATAAAAAAAATATATATAAAAATAAGTATAAAAATAAGAATAAGTATAAAAATAAGTATAAAAATAAGAATTACTATAAAAATAAAGTATAAAAATAAGTATAAAAATAAGAATAAAAATAAAAATAAGAATAAGTATATAAATAAGTATAAAAATAAGTATAAAAATAAAAAAAAAATTATATATAAAAATAAGTATAAAAATAAGAATAAGTATAAAAATAAGTATGAAAATAAGAATAAGTATAAGAATAAGTATAAAAATAAGAATAAGTAAAAAAATTAGTAAAAAAATAAGAATAAGTATAAAAATAAGAATAAAAATAAGAATAAGTATAAAAAGAAGTATAAAAAATATATATATATATAAAAATAAGTATAAAAAATATATATATATAAAAATAAGTATAAAAATAAGAATAAAAAAAAAAAAAATATATAAAATTAAGTATAAAAATAAGTATGAAAATAAGAATAAGTATAAAAATAAAAATAAGAATAAGTATAAAAATAAGTATAAAAATAAAAATAAGTTTAAAAATAAGTATAAAAATAAGAATTACTATAAAAATAAGTATAAAAATAAGTATAAAAATAAAAATAAGAATATGTATAAAAATAAGTCTAAAAATAAGTCAAAAAATAACAATAAGTATAAAAATAGGTATAAAAATAATAATAATAATAAGTATAAAAATAAGTATAAAAAAAAGAATAAGTATAAAAATAAGAATAAAAATAAAAATAAGAATAAGTATATAAATAAGTATAAAAATAAGAATAAAAATAAGAATAAGTATAAAAATAAGAATAAGTATAAAAATAAGAAAAAAATAAAAATAAGAATATGTTTAAAAATAAGTATAAAAATAAGATTAAAAATCAAAATAAGAATAAGTATAAAAATAAGTATAAAAATAAGAATAAAAATAAGAATAAGTATAAAAAGAAGTATAAAAATAAAAAAAAATTATATATAAAAATAAGTATAAAAATAAGAATAAGTATAAAAATAAGTAAAAAAATAAGAATAAAAATAAGAATAAGTATAAAAATAAGAATAAAAAAAAATAAGAATAAGTATAAAAATAAGAAAAAAATAAGAATAAGTATAAAAATAAGTATAAAAATAAAAAAAAAATTATATATAAAAATAAGTATAAAAATAAGAATAAGTATAAAAATAAGTATGAAAATAAGAATAAGTATAAGAAGAAGTATAAAAATAAGTATGAAAATAAAAATAATAATAAGTAAAAAATTAGTAAAAAAATAAGAATAAGTATAAAAATAAGAATAAAAATAAGAATAAATATAAAAATAAGTATAAAAATAAGAATAAAAAAAAAATTAACAATAAGTATATATAAGTATAAAAATAAAAATAATTATAAAAATAAGTATAAAAATAAGAATAAGTATAAAAATAAGTATAAAAATAAGTATAAAAATAAGAATAAAAATAAGAATAAGTATAAAAATAAGTATAAAAATAAGAATAAAAAAAAAATTAAGAATAAGTATATATAAGTATAAAAATAAAAATAATTATAAAAATAAGTATAAAAATAAGAATAAGTATAAAAATAAGAATAAAAATAAGAATAAGTATAAAAATAAGAATAAAAAAAAAATTAAGAATAAGTATATATAAGTATAAAAATAAAAATAATTATAAAAATAAGTATAAAAATAAGAATAAGTATAAAAATAATTATAAAAATAAGAATAAGTATAAAAATAAGTATAAAAATAAGAATAAGTATAAAAATAAGTATAAAAATATATATATATATATATATAAAAATAAGTATAAAAAAAATATACATATATAAAAATAAGTATAAAAATAAGAATAAGTATAAAAATAATTATAAAAATAAGTATAAAAATAAGAATAAGTATAAAAATAATTATAAAAATAAGAATAAGTATAAAAATAAGTATAAAAATAAGAATAAGTATAAAAATAAGTATAAGTATAAAAATAATTATAAAAATAAGTATAAAAATAAGAATAAGTATAAAAATAAGTATAAAAATATTATTAAAAATAAGAATAAGTATAAAAATAAGTATAAAAATAAAAAATATATATATAAAAAAAAAAGTATAAAAATAAGAATAAGTATAAAAATAAGTATAAAAATAAGAATAAATAGAAAAATAATTATAAAAATAAGAATAAGTATAAAAATAAGTATAAATATAAGAATAAAAAAAAAAATAATTATAAAAATAAGAATAAGTATAAAAATAAGTATAAAATTAAGAATAAGTATAAAAATAAGTATAAAAATAAGAATAAGTATAAAAATAAGTATAAAAATAAGAATAAGTATAAAAATAAGTATGAAAATAAGAATAAGTATAAGAATAAGTATAAAAATAAGAATAAGTAAAAAAAATTAGTAAAAAAATAAGAATAGGTATAAAAATAAGAATAAAAATAAGAATAAGTATACAAATAAGTATAAAATATATATATATATATATATATATATAAATATGTATAAAAAAAATATATATATAAAAATAAGTATAAAAATAAGAATAAAAATAAAAAAAAATTAATATAAAAATAAGTATAAAAATAAGTATAAGAATAAGTATGAAAATAAAAATAATAATAAGTAAAAAATTAGTAAAAAAATAAGAATAAGTATAAAAATAAGAATAAAAATAAGAATAAATATAAAAATAAGTATAAAAATAAGAATAAAAAAAAAATTAACAATAAGTATATATAAGTATAAAAATAAAAATAATTATAAAAATAAGTATAAAAATAAGAATAAGTATAAAAATAAGTATAAAAATAAGTATAAAAATAAGAATAAAAATAAGAATAAGTATAAAAATAAGTATAAAAATAACAATAAAAAAAAATTAAGAATAAGTATATATAAGTATAAAAATAAAAATAATTATAAAAATAAGTATAAAAATAAGAATAAGTATAAAAATAAGTATAAAAATAAGAATAAAAATAAGAATAAGTATAAAAATAAGTATAAAAATAAGAATAAAAAAAAAATTAAGAATAAGTATATATAAGTATAAAAATAAAAATAATTATAAAAATAAGTATAAAAATAAGAATAAGTATAAAAATAAGTATAAAAATAAGAATAAAAATAAGAATAAGTATAAAAATAAGTATGAAAATAAGAATAAGTATAAAAATAAGAAAAAAAATAAGAATAAGTATAAAAATAAGTATAAAAATAAAAAAATATATATATAAAAATAAGTATAAAAATAAGAATAAGTATAAAAATAAGTATAAAAATAAAAAATAAATATATATAAAAAAAAGTATAAAAATAAGAATAAGTATAAAAATAAGTATAAAAATAAGAATAAAAAAAAAATAATTATAAAAATAAGAATAAGTATAAAAATAAGTATAGAAATAAGAATAAGTATAAAAATAAGAAAAAAATAAAAATAAGAATATGTTTAAAAATAAGTATAAAAATAAGATTAAAAATAAAAATAAGAATAAGTATAAAAATAAGTATAAAAATAAGAATAAAAATAAGAATAAGTATAAAAATAAAAAAAAAATTATATATAAAAATAAGTATAAAAATAAGAATAAGTATAAAAATAAGTATGAAAATAAGAATAAGTATAAAAATAAGAAAAAAAATAAGAATAAGTATAAAAATAAGTATAAAAATAAAAAAATATATATATAAAAATAAGTATAAAAATAAGTATAAAAATAAGTATAAGTATAAAAATAAGTATAAAAATAAGTATGAAAATAAAAATAATAATAAGTAAAAAATTAGTAAAAAAAATAAGAATAAGTATAAAAATAAGAATAAAAATAAGAATAAGTATAAAAATAAGTATAAAAATAAGAATAAAAAAAAATTAAGAATAAGTATATATAAGTATAAAAATAAAAATAATTATAAAAATAAGAATAAGTATAAAAATAAGTATAAAAATAAGAATAAGTATAAAAATAACTATAAAAATAAGAATAAAAATAAGAATAAGTATAAAAATAAGAATATGTTTAAAAATAAGTATAAAAATAAGATTAAAAATAAAAATAAGAATAAGTATAAAAATAAGTATAAAAATAAGAATAAAAATAAGAATAAGTATAAAAATAAAAAAAATATATATAAAAATAAGTATAAAAATAAGAATAAGTATAAAAATAAGTATGAAAATAAGAATAAGTATAAAAATAAGTATATAAATAAGTATAAAAATAAAAATAATTATAAAAATAAGAATAAGTATAAAAATAAGTATGAAAATAAGAATAAGTATAAAAATAAATATAAAAATAAGAATAAGTATAAAAATAAGAAAAAAATAAAAATAAGAATATGTTTAAAAATAAGTATAAAAATAAGATTAAAAATAAAAATAAGAATAAGTATAAAAATAAGTATAAAAATAAAAATAAAAATAAGAATAAGTATAAAAATAAAAAAAATATATATATAAAAATAAGTATAAAAATAAGAATAGGTATAAAAATAAGTATAAAAATATATATATATATATATATATATATATATATATATATATATATATAAAAATAAGTATAAAAAAAATATATATATATAAAAATAAGTATAAAAATAAGAATAAGTATAAAAATAAGTATAAAAATATCATTAAAAATAAGAATAAGTATAAAAATAAGTATAAAAATAAGTATAAAAATAAGAATAAAAATAAGAATAAGTATAAAAATAAGTATAAAAATAAGAATAAGTATAAAAATAAAAAAAAAAAATATATAAAAATAAGTATAAAAATAAGAATAAGTATAAAAATAAGTATGAAAATAAGAATAAGTATAAAAATAAATATAAAAATAAGAATAAGTATAAAAATAAGAAAAAAATAAAAATAAGAATAAGTATAAAAATAAGTATAAAAATAAGAATAAAAATAAGAATAAGTATAAAAATAAAAAAAAAATTATATATAAAAATAAGTAAAAAAATAAGAATAAGTATAAAAATAATTATAAAAATAAGAATAAGTATAAAAATAAGTATAAAAATAAGATTACAAATAAAAATAAGAATAAGTATAAAAATAAGTATAAAAATAAAAAATAAATATATATAAAAAAAAGTATAAAAATAAGAATAAGTATAAAAATAAGTATAAAAATAAGAATAAAAAAAAAAAATAATTATAAAAATAAGAATAAGTATAAAAATAAGTATAAAAATAAGAATAAGTATAAAAATAAGTATAAAAATAAGAATAAAAATAAGAATAAGTATAAAAATAAGTATAGAAATAAGAATAAGTATAAAAATAAGAAAAAAATAAAAATAAGAATATGTTTAAAAATAAGTATAAAAATAAGATTAAAAATAAAAATAAGAATAAGTATAAAAATAAGTATAAAAATAAGAATAAAAATAAGAATAAGTATAAAAATAAAAAAAAAATTATATATAAAAATAAGTATAAAAATAAGAATAAGTATAAAAATAAGTATGAAAATAAGAATAAGTATAAAAATAAGAAAAAAAATAAGAATAAGTATAAAAATAAGTATAAAAATAAAAAAAAAATATATATAAAAATAAGTATAAAAATAAGTATAAAAATAAGTATAAGTATAAAAATAAGTATAAAAATAAGTATGAAAATAAAAATAATAATATGTATAAAAATAAGTCTAAAAATAAGTCAAAAAATAACAATAAGTATAAAAATAGGTATAAAAATAATAATAATAATAAGTATAAAAATAAGTATAAAAATAAGAATAAGTATAAAAATAAGAATAAAAATAAAAATAAGAATAAGTATATAAATAAGTATAAAAATAAGAATAAAAATAAGAATAAGTATAAAAATAAGAATAAGTATAAAAATAAGAAAAAAATAAAAATAAGAATATGTTTAAAAATAAGTATAAAAATAAGATTAAAAATCAAAATAAGAATAAGTATAAAAATAAGTATAAAAATAAAAAAAAAATTATATATAAAAATAAGTATAAAAATAAGAATAAGTATAAAAATAAGTATGAAAATAAGAATAAGTATAAGAATAAGTATAAAAATAAGTACTAAAAAAAAAATTATATATAAAAATAAGTATAAAAATAAGAATAAGTATAAAAATAAGAATAAAAATAAGAATAAATATAAAAATAAGTATAAAAATAAGAATAAGTATAAAAATAAGTATAAAAATAAGAATAAAAAGAAAAATAATTATAAAAATAAGAATAAGTATAAAAATAAGTATAAAAATAAGAATAAAAATAAGAATAAGTATAAAAATAAGTATAAAAATAAGAATAAGTATAAAAATAAGAAAAAAATAAAAATAAGAATATGTTTAAAAATAAGTATAAAAATAAGATTAAAAATAAAAATAAGAATAAGTATAGAAATAAGTATAAAAATAAGAATAAAAATAAGAATAAGTATAAAAATAAAAAATAAATTATATATAAAAATAAGTATAAAAATAAGAATAAGTATAAAAATAAGTATGAAAATAAGAATAAGTATAAAAATAAGAAAAAAAATAAGAATAAGTATAAAAATAAGTATAAAAATAAAAAATAAATATATATAAAAAAAAGTATAAAAATAAGAATAAGTATAAAAATAAGTATAAAAATAAGAATAAAAAAAAAAATAATTATAAAAATAAGAATAAGTATAAAAATAAGTATAAAAATAAGAATAAGTATAAAAATAAGTATAAAAATAAGAATAAGTATAAAAATAAGTATGAAAATAAGAATAAGTATAAGAATAAGTATAAAAATAAGAATAAGTAAAAAAAAATAGTAAAAAAATAAGAATAGGTATAAAAATAAGAATAAAAATAAGAATAAGTATACAAATAAGTATAAAATATATATATATATATAAATAAGTATAAAAAAAATATATATATAAAAATAAGTATAAAAATAAGAATAAAAAAAATAATATATATATAAAAATAAGTATAAAAATAAGTATAAAAATAAAAATAAGTATAAAAATAAGTATAAAAATAAGTATGAAAATAAAAATAATAATAAGTAAAAAATTAGTAAAAAAATAAGAATAAGTATAAAAATAAGAATAAAAATAAGAATAAATATAAAAATAAGTATAAAAATAAAAAAAAAATTATATATAAAAATAAGTATAAAAATAAGAATAAGTATAAAAATAAGTATAAAAATAAAAAAAAAATATATATAAAAATAAGTATAAAAATAAGTATAAAAATAAGTATAAGTATAAAAATAAGTATAAAAATAAGTATGAAAATAAAAATAATAATAAGTAAAAAATTAGTAAAAAAATAATAAGTATAAAAATAAGAATAAAAATAAGAATAAGTATAAAAATAAGTATAAAAATAAGTATAAAAATAAAAAAAAAATATATATAAAAATAAGTATAAAAATAAGTATAAAAATAAGTATAAGTATAAAAATAAGTATAAAAATAAGTATGAAAATAAAAATAATAATAAGTAAAAAATTAGTAAAAAAATAATAAGTATAAAAATAAGAATAAAAATAAGAATAAGTATAAAAATAAGTATAAAAATAAGTATAAAAATAAGAATAAGTATAAAAATAAGTATAAAAATAAGAATAAAAATAAGAATAAGTATAAAAATAATTATAAAAATAAGAATAAGTATAAAAATAAGTATAAAAATAAGAATAAGTATAAAAATAAGTATAAAAATAAGAATAAAAATAAGAATAAGTATAAAAAGAAGTATAAAAAATATATATATATATAAAAATAAGTATAAAAATTATATATATATACAAATAAGTATAAAAATAAGAATAAAAAAAAAAAAAAAATATATAAAATTAAGTATAAAAATAAGAATAAAAATAAGAATAAGTATATAAATAAGTATAAAAATAAGTATAAAAATAAAAAAAAAATTATATATAAAAATAAGTATAAAAATAAGAATAAGTATAAAAATAAGTATGAAAATAAGAATAAGTATAGGAATAAGTATAAAAATAAGAATAAGTAAAAAAATTAGTAAAAAAATAAGAATAAGTATAAAAATAAGAATAAAAATAAGAATAAGTATAAAAATAAGTATAAAAATAAAAATAAGTTTAAAAATAAGTATAAAAATAAGAATTACTATAAAAATAAGTATAAAAATAAGTATAAAAATAAAAATAAGAAGATGTATAAAAATAAGTCTAAAAATAAGTCAAAAAATAACAATAAGTATAAAAATAGGTATAAAAATAATAATAATAATAAGTATAAAAATAAGTATAAAAATAAGAATAAGTATAAAAATAAGAATAAAAATAAAAATAAGAATAAGTATATAAATAAGTATAAAAATAAGAATAAAAATAAGAATAAGTATAAAAATAAGAATAAGTATAAAAATAAGAAAAAAATAAAAATAAGAATATGTTTAAAAATAAGTATAAAAATAAGATTAAAAATCAAAATAAGAATAAGTATAAAAATAAGTATAAAAATAAGAATAAAAATAAGAATAAGTATAAAAAGAAGTATAAAAATAAAAAAAAATTATATATAAAAATAAGTATAAAAATAAGAATAAGTATAAAAATAAGTATAAAAATAAGAATAAAAATAAGAATAAGTATAAAAATAAGAATAAAAAAAAAATAAGAATAAGTATAAAAATAAGAAAAAAATAAGAATAAGTATAAAAATAAGTATAAAAATAAAAAAAAAATTATATATAAAAATAAGTATAAAAATAAGAATAAGTATAAAAATAAGTATGAAAATAAGAATAAGTATAAGAATAAGTATAAAAATAAGTACTAAAAAAAAAATTATATATAAAAATAAGTATAAAAATAAGAATAAGTATAAAAATAAGAATAAAAATAAGAATAAATATAAAAATAAGTATAAAAATAAGAATAAGTATAAAAATAAGTATGAAAATAAGAATAAGTATAAGAATAAGTATAAAAATAAGTATGAAAATAAAAATAATAATAAGTAAAAAATTAGTAAAAAAATAAGAATAAGTATAAAAATAAGAATAAAAATAAGAATAAATATAAAAATAAGTATAAAAATAAGAATAAAAAAAAAATTAACAATAAGTATATATAAGTATAAAAATAAAAATAATTATAAAAATAAGTATAAAAATAAGAATAAGTATAAAAATAAGTATAAAAATAAGTATAAAAATAAGAATAAAAATAAGAATAAGTATAAAAATAAGTATAAAAATAAGAATAAAAAAAAAATTAAGAATAAGTATATATAAGTATAAAAATAAAAATAATTATAAAAATAAGTATAAAAATAAGAATAAGTATAAAAATAAGTATAAAAATAAGAATAAAAATAAGAATAAGTATAAAAATAAGTATAAAAATAACAGTAAAAAAAAAATTAAGAATAAGTATATATAAGTATAAAAATAAAAATAATTATAAAAATAAGTATAAAAATAAGAATAAGTATAAAAATAAGTATAAAAATAAGTATAAAAATAAAAATAATTATAAAAATAAGTATAAAAATAAGAATAAGTATAAAAATAATTATAAAAATAAGAATAAGTATAAAAATAAGTATAAAAATAAGAATAAGTATAAAAATAAGTATAAAAATAAGAAAAAAATAAAAATAAGAATATGTTTAAAAATAAGTATAAAAATAAGATTACAAATAAAAATAAGAATAAGTATAAAAATAAGTATAAAAATAAAAATAAAAATAAGAATAAGTATAAAAATAAAAAAAATATATATATAAAAATAAGTATAAAAATAAGAATAAGTATAAAAATAAGTATAAAAATATATATATATATATAAAAATAAGTATAAAAAAAATATATATATATAAAAATAAGTATAAAAATAAGAATAAAAAGAAAAATAATTATAAAAATAAGAATAAGTATAAAAATAAGTATGAAAATAAGAATAAGTATAAGAATAAGTATAAAAATAAGAATAAGTAAAAAAAATTAGTAAAAAAATAAGAATAGGTATAAAAATAAGAATAAGTATACAAATAAGTATAAAATATATATATATATATATATATATATATAAATATGTATAAAAAAATATATATATAAAAATAAGTATAAAAATAAGAATAAAAATAAAAAAAAATATATATAAAAATAAGTATAAAAATAAAAATAAGTATAAAAATAAGTATAAAAATAAGTATGAAAATAAAAATAATAATAAGTAAAAAATTAGTAAAAAAATAAGAATAAGTATAAAAATAAGAATAAAAATAAGAATAAATATAAAAATAAGTATAAAAATAAGAATAAAAAAAATTTTTACAATAAGTATATATAAGTATAAAAATAAAAATAATTATAAAAATAAGTATAAAAATAAGAATAAGTATAAAAATAAGTATAAAAATAAGAATAAAAATAAGAATAAGTATAAAAATAAGTATAAAAATAACAATAAAAAAAAAATTAAGAATAAGTATATATAAGTATAAAAATAAAAATAATTATAAAAATAAGTATAAAAATAAGAATAAGTATAAAAATAAGTATAAAAATAAGAATAAAAATAAGAATAAGTATAAAAATAAGTATAAAAATAAGAATAAAAAAAAAATTAAGAATAAGTATATATAAGTATAAAAATAAAAATAATTATAAAAATAAGTATAAAAATAAGAATAAGTATAAAAATAATTATAAAAATAAGAATAAGTATAAAAATAAGTATAAAAATAAGAATAAGTATAAAAATAAGTATAAAAATAAGAAAAAAATAAAAATAAGAATATGTTTAAAAATAAGTATAAAAATAAGATTACAAATAAAAATAAGAATAAGTATAAAAATAAGTATAAAAATAAAAATAAAAATAAGAATAAGTATAAAAATAAAAAAAATATATATATAAAAATAAGTATAAAAATAAGAATAAGTATAAAAATAAGTATAAAAATATATATATATATATATATATAAAAATAAGTATAAAAAAAATATATATATATAAAAATAAGTATAAAAATAAGAATAAGTATAAAAATAAGTATAAAAATAAGTATAAAAATAAGAATTAAAATAAGAATAAGTATAAAAATAAGTATAAAAATAAAAAAAAATATATATAAAAATAAGTATAAAAATAAGTATAAAAATAAGAATAAAAATAAAAATAAGAATAAGTATATAAATAAGTATAAAAATAAGAATAAGTAAAAAAAATAGTAAAAAAATAAGAATAAGTATAAAAATAAGAATAAAAATAAGAATAAGTATAAAAATAAGTATAAAAATAAGAATAAAAAAAAATTAAGAATAAGTATATATAAGTATAAAAATAAAAATAAGTATAAAAATAATTATAATAATAAGAAGTATAAAAATAAGAATAAAAATAAAAATAAGAATAAGTATATAAATAAGTATAAAAATAAGAATAAGTATAAAAATAAGTATAAAAATAAGAATAAAAATAAAAATAAGTATAAAAATAAGTATAAAAATAAGAATAAAAATAAAAATAAGAATATGTATAAAAATAAATATAAAATTAAGTATAAAAATAACAATAAGTATAAAAATAGGTATAAAAAAAATAATAATAAGTATAAAAATAAGTATAAAAATAAGTATAAAAATAAGAATAAGTATAAAAATAAGTATAAAAATAAAAAAAATATTATATATAAAAAAATAAGTATAAAATAAGAATAAGTATAAAAATAAGTATGAAAATAAGAATAAGTATAAGAATAAGTATAAAAATAAGAATAAGTAAAAAAATTAGTAAAAAAATAAGAATAAGTATAAAAATAAGAATAAAAATAAGAATAAGTATAAAAATAAGTATAAAAAAACAATTAAGAATAAATATATATAAGTATAAAAATAAAAATAAGTATAAAAATAATTATAATAATAAGAATAAGTATAAAAACAAGAATAAAAATAAAAATAAGAATAAGTATATAAATAAGTATAAAAATAAGTATAAAAATAAGAATAAAAATAAGAATAAGTATAAAAATAAGTATAAAAATAAGAATAAGTATAAAAATAATTATAAAAATAAGAATAAGTATAAAAATAAGATTAAAAATAAATATAAAAATAAGTATAAAAATAAGTATGAAAATAAGAATAAGTATAAAAATAAGTATAAAAATAAGAATAAGTAAAAAAATAAGAATAAAAATAAGAATAAGTATAAAAATAATTATAAAAATAAGAATAAGTATAAAAATAAGATTAAAAATAAATATAAAAATAAGTATAAAAATAAGTATGAAAATAAGAATAAGTATAAAAATAAGAATAAAAATAAGAATAAGTATAAAAATAAGAATAAAATAAGAATAAGTATAAAAATAAGAATAAAAATAAAAATAAGAATAAGTATATAAATAAGTATAAAAATAAGAATGAGTATAAAAATAAGTATAAAAATAAGAATAAAAATAAAAATAAGTATAAAAATAAGTATAAAAATAAGAATAAAAATAAAAATAAGAATATGTATAAAAATAAATATAAAATTAAGTATAAAAATAACAATAAGTATAAAAATAGGTATAAAAAAAAATAATAATAAGTATAAAAATAAGTATAAAAATAAGTATAAAAATAAGAATAAGTATAAAAATAAGTATAAAAATAAAAAAAATATTATATATAAAAATAAGTATAAAATAAGAATAAGTATAAAAATAAGTATGAAAATAAGAATAAGTATAAGAATAAGTATAAAAATAAGAATAAGTAAAAAAATTAGTAAAAAAATAAGAATAAGTATAAAAATAAGAATAAAAATAAGAATAAGTATAAAAATAAGTATAAAAATAAGAATAAAAAAAAAATTAAGAATAAATATATATAAGTATAAAAATAAAAATAAGTATAAAAATAATTATAATAATAAGAATAAGTATAAAAACAAGAATAAAAATAAAAATAAGAATAAGTATAAAAATAAGTAAAAAAATAAGAATAAAAATAAGAATAAGTATAAAAATAAGTATAAAAATAAGAATAAGTATATAAATAAGTATAAAAATAAGTATAAAAATAAGAATAAAAATAAGAATAAGTATAAAAATAAGTATAAAAATAAGAATAAGTATAAAAATAAGAATAAAAATAAAAATAAGTATAAAAATAAGTATAAAAATAAGAATAAAAATAAAAATAAGAATATGTATAAAAATAAATATAAAATTAAGTATAAAAATAACAATAAGTATAAAAATAGGTATAAAAAAAAATAATAATAAGTATAAAAATAAGTATAAAAATAAGTATAAAAATAAGAATAAGTATAAAAATAAGTATAAAAATAAAAAAAATATTATATATAAAAATAAGTATAAAAATAAGAATAAAAATAAGAATAAGTATAAAAATAAGTATAAAAATAAGAATAAGTAAAAAAATAAGAATAAAAATAAGAATAAGTATAAAAATAATTATAAAAATAAGAATAAGTATAAAAATAAGATTAAAAATAAATATAAAAATAAGTATAAAAATAAGTATGAAAATAAGAATAAGTATAAAAATAAGAATAAAAATAAGAATAAGTATAAAAATAAGAATAAAATAAGAATAAGTATAAAAATAAGAATAAAAATAAAAATAAGAATAAGTATATAAATAAGTATAAAAATAAGAATGAGTATAAAAATAAGTATAAAAATAAGAATAAAAATAAAAATAAGTATAAAAATAAGTATAAAAATAAGAATAAAAATAAAAATAAGAATATGTATAAAAATAAATATAAAATTAAGTATAAAAATAACAATAAGTATAAAAATAGGTATAAAAAAAAATAATAATAAGTATAAAAATAAGTATAAAAATAAGTATAAAAATAAGAATAAGTATAAAAATAAGTATAAAAATAAAAAAAATATTATATATAAAAATAAGTATAAAATAAGAATAAGTATAAAAATAAGTATGAAAATAAGAATAAGTATAAGAATAAGTATAAAAATAAGAATAAGTAAAAAAATTAGTAAAAAAATAAGAATAAGTATAAAAATAAGAATAAAAATAAGAATAAGTATAAAAATAAGTATAAAAATAAGAATAAAAAAAAAATTAAGAATAAATATATATAAGTATAAAAATAAAAATAAGTATAAAAATAATTATAATAATAAGAATAAGTATAAAAACAAGAATAAAAATAAAAATAAGAATAAGTATAAAAATAAGTAAAAAAATAAGAATAAAAATAAGAATAAGTATAAAAATAAGTATAAAAATAAGAATAAGTATATAAATAAGTATAAAAATAAGTATAAAAATAAGAATAAAAATAAGAATAAGTATAAAAATAAGTATAAAAATAAGAATAAGTATAAAAATAAGAATAAAAATAAGAATAAGTATAAAAATAATTATAAAAATAAGAATAAGTATAAAAATAAGATTAAAAATAAATATAAAAATAAGTATAAAAATAAGTATGAAAATAAGAATAAGTATAAAAATAAGAATAAAAATAAGAATAAGTATAAAAATAAGAATAAAATAAGAATAAGTATAAAAATAAGAATAAAAATAAAAATAAGAATAAGTATATAAATAAGTATAAAAATAAGAATAAGTATAAAAATAAGTATAAAAATAAGAATAAAAATAAAAATAAGTATAAAAATAAGTATAAAAATAAGAATAAAAATAAAAATAAGAATATGTATAAAAATAAATATAAAATTAAGTATAAAAATAACAATAAGTATAAAAATAGGTATAAAAAAAATAATAATAAGTATAAAAATAAGTATAAAAATATGTATAAAAATAAGAATAAGTATAAAAATAAGTATAAAAATAAAAAAAAATTATATATAAAAATAAGTATAAAATAAGAATAAGTATAAAAATAAGTATGAAAATAAGAATAAGTATAAGAATAAGTATAAAAATAAGAATAAGTAAAAAAATTAGTAAAAAAATAAGAATAAGTATAAAAATAAGAATAAAAATAAGAATAAGTATAAAAATAAGTATAAAAATAAGAATAAAAAAAAAATTAAGAATAAATATATATAAGTATAAAAATAAAAATAAGTATAAAAATAATTATAATAATAAGAATAAGTATAAAAACAAGAATAAAAATAAAAATAAGAATAAGTATATAAATAAGTATAAAAATAAGAATAAAAATAAGAATAAGTATAAAAATAAGTATAAAAATAAGAATAAGTATATAAATAAGTATAAAAATAAGAATAAAAATAAGAATAAGTATAAAAATAAGTATAAAAATAAGAATAAGTATAAAAATAAGAATAAAAATAAGAATAAGTATAAAAATAATTATAAAAAAAAGAATAAGTATAAAAATAAGATTAAAAATAAATATAAAAATAAGTATAAAAATAAGTATAAAAATAAGATTAAAAATAAATATAAAAATAAGTATAAAAATAAGTATAAAAATAAGAATAAGTATAAAAATAAGAATAAAAATAAGAATAAGTGTAAAAATAAGAATAAGTATAAAAATAAGTATGAAAATAAGAATAAGTATAAAAATAAGAATTAAAATAAGAATAAGTATAAAAATAAGTATAAAAATAAGAATAAGCATATAAATAAGTATAAAAATAAGTATAAAAATAAGAATAAGTATAAAAATAAGTATAAAAATAAGAATAAAAATAAGAATAAGTATAAAAATAATTATAAAAATAAGAATAAGTATAAAAATAAGATTAAAAATAAATATAAAAATAAGTATAAAAATAAGTATGAAAATAAGAATAAGTATAAAAATAATAATAAAAATAAGAATAAGTATAAAAATAAGAATAAAAATAAGAATAAGTATAAAAATAAGTATAAAAATAAAAAATATATATAAATAAAAAAAGTATAAAAATAAGAATAAGTATAAAAATAAGTATAAAAATAAGAATAACAATAAGAATAAGTATAAAAATAAGTATAAAAATAAGAATAAGTATAAAAATAAGAATAAAAATAAAAATAAGAATATGTATAAAAATAAGTATAAAATTAAGTATAAAAATAACAATAAGTATAAAAATAGGAATAAAAAATAATAATAATAAGTATAAAAATAAGTATAAAAATAAGAATAAGTATAAAAATAAGTATAAAAATAAGAATAAAATAAGAATAAGTATAAAATAAGAATAAGTATAAAAATAAGTATAAAAATAAGAATAAGTATAAAAATAAGAATAAAAATAAAAATAAGTATAAAATTAAGTATAAAAATAACAATAAGTATAAAATAGGTATAAAAAATAATAATAATAAGTATAAAAATAAGTATAAAAATAAGTATAAAAATAAGAATGAAAAAAAAAAATATATATAAAATTAAGAATAAAAATAAATATAAAAATAAGAATAAGTATAAAAATAAGAATAAAAATAAAAATAAGAATAAGTATATAAATAAGTATAAAAATAAGTATAAAAATAAAAAAAAAATTATATATAAAAATAAGTATAAAAATAAGAATAAGTATAAAAATAAGTATGAAAATAAGAATAAGTATAAGAATAAGTATAAAAATAAGAATAAGTAAAAAAATTAGTAAAAAAATAAGAATAAGTATAAAAATAAGAATAAAAATAAGAATAAGTATAAAAATAAGTATAAAAATAAAATAAGTTTAAAAATAAGTATAAAAATAAGAATTACTATAAAAATAAGTATAAAAATAAGTATAAAAATAAAAATAAGAATATGTATAAAAATAAGTCTAAATATAAGTCAAAAAATAACAATAAGTATAAAAATAGGTATAAAAATAATAATAATAATAAGTATAAAAATAAGTATAAAAATAAGAATAAGTATAAAAATAAGAATAAGTATAAAAATAAGAAAAAAATAAAAATAAGAATATGTTTAAAAATAAGTATAAAAATAAGATTAAAAATCAAAATAAGAATAAGTATAAAAATAAGTATAAAAATAAGAATAAAAATAAGAATAAGTATAAAAAGAAGTATAAAAATAAAAAAAAATTATATATAAAAATAAGTATAAAAATAAGAATAAGTATAAAAATAAGTATGAAAATAAGAATAAGTATAAGAATAAGTATAAAAATAAGTATGAAAATAAAAATAATAATAAGTAAAAAATTAGTAAAAAAATAAGAATAAGTATAAAAATAAGAATAAAAATAAGAATAAATATAAAAATAAGTATAAAAATAAGAATAAGTATAAAAATAAGTATGAAAATAAGAATAAGTATAAGAATAAGTATAAAAATAAGTATGAAAATAAAAATAATAATAAGTAAAAAATTAGTAAAAAAATAAGAATAAGTATAAAAATAAGAATAAAAATAAGAATAAATATAAAAATAATTATAAAAATAAGAATAAGTATAAAAATAAGTATAAAAATATATATATATATATATATATATATATAAATAAGTATAAAAAAAATATATATATATAAAAATAAGTATAAAAATAAGTATAAAAATAAGAATAAAAATAAGAATAAGAATAAGTATATAAATAAGTATCAAAATAAGTATAAAAATAAGAATAAGTATAAAAATAAGTATAAAAATAAGAATAAGTATAAAAATAAGAATAAAAATAAAAATAAGTATAAAATTAAGTATAAAAATAACAATAAGTATAAAAATAGGTATAAAAAAAAATAATAATAAGTATAAAAATAAGTATAAAAATAAGTATAAAAATAAGAATAAAAAAAAAAAATATATATAAAATTAAGTATAAAAATAAGTATAAAAATAAGAATAAGTATAAAAATAAGAATAAAAATAAAAATAAGAATAAGTATATAAATAAGTATAAAAATAAGTATAAAAATAAAAAAAAATTTATATATAAAAATAAGTATAAAAATAAGAATAAGTATAAAAATAAGTATGAAAATAAGAATAAGTATAAAAAGAAGTATAAAAATAAAAAAAAATTATATATAAAAATAAGTATAAAAATAAGAATAAGTATAAAAATAAGTATGAAAATAAGAATAAGTATAAGAATAAGTATAAAAATAAGAATAAGTAAAAAAATTAGTAAAAAAATAAGAATAAGTATAAAAATAAGAATAAAAATAAGAATAAGTATAAAAATAAGTATAAAAATAAAAATAAGTTTAAAAATAAGTATAAAAATAAGAATTACTATAAAAATAAGTATAAAAATAAGTATAAAAATAAAAATAAGAATATGTATAAAAATAAGTCTAAATATAAGTAAAAAAATAACAATAAGTATAAAAATAGGTATAAAAATAATAATAATAATAAGTATAAAAATAAGTATAAAAATAAGAATAAGTATAAAAATAAGAATAAAAATAAAAATAAAAATAGGTATATAAATATGTATAAAAATAAGAATAAAAATAAGAATAAGTACAAAAATAAGAATAAGTATAAAAATAAGAAAAAAATAAAAATAAGAATATGTTTAAAAATAAGTATAAAAATAAGATTAAAAATCAAAATAAGAATAAGTATAAAAATAAGTATAAAAATAAGAATAAAAATAAGAATAAGTATAAAAAGAAGTATAAAAATAAAAAAAAATTATATATAAAAATAAGTATAAAAATAAGAATAAGTATAAAAATAAGTATAAAAATAAGAATAAAAATAAGAATAAGTATAAAAATAAGAATAAAAAAAATAAGAATAAGTATAAAAATAAGAAAAAAATAAGAATAAGTATAAAAATAAGTATAAAAATAAAAAAAAAATTATATATAAAAATAAGTATAAAAATAAGAATAAGTATCAAAATAAGTATGAAAATAAGAATAAGTATAAGAATAAGTATAAAAATAAGTATGAAAATAAAAATAATAATAAGTAAAAAATTAGTAAAAAAATAAGAATAAGTATAAAAATAAGAATAAAAATAAGAATAAATATAAAAATAAGTATAAAAATAAGAATAAGTATAAAAATAAGTATGAAAATAAGAATAAGTATAAGAATAAGTATAAAAATAAGTATGAAAATAAAAATAATAATAAGTAAAAAATTAGTAAAAAAATAAGAATAAGTATAAAAATAAGTATAAAAATAAGAATAAGTATAAAAATAAGTATAAAAATAAGAATAAAAATAAGAATAAGTATAAAAATAAGAATAAGTATAAAAATAAGTATAAAATAAGAATAAGTATAAAAATAAGTATGAAAATAAGAATAAGTATAAGAATAAGTATAAAAATAAGAATAAGTAAAAAAATTAGTAAAAAAATAAGAATAAGTATAAAAATATTTATAAAAATAAGAATAAGTATAAAAATAAGATTAAAAATAAATATAAAAATAAGTATAAAAATAAGTATGAAAATAAGAATAAGTATAAAAATAATAATAAAAATAAGAATAAGTATAAAAATAAGAATAAAAATAAGAATAAGTATAAAAATAAGTATAAAAATAAGTATGAAAATAAAAATAAAAATAATAATAAGTACAAATATTGTAAAAAAATAAGAATAAGTATAAAAATAAGAATAAAAATAATATTAAAAATAAGAATAAGTATAAAAATAAGTATAAAAATAAAAAATATATATAAATAAAAAAAAGTATAAAAATAAGAATAAGTATAAAAATAAGTATAAAAATAAGAATAAAAATAAGAATAAGTATAAAAATAAGTATAAAAATAAGAATAAGTATAAAAATAAGAATAAAAATAAAAATAAGTATAAAAATAAGAATAAGTATAAAAATAAGAATAAAAATAAAAATAAGTATAAAAATAAGTATAAAAATAAGAATAAAAATAAAAATAAGAATATGTATAAAAATAAATATAAAATTAAGTATAAAAATAACAATAAGTATAAAAATAGGTATAAAAAATAATAATAATAAGTATAAAAATAAGTATAAAAATAAGTATAAAAATAAGAATAAGTATAAAAATAAGTATAAAAATAAGAATAAAAATAAGAATAAGTATAAAAATAAGAATAAGTATAAAAATAAGAATTAAAATAAGAATAAGTATAAAAATAAGTATAAAAATAAAAAAAATATATATATAAAAATAAGTATAAAAATAAGTATAAAAATAAGAATAAAAATAAAAATAAGAATAAGTATATAAATAAGTATAAAAATAAGTATAAAAATAAGAATAAGTATAAAAATAAGTATAAAAATAAGAATAAAAATAAGAATAAGTATAAAAATAAGTATAAAAATAAGAATAAGTATAAAAATAAGAATAAAAATAAAAATAAGTATAAAATTAAGTATAAAAATAACAATAAGTATAAAAATAGGTATAAAAAAAAATAATAATAAGTATAAAAATAAGAATAAGTAAAAAAATTTGTAAAAAAATAAGAATAAGTATAAAAATAAGAATAAAAATAAGAATAAGTGTAAAAATAAGAATAAGTATAAAAATAAGTATGAAAATAAGAATAAGTATAAAAATAAGAATAAAAATAAGAATAAGTATAAAAATAAGTATAAAAATAAAACAAAAATATATATAAAAATAAGTATAAAAATAAGTATAAAAATAAGAATAAGTATAAAAATAAGTATAAAAATAAGTATGAAAATAAAAATAAAAATAATAATAAGTAAAACATTAGTAAAAAAATAAGAATAAATATAAAAATAAGAATAAAAATAAGAATAAGTATAAAAATAAGTATAAAAATAAGAATAAAAATAAAAATAAGAATAAGTATATAAAAATAAGTATAAAAATAAGAATAAAAATAAGAATAAGTATAAAAATAAGTATAAAAATAAGAATAAGTATAAGTATAAAAATAATTATAAAAATAAGTATAAAAATAAGAATAAGTATAAAAATAAGTATAAAAATAATATTAAAAATAAGAATAAGTATAAAAATAAGTATAAAAATAAAAAATATATATAAATAAAAAAAAGTATAAAAATAAGAATAAGTATAAAAATAAGTATAAAAATAAGTATAAAAATAAGAATAAAAATAAGAATAAGTATAAAAATAATTATAAAAATAAGAATAAGTATAAAAATAAGTATAAAAATAAGAATAAGTATAAAAATAAGAATAAGTATATAAATAAGTATAAAAATAAGTATAAAAATAAGAATAAGTATAAAAATAAGTATAAAAATAAGAATAAAAATAAGAATAAGTATAAAAATAAGTATAAAAATAAGAATAAGTATAAAAATAAGAATAAAAATAAAAATAAGTATAAAATTAAGTATAAAAATAACAATAAGTATAAAAATAGGTATAAAAAAAAATAATAATAAGTATAAAAATAAGTATAAAAATAAGTATAAAAATAAGAATAAGTATAAAAATAAGTATAAAAATAAGTATAAAAATAAGAATAAAAATAAGAATAAGTATAAAAATAAGAAAAAAATAAGAATAAGTATAAAAATAAGTATAAAAATAAAAAAAAAATTATATATAAAAATAAGTATAAAATAAGAATAAGTATAAAAATAAGTATGAAAATAAGAATAAGTATAAGAATAAGTATAAAAATAAGAATAAGTAAAAAAATTTGTAAAAAAATAAGAATAAGTATAAAAATAAGAATAAAAATAAGAATAAGTATAAAAATAAGTATAAAAATAAGAATAAAAAAAAAATTAAGAATAAGTATATATAAGTATAAAAATAAAAATAAGTATAAAAATAAGAATAAAAATAAGAATAAGTATAAAAATAATTATAAAAATAAGAATAAGTATAAAAATAAGTATAAAAATAAGAATAAGTATAAAAATAAGTATAAAAATAAGAATAAGTATAAAAATAAGTATAAAAATAATTATAAAAATAAGAATAAGTATAAAAATAATTATAAAAATAAGAATAAGTATAAAAATAAGTATAAAAATAATTATAAAAATAAGAATAAGTATAAAAATAAGTATAAAAATAAGAATAAGTATAAAAATAAGAATAAAAATAAGAATAAGTATAAAAATAAGTATAAAAATAAGAATAAGTATAAAAATAAGAATAAAAATAAGAATAAGTATAAAAATAAGTATAAAAATAAGAATAAAAATAAAAATAAGAATATGTATAAAAATAAGTATAAAATTAAGTATAAAAATAACAATAAGTATAAAAATAAGAATAAAAAAAAAATTAAGAATAAGTATATATAAGTATAAAAATAAAAATAAGTATAAAAATAAGAATAAAAATAAGAATAAGTATAAAAATAAGTATAAAAATAAGAATAAAAATAAGAATAAGTATAAAAATAAGTATAAAAATAAGAATAAGTATAAAAATAAGAATAAAAATAAAAATAAGTATAAAATTAAGTATAAAAATAACAATAAGTATAAAAATAGGTATAAAAAAAATAATAATAAGTATAAAAATAAGTATAAAAATAAGTATAAAAATAAGAATAAGTATAAAAATAAGTATAAAAATAAGTATAAAAATAAGAATAAGTATAAAAATAAGTATAAAAATAAGAATAAAAATAAGAATAAGTATAAAAATAAGAAAAAAATAAGAATAAGTATAAAAATAAGTATAAAAATAAAAAAAAAATTATATATAAAAATAAGTATAAAATAAGAATAAGTATAAAAATAAGTATGAAAATAAGAATAAGTATAAAAATAAGTATAAAAATAAGAATAAAAATAAAAATAAGAATAAGTATATAAATAAGTATAAAAATAAGAATAAGTAAAAAAATTAGTAAAAAAATAAGAATAAGTATAAAAATAAGAATAAAAATAAGAATAAGTATAAAAATAAGTATAAAAATAAGAATAAAAAAAAATTAAGAATAAGTATATATAAGTATAAAAATAAAAATAAGTATAAAAATAATTATAATAATAAGAAGTATAAAAATAAGAATAAAAATAAAAATAAGAATAAGTATATAAATAAGTATAAAAATAAGAATAAGTATAAAAATAAGTATAAAAATAAGAATAAAAATAAAAATAAGTATAAAAATAAGTATAAAAATAAGAATAAAAATAAAAATAAGAATATGTATAAAAATAAATATAAAATTAAGTATAAAAATAACAATAAGTATAAAAATAGGTATAAAAAAAATAATAATAAGTATAAAAATAAGTATAAAAATAAGTATAAAAATAAGAATAAGTATAAAAATAAGTATAAAAATAAAAAAAATATTATATATAAAAAAATAAGTATAAAATAAGAATAAGTATAAAAATAAGTATGAAAATAAGAATAAGTATAAGAATAAGTATAAAAATAAGAATAAGTAAAAAAATTAGTAAAAAAATAAGAATAAGTATAAAAATAAGAATAAAAATAAGAATAAGTATAAAAATAAGTATAAAAATAAGAATAAAAAAAAAATTAAGAATAAATATATATAAGTATAAAAATAAAAATAAGTATAAAAATAATTATAATAATAAGAATAAGTATAAAAACAAGAATAAAAATAAAAATAAGAATAAGTATATAAATAAGTATAAAAATAAGTATAAAAATAAGAATAAAAATAAGAATAAGTATAAAAATAAGTATAAAAATAAGAATAAGTATATAAATAAGTATAAAAATAAGTATAAAAATAAGAATAAAAATAAGAATAAGTATAAAAATAAGTATAAAAATAAGAATAAGTAAAAAAATAAGAATAAAAATAAGAATAAGTATAAAAATAATTATAAAAATAAGAATAAGTATAAAAATAAGATTAAAAATAAATATAAAAATAAGTATAAAAATAAGTATGAAAATAAGAATAAGTATAAAAATAAGAATAAAAATAAGAATAAGTATAAAAATAAGAATAAAATAAGAATAAGTATAAAAATAAGAATAAAAATAAAAATAAGAATAAGTATATAAATAAGTATAAAAATAAGAATGAGTATAAAAATAAGTATAAAAATAAGAATAAAAATAAAAATAAGTATAAAAATAAGTATAAAAATAAGAATAAAAATAAAAATAAGAATATGTATAAAAATAAATATAAAATTAAGTATAAAAATAACAATAAGTATAAAAATAGGTATAAAAAAAAATAATAATAAGTATAAAAATAAGTATAAAAATAAGTATAAAAATAAGAATAAGTATAAAAATAAGTATAAAAATAAAAAAAATATTATATATAAAAATAAGTATAAAATAAGAATAAGTATAAAAATAAGTATGAAAATAAGAATAAGTATAAGAATAAGTATAAAAATAAGAATAAGTAAAAAAATTTGTAAAAAAATAAGAATAAGTATAAAAATAAGAATAAAAATAAGAATAAGTATAAAAATAAGTATAAAAATAAGAATAAAAAAAAAATTAAGAATAAATATATATAAGTATAAAAATAAAAATAAGTATAAAAATAATTATAATAATAAGAATAAGTATAAAAACAAGAATAAAAATAAAAATAAGAATAAGTATAAAAATAAGTATAAAAATAAGAATAAAAATAAGAATAAGTATAAAAATAAGTATAAAAATAAGAATAAGTATATAAATAAGTATAAAAATAAGTATAAAAATAAGAATAAAAATAAGAATAAGTATAAAAATAAGTATAAAAATAAGAATAAGTATAAAAATAAGAATAAAAATAAGAATAAGTATAAAAATAAGTATAAAAATAAGAATAAGTATATAAATAAGTATAAAAATAAGAATAAAAATAAGAATAAGTATAAAAATAAGTATAAAAATAAGAATAAGTATAAAAATAAGAATAAAAATAAGAATAAGTATAAAAATAAGTATAAAAATAAGTATGAAAATAAAAATAAAAATAATAATAAGTACAAATATTGTAAAAAAATAAGAATAAGTATAAAAATAAGAATAAAAATAATATTAAAAATAAGAATAAGTATAAAAATAAGTATAAAAATAAAAAATATATATAAATAAAAAAAAGTATAAAAATAAGAATAAGTATAAAAATAAGTATAAAAATAAGAATAAAAATAAGAATAAGTATAAAAATAAGTATAAAAATAAGAATAAGTATAAAAATAAGAATAAAAATAAAAATAAGTATAAAAATAAGAATAAGTATAAAAATAAGAATAAAAATAAAAATAAGTATAAAAATAAGTATAAAAATAAGAATAAAAATAAAAATAAGAATATGTATAAAAATAAATATAAAATTAAGTATAAAAATAACAATAAGTATAAAAATAGGTATAAAAAATAATAATAATAAGTATAAAAATAAGTATAAAAATAAGTATAAAAATAAGAATAAGTATAAAAATAAGTATAAAAATAAGAATAAAAATAAGAATAAGTATAAAAATAAGAATAAGTATAAAAATAAGAATTAAAATAAGAATAAGTATAAAAATAAGTATAAAAATAAAAAAAATATATATATAAAAATAAGTATAAAAATAAGTATAAAAATAAGAATAAAAATAAAAATAAGAATAAGTATATAAATAAGTATAAAAATAAGTATAAAAATAAGAATAAGTATAAAAATAAGTATAAAAATAAGAATAAAAATAAGAATAAGTATAAAAATAAGTATAAAAATAAGAATAAGTATAAAAATAAGAATAAAAATAAAAATAAGTATAAAATTAAGTATAAAAATAACAATAAGTATAAAAATAGGTATAAAAAAAAATAATAATAAGTATAAAAATAAGAATAAGTAAAAAAATTTGTAAAAAAATAAGAATAAGTATAAAAATAAGAATAAAAATAAGAATAAGTGTAAAAATAAGAATAAGTATAAAAATAAGTATGAAAATAAGAATAAGTATAAAAATAAGAATAAAAATAAGAATAAGTATAAAAATAAGTATAAAAATAAAACAAAAATATATATAAAAATAAGTATAAAAATAAGTATAAAAATAAGAATAAGTATAAAAATAAGTATAAAAATAAGTATGAAAATAAAAATAAAAATAATAATAAGTAAAACATTAGTAAAAAAATAAGAATAAATATAAAAATAAGAATAAAAATAAGAATAAGTATAAAAATAAGTATAAAAATAAGAATAAAAATAAAAATAAGAATAAGTATATAAAAATAAGTATAAAAATAAGAATAAAAATAAGAATAAGTATAAAAATAAGTATAAAAATAAGAATAAGTATAAGTATAAAAATAATTATAAAAATAAGTATAAAAATAAGAATAAGTATAAAAATAAGTATAAAAATAATATTAAAAATAAGAATAAGTATAAAAATAAGTATAAAAATAAAAAATATATATAAATAAAAAAAAGTATAAAAATAAGAATAAGTATAAAAATAAGTATAAAAATAAGTATAAAAATAAGAATAAAAATAAGAATAAGTATAAAAATAATTATAAAAATAAGAATAAGTATAAAAATAAGTATAAAAATAAGAATAAGTATAAAAATAAGAATAAGTATATAAATAAGTATAAAAATAAGTATAAAAATAAGAATAAGTATAAAAATAAGTATAAAAATAAGAATAAAAATAAGAATAAGTATAAAAATAAGTATAAAAATAAGAATAAGTATAAAAATAAGAATAAAAATAAAAATAAGTATAAAATTAAGTATAAAAATAACAATAAGTATAAAAATAGGTATAAAAAAAAATAATAATAAGTATAAAAATAAGTATAAAAATAAGTATAAAAATAAGAATAAGTATAAAAATAAGTATAAAAATAAGTATAAAAATAAGAATAAAAATAAGAATAAGTATAAAAATAAGAAAAAAATAAGAATAAGTATAAAAATAAGTATAAAAATAAAAAAAAAATTATATATAAAAATAAGTATAAAATAAGAATAAGTATAAAAATAAGTATGAAAATAAGAATAAGTATAAGAATAAGTATAAAAATAAGAATAAGTAAAAAAATTTGTAAAAAAATAAGAATAAGTATAAAAATAAGAATAAAAATAAGAATAAGTATAAAAATAAGTATAAAAATAAGAATAAAAAAAAAATTAAGAATAAGTATATATAAGTATAAAAATAAAAATAAGTATAAAAATAAGAATAAAAATAAGAATAAGTATAAAAATAATTATAAAAATAAGAATAAGTATAAAAATAAGTATAAAAATAAGAATAAGTATAAAAATAAGTATAAAAATAAGAATAAGTATAAAAATAAGTATAAAAATAATTATAAAAATAAGAATAAGTATAAAAATAATTATAAAAATAAGAATAAGTATAAAAATAAGTATAAAAATAATTATAAAAATAAGAATAAGTATAAAAATAAGTATAAAAATAAGAATAAGTATAAAAATAAGAATAAAAATAAGAATAAGTATAAAAATAAGTATAAAAATAAGAATAAGTATAAAAATAAGAATAAAAATAAGAATAAGTATAAAAATAAGTATAAAAATAAGAATAAAAATAAAAATAAGAATATGTATAAAAATAAGTATAAAATTAAGTATAAAAATAACAATAAGTATAAAAATAAGAATAAAAAAAAAATTAAGAATAAGTATATATAAGTATAAAAATAAAAATAAGTATAAAAATAAGAATAAAAATAAGAATAAGTATAAAAATAAGTATAAAAATAAGAATAAAAATAAGAATAAGTATAAAAATAAGTATAAAAATAAGAATAAGTATAAAAATAAGAATAAAAATAAAAATAAGTATAAAATTAAGTATAAAAATAACAATAAGTATAAAAATAGGTATAAAAAAAATAATAATAAGTATAAAAATAAGTATAAAAATAAGTATAAAAATAAGAATAAGTATAAAAATAAGTATAAAAATAAGTATAAAAATAAGAATAAGTATAAAAATAAGTATAAAAATAAGAATAAAAATAAGAATAAGTATAAAAATAAGAAAAAAATAAGAATAAGTATAAAAATAAGTATAAAAATAAAAAAAAAATTATATATAAAAATAAGTATAAAATAAGAATAAGTATAAAAATAAGTATGAAAATAAGAATAAGTATAAAAATAAGTATAAAAATAAGAATAAAAATAAAAATAAGAATAAGTATATAAATAAGTATAAAAATAAGAATAAGTAAAAAAATTAGTAAAAAAATAAGAATAAGTATAAAAATAAGAATAAAAATAAGAATAAGTATAAAAATAAGTATAAAAATAAGAATAAAAAAAAATTAAGAATAAGTATATATAAGTATAAAAATAAAAATAAGTATAAAAATAATTATAATAATAAGAAGTATAAAAATAAGAATAAAAATAAAAATAAGAATAAGTATATAAATAAGTATAAAAATAAGAATAAGTATAAAAATAAGTATAAAAATAAGAATAAAAATAAAAATAAGTATAAAAATAAGTATAAAAATAAGAATAAAAATAAAAATAAGAATATGTATAAAAATAAATATAAAATTAAGTATAAAAATAACAATAAGTATAAAAATAGGTATAAAAAAAATAATAATAAGTATAAAAATAAGTATAAAAATAAGTATAAAAATAAGAATAAGTATAAAAATAAGTATAAAAATAAAAAAAATATTATATATAAAAAAATAAGTATAAAATAAGAATAAGTATAAAAATAAGTATGAAAATAAGAATAAGTATAAGAATAAGTATAAAAATAAGAATAAGTAAAAAAATTAGTAAAAAAATAAGAATAAGTATAAAAATAAGAATAAAAATAAGAATAAGTATAAAAATAAGTATAAAAATAAGAATAAAAAAAAAATTAAGAATAAATATATATAAGTATAAAAATAAAAATAAGTATAAAAATAATTATAATAATAAGAATAAGTATAAAAACAAGAATAAAAATAAAAATAAGAATAAGTATATAAATAAGTATAAAAATAAGTATAAAAATAAGAATAAAAATAAGAATAAGTATAAAAATAAGTATAAAAATAAGAATAAGTATATAAATAAGTATAAAAATAAGTATAAAAATAAGAATAAAAATAAGAATAAGTATAAAAATAAGTATAAAAATAAGAATAAGTAAAAAAATAAGAATAAAAATAAGAATAAGTATAAAAATAATTATAAAAATAAGAATAAGTATAAAAATAAGATTAAAAATAAATATAAAAATAAGTATAAAAATAAGTATGAAAATAAGAATAAGTATAAAAATAAGAATAAAAATAAGAATAAGTATAAAAATAAGAATAAAATAAGAATAAGTATAAAAATAAGAATAAAAATAAAAATAAGAATAAGTATATAAATAAGTATAAAAATAAGAATGAGTATAAAAATAAGTATAAAAATAAGAATAAAAATAAAAATAAGTATAAAAATAAGTATAAAAATAAGAATAAAAATAAAAATAAGAATATGTATAAAAATAAATATAAAATTAAGTATAAAAATAACAATAAGTATAAAAATAGGTATAAAAAAAAATAATAATAAGTATAAAAATAAGTATAAAAATAAGTATAAAAATAAGAATAAGTATAAAAATAAGTATAAAAATAAAAAAAATATTATATATAAAAATAAGTATAAAATAAGAATAAGTATAAAAATAAGTATGAAAATAAGAATAAGTATAAGAATAAGTATAAAAATAAGAATAAGTAAAAAAATTTGTAAAAAAATAAGAATAAGTATAAAAATAAGAATAAAAATAAGAATAAGTATAAAAATAAGTATAAAAATAAGAATAAAAAAAAAATTAAGAATAAATATATATAAGTATAAAAATAAAAATAAGTATAAAAATAATTATAATAATAAGAATAAGTATAAAAACAAGAATAAAAATAAAAATAAGAATAAGTATAAAAATAAGTATAAAAATAAGAATAAAAATAAGAATAAGTATAAAAATAAGTATAAAAATAAGAATAAGTATATAAATAAGTATAAAAATAAGTATAAAAATAAGAATAAAAATAAGAATAAGTATAAAAATAAGTATAAAAATAAGAATAAGTATAAAAATAAGAATAAAAATAAGAATAAGTATAAAAATAAGTATAAAAATAAGAATAAGTATATAAATAAGTATAAAAATAAGAATAAAAATAAGAATAAGTATAAAAATAAGTATAAAAATAAGAATAAGTATAAAAATAAGAATAAAAATAAGAATAAGTATAAAAATAATTATAAAAAAAAGAATAAGTATAAAAATAAGATTAAAAATAAATATAAAAATAAGTATAAAAATAAGTATAAAAATAAGATTAAAAATAAATATAAAAATAAGTATAAAAATAAGTATAAAAATAAGAATAAAAAGAAAAATAATTATAAAAATAAGAATAAGTATAAAAATAAGTATGAAAATAAGAATAAGTATAAGAATAAGTATAAAAATAAGAATAAGTAAAAAAAATTAGTAAAAAAATAAGAATAGGTATAAAAATAAGAATAAGTATACAAATAAGTATAAAATATATATATATATATATATATATATATAAATATGTATAAAAAAATATATATATAAAAATAAGTATAAAAATAAGAATAAAAATAAAAAAAAATATATATAAAAATAAGTATAAAAATAAAAATAAGTATAAAAATAAGTATAAAAATAAGTATGAAAATAAAAATAATAATAAGTAAAAAATTAGTAAAAAAATAAGAATAAGTATAAAAATAAGAATAAAAATAAGAATAAATATAAAAATGAGTATAAAAATAAGAATAAAAAAAAAATTAACAATAAGTATATATAAGTATAAAAATAAGTATAAAAATAAGTATAAAAATAAGAATAAAAATAAGAATAAGTATAAAAATAAGTATAAAAATAACAATAAAAAAAAAATTAAGAATAAGTATATATAAGTATAAAAATAAAAATAATTATAAAAATAAGTATAAAAATAAGAATAAGTATAAAAATAAGTATAAAAATAAGAATAAAAATAAGAATAAGTATAAAAATAAGTATAAAAATAAGAATAAAAAAAAAATTAAGAATATGTATATATAAGTATAAAAATAAAAATAATTATAAAAATAAGTATAAAAATAAGAATAAGTATAAAAATAATTATAAAAATAAGAATAAGTATAAAAATAAGTATAAAAATAAGAATAAGTATAAAAATAAGTATAAAAATAAGAAAAAAATAAAAATAAGAATATGTTTAAAAATAAGTATAAAAATAAGATTACAAATAAAAATAAGAATAAGTATAAAAATAAGTATAAAAATAAAAATAAAAATAAGAATAAGTATAAAAATAAAAAAAATATATATATAAAAATAAGTATAAAAATAAGAATAAGTATAAAAATAAGTATAAAAATATATATATATATATAAAAATAAGTATAAAAAAAATATATATATATAAAAATAAGTATAAAAATAAGAATAAAAAGAAAAATAATTATAAAAATAAGAATAAGTATAAAAATAAGTATGAAAATAAGAATAAGTATAAGAATAAGTATAAAAATAAGAATAAGTAAAAAAAATTAGTAAAAAAATAAGAATAGGTATAAAAATAAGAATAAGTATACAAATAAGTATAAAATATATATATATATATATATATATAAATATGTATAAAAAAAAATATATATAAAAATAAGTATAAAAATAAGAATAAAAAAAAAAAAAAATATATATAAAAATAAGTATAAAAATAAAAATAAGTATAAAAATAAGTATAAAAATAAGTATGAAAATAAAAATAATAATAAGTAAAAAATTAGTAAAAAAATAAGAATAAGTATAAAAATAAGAATAAAAATAAGAATAAATATAAAAATAAGTATAAAAATAAGAATAAAAAAATTTTTTACAATAAGTATATATAAGTATAAAAATAAAAATAATTATAAAAATAAGTATAAAAATAAGAATAAGTATAAAAATAAGTATAAAAATAAGTATAAAAATAAGAATAAAAATAAGAATAAGTATAAAAATAAGTATAAAAATAACAATAAAAAAAAAATTAAGAATAAGTATATATAAGTATAAAAATAAAAATAATTATAAAAATAAGTATAAAAATAAGAATAAGTATAAAAATAAGTATAAAAATAAGAATAAAAATAAGAATAAGTATAAAAATAAGTATAAAAATAAGAATAAAAAAAAAATTAAGAATAAGTATATATAAGTATAAAAATAAAAATAATTATAAAAATAAGTATAAAAATAAGAATAAGTATAAAAATAATTATAAAAATAAGAATAAGTATAAAAATAAGTATAAAAATAAGAATAAGTATAAAAATAAGTATAAAAATAAGAAAAAAATAAAAATAAGAATATGTTTAAAAATAAGTATAAAAATAAGATTACAAATAAAAATAAGAATAAGTATAAAAATAAGTATAAAAATAAAAATAAAAATAAGAATAAGTATAAAAATAAAAAAAATATATATATAAAAATAAGTATAAAAATAAGAATAAGTATAAAAATAAGTATAAAAATATATATATATATATATATAAAAATAAGTATAAAAAAAATATATATATATAAAAATAAGTATAAAAATAAGAATAAGTATAAAAATAAGTATAAAAATAAGTATAAAAATAAGAATTAAAATAAGAATAAGTATAAAAATAAGTATAAAAATAAAAAAAATATATATATAAAAATAAGTATAAAAATAAGTATAAAAATAAGAATAAAAATAAAAATAAGAATAAGTATATAAATAAGTATAAAAATAAGAATAAGTAAAAAAATTAGTAAAAAAATAAGAATAAGTATAAAAATAAGAATAAAAATAAGAATAAGTATAAAAATAAGTATAAAAATAAGAATAAAAAAAAATTAAGAATAAGTATATATAAGTATAAAAATAAAAATAAGTATAAAAATAATTATAATAATAAGAAGTATAAAAATAAGAATAAAAATAAAAATAAGAATAAGTATATAAATAAGTATAAAAATAAGAATAAGTATAAAAATAAGTATAAAAATAAGAATAAAAATAAAAATAAGTATAAAAATAAGTATAAAAATAAGAATAAAAATAAAAATAAGAATATGTATAAAAATAAATATAAAATTAAGTATAAAAATAACAATAAGTATAAAAATAGGTATAAAAAAAATAATAATAAGTATAAAAATAAGTATAAAAATAAGTATAAAAATAAGAATAAGTATAAAAATAAGTATAAAAATAAAAAAAATATTATATATAAAAAAATAAGTATAAAATAAGAATAAGTATAAAAATAAGTATGAAAATAAGAATAAGTATAAGAATAAGTATAAAAATAAGAATAAGTAAAAAAATTAGTAAAAAAATAAGAATAAGTATAAAAATAAGAATAAAAATAAGAATAAGTATAAAAATAAGTATAAAAATAAGAATAAAAAAAAATTAAGAATAAATATATATAAGTATAAAAATAAAAATAAGTATAAAAATAATTATAATAATAAGAATAAGTATAAAAACAAGAATAAAAATAAAAATAAGAATAAGTATATAAATAAGTATAAAAATAAGTATAAAAATAAGAATAAAAATAAGAATAAGTATAAAAATAAGTATAAAAATAAGAATAAGTATATAAATAAGTATAAAAATAAGTATAAAAATAAGAATAAAAATAAGAATAAGTATAAAAATAAGTATAAAAATAAGAATAAGTAAAAAAATAAGAATAAAAATAAGAATAAGTATAAAAATAATTATAAAAATAAGAATAAGTATAAAAATAAGATTAAAAATAAATATAAAAATAAGTATAAAAATAAGTATGAAAATAAGAATAAGTATAAAAATAAGAATAAAAATAAGAATAAGTATAAAAATAAGAATAAAATAAGAATAAGTATAAAAATAAGAATAAAAATAAAAATAAGAATAAGTATATAAATAAGTATAAAAATAAGAATGAGTATAAAAATAAGTATAAAAATAAGAATAAAAATAAAAATAAGTATAAAAATAAGTATAAAAATAAGAATAAAAATAAAAATAAGAATATGTATAAAAATAAATATAAAATTAAGTATAAAAATAACAATAAGTATAAAAATAGGTATAAAAAAAAATAATAATAAGTATAAAAATAAGTATAAAAATAAGTATAAAAATAAGAATAAGTATAAAAATAAGTATAAAAATAAAAAAAATATTATATATAAAAATAAGTATAAAATAAGAATAAGTATAAAAATAAGTATGAAAATAAGAATAAGTATAAGAATAAGTATAAAAATAAGAATAAGTAAAAAAATTAGTAAAAAAATAAGAATAAGTATAAAAATAAGAATAAAAATAAGAATAAGTATAAAAATAAGTATAAAAATAAGAATAAAAAAAAAATTAAGAATAAATATATATAAGTATAAAAATAAAAATAAGTATAAAAATAATTATAATAATAAGAATAAGTATAAAAACAAGAATAAAAATAAAAATAAGAATAAGTATAAAAATAAGTATAAAAATAAGAATAAAAATAAGAATAAGTATAAAAATAAGTATAAAAATAAGAATAAGTATATAAATAAGTATAAAAATAAGTATAAAAATAAGAATAAAAATAAGAATAAGTATAAAAATAAGTATAAAAATAAGAATAAGTATAAAAATAAGAATAAAAATAAGAATAAGTATAAAAATAAGTATAAAAATAAGAATAAGTATATAAATAAGTATAAAAATAAGAATAAAAATAAGAATAAGTATAAAAATAAGTATAAAAATAAGAATAAGTATAAAAATAAGAATAAAAATAAGAATAAGTATAAAAATAATTATAAAAAAAAGAATAAGTATAAAAATAAGATTAAAAATAAATATAAAAATAAGTATAAAAATAAGTATAAAAATAAGATTAAAAATAAATATAAAAATAAGTATAAAAATAAGTATAAAAATAAGAATAAGTATAAAAATAAGTATGAAAATAAGAATAAGTATAAAAATAAGAATTAAAATAAGAATAAGTATAAAAATAAGTATAAAAATAAAAAAAATATATATATAAAAATAAGTATAAAAATAAGTATAAAAATAAGAATAAGCATATAAATAAGTATAAAAATAAGTATAAAAATAAGAATAAGTATAAAAATAAGTATAAAAATAAGAATAAAAATAAGAATAAGTATAAAAATAATTATAAAAATAAGAATAAGTATAAAAATAAGATTAAAAATAAATATAAAAATAAGTATAAAAATAAGAATAAAAATAAGAATAAGTATAAAAATAAGTATAAAAATAAAAAATATATATAAATAAAAAAAAGTATAAAAATAAGAATAAGTATAAAAATAAGTATAAAAATAAGAATAACAATAAGAATAAGTATAAAAATAAGTATAAAAATAAGAATAAGTATAAAAATAAGAATAAAAATAAAAATAAGAATATGTATAAAAATAAGTATAAAATTAAGTATAAAAATAACAATAAGTATAAAAATAGGAATAAAAAATAATAATAATAAGTATAAAAATAAGTATAAAAATAAGAATAAGTATAAAAATAAGTATAAAAATAAGAATAAGTATAAAAATAAGAATAAAAATAAAAATAAGTATAAAATTAAGTATAAAAATAACAATAAGTATAAAAATAGGTATAAAAAATAATAATAATAAGTATAAAAATAAGTATAAAAATAAGTATAAAAATAAGAATGAAAAAAAAAAATATATATAAAATTAAGAATAAAAATAAATATAAAAATAAGAATAAGTATAAAAATAAGAATAAAAATAAAAATAAGAATAAGTATATAAATAAGTATAAAAATAAGTATAAAAATAAAAAAAAAATTATATATAAAAATAAGTATAAAAATAAGAATAAGTATAAAAATAAGTATGAAAATAAGAATAAGTATAAGAATAAGTATAAAAATAAGAATAAGTAAAAAAATTAGTAAAAAAATAAGAATAAGTATAAAAATAAGAATAAAAATAAGAATAAGTATAAAAATAAGTATAAAAATAAAAATAAGTTTAAAAATAAGTATAAAAATAAGAATCACTATAAAAATAAGTATAAAAATAAGTATAAAAATAAAAATAAGAATATGTATAAAAATAAGTCTAAATATAAGTCAAAAAATAACAATAAGTATAAAAATAGGTATAAAAATAATAATAATAATAAGTATAAAAATAAGTATAAAAATAAGAATAAGTATAAAAATAAGAATAAGTATAAAAATAAGAAAAAAATAAAAATAAGAATATGTTTAAAAATAAGTATAAAAATAAGATTAAAAATCAAAATAAGAATAAGTATAAAAATAAGTATAAAAATAAGAATAAAAATAAGAATAAGTATAAAAAGAAGTATAAAAATAAAAAAAAATTATATATAAAAATAAGTATAAAAATAAGAATAAGTATAAAAATAAGTATGAAAATAAGAATAAGTATAAGAATAAGTATAAAAATAAGTATGAAAATAAAAATAATAATAAGTAAAAAATTAGTAAAAAAATAAGAATAAGTATAAAAATAAGAATAAAAATAAGAATAAATATAAAAATAAGTATAAAAATAAGAATAAGTATAAAAATAAGTATGAAAATAAGAATAAGTATAAGAATAAGTATAAAAATAAGTATGAAAATAAAAATAATAATAAGTAAAAAATTAGTAAAAAAATAAGAATAAGTATAAAAATAAGAATAAAAATAAGAATAAATATAAAAATAATTATAAAAATAAGAATAAGTATAAAAATAAGTATAAAAATATATATATATATATATATATAAAAATAAGTATAAAAAAAAATATATATATATAAAAATAAGTATAAAAATAAGTATAAAAATAAGAATAAAAATAAGAATAAGAATAAGTATATAAATAAGTATCAAAATAAGTATAAAAATAAGAATAAGTATAAAAATAAGTATAAAAATAAGAATAAGTATAAAAATAAGAATAAAAATAAAAATAAGTATAAAATTAAGTATAAAAATAACAATAAGTATAAAAATAGGTATAAAAAAAAATAATAATAAGTATAAAAATAAGTATAAAAATAAGTATAAAAAAAAAAAAATATATATAAAATTAAGTATAAAAATAAGTATAAAAATAAGAATAAGTATAAAAATAAGAATAAAAATAAAAATAAGAATAAGTATATAAATAAGTATAAAAATAAGTATAAAAATAAAAAAAAATTTATATATAAAAATAAGTATAAAAATAAGAATAAGTATAAAAATAAGTATGAAAATAAGAATAAGTATAAAAAGAAGTATAAAAATAAAAAAAAATTATATATAAAAATAAGTATAAAAATAAGAATAAGTATAAAAATAAGTATGAAAATAAGAATAAGTATAAGAATAAGTATAAAAATAAGAATAAGTAAAAAAATTAGTAAAAAAATTAGAATAAGTATAAAAATAAGAATAAAAATAAATATAAGTATAAAAATAAGTATAAAAATAAAAATAAGTTTAAAAATAAGTATAAAAATAAGAATTACTATAAAAATAAGTATAAAAATAAGTATAAAAATAAAAATAAGAATATGTATAAAAATAAGTCTAAATATAAGTCAAAAAATAACAATAAGTATAAAAATAGGTATAAAAATAATAATAATAATAAGTATAAAAATAAGTATAAAAATAAGAATAAGTATAAAAATAAGAATAAAAATAAAAATAAAAATAGGTATATAAATAAGTATAAAAATAAGAATAAAAATAAGAATAAGTACAAAAATAAGAATAAGTATAAAAATAAGAAAAAAATAAAAATAAGAATATGTTTAAAAATAAGTATAAAAATAAGAATAAGTATAAAAATAAGTATAAAAATAAGTATGAAAATAAAAATAAAAATAATAATAAGTAAAACATTAGTAAAAAAATAAGAATAAATATAAAAATAAGAATAAAAATAAGAATAAGTATAAAAATAAGTATAAAAATAAGAATAAAAATAAAAATAAGAATAAGTATATAAAAATAAGTATAAAAATAAGAATAAAAATAAGAATAAGTATAAAAATAAGTATAAAAATAAGAATAAGTATAAGTATAAAAATAATTATAAAAATAAGTATAAAAATAAGAATAAGTATAAAAATAAGTATAAAAATAATATTAAAAATAAGAATAAGTATAAAAATAAGTATAAAAATAAAAAATATATATAAATAAAAAAAAGTATAAAAATAAGAATAAGTATAAAAATAAGTATAAAAATAAGTATAAAAATAAGAATAAAAATAAGAATAAGTATAAAAATAATTATAAAAATAAGAATAAGTATAAAAATAAGTATAAAAATAAGAATAAGTATAAAAATAAGAATAAGTATATAAATAAGTATAAAAATAAGTATAAAAATAAGAATAAGTATAAAAATAAGTATAAAAATAAGAATAAAAATAAGAATAAGTATAAAAATAAGTATAAAAATAAGAATAAGTATAAAAATAAGAATAAAAATAAAAATAAGTATAAAATTAAGTATAAAAATAACAATAAGTATAAAAATAGGTATAAAAAAAAATAATAATAAGTATAAAAATAAGTATAAAAATAAGTATAAAAATAAGAATAAGTATAAAAATAAGTATAAAAATAAGTATAAAAATAAGAATAAAAATAAGAATAAGTATAAAAATAAGAAAAAAATAAGAATAAGTATAAAAATAAGTATAAAAATAAAAAAAAAATTATATATAAAAATAAGTATAAAATAAGAATAAGTATAAAAATAAGTATGAAAATAAGAATAAGTATAAGAATAAGTATAAAAATAAGAATAAGTAAAAAAATTAGTAAAAAAATAAGAATAAGTATAAAAATAAGAATAAAAATAAGAATAAGTATAAAAATAAGTATAAAAATAAGAATAAAAAAAAAATTAAGAATAAGTATATATAAGTATAAAAATAAAAATAAGTATAAAAATAAGAATAAAAATAAGAATAAGTATAAAAATAATTATAAAAATAAGAATAAGTATAAAAATAAGTATAAAAATAAGAATAAGTATAAAAATAAGTATAAAAATAAGAATAAAAATAAGAATAAGTATAAAAATAATTATAAAAATAAGAATAAGTATAAAAATAATTATAAAAATAAGAATAAGTATAAAAATAAGTATAAAAATAATTATAAAAATAAGAATAAGTATAAAAATAAGTATAAAAATAAGAATAAGTATAAAAATAAGAATAAAAATAAGAATAAGTATAAAAATAAGTATAAAAATAAGAATAAGTATAAAAATAAGAATAAAAATAAGAATAAGTATAAAAATAAGTATAAAAATAAGAATAAAAATAAAAATAAGAATATGTATAAAAATAAGTATAAAATTAAGTATAAAAATAACAATAAGTATAAAAATAAGAATAAAAAAAAAATTAAGAATAAGTATATATAAGTATAAAAATAAAAATAAGTATAAAAATAAGAATAAAAATAAGAATAAGTATAAAAATAAGTATAAAAATAAGAATAAAAATAAGAATAAGTATAAAAATAAGTATAAAAATAAGAATAAGTATAAAAATAAGAATAAAAATAAAAATAAGTATAAAATTAAGTATAAAAATAACAATAAGTATAAAAATAGGTATAAAAAAATAATAATAAGTATAAAAATAAGTATAAAAATAAGTATAAAAATAAGAATAAGTATAAAAATAAGTATAAAAATAAGTATAAAAATAAGAATAAGTATAAAAATAAGTATAAAAATAAGAATAAAAATAAGAATAAGTATAAAAATAAGAAAAAAATAAGAATAAGTATAAAAATAAGTATAAAAATAAAAAAAAAATTATATATAAAAATAAGTATAAAATAAGAATAAGTATAAAAATAAGTATGAAAATAAGAATAAGTATAAGAATAAGTATAAAAATAAGAATAAGTAAAAAAATTAGTAAAAAAATAAGAATAAGTATAAAAATAAGAATAAAAATAAGAATAAGTATAAAAATAAGTATAAAAATAAGAATAAAAAAAAAATTAAGAATAAGTATATATAAGTATAAAAATAAAAATAAGTATAAAAATAAGAATAAAAATAAGAATAAGTATAAAAATAATTATAAAAATAAGAATAAGTATAAAAATAAGTATAAAAATAAGAATAAGTATAAAAATAAGTATAAAAATAAGAATAAAAATAAGAATAAGTATAAAAATAATTATAAAAATAAGAATAAGTATAAAAATAATTATAAAAATAAGAATAAGTATAAAAATAAGTATAAAAATAATTATAAAAATAAGAATAAGTATAAAAATAATTATAAAAATAAGAATAAGTATAAAAATAAGTATAAAAATAAGAATAAGTATAAAAATAAGTATAAAAATAAGAATAAGTATAAAAATAAGAATAAAAATAAAAATAAGTATAAAAATAAGAATAAAAATAAAAATAAGAATATGTATAAAAATAGGTATAAAATTAAGTATAAAAATAACAATAAGTATAAAAATAGGTATAAAAAAAATAAGAATAAGTATAAAAATAAGTATAAAAATAAGATTAAAAATAAATATAAAAATAAGTATAAAAATAAGTATAAAAATAAGAATAAGTATAAAAATAAGAATAAAAATAAGAATAAGTGTAAAAATAAGAATAAGTATAAAAATAAGTATGAAAATATATCCAAAGGTGGACGAAAATGCACAGTTAGACAACACAGCAACTAATCCTCATCTTTCTCTTCTCTTTTCATCTTCAGGTATGTTCATCCATGCTGCTACTACTACTCTGATCATTATTCTGTGAATTTCATCCCTGCAATCTGTGTTTAAGTATGTTCATCCATGCTGCTACTACTACTCTGATCATTATTCTGTGAATTTCATCCCTGCAATCTGTGTTTAAGTATGTTCATCCATGCTGCTACTACTACTCTGATCATTATTCTGTGAATTTCATCCCTGCAATCTGTGTTTAAGTATGTTCATCCATGCTGCTACTACTACTCTGATCATTATTCTGTGAATTTCATCCCTGCAATCTGTGTTTAAGTATGTTTATCCATGCTGCTACTACTACTCTGATCATTATTCTGTGAATTTCATCCCTGCAATCTGTGTTTAAGTATGTTCATCCATGCTGCTACTACTACTCTGATCATTATTCTGTGAATTTCATCCCTGCAATCTGTGTTTAAGTATGTTCATCCATGCTGCTACTACTACTCTGATCATTATTCTGTGAATTTCATCCCTGCAATCTGTGTTTAAGTATGTTCATCCATGCTGCTACTACTACTCTGATCATTATTCTGTGAATTTCATCCCTGCAATCTGTGTTTAAGTATGTTATAGGAAACTGTTATCTGTTTAAACTTAGGTTGGCACAGTCTTTTATTGCTGCCTAATTTATGATAGGTATCTGGCCTCCTCTATCCTTTCCCACAAATGTTTTCTTTTCCTTTGATTAGCTGACCAATTAGCACATCTGTAGTGTATTCCTAAATTAGACTGACTACATCTTAGTTTCATTCTATGGGGAGACGTATGTGGGGTTAGACGTGTGTGATTTCTGCACTAAGTGGGATTTTCTCACAAAGTGGACGAAAATGCACAGTTAGACAACACAGTTGGACAAACATTGGACTACATTTGACTTGATTTAACTCCCAGCAATAAGCAACATCTGCCACAGCCTATTTCTGCACTACTTGTCTATTTATATGGAATACTGCTAAGAGGTAATTCTTAAAATATCCTTGCTTTTTGCTTTTACCCCTTTTTTCACAATGTTTCACTAATTGCTTTTCTTAGTCTCATTTCATGGCATGATCTTTAGGACTGTGTCATCTTTCACCCCTCCACCAACACACAAATTTGTTCATATTGCACCTGCATTACTCCACTCACCTCTATTTAACACCCATGAACTGTTGTCCTATTTATTATCTCTAACAAGTACAGCCTCCACCTGTCGCCAGAAAATAAAAGGCCACACATCTTACAATCCCCTTGCCTATCTTTCGCTCACTCTGCTTCTATTAGCTGGTGATATATCACCTAATCCAGGTCCCCCACACTCCTCACACACACATACATCAGAACACTACCGTTCTATAGCAAACCTCAAACACATCACCTGTCTACCCTCTCTTCCCAAGTCCTTTAAATGTGCCCTTTGGAATGCACGATCTGTTTGTAACAAACTTACCTCCGTTCATGATCTCTTCCTCTCAAAAAACCTCAACCTTCTGGCAATAACAGAAACATGGCTCATGCAATCAGACACTGCCTCACCTGCAGCACTTTCACATGGTGGCCTCCATCTCACCCACACCTCCAGACCTGAAGGCAGACAAGGAGGTGGGGTTGGACTACTTCTCTCCCCACAGTGCACATACACAGTTCTACCAAATGTCCCATCACTCACGTTCACATCTTTTGAAGTACATGCTATTCGCATTTTTAATCCATTCTCCCTACGTGTTGCGGTGATCTATCGTCCCCCTGGAGCACACCAACAATTTATTGAGGATTTCTCTGCATGGCTCCCTCACTTCTTATCTTCAGACATCCCCACCATCATCATGGGTGACTTCAACATCCCCATTGATAACCCACCTTCCAAAGCTGCTTCCAAACTACTCTCTCTAACATCCTCACTTGACCTCTCCCAGTGGATTGAATCATCTACTCATAAGGATGGCCACTGCCTTGATCTTGTTTTCTCTAGACTATGCTCAGTTTCTAACTTTATTAATACACCCTTCCCCCTCTCGGATCATCACCTTATCAGTTACACTCTCACCCCCACTGCTCTAACCTCTCTACTGTCTAACTCAACCAAGCCTCCTCATACTCGTAGAAATCTGAATTCTATTAATCTTCAACAATTTTCCACCTCTCTCCAACACCTTCTCTCCCCTATCTCTACATTCTCATCCCCTGAGATGGCAGTACCTCATTTTCACCTAACCTTAGCAACGGCCCTTGATCAAGTGGCTCCAGCGACACTTCATACTACACGTCGACTTCGATGTCAACCGTGGCACACCAAAGCAACACGAAATCTTCAAAAACTGTCCCGTAAAGCAGAACGTCACTGGCGTAAATCTCGAAGCTCTAATGACTTCTTCACATATACTTCTGTCTACCACTCCTATTGAAATGCTCTGGACACTGCAAAACAAACATACTTTCAATCTCTTATCTATGCTCAGGCTTCTAACCCCAAACGCCTTTTCAATACATTTAATCATCTTCTCAATCCTCCCACCCCGAACCCTCCATCTACTATCAGTGCTCAGGATCTTGCTACCTACTTCAAGGACAAGATTGATAAGATCAGACTAGAAATGGTATCCTCTTCCTCAACAAGCCATCAGCTCATTTCCTTCCCACTACCCTCTGACACCCTCTCTTCATTTGACCCCACAAATGAAGAGGAAATTTCTACGCTCTTCTTATCTTCCTACTCTACCTCCTGTCCTCTTGATCCTATTCCCTCGCAAATTGGTAGATCCCTGTCTTCTGTGCTCATTTCACCTCTAACTCAAATCTGTAATCTCTCGCTCTCTTCTGGCATCTTTCCATCACTATACAAGCATGCAGTGATTACTCCCATTCTAAAAAAACAAAACTCCGACCCAAACTCTCTCTCAAATTACCGTCCCATCTCTCAGCTCCCTTGCCCCTCCAAGCTTCTAGAGAGACTTGCCTACACTCGCCTCACATGCTTTCTTTCCGCAAACAACCTGTTGGATCCTCTTCAGTCAGGCTTTCGTTCTCAACACTCCACAGAGACTGCGCTGACCAAGGTTGTTAATGATCTGATCACTGCTAAGACTGAACGCCATTACTCTCTCCTAATTCTCCTTGATCTCTCGGCTGCATTTGACACAGTTGACCACTCTCTTCTCATACAAACGCTGCAATCCCTAGGTCTTCAAGACACAGTTCTATCCTGGTTCTCATCTTACCTCTCTAATCGCTCTTTCACTGTTAATTTCTCTGGAGCCACATCTGCTCCGCTTCCCCTATCAGTTGGAGTACCACAAGGCTCGGTGCTAGGTCCTCTGCTGTTCTCTATCTATACCGCTTCTCTTGGAAATCTAATAAGTTCCTTTGGCTTTCAGTATCATCTCTATGCGGATGATACCCAAATCTATCTATCCTCTCCTGATATCTCGACATCTGTGTTGTCCCGTGTAACTGACTGTCTTTCTGCCATTTCATCTTGGATGTCCTCTCGTCAACTCAAACTTAATCTTTCTAAAACAGAGTTAATAATATTCCCACCCGCCAACAAGAGCATACCTGACATTTCTATCTCTGTTGATAACATGACCATAAATCCCACCCCACAAGCTCGCTGCCTAGGTGTAATCCTTGATTCACGCCTATCCTTTGTTCCCCACATTGACTCTATATCTAAATCATGTTACATACATCTAAAGAACATTTCCATAATCCGCACATATCTCACACAAGACACTGCTAAAACCTTAATTCATGCACTAATCATCTCCCGCATTGACTATTGCAATTCCCTCCTTACTGGTCTTCCCAAAAACAGACTCAAACCCCTAAAATCTATTTTGCATGCTTCGGCAAGACTGATTTTCCTTGCAAATAGCTATTCCTCTGTTGAATCACTCTGTATGTCTCTACACTGGCTGCCTGTCTTCTACCGAATCCAATATAAAATACTTTTACTAACCTACAAGGCCATCAACAAAGCTGCACCAACATACATCTCCTCTCTTGTCTCAAAATATCTCCCAACTCGGCAACTCCGTTCTGCAAAAGATCTGCGTCTCTCATCCACCCTCATTACATCCTCCCATTCCCGGTTACAGGACTTTTTTCGGGCTGCACCCACTCTATGGAACTCTCTCCCTCGCACAATAAGACTCTCCTCTGTTCTACAAACTTTCAAGCGTTTTCTGAAAACCTACCTATTCAGACAAGCGTATAATATTCCTCATCCACCTTCTTAACCTCACTACCTTTAGCCTGTTACACAATTTCACACAAGACAACTACCCCCGGACCAACATTATTGTGTGACAGGATAATTTAGCTTATGAGTCACCCTACCTTTGCAGTCTGGCTGGGCCAAGATGCAAAATGTATACTTAACCTCATGTGTCAATCTCCCATTGTCCCATAGATTGTAAGCTTGCGAGCAGGGCCTTCTCACCTCTTTGTCTGTTTTACCCAGTTTGTTTATTAGTTTATTACGTTTGTCCCCAATTGTAAAGCGCTACGGAATATGTTGGCGCTATATAAATAAATGATGATGATGATGATGAAAATAAGAATAAGTATAAAAATAAGAATAAAAATAAGAATAAGTATAAAAATAAGTAGGAAAAATAAAAAATATATATATATAAAAATAAGTATAAAAATAAGTATAAAAATAAGAATAAGTATAAAAATAAGTATAAAAATAAGTATGAAAATAAAAATAAAAATAATAATAAGTAAAAAATTAGTAAAAAAATAAGAATAAGTATAAAAATAAGAATAAAAATAAGAATAAGTATAAAAATAAGTATAAAAATAAGAATAAAAAAAAAATTAAGAATAAGTATATATAAGTATAAAAATAAAAATAAGTATAAAAATAAGTATAATAATAAAAATAAGTATAAAAATAAGAATAAAAATAAAAATAAGAATAAGTATATAAAAATAAGTATAAAAATAAGAATAAAAATAAGAATAAGTATAAAAATAAGTATAAAAATAAGAATAAGTATAAAAATAAGTATAAAAATAAGTATAAGTATAAAAATAATTATAAAAATAAGTATAAAAATAAGAATAAGTATAAAAATAAGTATAAAAATAAGTATGAAAATAAAAATAAAAATAATAATAAGTAAAACATTAGTAAAAAAATAAGAATAAATATAAAAATAAGAATAAAAATAAGAATAAGTATAAAAATAAGTATAAAAATAAGAATAAAAAAAAAATTAAGAATAAGTATATATAAGTATAAAAATAAAAATAAGTATAAAAATAAGTATAATAATAAAAATAAGTATAAAAATAAGAATAAAAATAAAAATAAGAATAAGTATATAAATAAGTATAAAAATAAGTATAAAAATAAGAATAAAAATAAGAATAAGTATAAAAATAAGTATGAAAATAAGTATAAGTATAAAAATAATTATAAAAATAAGTATAAAAATAAGAATAAGTATAAAAATAAATATAAAAATAATATTAAAAATAAGAATAAGTATAAAAATAAGTATAAAAATAAAAAATATATATAAATAAAAATAAGTATAAAAATAAGAATAAGTATAAAAATAAGAATAAAAATAAAAATAAGTATAAAAATAAGAATAAGTATAAAAATAAGAATAAAAATAAAAATAAGAATGTGTATAAATAAGTATAAAAATAAGTATAAAAATAAGAATAAAAATAAGAATAAGTATAAAAATAAGTATAAAAATAAGAACAAGTATAAAAATAAGTATAAAAATAAGTATGAAAATAAAAATAATAATAAGTAAAAAATTAGTAAAAAAATAAGAATAAGTATAAAAATAAGAATAAAAATAAGAATAAGTATAAAAATAAGTATAAAAATAAGAATAAAAAAAAAATTAAGAATAAGTATATATAAGTATAAAAATTAAAATAAGTATAAAAATAAGTATAAAAATTAAAATAAGTATAAAAATAAGTATAAAAATAAGAATAAGTATAAAAATAAGTATAAATATATATATATATATAAAAATAAGTATAAAAAAAATATATATATAAAAATAAGTATAAAAATAAGAATAAGTATAAAAAAAAGTATAAAATAAGAATAAGTATAAAAATAAGTATAAAAATAAGTATAAAAATAATATTAAAAATAAGAATAAGTATAAAAATAAGTATAAAAATAAAAAATATATATAAATAAAAAAAGTATAAAAATAAGAATAAGTATAAAAATAAGTATAAAAATAAGAATAAAAATAAGAATAAGTATAAAAATAAGTATAAAAATAAGTATAAAAATAATATTAAAAATAAGAATAAGTATAAAAATAAGTATAAAAATAAAAAATATATATAAATAAAAAAAAGTATAAAAATAAGAATAAGTATAAAAATAAGTATAAAAATAAGAATAAAAATAAGAATAAGTATAAAAATAAGTATAAAAATAAGAATAAGTATAAAAATAAGTATAAAAATAAGAATAAAAATAAAAATAAGAATATGTATAAAAATAAGTATAAAATTAAGTATAAAAATAACAATAAGTATAAAAATAGGTATAAAAAAAATAATAATAAGTATAAAAATAAGTATAAAAATAATATTAAAAATAAATATAAAAATAAGTATAAAAATAAGTATAAAAATAAGAATAAGTATAAAAATAAGAATAAAAATAAGAATAAGTGTAAAAATAAGAATAAGTATAAAAATAAGTATGAAAATAAGAATAAGTATAAAAATAAGAATAAAAATAAGAATAAGTATAAAAATAAGTATAAAAATAAGTATGAAAATAAAAATAAAAATAATAATAAGTAAAACATTAGTAAAAAAATAAGAATAAATATAAAAATAAGAATAAAAATAAGAATAAGTATAAAAATAAGTATAAAAATAAGAATAAGTATAAAAATAAGTATAAAAATAAGTATGAAAATAAAAATAAAAATAATAATAAGTAAAACATTAGTAAAAAAATAAGAATAAATATAAAAATAAGAATAAAAATAAGAATAAGTATAAAAATAAGTATAAAAATAAGAATAAAAAAAAAATTAAGAATAAGTATATATAAGTATAAAAATAAAAATAAGTATAAAAATAAGTATAATAATAAAAATAAGTATAAAAATAAGAATAAAAATAAAAATAAGAATAAGTATATAAATAAGTATAAAAATAAGTATAAAAATAAGAATAAAAATAAGAATAAGTATAAAAATAAGTATAAAAATAAGAACAAGTATAAAAATAAGTATAAAAATAAGAATAAGTATAAAAATAAGTATAAAAATAAGTATAAGTATAAAAATAATTATAAAAATAAGTATAAAAATAAGAATAAGTATAAAAATAAGTATAAAAATAAGTATGAAAATAAAAATAAAAATAATAATAAGTAAAACATTAGTAAAAAAATAAGAATAAATATAAAAATAAGAATAAAAATAAGAATAAGTATAAAAATAAGTATAAAAATAAGAATAAAAAAAAAATTAAGAATAAGTATATATAAGTATAAAAATAAAAATAAGTATAAAAATAAGTATAATAATAAAAATAAGTATAAAAATAAGAATAAAAATAAAAATAAGAATAAGTATATAAATAAGTATAAAAATAAGTATAAAAATAAGAATAAAAATAAGAATAAGTATAAAAATAAGTATGAAAATAAGTATAAGTATAAAAATAATTATAAAAATAAGTATAAAAATAAGAATAAGTATAAAAATAAATATAAAAATAATATTAAAAATAAGAATAAGTATAAAAATAAGTATAAAAATAAAAAATATATATAAATAAAAATAAGTATAAAAATAAGAATAAGTATAAAAATAAGAATAAAAATAAAAATAAGTATAAAAATAAGAATAAGTATAAAAATAAGAATAAAAATAAAAATAAGAATGTGTATAAATAAGTATAAAAATAAGTATAAAAATAAGAATAAAAATAAGAATAAGTATAAAAATAAGTATAAAAATAAGAACAAGTATAAAAATAAGTATAAAAATAAGTATAAAAATAAAAATAAAAATAATAATAAGTAAAAAATTAGTAAAAAAATAAGAATAAGTATAAAAATAAGAATAAAAATAAGAATAAGTATAAAAATAAGTATAAAAATAAGAATAAAAAAAAAATTAAGAATAAGTATATATAAGTATAAAAATTAAAATAAGTATAAAAATAAGTATAAAAATTAAAATAAGTATAAAAATAAGTATAAAAATAAGAATAAGTATAAAAATAAGTATAAATATATATATATATATATATAAAAATAAGTATAAAAAAAATATATATATAAAAATAAGTATAAAAATAAGAATAAGTATAAAAAAAAGTATAAAATAAGAATAAGTATAAAAATAAGTATAAAAATAAGTATAAAAATAATATTAAAAATAAGAATAAGTATAAAAATAAGTATAAAAATAAAAAATATATATAAATAAAAAAAGTATAAAAATAAGAATAAGTATAAAAATAAGTATAAAAATAAGAATAAAAATAAGAATAAGTATAAAAATAAGTATAAAAATAAGTATAAAAATAATATTAAAAATAAGAATAAGTATAAAAATAAGTATAAAAATAAAAAATATATATAAATAAAAAAAAGTATAAAAATAAGAATAAGTATAAAAATAAGTATAAAAATAAGAATAAAAATAAGAATAAGTATAAAAATAAGTATAAAAATAAGAATAAGTATAAAAATAAGTATAAAAATAAGAATAAAAATAAAAATAAGAATATGTATAAAAATAAGTATAAAATTAAGTATAAAAATAACAATAAGTATAAAAATAGGTATAAAAAAAATAATAATAAGTATAAAAATAAGTATAAAAATAAGATTAAAAATAAATATAAAAATAAGTATAAAAATAAGTATAAAAATAAGAATAAGTATAAAAATAAGAATAAAAATAAGAATAAGTATAAAAATAAGTAAAAAAATAAGTATAAAAATAATATTAAAAATAAGAATAAGTATAAAAATAAGTATAAAAATAAAAAATATATATAAATAAAAAAAAGTATAAAAATAAGAATAAGTATAAAAATAAGTATAAAAATAAGAATAAAAATAAGAATAAGTATAAAAATAAGTATAAAAATAAGAATAAGTATAAAAATAAGTATAAAAATAAGAATAAAAATAAAAATAAGAATATGTATAAAAATAAGTATAAAATTAAGTATAAAAATAACAATAAGTATAAAAATAGGTATAAAAAAAAATAATAATAAGTATAAAAATAAGTATAAAAATAAGATTAAAAATAAATATAAAAATAAGTATAAAAATAAGTATAAAAATAAGAATAAGTATAAAAATAAGAATAAAAATAAGAATAAGTATAAAAATAAGTATAAAAATAAAAAAAAATATATATAAAAATAAGTATAAAAATAAGTATAAAAATAAGAATAAGTATAAAAATAAGTATAAAAATAAGTATGAAAATAAAAATAAAAAAAAAATTAAGAATAAGAATATATAAGTATAAAAATAAAAATAAGTATAAAAATAAGTATAATAATAAAAATAAGTATAAAAATAAGAATAAAAATAAAAATAAGAATAAGTATATAAAAATAAGTATAAAAATAAGAATAAAAATAAGAATAAGTATAAAAATAAGTATAAAAATAAGAATAAGTATAAAAATAAGTATAAAAATAAGTATAAGTATAAAAATAATTATAAAAATAAGTATAAAAATAAGAATAAGTATAAAAATAAGTATAAAAATAATATTAAAAATAAGAATAAGTATAAAAATAAGTATAAAAATAAAAAATATATATAAATAAAAAAAAGTATAAAAATAAGAATAAGTATAAAAATAAGAATAAAAATAAGAATAAGTATAAAAATAATTATAAAAATAAGAATAAGTATAAAAATAAGTATAAAAATAAGAATAAGTATAAAAATAAGAATAAAAATAAGAATAAGTATAAAAATAAGTATAAAAATAAGAATAAGTATAAAAATAAGTATAAAAATAAGAATAAAAATAAGAATAAGTATAAAAATAAGTATAAAAATAAGAATAAGTATAAAAATAAGAATAAAAATAAAAATAAGTATAAAAATAAGTATAAAAATAAGAATAAAAATAAAAATAAGAATAAGTATAAAAATAAGAAAAAAATAAGAATAAGTATAAAAATAAGTATAAAAATAAAAAAAAAATTATATATAAAAATAAGTATAAAATAAGAATAAGTATAAAAATAAGTATGAAAATAATAATAAGTATAAGAATAAGTATAAAAATAAGAATAAGTAAAAAAATTAGTAAAAAAATAAGAATAAGTATAAAAATAAGAATAAAAATAAGAATAAGTATAAAAATAAGTATAAAAATAAGAATAAAAAAAAAATTAAGAATAAGTATATATAAAAATAAAAATAAGTATAAAAATAAGTATAATAATAAGAATAAGTATAAAAATAAAAATAAGAATAAGTATATAAATAAGTATAAAAATAAGTATAAAAATAAGAATAAAAATAAGAATAAGTATAAAAATAATTATAAAAATAAGAATAAGTATAAAAATAAGTATAAAAATAAGAATAAGTATAAAAATAAGAATAAAAATAAGAATAAGTATAAAAATAATTATAAAAATAAGAATAAGTATAAAAATAAGTATAAAAATAATTATAAAAATAAGAATAAGTATAAAAATAAGTATAAAAATAAGAATAAGTATAAAAATAAGAATAAAAATAAGAATAAGTATAAAAATAAGTATAAAAATAAGAATAAGTATAAAAATAAGAATAAAAATAAAAATAAGTATAAAAATAAGTATAAAAATAAGAATAAAAATAAAAATAAGAATATGTATAAAAATAAGTATAAAATTAAGTATAAAAATAACAATAAGTATAAAAATAGGTATAAAAAAAAATAATAATAAGTATAAAAATAAGAATAAGTATAAAAATAAGTATAAAAATAAGAATAAAAATAAGAATAAGTATAAAAATAAGTATAAAAAAAAAAAAATTATATATAAAAATAAGTATAAAATAAGAATAAGTATAAAAATAAGTATGAAAATAAGAATAAGTATAAGAATAAGTATAAAAATAAGAATAAGTAAAAAAATTAGTATAAAAATAAGAATAAGTATAAAAATAAGAAAAAAATAAGAATAAGTATAAAAATAAGTATAAAAATAAAAAAAAAATGATATATAAAAATAAGTATAAAATAAGAATAAGTATAAAAATAAGTATGAAAATAAGAATAAGTATAAGAATAAGTATAAAAATAAGAATAAGTAAAAAAATTAGTAAAAAAATAAGAATAAGTATAAAAATAAGAATAAAAATAAGAATAAGTATAAAAATAAGTATAAAAATAAGAATAAAAAATTTTTTAATAATAAGTATATATAAGTATAAAAATAAAAATAAGTATAAAAATAATTATAATAATAAGAATAAGTATAAAAATAAGAATAAAAATAAAAATAAGAATAAGTATATAAATAAGTATAAAAATAAGTATAAAAATAAGAATAAAAATAAGAATAAGTATAAAAAAAAGTATAAAAATAAGAATAAGTATATAAATAAGTATAAAAATAAGTATAAAAATAAGAATAAAAATAAGAATAAGTATAAAAATAAGTATAAAAATAAGAATAAGTATAAAAATAAGAATAAAAATAAGAATTAGTATAAAAATAATTATAAAAATAAGAATAAGTATAAAATAAGATTAAAAATAAGTATAAAAATAAGTATAAGTATAAAAATAATTATAAAAATAAGTATAAAAATAAGAATAAGTATAAAAATAAGTATAAAAATAATATTAAAAATAAGAATAAGTATAAAAATAAGTATAAAAATAAAAAATATATATAAATAAAAAAAAGTATAAAAATAAGAATAAGTATAAAAATAAGTATAAAAATAAGAATTAAAATAAGAATAAGTATAAAAATAAGTATAAAAATAAGAATAAGTATAAAAATAAGAATAAAAATAAAAATAAGTATAAAAATAAGAATAAGTATAAAAAAAAAAATAAAAATAAAAATAAGAATGTGTATAAATAAGTATAAAAATAAGTATAAAAATAAGAATAAAAATAAGAATAAGTATAAAAATAAGTATAAAAATAAGATAAAAATAAGAATAAGTATAAAAATAAGTATAAAAAAATATATATATATATAAAAATAAGTATAAAAAATATGTATATATATATATATAAATAAGTATAAAAATAAGAATAAGTATAAAAATAAGTATAAAAATAAGAATAAGTATAAAAATAAGTATAAGTATAAAAATAATTATAAAAATAAGTATAAAAATAAGAATAAGTATAAAAATAAGTATAAAAATAAGTATGAAAATAAAAATAAAAATAATAATAAGTAAAACATTAGTAAAAAAATAAGAATAAATATAAAAATAAGAATAAAAATAAGAATAAGTATAAAAATAAGTATAAAAATAAGAATAAAAAAAAAATTAAGAATAAGTATATATAAGTATAAAAATAAAAATAAGTATAAAAATAAGTATAATAATAAAAATAAGTATAAAAATAAGAATAAAATAAAAATAAGAATAAGTATATAAATAAGTATAAAAATAAGTATAAAAATAAGAATAAAAATAAGAATAAGTATAAAAATAAGTATAAAAATAAGAACAAGTATAAAAAATAAGTATAAAAATAAGAATAAGTATAAAAATAAGTATAAAAATAAGTATAAGTATAAAAATAATTATAAAAATAAGTATAAAAATAAGAATAAGTATAAAAATAAGTATAAAAATAAGTATGAAAATAAAAATAAAAATAATAATAAGTAAAACATTAGTAAAAAAATAAGAATAAATATAAAAATAAGAATAAAAATAAGAATAAGTATAAAAATAAGTATAAAAATAAGAATAAAAAAAAAATTAAGAATAAGTATATATAAGTATAAAAATAAAAATAAGTATAAAAATAAGTATAATAATAAAAATAAGTATAAAAATAAGAATAAAAATAAAAATAAGAATAAGTATATAAATAAGTATAAAAATAAGTATAAAAATAAGAATAAAAATAAGAATAAGTATAAAAATAAGTATGAAAATAAGTATAAAGTATAAAAATAATTATAAAAATAAGTATAAAAATAAGAATAAGTATAAAAATAAATATAAAAATAATATTAAAAATAAGAATAAGTATAAAAATAAGTATAAAAATAAAAAATATATATAAATAAAAATAAGTATAAAAATAAGAATAAGTATAAAAATAAGAATAAAAATAAAAATAAGTATAAAAATAAGAATAAGTATAAAAATAAGAATAAAAATAAAAATAAGAATGTGTATAAATAAGTATAAAAATAAGTATAAAAATAAGAATAAAAATAAGAATAAGTATAAAAATAAGTATAAAAATAAGAACAAGTATAAAAATAAGTATAAAAATAAGTATGAAAATAAAAAATAATAATAAGTAATAAGTAAAAAATTAGTAATAAAAAAATAAGAATAAGTATATAAAATAAGAATAAAAATAAGAATAAGTATAAAAATAAGTATAAAAATAAAAAAAAAAAAAATTAAGAATAAGTATATATAAGTATAAAAATTAAAATAAGTATAAAAATAAGTATAAAAATTAAAATAAGTATAAAAATAAGTATAAAAATAAGATAAGTATAAAAATAAGTATAAATATATATATATATATATATAAAAATAAGTATAAAAAAAATATATATATAAAAATAAGTATAAAAATAAGAATAAGTATAAAAAAAAGTATAAAATAAGAATAAGTATAAAAATAAGTATAAAAATAAGTATAAAAATAATATTAAAAATAAGAATAAGTATAAAAATAAGTATAAAAATAAAAAATATATATAAATAAAAAAAGTATAAAAATAAGAATAAGTATAAAAATAAGTATAAAAATAAGAATAAAAATAAGAATAAGTATAAAAATAAGTATAAAAATAAGTATAAAAATAATATTAAAAATAAGAATAAGTATAAAATAAGTATAAAAATAAAAAATATATATAAATAAAAAAAAGTATAAAAATAAGAATAAGTATAAAAATAAGTATAAAAATAAGAATAAAAATAAGAATAAGTATAAAAATAAGTATAAAAATAAGAATAAGTATAAAAATAAGTATAAAAATAAGAATAAAAATAAAAATAAGAATATGTATAAAAATAAGTATAAAATTAAGTATAAAAATAACAATAAGTATAAAAATAGGTATAAAAAAAATAATAATAAGTATAAAAATAAGTATAAAAATAAGATTAAAAATAAATATAAAATAAGTATAAAAATAAGTATAAAAATAAGAATAAGTATAAAAATAAGAATAAAAATAAGAATAAGTATAAAAATAAGTAAAAAAATAAGTATAAAAAATAATATTAAAAATAAGAATAAGTATAAAAATAAGTATAAAAATAAAAAATATATATAAATAAAAAAAAGTATAAAAATAAGAATAAGTATAAAAATAAGTATAAAAATAAGAATAAAAATAAGAATAAGTATAAAAATAAGTATAAAAATAAGAATAAGTATAAAAATAAGTATAAAAATAAGAATAAAAATAAAAAATAAGAATATGTATAAAAATAAGTATAAAATTAAGTATAAAAATAACAATAAGTATAAAAAATAGGTATAAAAAAAAATAATAATAAGTATAAAAATAAGTATAAAAATAAGATTAAAAATAAATATAAAAATAAGTATAAAAAATAAGTATAAAAATAAGAATAAGTATAAAAATAAGAATAAAAATAAGAATAAGTATAAAAATAAGTATAAAAATAAAAAAAAATATATATAAAAATAAGTATAAAAATAAGTATAAAAATAAGAATAAGTATAAAAATAAGTATAAAAATAAGTATGAAAATAAAAATAAAAAAAAATTAAGAATAAGAATATATAAGTATAAAAATAAAAATAAGTATAAAAATAAGTATAATAATAAAAATAAGTATAAAAATAAGAATAAAAATAAAAATAAGAATAAGTATATAAAAATAAGTATAAAAATAAGAATAAAAATAAAAATAAGTATAAAAATAAGTATAAAAATAAGAATAAGTATAAAAATAAGTATAAAAATAAGTATAAGTATAAAAATAATATAAAAATAAGTATAAAAATAAGAATAAGTATAAAAATAAGTATAAAAATAATATTAAAAATAAGAATAAGTATAAAAATAAGTATAAAAATAAAAAATATTATATAAAAAAAAGTATAAAATAAGAATAAGTATAAAAATAAGAATAAAAATAAGAATAAGTATAAAAATAATTATAAAAATAAGAATAAGTATAAAAATAAGTATAAAAATAAGAATAAGTATAAAAATAAGAATAAAAATAAGAATAAGTATAAAAATAAGTGTTTTTGTCTGTAAGTGTTTTTGTAGTTTGTTAGTGTAGTTTTTTATTGGTGTATGTTTTTGATGTTGTTTTTTTGTATGTATTATATTGTTGTGTGTATTTGTTAGGTAGTTTTTGTTGTTTTATTTTTTTTGGTTGGTGTTTTTTATGTAGTTTTCTTTAGTTGTTGTATGGTGTTGTATATGTTAGTTGTTTTATATATAGTTGTTTTGTGTTTATGTAGGTGATTTTTGTTGTTGATGTTGTTTTATGTTGAGTTATGTTGTTGTATAGTATGTAGTTGTTAAGTTGTTGTTTTTGTTTTTGTTGGAGTTTTATTTGGTGTTTTAGTTGTTGTATTTTGTTATGTATATGTAGTTTTTGGTGTATTTTGTAGGTTTATTTTTGATGTTTTTTTTAGGTGTATTTTGTGAGTGTTTTTGTTTATTGTTGGAGTTTTTGTTGGAGTTTTGTTGTTGAGGCTGTTTTTGTTTTGTTGTTAGTTGTTGTTGTTGTAGTTTGTTGGTGTTTTTTGTTGTGTTTAATGTTGTTGTTATGTAGGTGTTTTATGTAGTGTTTTTGTTGTTGTTGGTGTTTATGTTGGAGATTTTTTATGTTGTATGGTATGTTTTTGTAGTTGGTTTTTGATGTTGTTGTGTTTTTGTTGGTGTTTTTGTTGTTGTTGGAGTTTTTTGTTGGTGTTTTTTGTTGGTGTATTTGTTGTTGTAGGTGTGTTTTTGTTGGTGTTTTTGTTGTTGTTGGTGTTTTTGTTGATGTTTTTGTTGTTGTTGGTGTTTTTGTTGGTGTATTTTGTTGTAGTAGGTGTATGTGTTGTTTAGTTTTGTTGGGTTTTTTGTTGGAGTTTAATGATGTAGTGTTAAGGTGTATAGTTGATGTTAGAGGTGATTTATTTGTAGTTGATTTTGTAATGGTGTTTTAGTTCATAGTTGGTGTTTTTGTGTGTTTTTTTTTTGTTGTTGTTGGTGATATTTGTTGGTGTTGTTGTTTTTGTTGGTGTTTTGTTGTTGTTTTTGTTGTTGTAGGTTGTTTTTGTTGGTGTTTATTATTTTTGTGTGTGTTTTTTGTTGGTGTTGTTGTTTTTGTTGGTGTTTTTGTTGGTGGTTTTGTTGTTGTTGGTGTTGTTGTTGGTGTTTTTTGTTGTTGTTGGTGTTTTTTTGGTGGTGTTTTAGTTGTTGTTGTTTTTATTGTTGTTTTTTTGTAGTTGTAAGGTGTGTTATTTGTAGGTGTTTGTTTTTTTTTTTTGTGTGAGGTTTTTGTTGGTGTTTAGTTGTTGTTGGTGTTTTGTTGGTGGTTTTGTTGTTGTTGGTGTTGTTGTTGGTGTTTTT